>NW_026705054.1:0-708344 GCF_029867415.1 Vicia villosa
CCTCACTGGGAGCGTGATGATATACTTGTCCGCCCTGCGGGGGAAAAGTATGCATAATTGGTCGTGGAGAAGTCATGACAGCAGATCTTGGAATCTCAACATTCTGTTGTGCGAAACCCATTGCCGTCGTTCTTGGAACTTCAATTTCCAGAGGTTTGTAACCCTCCGGTGGACGCATATCCATGGTGACTTTTGGAGCTTCAGAAGCTGGAGGTATGTACCCTTCTGGAGTAAAGTTATACGGCATGCCCCAAGGTCGATCAGGCGGCATGGTATACTGAGGAATAGGAGTAGAAACAATCTCGGAAACCACAGTCCTTTGTGGTTCTTCTGGCGTTGGTCGATTCTGCGCAACTACCAGGGCTTCTACCATACTATTGAGTCTTTCAACAGTACCTTTGAGAGTATTAATCTCTTCCCTGAGTTCTTCATTCTCTTGCTCAAAGTCTTCCATTCTTTTCTTGCGACTTGAACGAGTGTTGTATGGATGAGACAGCTTGAAAGTCTTGGTTTACCTCCTTCTCCTCCTCTCTTTCTGGAGAAAGGAAAGTGACTATTAGATCCGCGACAATTCCCATGTCAGTGCGTACGACTAAAGCGATGTATGATATGCAATTAAGTTATTATTTTTCAAGGAAACACCATAATTACGTTATGAAACATCACACTTTTATTAATTAAGCGAAAACGCCGTTTTTACACACTTTGAAAATGGAAATACAGAGAAACTGAGAGAAAGGACTCTAAAACTTTGATGATGAGCCGACTTCACGTTCTAACATCTTCTTCTGTTTCTTGAGCTGAGCGTTCTCTGACGTGAGCTGATCGATGATCCAGGAGGCAGGAGGGATATGATGAGAAAGTGACGTTTGTGTCACTTGTTGATCGAGCACTTCAAGTAACTCATCCTTCCTTCTTAGGATGTTATGAATCTCAACGTTTTCTGTGTTGACAATTCGATACTTGTTCCTCCAAGCATTCCTTTCTTGGCATACCTTGTTTAATGCCGCTTGCAGTTTTTCAACATCGGTGGAGAAAAGGTAAATTGGTTCCCTTAGGGGAATAGGTTCTTGATGTTGATATGGCATCCTGAGCTTGAATGCTCTGACGCGTACCCATTGAAGGTAAGGATCCAGGGAGATGCAAAGATGTTTTCCTAACAATCTTCTCCCTTTACTGTGAACAAGACGCCAGGCTTGGACAATTTCCTTCTTCAGCATGTTGCCATGATCGTCGATGTTCTTGAAGAACAGACCCTCCAATTGGATGTTACTTGGAATATTTTTCATGGGATAGCCGTATTGACGACGGGCTAAAGCTGGATTGTAACTAATTCCTCCCTTAGTTCCAATAAGGGGTATGTTGGGGAAACTTCCGCAACTGAAGATGATCTTGGTTTCGTCGTTGTCAGGACTACACCAATCAATGTCTGTATGAGTGAGAGACATGATTTTCTGTGACCAGTAAAGGCCATCCCTCATATTCCAGAAAGTGCTAGACTTCGGCAGGTGTGAAACGAACCATTCGTATAACAGCGGTACGCAGCATGTGATTAATCCTCCTCGCTGCAGGTTTCTTGAATGCACAGAATGATAAGCATCCGCAAGCAAGGTTGGAACTGGATTTCCAATTAAGAAGATCTTAATTGCATTGATGTCGACGAAATCGTTAATGTTAGGGAACAAAAACAATCCGTAGATAAGCAAAGCCAAGATTTCATCAAAAGCATTCATGTCTTGGATGCTGACGAAGTACCGAGCTTGATCAAACAGGAATTTGGAGGGCAATCCTTGAATTCCTCCTCTACTCACCATATGAGTTCTGATGTCGACTACGTTCAAAGGAGTAGTTGCAGCAATGATAATGTCGTCAGGATTCTTTTCCAAACAGGAGTACGGATCTTGCGCGCACACGGGTATTCCAATCAGACGAGAGTACTCCTCTAACGTAGGCATGAGCTGATAATCTGAAAAGGTGAAGCAGTGATACGTTGGATCGTAAAACTGTACCAAGGTGGGAAGGATCCCATCCACCATGTTGGTATTGAGCAAAGGCAGAAGTTTTCCATACTTCTCCTTGAAAGCCTGGGGGTTGACCACCAGTTTTCCGAGCTTTCCCAGTTCCTCGACCTGGGGAATCTTGAAGGTGTATTTCCTAGCTCTCTTTCTTCCATAATCCATGGTATAGATCCTTAAGTCCTTTCTCCGTTTCTCTCTTTCTATGAAGTTCAAAACGTTCGTTATTTAGTTTCCTTGAAAAACGACTCGAAAAAGACTCTTTTTGTTTTTAGTTGTTTATTAATGAATGATGCATGAATGCATGAATGCACACACAAAAGTTTTAAACAATCATGGCGTTGAAGGGTATAGTGGTCATGAAGTCAAAACGCAGTCTCCGCCCCAATGGTAAACTAAGGTTAAGGATTTTTGTACCTGTAGAACGGGTTCTAGGGGTCTCAGAGTTTTTGCTCAACCTTGAAGATACGTTGATTGGTATCTATAAGAGAGTTTTCTCTGAGTGTAGTATCTGCGTGACAATTACTTTCGTAATCACCGCTCTACGTCCTAAAAAGGCTTTAAGTGGGGTTAATGTGTTTCTAGGTCCTCCTGGTACAAATCAGTCTTGGAATGCAGTGGCGCAGTTAATCACAACCAGCCAGGCAAATCCCAATAGTAGACTTGGAAACCAAGATTAGAGGGCCTTCACCGGGAAGACATCCTCCATCCTATCTTATGTAGCACTCAAATCCGGGTATAGGATTTCTCACCACAAGGGGGAATCAAGCCCTTTCCCGATACAGAATAAACAAAATAAACAAATATATATGCAACAAACACATGATATGACACAGAGGTTAGGCAGGACCTCTCTTGTTTGAGGGGGAATTTGGCATCCCTAATTCCTCATTGGGGCTGGACCAGCAACAGGTCAACCATTGGTTTGGATGAAAAACCAAGGTTTTTAACACTTATATCCCCAGCAGAGTCGCCATTTTTCTGTGGTGTCGTTTTCTTTTACCTCCCCGTTTCACTTGGGAGGACGGCACGCTAAACCCTTCACGCGAAATTTGGAAGGAGAATGCGCCCGTGGTGGGATGAATTTTATTTCAGTTCTTCCTACGATATCACACGAACTTTCTTATTTGTCCTACGAGTAGGAAAGGGAAAAAAAGATCTCAACTAAACCCTAGGAGTTTGCTAAGTGTGGGGATTTCACCTAGACTAGAAATTCTGGAGTCCGGGAGGTCGGTTATACATAGGGAAGTGTTTAAACACCCTACATATCTGTAGTACTCTACAGGAACCTTCTCTGTGTCATTGTGTTTGTGTTTATTGCTAATGATTGGGAAAGTTTCTCCTTTGTATTAGGAGAGAGAATTGAATTGATTTTAAAAAGACAGACAGACAGACAAACTGACTATTTTTGGTATTTTATTAGCTCGCTGAGATTCCTTGTGAACCTCATGCCTACATATCCCTAGTGGAAGTCAGAGCTTAATGTAGTTCGGGGAACTAACTAGGGAAATTAATTGTTTTTTTGGTGCCTTGCTTGAAGCTCAAGGTTGAAGCTTGGAATTAAATCTCTGTTTACAGTAAAGAGACATGAAATCATCTCTACAGAGAGGTATTTGTACTATTCTACCACAAACATTTTGAAAGAGTGACAGAATAACTGAATTCATTTCATTCAAGAGGGGGACCTTACTTGTGTGTGCAAGTATGCCAGTCAGATGCCTCTTAAATGAAAGAAAGATGCTCGTCCAAATTAGGGAAAGTGTACAAGTCTGGGGATGTGCCAGAGCATGTCTTTCAGAGTCCTAAATGGGAGACTTTGATTGAAATTGAAATTGAAATGTTTGTTTGTTTGAATGTGGTAGAGTAGTAAAAATATCTCTCTATAGAGATAAGCTATGTCTATCTACTGTATAAAAAATTTGACTTTAGCTGGCTTGTATGAGGCCCAAGCTTGAGGCTTTTTGATTGATTAATTAATATTATTGACTCTGGGAGATGACTCCACTGGGGATTAATTACAGGGTATTTTAGTGTTCTGTACAAAGCCCAGAATTGAGGCTGACTCTACTTAGGGAGACTCTATTTGTGTGCCTTGTACAAAGCCCAAGGTTGTGGCTGACTGTTGAGGATAATTAAATGAATGACTCTATTTTATGTGCCTTGTACAAAGCCCAAGGTTGTGGCTAACTCTAGTTAGGGGAAAACATTATTTTCTGCCTTGTACAAAGCCCAAGGTTGTGGCGGACTCTTAAATGAATTAAGTACGGATGACTATATGGGGAAAGATCCTAAGTGTTAGGAATCTTTGACACATGAAAGATATGGTTTATCTACCTTGTACAAAGCCCAAGGTTGTGGCTACTGAGTGATGAAGGACTCACTGGGGAGACTCTATTATCTGCCTTGTACAATGCCCAAGGTTGAGGCTGACTCTTGACAGGGGAGTTTTATTGTTTGGGTGCCTTGTATGAAGCCCAAGGTTGAGGCTAACTGTTTTTGTTGGTTTTGACTCTACTGAGGAGGTTTTATTTATTAAAAGACTGTTTTTCTTTGGAAGCTAACCCTTTCCAGGGATTTTGACTCAGCTGGTGAATTTGTCTGTTAAAAGACTGACTTTATCATGTTTTTTTTTTGAGGCTGACCCTTTCCAGGGGTTTTGACTCTTTTGGGGAAATTATCTCCTAAGAGAATGAAATTATTTATTAATTAATTTTGGAGGCTAACCCTTTCCAGGGATTTTGACTTTTTTAGACAGATGTTGGAGGCTAACCCTTTCCAGGGGTTTTGACTTTTTTAGACAGATGTTGGAGGCTAACCCTTTCCAGGGGTTTTGACTTTTTAGACAGATGTTGGAGGCTAACCCTTTCCAGGGGTTTTGTTAAAATGAAGGAATGTGTGGAAGCTAACCCTTTCCAGGGATTTATTGAAATGGAGGTTGATTTTAATTGACTTTGGAGGCTAACCCTTTCCAGGGGTTTATTGAAATGGAGGTTGATTTTAAATTGACTTTGGAGGCTAACCCTTTCCAGGGGTTTTGACTTAAATGAATGGCAGAAAGATTATCTAATGGAGACTTCTTGTTTAAAGCCCAAGATGAAGGCTGACTCAATGCTGAGGATGATCAATCATGGATCCTAGACTCTGCTAAGGAAGATTGATGAAGATAAGGGTGACAGAGACTGTCCATGTCTCTCATTCCAAAAATGTACTCAATGTGAAATTGAGCCAAACTTAGCTTGTTTAAGGTCTGGTTTAAATTGGAAGAAACTCACCAGGGTAGGCTAAAAGGTGACTAAAGACCTGTTCCTATGTTTATAAGAAACCTGATGGGTCCTTGTATACAAGCTCAAGAGGAAGCTGGAAATGCTTTTAAGAAGCCTGTGGGTCCTTGTACAAAGCCCAAGAGGAGGCTAATCGAGGGTCCTTGTTATAGCACAAGAGAAAGCTATGTAGTTTTGAACTTATTTTGGCTCTAAGCAAATGGGTAAGAGGTTTCACCGGGAATAATTCCTCTTTGGGTGGATGTGTCCTATTCTTTGGATTCTAAGGTTTTTACCAAGATGTTTCACCGGGAATAATTCATCTTGGGGGTTTGAACTACAGATCTCTAATTAGGAAAGAGCCTTCACCGGGAAGACATTCTCAATCCTAGGCCATATTCCTATAATATATATATATAGTTTAACTGTCCTAGGGTTTATACTCAAACGTAGTTCTAAACTAATATATATGCACAGTTTATATTTGACAGTAATTTAAATAAAAACTGTAAATTGAAAGCTTGTAAAGCCTAACCTGGATGGAGTGGAGGCCATTGAAGAAGTATGTACAGAGCCTCAACAGTATTTTTGTTGTTTTGTTGATAACAGTTGAATATATATGATAAACAGTTAATGGTTTTTTAAAACAGAAGAAGTGAGGATGGACAAAGGTCACATAGGTATCTGAAGAGTTTCACCGGGAATAATGCCCTTCAAATACCAGAAGAATGTTTTGAAAACAGAAAGAAGATTTTGAAAATACAGTTTTGAAAACAAGCTAAGAAGAGAAGGTTTTTGGGACTTACACTCTATTAGAGGCCCAGTACTTTGCAGTACTGGTGATAAAAGCAGTTGAAAATGATTTGAAATGATATAAGGTTTTGTTGTTTGAAAACCTTAATCATCCGTTTAATCGGAGATTGATAACAGCTTTGAAAATTGACAAGAGTCAACTTAATTAAAGTAAAAATAAAGATTTTTACTTAATTAAGACCTAAATAATTAGGGTTTTATCATGAACTTATTTACAAAGTGATTAGGTCAAAATAAAGTGATAATATATATTTAAAGTATTTAAGAAACACTTAAAAACATACTATTTTAAACCCAATTAAAAACTCAAGAAATAAATAATATTTTTATGATTTTTTTGACTATTCACAAAATAGATATATTAAATAATAGGTGTATGAAAAATGAAGTGAAAATGATTTATTTTGATAGGTTAAATAAATATGTGAAGTTGTGAAGAGAAATGAAAAAAATTAGTGTTAAAAAAATAAGTTTTGGCCCTTGGAGGGTTTGAACCCACGCCCTTGAGGTCACCAGCCCAAAACAACACCACTGAGCCAACGCGCGCTCAGTGTTAGTGACTTGCCTTCACTTGGTTATGCTTCAAAACAAGTTGTAAATCTTTGAAAAATAAAAGAACCAAAAAGTCTGGGGCGAGGGGGATTCGAACCCCAGACCTTTGGCATGAGGAGACTAAGAGCGCATGTGTGGCCACTAGGGCAAGTTATTCAGTCGTTAATAAAACGCACACCATTCAAAATAAAATAAACTCTCCCCTGAGAATTCAAATTTTGCGCGCCACCACCATCTTCATCTTCAACCTCAAGCTCTCCATTTTTGAATTTCTGAACTTACTCGTTTCTCAACCATTTGCAACGATGTAAACATGAAACTTGCTCTAAATTCACTCACGATTCTAAATATGTAACTAACATGAACTATCATTAACTACATCTAACTAATTTACCAGAAATCGTGAAGAACCCTAAAATTTCAAAATTAAATTAAATGACTATACTGAAAGATAAATGGATGATGATAGAGGGTTTTCAATCCTCTGATGATGCTGAACAAGATAGAATCGAGCTATTTCACAAAGAGTACTTAAATTAAAGAGAGAGAGTTCAGAAACTTACCTCTGAAAATGGAGATCGTGAGGGTGATAGAAAGCAACTGGGCTTGTATGAATGATCCCAAAAGCTTCCTTGTGGCTCAGTGATGCTAACTGAATGCTTGTAATGACCTCAAACCTCCTGAATTGTTCTATGGACCTCCCTCGATTTCAGCTTCAAGTGAACATGGAGGGTGTTGATTCTCGAGTTACAGATGAGCTGCAGCCATCTGGTTAGCTTCACTATGACCTGAGGAGTGTGTCTGGATGATTGGCTTGCCTTGAAACCTTCTGAATCACTCCATGGACCTCCAACTGCAGGTGCTCCAAAGTGAGAGCAACAATGGTGTTCCTCCACCTACAGAAGTGATCCAGGTGCTTGGATCACCTCAAATGACCTCCCTTGAGATGTTAGAATGCTCACTTCCCAAAGATAAGCTCTGGTTTGAAGAAATCGATTCTTCTTGCCAAAGAACTTTGAAAAACAATGAACAAGAGAAGAGAAAGAGAAAGCAAGTAATATGGTTGCTTTGGTGTGTTTTTCTACTGAGGTATGCTCTCCTATTTATAGGCAAATGATTCAGTACTGATTGAGAGAGTGAGCTTGCTTAGTGAAGTGAATTTGGTTTCTTAGTCATGAAGAAATTTCAAAGAATATCCAAGTGTGATCATTGCATTTTCGAGCCAGCTCCCTATCCATTGATTCTATCTGATCTTAGGGAACATTTCAGATGCAAAGTGAGCTCTAATTGGTTGGTGAGAAGATTCCTTGGATGATTCATCAATTTGCCATAAATTCTCAAATGTAATCATTACATAATCACATGTTCTTGTTTTAGGAATCTTCTTCAATTATCATGGCATGGTGAAAATGAATGCATGGCATGTTTGCAGATGTATTATGGGTCATGTAGCATCTGTATTTGAGGTCATGTGCACAAAACTTCAAAGTTCCAAAATGATGCATGACCTATAATTTCACTTCATGAGGCCAACTTTGAACAAGCATAACTCTTAGCTCAAATTGAATTTTGAGAAGGTTGAACACAATTTGGAAAGCCCTAAACATCTACTTTAAATCATTAGTTTATGTCTTCTTCAGAATCCTTTGGGAAATTTGTGAAAAATGAGGCCAAAGTTGGAAGAAAACTAGGTTAAAACACTTAGAAAAATTTCTAAGTGTTTATGACCTAAACTTCAAAATTTCCAAAACTTCATAAATGGTTGATCTTTTGAAAAAAGTTCCCTTGTAAGATGTTGTTTTATTTGGCAAGATCTACAACTTTCATGTTGGAAGTTTTTTGAGTTGTGTAGGTGAAATTTTGAGATCTCACCATGCCCTCAAAAACCCTAATTCCCGACTTTTCGCTCCTTGATGAATTTCTTTGAATTTCTTTGGCCAAATGACTTTGACATCCATATATTGATGATATTGATCTTTGAAAGTCATTTTTTGACCAAAAACCTTAAAAGTCAATGATGATCCTTCACAGTTGACTTTTTCCTGACAAAGTGAATTTTTGGGCTTTTGTGTAGAAATAAGATCTTCTCCCCAAATGGATGATATAAATGGATTATATGGAGGTAGTAGAGATCCTTGAATCATGTCTTGAGTTTTGGATTCATGCCCTGATCAGAAGTCAACTATCTTGGTGAATTAGGTCAAAACCCTAATTTGTCGACCATGTGAAAATAATGACTGTAGACTTTGAATTGAAGTGTGATGTCCAGTAGATCTTGTAATATGAGTTATTTGAAGATGATTGATGTCTTTGAATGATCCTCTGAGTTTTTTTAGGGTTTCCCAAATGTGATCCCTGATTTCAGTCCTTGATAGGCTCAAAACCCTAGTCTGGTGACCTGAGTAAACCTGTACTCATATGACTGGATGTCTAATCAATCATAGATGAGAAAAGTGAAGTTTTTGAGCCCCATGATTGTATTAGAGACTAGTCTTTGTATTGATTGATCCTTTGCCTGAGCTTTCTTGTCTTTGAGCATCCTCGATTAGGTATCAGATGGAGAAATGACTGCTCTAGGTACTTGTCTTGACCTGATGAAAAATCCTGAAGATATGTCATCTCAGGGGGGTCAAAAATTAGGGTATGACAGATGGCTGTCATACTTGATCAACCAAGCAGACTCCCCTCTTAATGAAACATCATTTTTTTAGCTTTTCTGTCACTTTTAAATGTTTGTGGTAGAATAGTACAAATACCTCTCTGTAAAGATGATTTCATGTCTCTTTACTGTAAACAAAGATTTAATTCCAAGCTTCAACCTTGAGCTTCAAGCAAGGCACCAAAAACAAGTAATTTCCCTAGTTAGTTCCCCGAACTACATTAAGCTCTGACTTCCACTAGGGATATGTAGGCATGAGGTTCACAAGGAATCTCAGCGAGCTAATAAAATACCAAAAAATAGTCAGTTTGTCTGTCTGTCTGTCTTTCTTTATTCAATTCAATTCTCTCTCCTAATACAAAGGAGAAACTTTCCCAATCATTAGCAGCAAACACAATCACAATGACACAGAGAAGGTTCCTGTAGAGTACTACAGATATGTAGGGTGTTTAAACACTTCCCTATGTATAACCGACCCCCCGGACTCCAGAATTTCTAGTCTAGGTGAAATCCCCACACTTAGCAAACTCCTAGGGTTTAGTTGAGATCTTTTTTCCCCTTTCCTACTCGTAGGACAAATAAGAAAGTTCGTGTGATATCGTAGGAAGAACTGAAACAAAATTCATCCCACCACGGGCGCATTCTCCTTCCAAATTTCGCGTGAAGGGTTTAGCGTGCCGTCCTCCCAAGTGAAACGGGGAGGTAAAGAAAACGACACCACAAATGGCTTAGCAAGAGGTTGCAAAACTCATTGAAAAATAATCCTAAGTTGAAGCTAAAGGATATAAAGGAGAAGGCTCCAAAGAATTGGAATGTGGGGGTTAATAAGACAAAGTAACTAAGGTCCATATTTGCAGCTAGGGATATGGTTGTTGGCTCATTTTTAGGAGATTATACAAGGATATATGACTATTGTCATGAAATTCTAAAGACAAATCCTGGTTCAACTGTGAAGTTAAATGTGACACCAATACAAGAACAAGATGAGGACAAAAGGCCTTATTTCAAGAGGTTATATATTTGCTATGCTGCTTGCAAAAATAGTTTCAAGTTGTGTATACCTATTATTGGTCTAGATGGATGCTTCTTAAAGGGACTTTGTAGAGGTCAGATTTTGGCAGCCATAGGTACAGATCCCAATGACCAGATGTTACCTATTGCTTTTGTTGTGGTGGAAGGGGAAACTAAAGATAGTTGGTCTTGGTTCTTAGAACTACTGATTGATGATCTTGGTGGAAGGGAAGAATGTAGAACATATACATTCATTTCTGATCAGCAAAAGGTACCACTATGTTTAATTTCTAAAATCCAGTTATGGTAATTTTGCATTTTCAGTTATGGTTTAATTTTGCATTTTCATTTAATTTTACAGGGTCTTCTTCCTGCAATGGATGAATTACTACGAGGTGTTTAGCAAAGATTTTGTGTGAGACACCTATACAATAATTTCAGAAAGAAGTATCCAGGAAAAATGTTGAAGGAGATAATTTGGAATGCTACAAGGGCTACCTACCCACAAGCATGGGAGAGGGAGATGAGAGGAATGAGACAAATACATGAAGATGCATATAAGCACATGATGCAAACTCCACCAAGATATTGGAGTAAGTCATTCTTTAGGACAACTTCAAAGTGTGATGCTGTCTTGAATAATATGTCAGAGGCTTTTAATAGGGTGATTGTAGACTCAATAGCAAAGCCATTGGTGACAATGCTAGAAGAAATAAGGGGATATATTATGGAAAAGTGGGCAACAAACAGGTTGAAATTCTCTTTACTGAGTGATGAGGATGTTCTGCCAAACATCAAGAAGAAAGTGGAAAAAGCAAGCTCTTACATAAATTCTTGGATTGTAAGGTATAAAAGTTATTTAATTTATAGTTTATGACTTGTTAATATGACTTGTTAATATTTGAAGTAATATGAGTTTATGACTTGGATTGTAATATTTGTAGGATGTCATCTGAGTTTATATTTGAAGTGGGACACATTGAGCACCAAGGTGACATTTTTGGGGTCAACCTAAAGGACCATGGTTGTTCATGCAGAAAATGGCAACTGACAGGTCTACCTTGTGTTCATGCTATGTCTGCAATGAAGAGTAGAAACATGAATATTGATGATTACATCCCATATTTCTATAAGAAGGCAAGGTATATTTCTGTGTATGAACCTATCATATATCCTGTTAATGGGATAAATATATGGGTCGGAACATAGTATCCAGATGTGCAGCCACCAAAATTCAAAAAAATGCCAGGAAGACCAAAGAAGATGAGGAACCGCGAGCAAGGTGAAATTGATGGGACATATAGAAAAATAAGAAAAATAGGTATGGTGCTTAGGTGCACCAGGTGCAGACAGATTGGACAAAATAAGTTCACTTGTAAGAGGACACAACCACCACAAGATACACAAGCTACTGCAACTCAGCTAACACCTACACAAGCTACTATAAGTCAGCCAAGAGCACGAGCAACAAGTGCTCAACCAACACCTACACAAGCTACTGCAAGTTAACCAAGGGCACGAGCAACAACAACTCAACCGACACCTACACAAGCTACTGCAAGTCAGCCAAGGGCACGGGCAACAAGTACTCAACCAATACCTACACAAACTACTGTTACAAGGCCACAGAAGTTGCCTTATAAGAAGCCAAGAGAATCATCTGTTACAAAACATTTTGCTTCAAAGGGACCAACCACAATATTGAGTGCATCACAAAATGCAGTTGGACCTACAACAAGGAAGAGCACTCCAACAAAAAGGAACAACACAAAGAAGCCCTTTTAGATTTATGTACCTTTCTGTTTTAAGACTATATTGTTTAGTTTATAATTGTTGTTTTGAACAAGGTTTAGACTTATGTTTTGGTTTCAGTAACAAGTTTGAACAAGGGTTATATTTTGTTATGTAACAAATTTGAACAAGGGTTATGTTTTGGTATCTAACAAGCTATGTTTTGGTATGTAACAAATTTGAACAAGGTTTATGTTTAACAAATTTTTGTTACATTAACAATGTTTATTTCAATCATTGTTTATCAAATTTAAACAGTAAAACAAAGAAGACAACTTGTATATTTCATATAATTAAGACAAAGAATACAACATTTTGATTACTAAAACAAAATAGAACAACAACTTTAGGTCTCCCACTGTCACAAAATAGAGCATAAACTTAATACAAAATAGAAGATAGACTTAAAACAAAAATAGAACAGGAAATTGAGGCATCCAACTGTCACAACAACTTGAGATCTCTTACAACATTTTGACTACTAAAACAAATAACACAAAAAAAAACATAAACTTCCAAATCTTCTTCCACCTAATGGTGATCTTCAAAGTATCCTCTAATTCCATAGTATTGAGCCTCAAAATTTCAACCTGTTTTTTGGCTTCTTCGATCTCTTCACTAAGAACTTCAAACTTCCATTGATCCTTCATCGAGGTTTTCTCAATTTCACCTTTATCTTCTTCATAAAACCATTGAAAAAATCCATAACCAGCATTAATGTGTCCCTGTACATGTTGAGAACGAAAATTGGGATGCATTACATTAACATTACAACAACAATAAACTTATCACAACTGCAACTAAACCTTACCTTAAAATGTTGACAACCCTAAAATAGCTTTCCATAGTTCTTGACAGTCAGTGCCTTACGAAGAGCCGCATTGTCTCCACAACGCCATAGAAGCTTCCATGGAAGATTAGAGGTGCTAAATACCTGTGACTCACTTCGGTTTCTATTTGTTGATGACGACCCACGCATAGAGCTCATGATTAGAAAACAATTTAGGTTTCAATTTGGGATTTTTAGAACCAATTTCGTCTAGGGTTGATTTTGGGGAAAAACATGAACGACCTTCAGCAAGAAAGGAAGAAGAAGATTGTGCTGACTAGACATTCCACTATGCAACAGCTCCATCCACGTCATCAATTTTAACGTCGTTAGCCATTATTTGACAGAAATTACCAACTCATTTCTGTTAAACAAAGTACGAGACCAATTTAGAACTTTTAAAAGGAAGAGAACCAAAATAGACCCAAAGAGGCATAAGTACAGGACCAAAAATGATATTACGCCAAGTTAATAATACATCAAATTCATATTATATTTCTCAATGGGTTTCTCTCTTCTAAACTCCTTTCATCTACTATCTTACCATTACTAAAGAATTGACCAAACTCCCTATTTTGCCCTTTGTGGATTTTTTTTAAACTTAAAAAAGGGTAAAACAGTAACTTTCTAATTAATTCTCCTTTCCTACTATCTTGTCCAGGAAATCCCAAATAGGCCCTTTTGATGTCATGTTGTATTCTGTACTAAAAAAATTAGTTGGTCTTACTACATGGATATTTTTGTAACTACCTAAATGAACCATTGTATGTACTACTATGTTGTCCCAGTTACATGACATCTGCTCGGCATTCATTGGTCAAAATATCAAAACTCACTTTTCCCTCCTCCCAATACACTTATTTTTGAGACAGAAAGAGTGTACTATATTAAACAATCAACAACATTCAACAAGTCTGCAACTTCTCTCTCCATTCTCAACCTTGGCTATTCTCCCTTTCTCTCCTTCCATTCAAGTTTCTTCCTCACGAAAATACTAGACTGTGTTCTTTGAATCCTTCCCTATCTCCTTCTCTATCTCCTTCATACCGAAAAAATCTTTTTGGTTCCATGATTTTGTTGCTATTCATCCGCAACAATACTTGGTTTTAATTGTTTGTGTTTATATTTCTGTCTCGAAAACTTTTTCTATTAATAGCTTGTTTTAACTACATCTATTTCTCAATATTCTATTTTTATGACTGTTTTAGAGATGCACCAACTTATATAGCTTACATTTGTTACACAGTTTCAGCCAAGAACAATGTCAAGGGCTCCAATACTCATCAAGGATCTGGCCCAGGGAAACCAAATCTGGAAGATGTTGATAAGGGTTGTTGATTTGTGGATTGTTATGGAAAAAACAGGACAACAACACCTTGAGCTTATTATTCAAGATGCAAAGGTTTGATTTTTTTTGAAACTTTACCTTTTCTAATGAACTTTGTGGTGATTCACTTTGTACTAACGTTTTTGTGATGCAAACATATAAAAAATTAGTAGAACCTATATGCCTGATTTTGTTACATTCTATGACTTATTTATTTCTGTTTTTGTTTCATTATTTGATTGTGTATTTCTGTTTTTTTAGTTCTAACATTATCTCATTCTGCCTGATTTTGTGAATGTTATGACCTATGTAGTTCTCTTTTGTTTCATTCTTTGTTTGTGTAAGTCTGTTTTTTTAGGTATATTTTTTGATGCATATATCAAGATTACTCCTATCATTACCACAGCTTTTGCTATTTATGATATTTGTTAATTGAAACATTGAAACATTCCACAGGGTGATCGAATTCATGTCTCGACTAGGAGCCGAGACTTCAAAGATTGGATTGAACAAGTCAGAGAGCATGAAACCTATTCCCTTTATAATGGAGAGCCTGTTCTGAATGATGGACCATACAAAGTATGTGCTAACCCACTCAAACTTGTATTCAATGGAGGGACTACCATGAAAAATGTGGCAGTTCCAGAAATACCGACTCACAAGTACAACTTTCACCCTATTGAAAAGTTTCTCAATGGAAGCTACAAACCTGACATGTTATATGGTAAGTATCTATTATACTAATGTTGTTTTCAGAAAAATATGCATTAAACTTAGGTTCTTGCAAACCTGATATGGTACACCGCATGTTTGAACATTGCTTTTCGATAAACTCTTAATGTAGTACCTTTTGCAAATGTCATTGGCGTTTTACAGGATGTGCTTAAGACGCAAATGGGTGGTGGTGGTAGGAAGTCTTGCGTCAATATCACTTTACATGATATTGAAGGAAATGTGATTGAGGTTGCGTTATGGGGTGATTACTGCAAACAGTTTATGAACTATAATACCAATGTCAAGATGGTTGGTCCTACTATTATTGTTTTGACACATGCATGGTGCAAAATAAACACAGGTTTCTATCTTGCTCCAAGTCTGTTACTGACATTAATATATTTTTACTTATAGATTGTTCTATTTCATTATAATAATACATCTTATCTTCTACAGTTTCTGGAACACCAAGTCTCTCAAATGCATGGAACGACTCTAGACTTCTCTTGAACTTGGACCATCCCCAGGTTGATGAATTCAAAGCAACGTATGATCTGTAAAAGTTCCCATTATTATTACTACTATTAATACCCTATCAATATAAGATTTATGTTAATCATTGCCCTTTTAGCTTTGGAGCAAATGAATTGTCCAATGTACCTGCGCTTTTGTTGTCATTAACTTGTGAATCATCCCTTCAATCTGCTAACAAAAATTGGACCAGCCTCAATGAAGTCAAAAGTATCTGTGCAATCTATGAAGGAAGAAAGGTACAACTCATATCAATGTCCTTGCGAGTATTTTCCATACAATATAACCGACATGTTACACTCAATGCTTATATGTATATTATTCTATGTAATAGGATTGTTTCGCAACCACCATTGGCACAACCAAAAGTTTCAAAGCTTCCAAGTTTGGCTGGTATTTTGAGTCATGCCCTGGATGCAAACAATCTAACAAGTCACAAGGTGAAAATTTTGAATGTCCATGCTGTCGCTACCGCGAAAATTAACAGAGTCGCCGCTAACATATTTATCCTGAAAAGGAAGGGAATGCAAGCAAACCACAAAACAAAACAATGGTCTCACGACCAGAGAAAAAGGGTAAGGGAGTCGGTTACGCGAGGGGAAGGTATTAGCACCCCTCGCGCCCATCGTACTCGATGGTATCCACGCTTGTGTATAAAACTATGGGTGTGTAAGCAAACTGCGCTAATTTGGACTAAAATGCATGCAAAATGTAGGGAAAAGAAAGAGTTATGCTCGCACGGGCCCTACCCCGCTGCCTACGTATCTGTTTTGCAGAATCAGAGCTACCGTAGCTCGGCTAACTAATTTCTGTTTGTTTTGTGTTTTTTAGGTGAACGAGTTACATTCGCACTCCGCTGCTCGACCTTTGGAGACTTATGCTGGGAATGGAGCGGAAATAACAAGTTCTTAAGAAAAGAAAATCAAAAAGTGTGGTTTGTGTTTTAAAGAATGCATGAGGAAAGCCTAAGCTAAGGGGGAAAGCTTGCTACCTAATGTTATCATACAAAGGGTACAAGTCTAAGCTAAACTAGCAACCTACGAGGAAAGGGAAAGCAAACAAGAGTATCACAAAAACGAGCTCCGCTCATAAAGCAAACAAAACCAACGGCATTGGCCGAGTGGTAGAAAAGCGGTCCCTCCATAGCCAAGGGGAGCGAATCACCCGAGTCAACCAAGCATTAGACCTCGCGAAAATGATCGGGCCATAGACAAGAGGGGCGAGTCCCTCTCAGCAACCAAGTCGTCAAGGATCTGAAAGGAAAACGGTGCGTGCGTACACTGAGCATCAACGTCGGCCAACGTGAGCTATAGGAAATGCGGGGGTCCGATTACATGAACCTTTTTCCTGACATACTCGATAACAAGATCTTGTGCTGGTTCGGAAGCAAGCAACGCGTAGCATGCGCATACCGAACAGACTCGTAAGACTAGGCGGGGGTTGATTGCTAACCCTTTCTGCATGCCTTCCATGAGGACTTAACGGAGTGCCGTATAGGACTTATTACACCGTGACTCCCTGCCGCAAAGCACAAATGTAAACACACCAACAAAAATAGAGCCTCTTTCGAGGGCTTGGCCAGATGCATGTCTAAGTCCTACTTCTCATGTTAAAGGATGATGCGAAAAGCGGTAAAAGGGACCAGGAGACAATACCGAACGGATAGCAAATCCGCAATGAGCTAGTAAGCGTAAGCAGAGAAGTCCGAAATACTTCGCGTAAGCCATCATCAAGCAAAGCAAGTCAGAAAGCGTCGTCATGAAAATAAATCACGAGCGACATGTGGTACACGTCGAGCATAACCACGCGAGCAACCTGCAAGAGAACACAAGCCAGACAATACAAAAGTATACATCTCAATGAATGAGAGATCAGGTGACTTGCATCGAAAATAGGTTCGTGTCCCACAAATAAAGTGGAACACGACGCAAATCAAGTCGTAAGACAAATCGCACTGGAAGCGAATTCGTGTCCCACAAATAAAGTGGAACACGAAGCAAGTCGAATCGCAATCGAAGGCTCTCTCGAAGTACCTCGCACATCTCAGCAAACAAATCAGTAGTAACAAGGAAGCATGCTATAGAAAATACTAGCAATTAAGTCCTAATTAAATTCTAAAACAAAATCTAACATGAGCAAATTGTTTTTATGACATTTTATCTAAAAATTAGAACTAAACTATATAACAAAACAATTAAATTCTAATAAGAAAAATATCACATGTTTTTATGTCATTTTTATTCAACCAAAAGCTACCGAAACAAACTATTCGATTAATTTCTAAAATCTAACAAAACAATATCAAGAGTAAATCCTAAATCTAACAAAGTTTTCTATGATTTTATGTCATTTTATCATACAAAAATCTAGCAAAACAATTGTTTTTCGTGGCACTTTCTATCTAGAATTGTTTTTCGTGGCACTTTCTATCTAGAACTTAACACAAAATCTATCAAGAATATTGAAATACCACTACATTCTATTATCTAAGAAAAATATGAAATCAAAATTAAATCTAACATGAATAGAAATGTGAGTCTGAGGGGTTAATGCTGGAAATAGGTGTGGCAAAGTAAAGCTAGCGCAGGCCCATGGGAAGAAGGCCCAACAGAGTTTTGTTGTCACAGTTTTCTGGATTTTAGTCACAAAAGACATGGCGTGATGGGCTCAGATGGGGGAGTGTGAACAGAATTTTCGTATGGGAGGCCCAAGGGGATTTTAGATCCAAATCAAATCAGAATTTTATTCTATTCTTATTTAATTCAGACTTTTATCAACATCTAATTCTAATCAATCATCAATTAATACAATTAATATCAGCTAATTACAGATAAAAGAGGGATTAGGGTACCAAAATGTGACGCATCAAATTCTGAGGAACCTCTTCTCCCCTCATCTCATGAAAGCGCGGCGGCAGAGACTTCGCTTCTGATCGGACTCCCGGCGGACTCACCTCCGAACACACGCTCGTCTTTGTCTCAATGCCCTCCGCCGATCATCTCTATCACATTCTTATCAACTCTCCCTTCGAACTCGAGCAAAACGGAGACGACGGAGAGAATCCTTCTCCTCCGATCCACCTCCACTCTCAAACGGCGGCCAGTATCCTCACCTCCGACGAGACCGAGCACCGTGATAAGCTAACGGCGAGTAATACTCACTCATCTACCTCATTCTCAATTTCGTTCTCCCTTTTCTCAGATAATCAGTGCGTGCCTTCTCTTTGATCGGCGACGATTCGAAGATGTCGGCAACGACGACTTAAGGTAACGTAAGCGTACGTGGTTCTTTTGCTTCCTCCGTTCAATTAACGCTTCTTCTCCTTCTACTGTGTGTTCAACGTCATTGATACATTATTGTTGCTCCGTGTTGATGATGATTGTTGCGTTATGAAGGTGATGAAGATGAAGGTTCGGATTGAAGAGTGATGATGTTGTTGATGGTGATCGTTACGATGCGGTTATAGTGAAGATTGAAGGAGAAGATTGAAGTCGTGAAGATGATTCTTGAATCAATATCTTTGGTGACGATTTTTCAGGTCTTTTGATTATTCTCTCTCCTTCCCCAATTCTTGCTGCGTTTTTGTTTTTGTTGATTAGGAAGATGATTTTCTCAGAAGTGAAATTGGAGAGTCATGATTGAAGTGTGAAGAAATTTCTAATGAAGGTTATGGTGATTTGAAGGTAGATTGAAGAGTGATCGATTGAGAGGTTGAAGATTGGCGAAGGTTGCTGTTGGATCACGGTTCTAAAAATTTTGCCACCGAAGAAATTACCGGGTCGAGTCGCGGATCGGTACGCTTTCTTTAAGACGTTTCGCGGTACTGCCCAAAATATGCAAATCAGCTCTTAATAACCACGACGCCTCCAGGATAAAACAGCCCAGTTCTATACTATACGATTACTACTTGCACAGTAGATAATCGGTCTAGAAATACACCCTCAGATGGTACTAAGACCATTCAAATATGGTATACATACCATCTTAGTATCTGGTATAACAACCAATCGTAGTAATTTCTCAAACCAAGAGAAATTTCAATAATTCTCTAAAGAGAATCCAAGAAAAAATTATACTTGATAATTTCTCAACTCAAATGAGGAGAAATTAACATTATTCTCTAAGGAGAATTCAAGAAAGTACTCGGAAAATTCAACGAGTAGAAAGAAAGGGGGAGAAGTTGGCGCTTTGACAATTCAAAAGACGCAGAGTTATGAGAATGAGGAAGGAAAAACTTAAAATAAGTTTTTGGTGTATTTTGAAATAAAACAAGTGACTTCCTTATATAATGAAGTAAATTAGCCAAGATTTCTAATCTAAGCAATGTGGGATTAAGGAGTTTTTTCAACTACCACACAATGTGGGACTTGACTTGGGAACTTTTTCAATTCATCTCACTATATTGTAATACATACACAATATTCCAACAATCCCCCACTTGAATTTAAAAAAGTGTTTCAGAAGTAACGTCAAACGTTTCTAAGATTGTGCATAAGCAAAGGTGTCTACGACTTGAACCTTTGCGTAGCAAGTAGGATTCCGATTCAACAAGAGTGACACAATTGTCTTGAACTCTATCTCAGACATCAAACTCACACACAACCTTTTCTTAAGGTGTATTCTAATAGCCCGTGCTTTAATGGCCCTGCACGTGTATCCCAGTTTAGTGAAGGCTCTAGGAATTCTGCCTCAAAATTCCATAAGAACCGGCCTAAGTTCTACAATCACATAGGTGAGTCTATCAAGAGTACTCCTGTAGCCTAGGTACTCCCTCATACAGAGTATAGATCTCATTAAGAGTTTCTATTATCTCATCCTCTTATTACTTCAGGATTCATGCTTCTTTTATTTACTCTTGCATGATCGCCTCATATTACTCACAACTTGTTATTACCCATTGAACCTATTTCTTGGGATCTCCAGTCATTTAGGTCGGGTTACCATCATGAGCAACTCATATTCCTATAGGCATTAGTCCCATCTTATATGATGTATTATAGACTTTCTCTCTAGCTAATCCTTTCGTCAAAGGATCTGCTAAGTTTTCATCAGTGCGTACATGATCCACTCTTACAGCTCCTTTAGAGATACAATCTCTAAAGGCGTTGTGCTTTCTTCTTATTTGACGTCTTTTACCATTATAATAACGGTTCTCAATTTTTGCAATAGTCGCGGTACTATCACAGTGGATCAATACAACTGACATAGGTTTTTCCCATAAGGGGGTCTCAGCTAGCATGCATCTTAACCAACTTGCTTCTTCACTAGCATTTGCTAATGCGATAATTTCAGACTCCATTGTGTATTAAGCCAGGATAGTCTGCTTCTTTGATTTCCAAGATACAACTCCTCCAACTATGTTGAATACATAGCCACTAGTAGCTTCGGAATCACCTGACAAGGTATTCCAATCTGCATCACTGTATCATTCAAGTACAACAGGAAATTTCTGATAATGTAGGTCGAGATCTACGGTCCTTTTAAGGTACCTCATGACTCGCTCAATAGCTTGTCAGTGCTTGTTACTCAGTCTACTCGTAAATATGCATAACAATCTTACAACATATACAATGTCGGGTCTAATACAATCAGTGGCATATCTAAGGCTGCCAATGATGCTCGCATATTCAGTTTGTCTCACATTTTCACCAGTGTTCTTAAACAGTTTAACACTTGGATCATAAGGTGTGCACGCAGGTTTACAATCAAAGTATTTAAATTTCTTTAAGATCTTCTACACATAGTGTGATTGATCCTAAGAAATTCCTTGCACGGGTCTCGTGATCTTTATACCAAGAATCTCGTGATCTTTCATATCAAAGTTGTTACTCAACAATGATTTCACATCATTAATGGTCTGAATGTTTGATCCAAATATGACTAAATAGTCTAGATATAGACATATGATAGTGTAAATGCGATTCTCAAGTTTGTAATAAACGCATTTGTCACTTTCATTCACTTTACACCCATTCGATATCATTAAGTTATCAAACTTTTCATGTCATTGTTTAGGAGATTGCTTTAATCCATACAGAGATTTGTCTAACTTACAGACCTTGTTTTTCTTGTCCATGGGTCACAAGCCCTTCTGGTTGTTCCATATAGATTTCTTCTTCTACGTCACCGTTTAAAAAAGCAGTTTTAACATCCATTTGGTGTACTATTAAATTATAAATAGCAGCAATTGAAATAAGTACCCTAATGGATGTTATTCTAGTGACAGGAGAGAAGGTATCGAAGAAATCTACATTTTATCGTTGTCTAAAATCCTTGGCTACAACAAGCCTTGTATTTATCAATAGTTCCATCAGGTTTTAGTTTCTTTTTCAAAACCCATTTAAAACCAATTGGTTTGCAACCAGGAACCAAGTCTACTAAGTGCCAGGTCTTGTTAGATTCCAGAGAATCTATCTCATCATTAATAGCTTCTTGCCATAAGTCTGCATCCAGAGATGACAAAGCTTCTTGAAGATTTATCGGATCTTCTTCTACATTATAAGCCGCATAGTCAGGCCCATAATCTTTAGAGACTCTTACTCTTTTACTTCGTCGAAGTTCTATTTCTACATTTTTGTTGCTTTCTGTGCTTCTTATCACAAGAATGTGACTCGATTGAGTGCCCCCACTATTTCTCAATTTGAAGGGAAATTCGTATTCATAGAAATCAACATCATTTGATTCTATGATTGCTTTTGCATTTAGGTCATAAAACCTATATGCCTTACTGTTTGTTGCATATCTAATGAATACATATTCATATGCTCTACCAGCGAGTTTAACTCGTTTCGGATCCAGATTTCTGACATAAGCCAGACATCCCCAAGTTCTCAAATAAGACAAGATTGGTTGTCTTTTCTTTAATATATCATAAGGAGATATATTACTCTTTGACTTGGGAACTCTATTCAGGACATACCAAACAGTCAATAAAATTTCCCCCCACTAGTGAGGTGCAGCACCAGAATTCATCATAATTGCAACAAAAAATTCAGTAAGAGTTCTATTCTTTGTTTCTGCTTTACCATTTATTTCAGGGGAATATGGAGCAGTCGTTTCATGTACAATTCAATGTTGTTTATAAAAATTATTAAATAAACTAGAATCATACATATTACCTATCACTACAAACTCTTACTAAATCATTTTCAAATTCTTTACAAAGTTTTTAAACTTATCAATTTCATTCACAAAAATATCATTCTTTATGATGATGGTGTACAAATCAACCCCAATAAATTGACTAAATATTTCCTTATTTATAAGAAGAAGAAAAAACATAAACATGATTCTTTATAATATCAGAAGTAAACATGACATTTTCAAGATTAAAGTCTTTTCATAGGTGGACCATGTTCCACTTCTCCAATATCGACAACATTAATGGTGTGGGCATCTCCCAACAACACTTTCTTATCTTTAGTATTCGTGTATGTTTTAAACATAACACGATCATAACAAACACGACGAGAGACGCCCGTGTTTATCCACCAACCATCAAATCTATCAACCATGTTGATTTCAATGATCATATGAATAAATTTTCCATTAGCCAGGTTAACTCGTGCATTACGGGCTACACCTAGTTCAAGCATTACAAGATACATTTCTTAGCCATGACTTAGTTTTCCACAGTTGAAACAAAAGGAAAACAGCGTCATTTCTTTGAGGTGGTGGTTGTTATCTAGTTGGAGCAACTAGGGCCATAGAAGGGTTCCCATTCTTAATTCGGTTCACAATATTGCGGTTCTAATTCTTTAATGATTTGCCATATGGCTTCACAACCACACCGAATTTCTTTTTGTTGTTTAAAACAACCAAGACTTTTCTATTTAATCATGTCTCTGATATTCTTCCTTAATGAGAATAATTAGTCTCTAAAAATAATTATTTTATTTTGTAACAAAACATAATTCTTAAAAACTTTCAAACTAGGGGTAGTTTGTCAATAATAAAAGAAATTCTAATTGCTTATAAATACATACCTTATGAGCAATCTTTTGAAGTTCGTGACTTTGAGTTTCTATGGACCTTTCAACTACCATCTGATACTTCACGTAGTTGCTAAAATCATTCTTCTGTTCTCCAGCTTCTTCAATGTCATACTTGTTTTTCAGAGCCTCTTAAACATATTTTGAAGTATCACAGTTACTGTAATAGTCATACAGATCATTTGTGATTCCATTCAGAATGTTATAATCATTCTTTCCAATAAGGTGATTTCTTTCCAAAGCTGTAAATTGTCCGCTTTAACTTGTGCAACAAATTCAACTTCAACACTATTACGTGTTCCTTTTGAATGCTCAGATTCTTACAGTTAGTTCGTTCGGTTGATCCAGAAGGAGCAACAAAATGTCCTCGGTCAGAATGTTAGCTATATTTTTCAACATTAAGAAGAAAATCATCATTTGTTTCGCTAACATTTGAAGTGACATTTCACAAACATCAACAGTTTTTCAAAGAAAGTATCCGCAGAAGTACCAATAATTTCTTCAGTAGCCATGGCAATTTGAAACGTCTTAAAATTGTTGGATCACGGTTCTAAAAATTTTGCCACCGAAGAAATTACCGGGTCGAGTCGCGGATCGGTACGCTTTCTTTAAGACGTTTCGCGGTACTGCCCAAAATATGCAAAGCAGCTCTTAATAACCACGACGCCTCCAGGATAAAACAGCCCAGTTCTATACTATACGATTACTACTTGCACGGTAGATAATCGGTCTAGAAATACACCCTCAGATGGTACTAAGACCATTCAAATATGGTATACATACCATCTTAGTATCTGGTATAACAACCAGTCGTAGTAATTTCTCAAACCAAGAGAAATTTCAATAATTCTCTAAAGAGAATCCAAGAAAAATTATACTTGATAATTTCTCAACTCAAATGAGGAGAAATTAACATTATTCTCTAAGGAGAATTCAAGAAAGTACTCGGAAAATTCAACGAGTAGAAAGAAAGGGGGAGAAGTTGGCGCTTTGACAATTCAAAAGACGCAGAGTTATGAGAATGAGGAAGGAAAAACTTAAAATAAGTTTTTGGTGTATTTTGAAATAAAACAAGTGACTTCCTTATATAATGAAGTAAATTAGCCAAGATTTCTAATCTAAGCAATGTGGGACTAAGGAGTTTTTTCAACTACCACACAATGTGGGACTTGACTTGGGAACTTTTTCAATTCATCTCACTATATTGTAATACATACACAATATTCCAACAGTTGCGGATGATGAAAATTGCAGAGAGGGTGTATCAAGGTCCTGAGAGAGAGAGAGAGAGAGATGAAGTTCTGAGAAAAAAGTTTGTTACATTTTTTTGGTTTATGTTATCTGGTGAAGAAGATAATGAATCGGTTAGGGAAAGTTTGTTACAGGTGAAGATTGAAAAAAATAGAGAGAGTTTTCAGTTAGGAGTTTGTTACGTTTTTTGTTCTGATAATTTTCTGTTATGACTCTCCCCTGAATTCTGTTATGTGAATTTGTATTCTTCTCAATCTGGTTTTTTCATGGTGATGGTTTTGATTCGGTTTTTTCCTTAGGTGCAGGATTTTTGATTTTGATGCAGCAAGTGGCGGTTTAGAGCTAGGCCGTTTTCTTGGATTGTATGGAAGCTGATTTTTTTAGCATAGCTTTTGTTATATAATTTTCTCTGTAGTGTAAGCCAAACTAGGATGTACTGGATGTAAGGGTTTTGGTTTGAAGTAATCTTCTTAGTATGGTTTCTTTGTGATATTTTCCTGTATTGTGATTGTAACGGATTGGACTTGGAAACATCATAATTCCTTGGGCTTTGTTGAATTGGAATATGATAACATCATTTTTTTGTAAGGAAATTTTGAATTGTAATGGGTATTGAATGGACATTTGAAGATTTTGTAATGAATGACTTTTGTAAGAAATTGCTTTGAATGAATGTTATGATTCGAACTATAGAACTTTGTGTGCTAAAACCTTAGGAATGAATCTTCCGTTTTTGTAAGCTTGAATTAATTATTGATAAATCATATGCTTAAGAATTTGGATCCCACCAACTAATCTCGAACACCAATTTGAATTTATGGAATCACTTGAATCAACTTCAAATCCCACTCATTTGTGCCCTTAACTCAATTCGATTCACCACTTCCAACATCACGTGTTAAGCCGAAAATATTAGCAAGAATGGTGCTTTGTACACAATGCTCTCCTTAAGCTCATAACTTTGCAATAACTCTTTCTTTTGCAATCCACCTCACAGGCCCTTGACTTAATGATCTCGAAACAACAAAAGTTCTTTATCATTTTTCTTCAATTTTTGAATGATGAAATAAACGCCATCCATAACTTATAGCACAGAGAAAGAGGGAAAATTTTGGGGTGCAACACATGCGGAATTACCAATGTCGAACCCATAACCAAGTGAGCCCAACTTAACTCGAAGTTCAACAATCAATCTAACATTTTGCCCATGATTTCATGACCCTCTAAATTTTGACATGCTCATTTTATTATAGATTTAAAATTGAACTTGAGCTTGAGTATGATAACCACAAAGGTACCTTTGTGTTTTGGGACAAGGATGTTATCCCTTACACGAAATTGAATGCCAAGGAGTTAAGACAAATTATGAAGGAGGTTAGTTAGAACTTCCAACATTTTTATTTCAGCCTTTCGTTGCTTAAATTCTGATTTCTAATATATTTTGTATTGTGCTGCATAGGCTGGAGAAGAAGACAACCCTAAGAGTTGGCTCGTTCACCTCGATGTGTTGTTGAATAAAGAATTGGTCTTCGTATCAAATATCAATCGTCCTACGAGCAATTCTCTATTGTCGCAATACTCAACAAGGAGAACCTTTTCAACAAGTTTGACAACTACCTCTGCCCTAATGAGGTATTACATCAGTTTATAGGACTTTAATGTTAAGCAACATAAAACAATTGGTTTCACTATAAAATTGATTTAAGATTGATGTTAACGCATTTTTTTAAAAGCTAACTTCAAATGCTATTGTTATGGAAATTGAAAGCAAAAATCATACTGATCATCCTATCCAAGCTACTGTATGTAATTTCAAATACAATCTACATTACATGGCTTAGTTATTTATCATAATATCCATGGAAGTTAATTTTTTTGCAATCTTATTACTAGGAAACACAATCTGAAGAACTTGAACATTTTGCACAGGCATCCTTGGATCCAAACCATGCAGGGAGTCCTACTGCGAGCTCTAGCTCCACTCCTGCCAAGTGGGTTGCTACATCAACCATTGTTAGTGATCTCATGCTAGCTGAAGAACTTACCCCTAAACAATCTGCTACTAAAACCAAGCCTGGAAGGAAGACTAAGCATATAAAGAAGGAGTAGTTTGGTGGGCCTCATTTAGATGTCATTTCTTTTTGGATGCAACTTTTTATTTGACACCTTCTTTGTAAGGAAACTATTCAAGTAATATGTATTTTGTATGCTGAATTGTGTGCTTATGCATGTTGTATGCCATTTCAGCCGTACTTTAACTCCTAATCTTAATATTTAGGCCTCTCTTAATGTTTATATCCATCTTCCTTCTTTAAACTTAACTGCATTATATATATGGTTCAAGTTGTTTTTTATGTTTCAAATAGCCATGCTAAATAACTTGGATAAATTCATCATTTTGTCTGCTACATCTCATGAAATAGGTTTGAACCTTCAAATGGTATATGAGAAAAATGCTTTTAGCACATTTAAACAATTCATGAAAGTTTTAACTTACATATATTTGAAACACAACTTATATTTAACATAATACTGTGACGAGTTTAGCACTATTGCTACACATTGCACAAGTGATTTTCCAAATAGAGAAACAAGATTCTTACTACCATCAATGAATATTTAGCAATGCATTCTTGATTTTCGTTCAGCAATAATGTGTTTATAATAGTAGATTTTTCAAGCAATGTTACAGAAGATATTTCATTCATCAAGTGCAGCTTTCAAGGAGGGAACATCCTTATTGGAACTTTTGAATCTTCAAAATTGTCAAACAATTTTTTTGTTATATATCATATTATTTTCCATATGAAACTACCTTTGTGTAATATATATTTGTATTGCCCTTTGGAAACTATATATATGCTAATTCCTATTCTCTTGACATCCCTACTATAGAACTGCGGAGCAGAATATGATTTTGGCTTTTTCCTTCATCTTTGCTGAATTATAGTACAAAGTCTTATCAGCCTTAAATGCTAAGGTTAGAAGTCCACGGTAAGCCCCTGATATTATTGTTGGAACCTATCTGCCTGATGTACTCTTTCATAAAGTACAACTTACACTTTACATAGCATGTCAAACTCAATATATGAACCGATACTTTGATAGTATTTATTTTATTGATTTGTTCAGCTGTTATTATGTACCTTTGCATAAAGTACAACTATGATTTACTTAGTATGTCAGATGCCTAAGGATAATCGGCTGGGAGTTGTCCTTTTGCGCAACATGTTGACAATTTTTGGGGATGGAGCAGACTGCTGTAATTTAATGGCTGCCAGTCTATTTCCACATGTAGACTTAGACAAATACGAAATACTTTGATATGAACTAATGTTTGACAAAGCTTGAATGAGACTTGCATTTTTTAGTAACGTAGTTCTAAAAAACATGCCAAAGTCTTGCCATCTCTTTAGGTATACCAGCATTTTTTAGTTCAGTTGTGAAAAAGACTCTGAATATGGAAATTGATTCTGTATGACCACATTTTCTTGGCTTGATTTTCTAATTAAAAGTGATGGAAACTTTCACCTATTCGACTTTTGGCCTATTATCATAGCTTTGACCAACCATGTTATTACTAAATGTTATCAATAATTATTAATAAGTTACTAAAAATAAATGACTAATTATAAATTATCAATTTCCTTATGTTCACTTGGAAGTCCTGCAATTGATATAACCAAATTTTATAACACTAAAATAAATAACATATCCTTATACTTGCCTTGGATAGAAAACTGATAGGAGATGGTTATATTTACATCAAAAACACCTTATTTGTTGCTGTTAACAATATAACTACTGCAAATAGGTGAGCATCTTCTCTCTAGAATCATATGTGTTGAAATTGTAGCAATGTTGAATCGTAGTTGAACCAAGTTTAGTTGGTCAAACTCTATCCTGAAATTTTGTGCTGTATTTTAAGGTCTGCAATGTTATATGATAAAACTCTATCCTGAAAAAACTACAGAAGCCAAGTATGTATACTTCGAACCAACCTAGCTATACGAAACTGAAGCCTTTTTTGAGATTTAGTTTATGATCAAGAAGCAGTTAAAACAAAACTATGGCAAGTGTTTTTAATAGACAAGTTTTTTATAGACATAAGGATATAATCCATATATAGATAGAACTTGGTTGGTTGCACTCATTTATGATGCAGCAACTACCTTAAAAGTTACAGAAAATAAGTTAAATTTCTAATTTATGATGCAGCAACTTGGTTTGTTGGTTGGTATTTTAAATCTAATACATATGTATTCATATTGAAGCTGGACCATTAATTAGTTGAAAAATAAAAAGTTGTTTTCCTTATATCTGTATTCATTATATTTATGTCCCATTGACCTATATAGTTAATGACACCATGATGTTTTTGCTAAGTTACTTGGTGTATAAACTTACAATAGATTTGCTTTCCAAATATTATGTAGGGAATTACTATATACGTAAAATGGAACGTGATGAAAATATTGATCCAGGGAAAAAAGCAAGAGCCAAAAGATCCTTGGTTTTGAAAGAAAATCATTCAAAACGGACGAAATATATTCCTCACCAACCGATAAGTTTGGAGACCTCACATAATTCTCCAACCTACTTGACACCGAGACAACCATTGTCCGACCTGACTCAATCATTTCCAAACCAGAATTTTCAGTCACAACCTCACAATGAGGCTATTTTTAAAAGTCGAGTTTTTGCCGGTTCAGAACCTAGCCCATCAAGACATGATTTTAAAACAAATTTGAGGACCGACCACTTAGAGTCATTAGGAACCAATTTACTGTCAAAGTTTACCACAAATGCAACTTTAATTTCAAGTGAAGCCTTTACGCAGTCAACATTGGAACCTACCAAAGACCGGTCACCCCGTCAGCACAACACCGTCTTTGACTTTGGAAGTTCATCTAATACACCGATCTTAGAAACATCTCTTGGAAACTCAGGTCGTAACCGTGTTGTTAATGTATCCCAACATGTTGAAACGAATACACTTCCAATGCAGACTGCAACAAACGCGTGCGAGACAAATATACGAGCCTCTGCAGTACCTATATCTGAGTATGTTTCAGAAAAATTCCAATATTAATCATGTTTGAATAATTACAATTTTGGAAATACTTTTCTTTTGTAATGTTCATACTTTTGGTGTCTATCCGTGTGGCTGGTTTGTGCTCTATATAAGTTGCATAGGATCAAACACCCTTCAAAAATCTTAATCTATGATATACATTGTCAGTTTGTATATTTGATGAAATTAACTGCTACTTTCATGTAATATTGTCAACAGAAGACTTGTGACTAACAAGCCAGCCCGGGGCAGGCCTAGAAACCACTTGGGAGTTCCAAATATAGCATTTAATTTGAGCAGAAACTTGCCCGTCCGAACAAATCATATTGGGACAACCAATACTAAAAGGGCAATCAAATCAAAGAATGGAACTAGGTACATACTTTTAAAACATGTTTTTTTTGCATTTATAACAGCTTATTTGATTGTGTCATTTATTACCCATGTGCTCTTTATAATTGTTCAATGAAAATCCATTGTTTTATTGTGTCAACCCAAGGGCTCAAGGTGTCACAGTTCAACGCGACAATTCTGGAATTAACTTCGTGCTACCTCACATAGTAGGACTGGATGCAAAAGAACAATCAACTTCAGCTGTAACACACCCCAACGAGACAAACCATCTGTTGGATGCCGTAACTCAACCGCAATATGACAAATCCAATGTTTGAATCTTTGATCATTCTTGATGTTAAATATAGTTGTTAAAATAGTTTATATATCCAGTTCACTCAGTTTTTTATAAAAGCTAATGAACACATCTAAACATAACAATATTGTGGTTTTGAGCACAAGTTTCCTCCTATTTGCGTTATTTTGAAAATGCAGATGTCCAACCATCACCAAACCAGGTAGGGGAAGGCCTAGGAAGCAACTTGGAGTTCCAAACCTGGCTATCAACTTGAGCAGAAAGTTTTCTATCCAAACGAATAAACAACAAACAACCACTGATAATGGCACAGCCGTTTCACCCTCACAAAATAGGTACATGGTCATAGATTACAATGATAAATGTAGTATAGCAGACTATAATACATCATAACAAAATATATCAGCAACAATTCAAGTACTGTTAATAACATAATTTCTTTCAGGGATGTCAGGCCACCGAATGTCCATAGTATGCAAATCCCACAGAGCAAGAAACAACGTGTCACTCATGTTTCTACACCTGTCTCACAATCCACCCATATTCCCATCCATAGACCTGAGCCATCGTGTCCTATTTTTACGCCGAATGCCAATTTGGATTTTAACAGCGACTCTAAAGATGATGGTGACTATGACCCGTTCGCAAGTAAGTTTAATGCTTTGTGCTTTGCATTATGAGAAAAATATTAGCGCGTTGGTCAATTAAATGCAACAGTCTCAACCACCTTGGGCATGGTCTAAATGTTGGTTTACTTTTTATAATAGCATATTTATCCGAAGATGACGAATGGTCCGAGTCGGAAGATATTGCAGCACCTTTTACAATTCATGACAACTCTGGCAGAACTTCTGAAGGTATGTCGCATTTAGGCAATACCTTCAATTGTATGATTCATGTCTTATCTTCTATAAAAATCTAGGCAATGTGTGACACACTTATTTCTTATGTAGATTATTACGATGTTGGTAACCCTCTTATTGAATGCCGTTATTGTAAAGCAATGATGTGGTATCAAGAAAGGATGCACAAAAGTTCTCATGCATCCAACCCGAAGTTTATGCTTTGTTGTGAGAATGGTAAAGTAGAACTTCCATTGCTAGAACAACCTCCAGATATACTTGCAAGAATTTTGTTCGATAACAATAACTTAGATAGCAGGAAGTTCCAGCATCAGATCCGAGTTTACAATATGATGTTTGCCTTTACTTCGCCGGGAGCAAAGTTGGACAATCGTTTTAACAATGGACGCGGGTCTCCAACTATAAGGATACAAGGTCAAACATGTCATCGAATTGGGAGTTTGTTACCTCCTGAAGGTCAAAAGCCTAAGTTTGCTCAATTATATATATATATATGACACGGAGAATGAGGTCACTAATAGAATGCAAGGATTAAGGTAAAAGCATTTCACAATTCAATGAATTACTAATCATATATGCCTTCATACCTTATGGTTTAAAGCTTCATGTCAGTACCTTTAATTTCCATATTTATGCCATGGCAGGAACTCAAAAAACATTGATGAAATGGTTGTTCAACAATTATCTAATATGCTGTATGAATGCAATCCTCATGCTAAAAGTTTTCAAATGGCAAGGCAATGGTTGGATAATTGTGAAACTCAAAACTTGAAGGTGAGACTAATTTTCGATAGATCCACAGATGGGCGAGTATATAATAAATCGACTGTTTCGAAAGTTGCAGCCTTGATAGTCGGTGATATTGACACAGCAGTAATGAGGGATATCATAATGCAAACAAAAGGAGGACAACTTCAGAGAATCAATGATCTTCATGCAAGTTACATGGCTTTTCAATATCCTTTGATTTTTCCGTACGATGAGGACGGTTATAGGACTGATGTAGCTCATAGAAACTTGCCCAGCTATGAAAACAACATAAGAAATAGGCTTACCATTAGAGAATGGCTTGCATTTTGCATCCAAACTAGGTTATGTGAGGCTAAGACTTTGTTATCTTCACGGAGGTTTTTCCAACAATTTTTGTGCGATGGTTACACAATGCTAGAATCGGAGAAGTTAGAATGGCTTAGAAAAAATCAACCAAAGCTTAGGGTCTCCAAGTACAAGTCTCTAAACGAGGAAGGTGATCAGAATCAAAATCTTGGGTCAAGCGTAGGAAAAAGAGTTGTTTTGCCATCATCCTTTGTCGGTGGTCATAGGTTTATGGATTAATTGTACTATGATGGGATGGCTATTTGTAGTAAAGTTGGTTTTCCTGATTTGTTCATTACATTTACCTGCAACCCAAATTGGCCTGAGATTCAAAGAGTACTTGGTCCTCTTTATTTGAAACCACAAGATCGGCCGGACATCATTTCAAGAATTTTCAAAATCAAGTTTGATCAATTGCTAACCGATTTAACCAAGAAAGGTGTACTAGGAAAAGTTCTTGCTTGTGAGTTTATTCTTTCCCTTCTCTTTTACTTTGTTGTACTACTGCTACTACAATACTATGTTGATTTTCTTATATCTATGAATGCTAGATATATACACCATTGAGTTTCAAAAGAGAGGATTGCCACATGCCCATATTTTGATTTTTTTGCATCCTTCAAACAAATATCCAAGACCCGAAGACATTGACAAGATAATTAGTGTTGAAGTGCCCGATCCCTTGACACAACCTAGGTTGTACAATTCGGTAAAATATCATAGGGTTCATGGTCCTTGTGGTTTGGAAAATGTTAACTCACCTTGCATGAAAGATAGGAAATGCTCCAAGTACTTCCCCAAAAAATTTCAACCAACGACTATAATGGACCAAGAGGGATATCCTATTTATAGGAGACGAAACAACAGTCACACAATTGATAAAAACGGGGTCATCTTTCATAGTGTTCATGTTGTTCCTCACAACCCAAATTTGTTGTTGAAGTACGAAGCCCACATCAACATGGAATGGTGCAATCAAAGTACTTATATCAAATACCTTTTCAAATACATAAACAAAGGTTCTGATCGAATTTCTGCTGTCATACACGGTTCTGACAAAAACAACGTCGACGAGATCAAGCAATATTTGGATTGTTGATACATCTCCCCGAGTGAGGCATGTTGGAGGATATTTTCTTATTCTATACACGGTCGAAAACTAGCCGTAGAGAGATTGTACTTTCACATGGAAGGTGAAAACTCCGTTTACTACAAAGACTATGAGCAAGTTGGTGATGTTTTACTCAAACCAAGTGTAACCGAGTCAATGTTTACATCTTGGTTTGAGGCTAACATAACTTACGAAGAAGCTAGATTACTAACTTACGGTGACTTTGTTTCTAAATTTGTTTATCATAAACGAAGCAGAAGTTGGAAACCAAGGAAACGAGGGTATACCATTGGTCGACTTATTTGGGTTCTTCAAAGCACAGGCGGATTGTTTTATTTAAGGATGATGTTCACGGTAAAAAAAGACCCTTTATGTTATGATGACATCAAAATGGTTGATGGTCAACAACATAAAACTTTTAGAGGAGCATGCTTTGCGATGGGATTTCTACAAGATGATAGAGAGTTTGTTGAGGCAATAAAAGAGGCACATGTTTGGGGTTCTGGTTTATTTTTACGCAAGTTATTTGTTACAATGTTGTTGTCGTCATCCATGAATAGACCGGAACATGTTTGGAGATTGACTTGGAAGTATTTATAATATGGCATTGTTTATGATCAACGATTATTGGCAGGAGATCAAGGTATTTCATCTTTACTTCTTGTACGAATTCTGTTTCCAGCATGTAAAGTGCGACCGTTCATTTATATTGACATTGTTGTTCTATTAATTTCATAAGATTCAAGACAAATCTGTTGTGGCTAAATTTCAACTATTTTACTACCTATGAAAAACCATTTCAATTATATTACTACCTAACCTGGCAATATAATAGTTGATGTTAAATCATTATGTTCCAGCCGGTGGAAAAACCGATTCATTAACATTGCATTAAGCCATTAAGAAATTTGTACATTCAAACATTCTAAATGATTACTGGGCATATTATGCATATGAAATGATAACTGCTTTTGATAAAACTTTTAATGAATAGATCATTTATGTCTGAATATCACTTAGGCGCCAATTCAATGCAAATGAGGTAGCATAGGTACCTATTATAATGTATTAAATAAACCATGTTGTGTTCAGGCTGGGTAATATGTAGTTAATTGAAAAGTAGATTTATCACCAGTAACTTGTGGGTGAAATTCTGCCGATACAAAAAAGAATGACATCATACGACCACTTTCATTCCTTTGACTTCTATAGTATTTGGGTTAATAAATAAGTACCTATATTTATTATTTATGCTACACATATTTGAATGTTGGTTACACAATAACTACATTTTTTATGACTTTTTGATCGTAGGTTTGACACTAACTGACGGGGAGCTAAAAGAACTTACGTTAATGGCTATTGAAACACTGTTATAAAACAATAATAAAAGTTTGGGAGATTTCAAGCCAATGCCATATCCAAAAGATTTTGTGGTTTCCTTTATAGGAAATAGGCTTCTTTATGATGAGCGCCAATACAATGTTCTTGAACAACTAACAAATTTTTGCTAATTTGTACTCTTCTCTTACAAGTAATAATATACTTTCACAATAATTTAAAATAATATGTGCATTGACATTGTTTTAATGTTATATCCCAAACTTCTCTATTTTGTAGATGAGCAAAGAACCATTTATGAGGAAATAATGGATGTTGTACAAAAGCAACGAGGTGGGGTGTTTTTTTATATGGCTATGGTGGAACTGGTAAGACCTTTATGTGGAACACTTTATCAGCCGCACTTAGGTCTCGGAAAAAAATTGTCTCGCCTGTTGCCTCAAGTGGGATTGCAAGTTTGTTGCTACCAGGTGGAAGAATAGCTCATTCTAGGTTAAGATTCCTGTCCCTACTTTAGAAACTTCTATTTGCAACATTAACAAAAAAGATGATCTTGCTGAGCTTCTAAAGATGACAGATCTTATCATATGGGATGAATCTCCTATGGCTAACAAATTTTGCTTTGAGTCTCTTGATAAATCCTTGAAAGATATTATGAGTGGAATGCCACATGCATCTCATAAAATATTTGGAGGTAAGGTTGTTGTGTTTGGTGGTGACTTCAGACAAATTCTTCCCGTTATACCAAGAGGTACTAGATCTGATATTATCCATGCAACAATTAATTCTTCTTATATTTGGGATCACTATAAGGTCTTGAAGCTTACAAAGAACATGCGCTTACAATCTGGTGCAACTACTTCTACTACCAATGATATTAGGAGCTTTTCAGAGTGGAATTTAAATATTGGGGATGGGACCGTGTGTGAGCCGAATGATGGTTATGCTGATATTTGTATTCCAGATGAGTTTTTAATTTCAAACTTTTCCGATCCCCTTAAGGCAATTGTTGAGGATACCTACCCTGATCTCATTCATAACTATCTTGATTCCAACTATCTCCAAAGTCGTGCAATCTTAGCTTCAACAATTGAAGTAGTAGATGATATCAACCAATATATCAAAAATCTTCTTCCAGGTAAATAACTTGCACTTATTCATACTTGATTACGTTAATAGGAAATACCTGGTGATAGTAGTTATTTATTAAATGTTTAAATTTTGCAGTTGTTCTAGGAGAAGACAAAGAATACTTCAGTAGTGATTCTATAGATAAATCTGATGCTACTAAATTTGATGCATATGAGCATGTCACACCTGAGTTCCTAAATGCTCTTAAAACTTCTAGATTTCCTAATCATTCAATCAGGTTAAAAGTTGGTGTCACGGTAATGTTAATGCACAATCTTGATTAGTCGGAAGGCTTGTGCAATGGTACACGACTCGCTGTAACCAAACTTGCTTCTCATGTCATTGAAGCTAAGATCATTTTTGGAAAAAATATTGGTAACATCATTTATATTCCTAGGATGTCATTGCCCCCCTCACAGTCACCACGGCCATTTAAATTGGTTAGACGTCAATTCCCCATTATGGTTTCCTTTGCCATGACAATTAACAAGTCTCTAGGGCAATCTCTTGACAATGTTGGTTTGTATTTGCCAAAAGAAGTTTTTAGTCATGGTCAATTATATGTGGCTATCTCAAGAGTTAAATAAAAAAAGGGATTAAAGATTCTTATTCATGATAAAGATAGAGAACCAATGTGTAACACCACTAACGTTGTGTTCAAAGAAGTGTTCCAAAACTTGTGAAAGGTATCTTTTGCTTAAACTATTTGATCATCTATGCTATATAACTTATAATGCTTTTTGACCCTATGTTGAACATGTCTATTTGTCTATTTGACTTTTGTGCGTTTTTCAGGTTCAAGCCTCCACTACATTTTGAAGATTCATGTTGCATGAAATGTTAAAACCCTTTGTAACTAATTTTGTATTTTACATTTTTTTTAAGACAATCTATATGTTATGATATTATAACTAACTCATGTGTGTTCACATTATTAAAAAACTAATTATCATTCTATTATGATATGATTATTATTTGAAGATGCTCATATACACAAATTTATATAGTGATTTACATAATAAATAAATGTGTTTCTGACTAGTTAATGCATCAAAAAGAAAACTCTTTTCTTTGTTTCTCCTCACAGGCGAACATTCCTTGGAATATCATACAGGAGAAAGCCCCCATTCTCCTCCGATTCCGATTTGCTCTAGGAATTTCATCTGAGCAACAAGGTACGTACGTAGAATAATCCCACTTTTTCATCTCTTCCGTTTCTGCTTTTTACATTACCCCGATTTCCAATGTTCACCACTCATCGCCATAGATCCATTCTCTATCTCAAAGCCTTAACTTTTCCCCCAACCTCAAACCCTAACCCTATTTTCCACCATTTCTGCACCACCTCTTCCAATTCAACCCCATTTACAGTCTCCTACCTCATCCACAATCTCGGCTTCTCCCCACAACTTGCTTCCAAACTTTCCTCCACATACAGTCTCCGTTTCAAAACCAACCAAAACCCTGATTTAGTTCTCAACTTCTTTAGAACCCATGGTTTATCTGATTCCCAACTACGCCACATGATTGCCAAGGCACCATGGCTACTTTCCTGTGACCCTTTCAAAAGGGTCTTACCAAAGTTTCAATTTTTTCTCTCTAAAGGCGCTTCTACCTCTGACATTGTTAACCTTGTCACTAAGTGCCCTGCGATTCTCTCTCCAAGCCTGAAGAATCATATAGTCCCAACCTATGAATTTCTCAGTAGATTCTTGCAATCTCACAAGGACATTGTTGCTTATGCAATTCAAAATCATGTTTTATTTAGTCGCCATAACGTGTCACGTAACGTTAGAATGTTGATTGAGAGTGGAGTTCCGGAGTCGAGCATTTCTAGATTGCTTCGGATGAATAGCAAGGTACTCAACAGCACAAAAGGTCTTCTGAAGCTCGTGGAGGAAGTAAAGGATTTGGGGTTTAATCCTTCGCATTCACATTTCTCAATAGCTTTGCATGCCAAAAGAACAGTATTGGAAGCCAGTTGGAAAGAGAAAGTTGATGCCTTTAAGAAATGGGGTTGGTCAGATGAAGATGTTCTAGAAGCATTTCGAAGGCATCCTCATTGTATGTTAGCATCTGTTGATAAAATTAACTTAATAATGAACTTTTGGGTCAATCAGTTGGGTTGGGATGCTATGGCCATTGCTAATGTACCAAGGATTTTGGGGGCCAGTATGGAGAGAAAGATCATACCAAGGTCCTCAGTTCTGCAATATCTTCTGAAGAATGGTTTGCTAAAAGAGAAAGCAAGTTTAACTTCTCCATTTCTAGTCGGCGATGAGACGTTCATTGAAAAATATATAAAGCCTTTTAAGGAGGACTCTTCTTATCTCTTAAAGCTTTATGAAGAAAAACTGAATCTTGCACACGACAAGGACAACAAAGATGGCATGATATGAACAAACTTACAGGTGTTTTAGTCTTAATTTGCTATCTTGTTCCTTATTCAATTTGAATACTTGATTAGAGTTGGTTAGTTAAACTTGTTTCGTTTACTACTTGCACTAATGTTGATCTTGTTTTGATTTGACTACATGACTCATGAGTACTTTTTTGTGATAGGGTCATTTCTCTCTCCATGCTTGTTTAGTCTAATAATCTATTGCATACACTCAAATATACTAGAATATGTTGCTGGAATCAAAATGGTTTCAAGTAGCAGTTCCAGTTGTGTATAATTATCAAGAACTACTAAGCCTCAGCTTTAAGGCTACATTACAGTTGTTGTTGTGAACTGTAGTTATTCAAAATACCTTTGAAGTGAGCTTTAAGAAATAATCTATCTTTACGTGGATAGGTTTGGGCGCCACGCTATTGGTGTACGAGCCACTGTTACCAATAGCAGTCATAGGAGCTGCTAAATGCGGCTTCAAACCGCTATCGCAGCCGCTATTAGAATTTTGGGGATAAATTCCTCAAATTATTTTTTCTAAAAACCGTTGTTTTTTTTAAAGGGCATAAGTTTTAATCTGGTCCCTTTGAAGAGTAATGTTATGTTGTTGCTCACAAATACTTATTCTTCTCTTTCTACTTTTAGTCCAGTTCTGTTTTTCTTCTTCTTTTCTGCGTAAGTTTTACTGCTCTATACTTTAGGTTGTTAACTATTAAGTATGAGTGTATGACAATCTCTTTAATTTTAATTTTGTGTAATAGTCTATTTTTGAGTATTTATGTTTATTTTGTTCATTTGTTTTAAAAAAAAATTCCAAGGATATGTTGGTCTTTCTCACCCTTTTATTGACTTAATATTTAACTCCACATTTTATGCTGCTTTTCCTCCGTTTTTTTTCAAGGAATCATCTGAATTCCAAGCATTTGTCTCACCGTTGGAAATAGGCAAGCTAGCTATTCTTCGCTATCTGAACTAGCGTCCTCTATAGAACATATTTTTGCTATCTTGTGCAATCATAAAATCTGCTTATTTTCAAGCATTTTCGACCCACTATTCCTTGTCATTCAATGTGCAAATATCAATGTACGACGAGGTCTACCACCTCTTGTCCTAGCACTAGTTCATCTCGGTATGATGATGGGTTGTTACATCAGCAAACGAAGAATGAAGCCTATTTAGACTAAATGCCCATTGCGAAAGAGGTGTTGTCATCAAGCTAGTCTTTCAAACCTATGAAGTTTTCTTGAATGAGTTCTCCTTTGGCCAGTTCAAGTGCTTTCCATTGCGTTCTTCGCTGTTTTCATCTGTTTCTTCCCCGCCGTTCTCCTTTGCTTCTTTATAGTTTTCCTTTGCTCCCCCGTTCTGTTCTGATTCCTGATTCTGCTTCGTCTCTTCTCCTTGCTCTGTTTCACAGCTGCAATTTCTGTTCCGTTTCTCTTGCCCTGTTTCTCTTTTGATAACCACGGCATCATCATCCTCTGCCACCGCAAGTGTAACACCAACCTCTGGCAAAAAAAATTATTTTAAACCTATTATTGGCAACCTTGATATTAGTTGGCAGTGGAACTCTTATAAAGACCAGAGATTAACAACAGCAGTCATCCCGCTATCTGCTATAGTATTTTGGGGGTTCGGCGCTAAGCTCCCCTATCCGAGATTAACAACCTAGATTAATTGACAATGTATAGGTATTAAATCCTTTTATTTATGTACTTGTATTTATTTTTACTTGATTCAGAGGAGTTTTCTTCTTTAAAAGTCACACCTATAAATAAGGCAGATAGATGCTTCTGGTCGATAGAAGCAATGTAAAGAAAATTTGGATCCCATGCATATTGATATATCAACTACTTGTTTTTTTCACTTTGTTGTCTTTGATAATGTATAATGATGATCCAGTTCCTACACCATTTTCTCCCGGCATATTGATATTTGAATTCTCCCTTCATTTTTACTTGTATCAGTACCGTAAGTTATAAAAACTGAAATGCCATAACTTTGCCAAAAATATATATTTTCATGACTGGTTTCTTGATGTATTGCAGCTTGTGCCTAAAGAGTTTTGTTAATGCACTGTAAATCCAAACCGTCGCGGTATAGAGGATCTCTCTCTTCGATCAACATATAATCACAAAGCAGTAATACAAAAGCACGGTGAGGTGAAGGACCGACAAGAAGGTGCAGGGTTGACAAATATTTACTTCTGCACTGATCTATCATCTCAAGACAGACTTAGAGTAAGGATTATTACTCCATAAATTTTCTAACGATGAGGATGTTTAAAGATGTAAAACCAATGTGAGAAAAATATGATGTGGGTGAATTGTTTGAGTAAGGTATGTAATATGAAGAGCATATCAATAAATCATATCATATCACAAATATCATGTCTTATGTCTAATACTAGGAGATATCATAATAATAAACCATATCATATCACATTTGCAAATACTTATTTCATAAGTACTTATTTAAGGGTAACCAACAAAAGTCACATCTCTTGACATGTCTGAAATATCATTGTTTCATGCATAACCAGCCCTTTAGATTTTATTCAAAGTTTATAAAGAAGTTAAGGGCTCATGAATGGAGCACTTAAAATGGTGGAGCTGCTCTCTGGTTAAACAACGCCGAGTTTCTGGTGAGGCAAGAATAACACGGAATCATAAGCTTCAAAAGACGAGGTGAAGGCTGATTTTCAATATCTCCCAACATCACGTCCAAAGCTCGACCGACTGCATAATAGCGGTCTGGTGTAGCATAAACATAAGCCAAACCATCGTCATCAGACAGAATTTTCTCAACGATAAATGTTACAACCTATAGTAACATAAAAATTTCATTAGAAGTTATAATTGGTAGTATTTGCTAACTGAAAACAGTTCAACTGTTCAGCTGGCTTAGCATTTACAATTCAAGTAACTTTTTATATATTTCTCACATTCATCATAAAACTGTAAATATGTGTCTAAGATTTAGTTCTTAGCCTAGACTTACAGTTCTTGAAAATTCTCTGCCAATTTGCATACTTTGTAGGCACAATGGCATAACTTCACTTGAAAGAAGGAAACTTATCACTTCTTTAGTCTTGACCTATGAATATAATGAATCATCAAAAGTAAATTATTACAATTTACAAAATGAAAAAATAACTTCGAAAATCATTGAAAGTTTACAAGAAGAATAACAAAATTACTATAAAAGGAAAGGAAAAATTCAAGAAAATCATAGAAACCAACAAAGTCAAGGTAGAAGTCAAGGAGTAGGTCATGGTAGAGGACAATTTAGAGATGGCAACGTTGGACTAGGTTTGAATTTCACAAACAGTAGTTATGAAAAAAAAATGGAATCTCAACAAGAGGACATGGATGATGATACTCTAGTACAAAACATGATAAATCTCAAACTTAATGTTACAATTGTTATAAGTTTGATCAATCCATGATACGTCTACATTGGTGAAAGAAATCATATGCTAGAAATAAGAGCATCTATGTGGATTTTGATAAATCAACAAGTGCAAATGTATCATTTGGTTACTATTCCAAAATACAAGTGAAAAATAAATATAATCTTGATTTGCTTGAAATATACAAAACATGAATCTATTTAAAAATATCTACGAATCAATAATGTTACATCATTATGTCTCTTTGCAGATTGTGTGAATTCATGAACTTTGAAAAAAGTTATGGAAGATAAGAAATAACGAGATACAATTAGAAGTTTAAGAACCAAAGACCTAACATACTTGAACACAGAAATTAACTTGTTACTCCTTTTTTATATTTGTCACCCCATTTTACATTATTCTTAAAATGTCTTTATACCACAGAGCTAATTTCCGATACCTCTTTTTGATCGATACTGGAAATTCTTTGTTTTTTTATAAAATTCCGGTATCCATTTACCGGAATTTTCAAAATTCCCAGTGCATTTTAAAAAATTAAGTCCTAATATTACCAGAAATTTCAAATTTCTGGTATTTTTCATACACCGGAATTTTCAAATTTCCGATAATATTGGTGATGTGCACTCTTATATCGGAATATTTTATACATCAACCGGAATACATGTGGTGGTGACGTGCACTCTTATACACTATTTTCATGATGGTTTTAATTTTTTATGTACCGGAAATTTCGAATTTCCGATATCAATTTTAACTTCTCCACATATCGTAAATTTGAAAAATTCGGTACCAGAAATTTTAATTTTTCGGTATATAGCATCAGACACGGTAAAATTGGTAAAATCAACAAAATTTCTGATATTTATATGAAATTTTCGGTACGGTACCGAAAATTTCAAAAAATCCAATATTTTACAAAAATAATTTAGTAAAAATGCCCTATTTGAGAGGGTGACAGGTATAAAATGAGAGTGACAAGTTAAATTCTCATACTTAAAATATTTAATTCAAACCAATTAAACTGGTTTATATTTTTTTTGGACCCGAACAAATCAAATTTGCACTTTATTAGGTCAAATATCAATTTGTCATTCAAAATCAATCACTCCATATATTTGAATCAAATTATTATGTTTTAATATTATTTCTTTCATTTCACATACTCTTCATTCTTTTAGTTAATTTCATAACACGTTATTAAGACGATACTCTACAACGCGAATGATGATATAGCCAGGTTCTATGTTATTTTTCTAATCTTAATATATTATAACCAATATAATATAATTCATGATTTTGTTACTTTTTTTTCTTCATTTAAATATGTTTATTTTTTATATATTTTGTAGAGAATTTGATTTATATTGTACAATAATATTAGATTTCTTTGATCATTCTTGTTAAATTCCAGAAGAATTTAACATCAAAGCATTTCTATATGTTTGCCCGAAATTGAATTTTAACACATAAAATTGTTAATTTAAAATTCAAGCATCCCTGAAGGATTGCACAAAGAATAATTTTTCTTGACCGCTGTTTATGAAAATAGTTTGTGATGTGATATTTGTAGAACTACAGATTAATATTGAACTATCTCCAAATTATTGTTAAAAGATTGAGTTTAATCGATTATTGTGTTTATCAATAATTGATGAATTCCAAAAGAATTCAACGTACAATCACCTTTAAAAGGCCGCATCTATAATATTATTGAATCCTAGAAGGATTGTATCAATTATGTTAAAAATTAACAAAATAATTGCTTCAATTATATTATCGAGTTCTAAAATGATTGAATCAATAATAGTGAAGTATCCCAGAAGGATTTCACAAAGAAATTTGATTTTTCTTTTATTGATGATGTAAATATTTGTAACCTACATTTTTTAGAAATAAAATTTCATAAAAATGATCCAATTTTCTTTCACAATTTAATGGTATGCATCTACGAAGGATTGCAAATATTGTAATTTTTTAAGTAAAACGAAGCTCTCAGGATAATATCAATTATGATCTTCATGCATCTCAAAAATATTGCAAGAGTAATATTAAAATATCCCTGAAGGATTTCATAAATTTTTGTTGTTATATCGATCTAAAAATTTATAATTTGTAATATGCTCATAAAAAGATTGTCATTCCAGAAGAATAACACAAATAATTTTAACGCATCCCAACAAATTATTTATATAGTTACTGAATATCTTATCAAACATCCCTGAAGGATAGTAAAACAACATAATTATATGATGATATAATTTTGAAGATATGATTTTGTATAATTTTGATAATTATATGGTAATATGTTCATATGTGTGTGTATGATTAAAAGTATTAATCATGGAATATACTATCATATTGGTTTTGAATATATTGCCAATCATTACACAAATTAGATATAGTTCTTAATACTCCAAAATTAGGATGATCAGTGTTTAATTTATGTACTCAATTGTAATACCTCATATTAAACAAAGTCTTGCTGATACAATTTCTTTATTCATATTATTTCTAAAAATATTGATATTTTAACAAGAGAATTAAAACATTGCAATCTATTAAAGAATATATCAATAGTCTAAAGTTGCTACATATTTCAAAGTTGTTATAATAGTGCTTAGATTTCTCATATAAATCTTAATTATAATATTCTTTTCTTTTTACAAGTATAGTGTATGGAAGACATTTGTTAGTCCATCTTAAAGGTACACGAAAGTAAGCTCATATATTGATAGAGCCGAAATTTGAATGAACTTTAATCCTTTATATTTCTTTTTTGTGTTCTCTCTATGTCTTGGCAAATATTTGCGTCATAGATAATTTACATGAATTATATTGGAGGTATTGAATATCTTTGTATTACACAAATGAATTTGGACATATGTTGTGAAAAACGATGTCAAGAACAAAGTATAATAGGAATTAGGGAAGATAAGAAGAACACAAGAATTGGTTATAACTGCTATTCTTTTACTTTCTCTTAAAACAAGATTACAAGTTTACAAGAATAACAAATAACCTCTCTCACCCTAAATTAGGATCTGCAGCTTAGCAATGATGAGAGACTAGTATGTTATTTATAATAAAACCTAACATACTAACTAATGGGCTTTTTCAGCAAGGCCCATTACACAAGCTAACTTAACAAATTAGGGGTTAAACACTAAAACCTAATTTAACATGCTAACAACCCTAGCATCTTCAACATCTGCATGCTAGACCCATCTTTGACTACAGCATGCACACTTCGACACCAGCATGTGAACAACCTTCGACTTCATGCTTAACTTTGTCGAACTGTTAAACCAAGAAGCTACCCTTCGACCATACTAGAGTTCGATCCAATATCTCACAAATCTCCACCTTGGACCCAACTCTACAACGTCGAGGGAACAAACTAGCTTTCTTCATGCAGCTTTATCAACTGCATACAGTGAAAAAACTTGCAACTCGGTAATGCCTTAGTGATCATATCAGCAGCATTGTCTTCAGTCGAAACCTTCAGCACTTGGACTTCTCCACGCTCGATTACTCCTCTGACGAAATGCATCCGCACATCAATGTGCTTAGTTCGCTCATGATAGGCTGAATTCTTCGACAGGTGTATTGCACTTTGACTATCACATTTGACAGTGATCCCTTGACCTTGAAGTTTCAGCTCCATTGCAAAACCTTCAAGCCACAATGCTTCTTTCACAGCTTCAGTGAGAGCAATATATTCTACTTCAGTGGTTGATAGAGCAACAACCTTCTGAAGTGTTGCTTTCCAACTAATTGCTGTGCCAAACATAGTGAAAACATATCCAGAAATAGATTTTCTAGAATCCATATAACCTGCATAATCAGAGTCGACATATCCTTCGATTGCTGCTTTACTATATTCACCCAAGGCTCCACCATAAATTAGGACCCTATTCAGAGACCCATTTATGTACCTTAAAATCCACTTCAATGCTTGCCAGTGAGCCTTTCCAAGATTCGCCATGTACCTGCTTACAAGACGTACTGCATATGCTATATCGGGTCTAGTACAAACCATAACATACATCAAAGAACCAACTATATTAGCATATGGGATTCTAATCATATAGGCTCTTTCAACATCAGTACTGGAACACTGATCAATACTCAACTTGAATTGAGGATTTGTTGGAGTCACAACTGGCTTCGAATTTGACATACCAAACTTTTCGAGAATCTTTCGTAGATATTCCTCTTGAGATAAGCATAACTTTGACTTCTTTCTATCTCTTCGAATGTCAATTCCAAGAATCCTGGAAGCAGCTCCCAGATCCTTCATATAGAACTCCTTATTGAGTTCAGTCTTCACCCTCATCACATCTTCAACATTGTTGCTTGCTATGAGAATATCATCCACATAAAGCAACAAAATAACAAATGAATTACCAGGTCAAAATCTGAAGTAAACGCAGTGGACGAATTGACTTCTAATGAAACTTATGCGTGCCATGAACTTGTCGAATCTCCTATTCCACTGTCGAGGAGATTGTTTCAGCTCATATAAAGATCTCGTTAGCTTGCACACATAATCTTCCTTCCCCTTTTCGACATACCCTTCAGGTTATCTCATCAGGATTGTTTCATCTAGATCACCATACAAGAATGCAGTCTTCACATCCATCTGTTCCAGTTCAACGTCGAACTGTGCCACCATGGCAAGCAACATTCGAATGGACCTATGTTTCACAACAGGAGAAAACACATCACTGAAGTCGACACCTTCTTTCTGAGTGAAACCCCTTGCAACTAACCTTGCCTTGTATCTTTTCGACGTCACTCCTTCAATTCCTTCCTTAACTTTGAAAATCCATTTACAACTGACTAACCTTGCCCTAGCAGGTTTCCTGATCAGTTCCCAAGTATGATTATCATGAAGAGATTTCATCTCATCATCCATGGCTTCAGCCATTCAGTCTTATTTCGACTCCTCATAACTTCCTTGTAGTCTCTAGGTTCTTCGTCTAGAACCTCACTTGCAGAGATTAAGGCATAAGCTATAAGATCTGCATACCCAAATCTCTGAGGTGCCTTGATGACTCTTCTCGACCTATCTCTCGATAATAGGTAGTCATCGTCAGTTTCCTTAACTTCCTCAGCATCTTCTGCTTCTTCTTCGACTTCATCAGGGGTATGCAATTCAGCATCAACATGCTCCACCTCAACAGGAATCTCTACCTGTTCCAGCTCTTCCTCAGATGTTTCTGTACTTCGACCAACATCATCAATTTTCTTAAAAGCCATTTCAGCTTCATTGAAAACTACATCTCAACTGGTGATACACCTCCTGTGACCTAGCTCTAGGCACCATAGCCTATAAGCTTTGACTCCTTCAGGGTATCCCATGAACATGCATTTCAGAGCTCTAGGTTCGACCTTGTCTTGCCTAATGTGAGCATAGGCTACGCAGCCAAATACTCTCAATTTGTCGAGATCTGGTGGATGTCCCGACCAAACTTCTTCAGGTGTCTTCATATCTAACGCTGTCGAAGGACATCTGTTTATCAGATATGTTGCTGTCGAAATAGCCTCAGCCCAGAACACCTTCTTTAGTCCAGCACTAGTCAACATGCATCTGACTCTCTCCAAAATATTTCGATTAAACCTTTCAGCCAAACCATTTTGTTGTGGAGTACCTGCAGTAGTTTTGTGCCTTGCAATACCAGAGGCAGCACAAAAGCTGTCGAATGCCTCATTGCAAAATTCAAGGCCATTGTCGGTTCTCAACCTCTTGACCTTTCTGCTAGTCTGATTTTCAACCAGAGTCTTCCAACTTTTGAAATTCTCAAAATTTTCATCCTTAGTCTTCTGGATGAATACCCATAATTTTCTGGAATAATCATCTACTATGGATAAAAAATACCTTGCTCCTGAATGTGATGGACACCTTGCAGGCCCCCAAAGATCAGCATGGATGTAATCAAGGGATCCATGTGTTCTATGTTTGCCTTTGTTGAACTTCACTCTGCAAGGTTTTCCAAGTACACAGGGTTCACAAAATTTCAGCTTCTCGACTTTGTCTCCACCAAGCAGATTTTGTTTTCCTAATTCGACCAGGCCCCTTTCACTGACATGGCCCAATCTCATGTGTCAGATTTCTGTCTTCGACAAAGGTTTTGTGGATGCAACATTTGTTGAACCACTTACAACTTCAGCCTCAAGGGTATACAAGCCTTGTTTCATCACGCCTCTCAAGACTTCCTGCGACCCCTTCATGACTCTTAGGACATTTTTCTCTCCTTGGAAAATATATCCTTTCTTGTCGAATTCACCAAGAGAAAGTAGATTTCTCTTCAAATCAGGAACATATCTGACTTCAGTCAACAACCTTATTGACTCATCATGGAGATTGAATCTCACAGATCCAACACCTGCAATTTTGCAAGCTTTATTGTTTCCCACCAGTACTGATCCACCATCTTGATCACATAGTTCCTCGATCAAGTCTTTGTTTGGAGTCATGTGCCAAGTGCAACCTGAATCCATAATCCACTCCTTCCTAGAGTCACTGCTCGAAACCACAAGGACATCAGATGATTCGAAATCATCTTGAACAATGGCTGCATTACCATTATCCTTACCTCCATGATCTTTCAGGCGTTCAGGGCACACCTTTCTTGTGTGACCCTCCTTATTACAATGATAGCATCGAATGCCAGATGCTTCGCCACTGTAAGACTTCGACTGGCTTTTGCCCTTCTTCTTGTCAAACTTACCATCCTTTCGTAAGAGTTTTCCTTTAACGGCCAAACCTTCGCTAACAGTCGAAGGTTTATGCTCCTTTCGTTCATTCAAGTCCTTAGAATACAAGGCTGATTGAAATTCTTCAAACGTCAGGGACTCCCTTCCATACAGGAGAGTTTCTTTGAAGTGAGCATGTGATCGAGGCAAAGAACACAATAGTAACAGCGCTTGATCTTCATCATCGATCTTCACATCAATATTTTCAAGATCAAGAATCAGCTTGTTGAACATATCCAACTGCTCAGACAACACTTTATCTTCAAGCATCTTGAATGAATACAAAGCTTGCTTTAGGTAGAGTCGATTTACCAATGATTTGGTCATGTACAAACTTTCAAGTTTCACCCATAACCCTGATGTTGTCGTCTCCTTTGATACCTGCCGAAGTACCTTATCACCAAGGCTCAACAAAATTGCGCTGTGTGCTTTCTCGATCATATTCGTCTTTTCCGCTGCCGTTAATGCAGCATTCATGGCCGCCTCTCCCTTCAACGCTTCCAAACAACCCTGTTGAACCAGTAGGGCTTTCATCTTCAAGCGCCACAGACCGAAATCATTCACTCCGGTGAACTTTTCAATCTCATACTTTGTTGAAGGCATCTTCTCCACGCTCACCGCACCAATTTGTTGTGAAAAACGATGTCAAGAACAAAGTATAATAGGAATTAGGGAAGATAAGAAGAACACAAGAATTGGTTATAACTGCTATTCTTTTACTTTCTCTTAAAACAAGATTACAAGTTTACAAGAATAACAAATAACCTCTCTCACCCTAAATTAGGATTTGCAGCTTAGCAATGATGAGAGACTAGTATGTTATTTATAATAAAACCTAACATACTAACTAATGGGTTTTTTCAGCAAGGCCCATTACACAAGCTAACTTAACAAATTAGGGGTTAAACACTAAAACCTAATTTAACATGCTAACAACCCTAGCATCTTCAACATCTGCATGCTAGACCCATCTTTGAATACAACATGCACACTTCAACACCAGCATGTGAACAACCTTCGACTTCATGCTTAACTCTGTCGAACCGTCGAACCAAAAAGTTACCCTTCGACCATACTAGAGTTCGATCCAATATCTCACAACATAAAATGTATAATAGAAAAGCTATCGGCTTTACCCTCGGGCTTGTACTACACTTATATTAGTACAATTTAAGCACATGTCATTGTAAACTAGTAGTTTACAAATTACACTTAAATGTGTCGTTGGTAAAACAGGTTGGGTCATCTCGGATATAATACGATGCGAATAATTTGTATTGAAGAACCAAAAGTTTCTTCAATCCAGTCAATTTTTGTGTGTTTCTAAAGAAAAATAAAAAATTTGAGAAATTGCGATTTTATGATATTAATTGTTGTATCGACTAAAATATCATGCATATGTCTCTACTCACAACCAGAAGTTTGTGAAATTAATTTCTCAACTAATTAGACTAAGATCTTGTTTTCTGGATTTTTTAGAAATTCCTGTATAAGTATCACATATATTATTAAAATTGAGATTGAATATCATATAATATATGTTCATAAAAAGAAAATGGACCCAAAGATCCATTCTTTAGACGTCTAAAGTTAATTATATGGTTGATACTAATGAGATCAATTCTAAATTATATATTTGAAACACCCAAAGTATGATATTAAAATATCTATTCGCATTAGGCCAACAAGATACTATATCTTAGTCCTTCCTAATTTATTCTTATACTTCTCATCTAAGTGAACATTTGGATGTGTTATGTATATTTCAATTGCTCCAATATAATACATTAAGATGAGTCATGAAAGAATATTGGAAAAATATAATTAATATGAATCTCAATTTTGAGGATATAATTTGAGAAAATAATAAAATACTTGATTGCAGCCCAGTAGACTGATTATCACTTGATAAATTAATTTTCCAATATTAGGGGGAGGAAATAAGCAGCTGAAATCAAGAACAAGAAGTTCAAATGAACAATTTAAAATAAATTGTTGTCTTGATCCTCGTACAAATCAATATGAACTAAAAGTTCAAAATATTATTCATTTGCAAAGTTTATGAAATAAATTATCAGCTGATAATACTCCACTCAAAGTGGATTCTCCTATTGGATAATATAATATTGCAAATGAGTTGTTGCTGCGCCTGAAGCGTGGTATGGAAGTCGGTTCCAATGTTAAAAGTCCTCTACTAAGAAAATAAACTAAAGATCACCCAAGTAAGGATATGAAAATGCTAAGAGCACTTTGACATAATTTAATTTTCAGTTCCAGAAGAACAAATCAAGTACTTGAAATATGAAATAAAGAGATCTCAATAAATCATGTCATGGATGAAATGGAATGGAACCGAAATTGAGATAATCATATAAAGTCAATAAAGACAATGTCTTTGTATAAAATATAGCGCTAAAAGTGATCAATGATAACGAGGATCATGAGTCAAAGTCTATTAAAGTTTGTAGACTAAGTGAGAAATGGCCAAAATAAATATATTCAATTGGAGAAGAATTAAACTCACTTTACAAGTGACTTACTTTTGGACATGTAGTCCGAACACCTAAAGGTGTGAAACTAATTGGATATAAATGAGTTTTTGTGAAAAATAAAAATAAGAATGATATAAAATTTGATTTATTGCTCAATGATTTTCACAAAGACCTAAGATTGATTTTGATAAAACATATTTACCTGTAGTGGATTCAATCGATTTTTGATAATTAGTTAGCCTTATAACACATGAAGGGCTTTATTTGAACATGATGGATGTAATGACATCTTATTTATATGGTTCACTTAATAGTGAAATTTACATGAAACTCCCTAAAGGGTTCAATATACCAGATGCACACAACTCCGAATCTCGAGAACGCTACTCCATAAGATTGAACAAGTCTCTCTATGGCCTGAAACAATCTGGACGGATATGGTATAATCGTCTCAGTGAATATTTACTAAATGATGAATATACAAATAACTCAATTTGTACTTTTATTTTCATAAAATAATGTGGAAAAGGATTTGAAATAATATTTGTCTATGTGGATGACGTAAATATTATTGGAACTCCCGAAGAGCTTCCAAAAGCTATAAATTGCTTAAATAAAGAGTTTGAGATGAAGACCTAGAAAAGACAAAAATATGTCTAGGTTTGCAAATTAAGCATTTGGACAAAGGAATATTTGTACATCAAGAAGACTATATAGAAAAGTGTTGACATGCTTCTATATGAACAAATGTCACATGTTACCTACTCCAAAATGGTTGTTAGATCATTAGATGGGGAGAAAGATCTTTTTAGGCCTCAAGAAAAGGATGAAAAATTCTTGGTCCTGAAGTACCATATCTCAGTGCAATTGGAGCACTAATGCACCTTGCTAATTATACACATCTTGATATATCATTTTTGGTCAATCTATAATTAAGATAGAATTATTCACCTACACGAAGATATTGGAAAGAAGTCAAACATATACTTCGCTATCTTAGAGATGCAGGTTACTTGTCAGATCCTCACAATGGTAAATCTGGAACAGGTTATTTGTTTACATGTGATAGTACAACCATTTCGTGGAGATCTATAAAACAAATCATGGCACCAACTTCATAATAACTTGCATAACTATTAACACTACGTGAAGTCACTTCGAAGAAGACATTTTAAGCAACGACTACAAAGAATATCGTCTCACATATAAATGTATGCATGAGGGGGAGAAATGCATATGTTTTGCACTCTTTTTCCCTTCACCGTGGTTTTGTCCCACTGGGTTTTCCTAGTAAGGTTTTTAACAAGGCAATTCATATTCAAAGGATACTCTTTTTCCTTCACTAGATTTTTTCCCACTGGGTTTTTATTTTAGTAAGGTTTTAACGAGGCATATCCTCAATGGACATCCAAGGGGGAGTGTTATGAATAAATACTATTATGGATGTCCATATGTATTCTTATCTTTCATCTTCATATTCCCTATTAAGTGGTATAGTAAGGTTATGATTTCTCACTTTCCTAATGTCCTATAAATAAGATCCACTTTCCAATGTAAGATATACTTCTTGAATAAGATAATAGAATACCACTTTCTCTCTTACTTTCTCTACTTCATCTCTATATTGTTTTAGTTAATTTCATAACAATTTTATTGATGTGTTTTTTAATCACATTGTTTTTTTGTTTTAGTTTATGTACTTGTTTTAATAGTATACAAATTATATAGTATTTTAAAAAGATTTTTTTAAAAAAATTTAATTCGTTTGAATTGAACCAAACCCAACATGATATTTACCCGTTTGGTTTAGGTTTTGTGATAAGTGTTGAAGTGTAATTGCACATTCAATATTTGCTATTAGTTTATTTTGGGTCTTGAGTTGAGATTTAGCTAGTTAGCCCAATATGGGTTTAGTATATATTGCTTTTTTGTGTTTTATAATTTGTAGAGAGAATATAACAGTGTGTAGAATAATCTATGTAACTGCTTTTTTAATTTGAGGAAAAGTTAGTTACAACTTTCTCTCTTTTCTTCCATATTCATTTTGTTCATCTTGTTTCGCTGTGTACCAACAATTGATATCTAGAGCTCCGACTCAGATCCACGGGAAAGGAAACACGAGTGTACGTGAGTGTGTGATTGTTTTATTTTTTATTCATTCAGTTCATAGTGAATTGAAGATCTAAATCGTAGTAGAATCACATTTCTTGATTTCGAGGGATAGGGAAACACGGGTGTTTGGTGGGATCTGAGTGATTTCTTGCATAATATCGAAGATGAACGGTGGAAATGGTGGTTTGAATATGAAACTTTTGTTATTTGATGGAAAGAATTGGAATTGGTGGGTGATTCATATGCGTGTGTTGTTCGGCGCTCAAGATGTGCTTGATCTCGTCTACGAAGGTTTCACGCCGGTTGGTGCGGATGCAACAAAAGCGTAAAGAAACACGCAACGAAAAACAAAGAAGGATCATAAAGCGTTATTCTACATCCATTAGTGCATTGATGCAAATGTGTTTGAAAAAATCTTTGATTCAACGACGGTGAAGGCTGTATGGGACCACTAGTACAGTGCTATGGCAGTGACACATCACTGAAGAAGGTGAAGCTTCATAGTATACGTAAGCAGTATGAGAATCTAAACACGAAGAACAATGAAAAGATACCTGATTACATCTCCAGAGTGATTTTGATCATTAATGAGATGAAAACTTATGGAGAGACTCTCTCAAAACAAGTTATTATTGGGAAGGTACTGAGATCACTTACTTCTCAGTTTGATTACATTGTAGTAGATATTGAACATTCTAAGGATCTGAGCACCATGAGAATTGAAAAGCTGCAAAGCATTCTAGAAGCATAAGAGTTTTTTTGTTTAAGAGAACCTCTGAGAGAGAGGTGGAGCAGGCTCTGAAGGCGTCTTCTAGAAGGAAGATTTAGAAGCCTTCTTGGTCAAAATCCAAGTAGAGACATATCGGTTCTCAAAAGTCAGAAGCATCCAACTCTAATAAGAAGAAACATCATAATGGAAGGAAGAAGTCTCACAAGAAGAATATTTAATGTTACTGCTGTAAGAATTTTGGTCATTGTTCTTTTGAGTGTTGGTCAAATATAGGAAAGAAGTTAGAAGAAGCAAATATAGCCAGAGAGCCTGATGATGAACCTCTGATATTGATGGCTTCTGACTCTATTAATAATTAATTGTTAGAATGATGGTATATGGATACTGGCTGTTCAAATCACATAATTGGAAACAAAAAATGGCTGGAAGACTTTGACTCCAGAAGGAGGCAAAGATTAGATGTGTTGATGATAAGTTCCTTAATATCGATGGAATGAGAAATGCCATAATCAAAGTGAAGAATGGAAAAAATAGTTTTGTTCAAAGATGTTTGGTATGTTCCTGGAATGAAGAGCAATCTAATGAGTATAGGTCAGCTAATTGAGAAAGGTTTCTCAATTACTATGAAGCACAATCTCTTGAAGTTGTATGATTCTGATGTTTGATTCTCATAATTAATGGTGGAGGTGAGTATAACTCTATAGAGTTCAGACAGTTTTGTGAAGAATATGGAGTTAAGCATGAAGTAACTGCTCCATACACTCCACAGCCAATGGTCTTACTGAAAGAAGAAATCATACTTTGCTTGATATGACAATAAGCATGCTGAAGGAGAATAAGTTACCTCATTTATTGTGGGGAAAATCTGTTGCTATTGCAACATATGTGCTCAACAGGTGTCCAACTAAGAAGCTGGAGGAAGTTGTTCCTTTTGAGAAGCGGACTGGAGATAAGAAAAGTGTAAGTCATATTAGGGTCTTTGGTTTTGTTTGCTATAAACATGTTCAAGATGATAAGAGAAATAAGTTGAACGATAGAAGTAAAGTAATGTTATTGGCGGGGTACCATGATACACGTGCTTATAGTATTTATTGTCCAATCTCTAAGAAGGTGGAATTCAATAGAGATGTCATAGTAAAATAGTCAGAAACTTGGGATTGGAACACGTCTAATCCTGTCTCTGGTGATGGAGGTGCTTCTGAAGGAAGTTTAGAGGTAGTTTATGTAGATGAGTTAGAATTAGAAGATGATTCTGATTCTGGAGGTGAATCAAAGTTTGAAGGAGAATTTGAAGGTGACTCTGACGAGGACTTTGAAAGTGATCCAGACTTTAAAGGTGGTTGTCATACCCCAAAATTTGACCAACATATTTATTCATATTTCAGTCCATCTGACTTTCAAATGCTCAAAGATATACCAGAAGAAAGCATGTCGTCTCTCTCCTAGACAGCAGCCTCTAAATTAGGGTTTCTGATTTAATCAAGGAATTTGAACTTTTGATACCTCAAGTGGATTCCATGGTCTCTCATATGATTCAAAGTACCCTCATGCCAAGTTTCAAGCCTCGATTCAAAAGATTGCTCACTCAATGGCCCAAACGGTCGATAATCGACTAGTTGACCTAAAAGTCAAAATATGGTCAAACCACAGTCAAAACTTCTGATTTTTGGTCAACATCCTCATTATGAAGTATATTTCATCATTTGATCAAGGATTGATCATGATTCATCAAGAAAAGATCAGAAATCAACAAGATCAAAAGTTTCTAAATTAGGGTTTTCTAGAAGAAAGTCAACTGAACTTTGACCAGCCATAACTCCTACATGGAACATCAAAAATTTCCCATACAAAGCTCATTTTTAAGGAAATTGAATTCTCTACAACTTTGTCTCTCACATGCCAAGTCCAAAAATGTTTCATTTGAGAGATATGAGCTAATACATTACAGGTCCTTCTAAAAGATCGCCAAAAGGAATTTTTTTTCAAAGCTCATAACTTGAGCATGGAATATTTAATTGAGATGAAACCAAAAGCATCATTTAGAGGACACTCTAAGCTTTTTAAAAAGCTCAAGAACACTTCCATACAATAAAAAATGAAGGAGTTATGACTTGCACAAGTTGGGCGATTTTGAGAGAATGTACAAAAGGCAAAAAGGAGAATTTTGAGTTTTAACTACATGGGCCCAAATATTTGACTCCAAACTTGTCCATGGGCCTTAAAATGATCTTTGAAATAATTATTTTATATTCTTAGTATTTATCTTATTTAAATTGAATTTTAATTCATTTAAATATTGAATAAATCTTTGTAAAATATGGAAAAATTATTTTAATCAAAGATTTGATTTCCAATCAATTTTAAACAATTAAGATGGCCCAATGGTCAATTTATATTATTATTATTATGATATTTATATTATTTATATTTGATTTTATCATTTTAAAATCAAATAAAATCAAATAAAAATCATAAAATAATTATATGATTGATACACCAAATTTTTTCCTTAATTCATTCAGATCAAATCAAATCCAATGGCTAAGATTAAAAATAAAATATGCATGGTGTTCAAAAATTGGAATTATTTTATGTAAAATCTTTGCATATTTCCATGTCATCAAAAGATTGGATTTTCCTTTAGTTATTTGACCTAATTCTCTTCATTATAAATACCTAAGCTCATCCATGCAGTAAGGGGACGAAATTGGTAAGAGGCATAAGGGTTTCAAAATTCTCAAAAACCTTAAAAGGCTAGGGCACGATTCAAAGGCCAGTTCCAGGAAGATTCAAAGCTCTCCAAGCATCTTATCTGGCTCCTGAGGTATAATTGAGTGAGTATGGATCTATAAACATGGGCACAATACGTGGTATGACTTCATGCATGAACACGTTTTTTTTGTTTTGTTCTGTTAATCGAATTTCAATGATCAGTATGTTTTTGTTTAAACTAACGCTATTGACGAGTCCTTAAGGTCCCTAAGAGCAGGTATGGACCGTCGTTGGGAATGCATCGCGGCTAAAAGGCATGATGCCATGGTTAGAGCTCTATGAATGGAGCTCTTCGTTCTCTCACTTCCCAACCGTTTCAAGACAAGAGGAGGCCACTATTGAATTCGCAAGGTGTTATTTATCTAATCTGGGTTGTTATTTGCTTCGTTTGAGCTTTGTTTTCCAGGTATCAAATCGTTGCATAGGCTGATCAAGAACCTGCGGAAAAATCCGCAGGTAAAGTCACAAGTAGATCCATGGCTAAATCCGCAGGTGCGGAGGTTGAAGATGATGAGTTGTCCTCTGGACCCACCCTCGGTGCACACGCGATAACGTGATTGGCCAGTCAATATTTTCTCTCTCTCTCTCTCATGCGCGTGGAGGTTTTCCATTCGCCGGTCAACATTCAGCACAATCTCTCTCACGTTCTGATTGGTAGCTCGTGAGGATACATGGGCCCCACGCTGACTATTTGCTTTGATTTATTTCAATTATCACGTTAATATATTTGTTAGTTTGTTTCCATGCATTTGTCAACAAAATCATTTAGCACAGTTGGCTGCAGCGCTTGTTGGTGGAGGAAAGAGACGGGGGTTCGAACCCCAGCATGCCCATTAAATTTTTTAACAAATCTTTGCATCAGCTTGTCAACAGATCCCCTGCGCCCAGTCAGCGTAGGTTCACCGTATGCCTTCGTATCTTCACCACTTGATTCACAGCAGGATTAATCTAAAGGACCGGGATAAGCTCCTTGCCACGCACCCTCAGAGGCTGCCCACATGGGATCGAAGCTAAGTTCTCCAATTTATTTATTTAGTTTGATTACACAAATCCCTCTGCTTTTCTTTATTTTTTTCTTTATATTATAATTTCCTTTTTCTTATTTATTTATTTAAACAAATTAGTGTTTATATAATATTCCTTTTAATAATTTATTTATTTTTTAATCGAAGACTCGACTTCTTTTATAACCTTATCAATAATTATTTTTAAAACAATAAAAAATTATTATATATAATTTTAATCGATAATTAATTTTTAGGTTTGTTAACCTCGATTCCCTTATAAACCCTCGGTAGGTGTTATCCACTAGCACGTTTTTAAGCCTTTTAAACCCTTTTTGGGTCACAATAAGTTTTCTTAAATAACCCTTTTGGTTCAGGATTATGGTTTGTAAACTTTCAGGGTTTATAATCAATTAAGGTTTGTAGATCATTCATACACTAAATTTTCTTTTCCTTATGCAATTTCTCAGGGTTATCATCAGAATCCTCCGATTACGCGTCACGCCAATCAGAAAGCTAAGTTTTGATCCCTTTTTTTATTTAAATTATTTTTACCTTTTATTTTAAGTTTTGCCTTATGGCTTGAATTATGATTGGTTTCAACTGTCAATGAATTACTCATACACTCACCACTATTATTTTCCTATTAATTTTCAGAATTGATCGAGGGTTCGAGGAAGATCAAGGCATTCAAGAATTTTTGTTAATTATTGTTCTCTCTTATTTTTTGCCTTAATTTCCCCCATCCCCGCAGGTGTTTATTGTAATAGCGTAGGAATTTATTTTCTGCCTTTAATTTCCGTAATATTAATTGTTGTGGTTAGTAATCCTAGGGAGTGCAAGACTATTAACTGAATATAGATCACTAATTTACAAGATAAATATCATCGAAGTTAACCACGTGATTGTGCACCCACACACCTTTAGGGTAATCCCTCTTGTTGCTTGTTGCCTTATTAATTGGTTGCCTTAATTTTGTTGCCTAAAAATAGTCAAGTCCCTCGATTCCGAGGATACCTAAAGCAAGTTGCCTATCGCCTTCAAAGTTATTGAAACTCCCTCGATGTTGCCTTATAAAATGATTGTCCCAAATTCCAAAGGTATCCTCGCATGATGCCTCAAATGACTATTATATTCTTCCCTTAGACTACCTGCCCTCTTTATGGCAAGGGACAATCTTATGGCGAATGATAACTCGATGACCCTTCAACATCCAATTGAAAGACTTCCTGCCCTCTTATGGTATGGATAGACTCTTTCGCCCGAAAGACTTAAAGAACACGAAAGACAAACTTAGGGTAGGTAGTTCTTAATTGCTTGCTCACATTCAAATCAAAATCAAATGCTTTTCACACCTCCTATTTCAAAACGATTTCAAAACAAGGCTACGCTTATTTACAAGCTAAAGTCCTTAACGAAATCTTTTTACTATTCACACACGACACTTCAAACAATTCAAACAAACAAGTGAGCTAAGCAATCAAGAGCCCATGGATAACCATGGATGCAAAGGGTGCCTTACACCTTCCCTTTGTATAACCTACCCCCCGAACTCAAAATCTTTTCAAAGGTCTTTCCTGTTCTTTTTGCCTTTCCTAATTGGATAAAATAAAAGTCGGTGGCGACTCTTGCTATCCGCACATTTCAAATAAAGTCAGTTCACCGTATTACAGTGGTTCAGAAACTAGTGGTCAAGACTCTGGGAGTCAAACTTCTAGAAGTAATCATGCTTCTGGAAGTAGTCATTCTTCTAAAGGTGGTAATTATGAAGGAAGTGTTTCTATAGAAGATTCAAAACAGGTTCATAGACCACAAATAATAAGACAAATTCCCAGAAGGTTTGCCGAGTTTGACATGTTACGTGATACTGAAATAGACTCTAAAGGCGAAGTCATTCAATGTGCCATGATGGTTGACTCTGAATCTGTCAGTATCAATGAGGCTCTTAAGAAGAAAGTGTGGCTGAAGTCCATGAAAGAAGAGCTTGAGGCAATAGAAAGAAACAAGACTTGGGAGTTCAATGAGCTTCCAAAGGAGAAAAAAGCCATTAGTGTCATATGGGTTTTCAAGGTGAAATTAAAACCAGATGGATCAATTGGGAAACACAAAGCGAGAGGCTATGGAAAGAAACAAGACTTGGAAGTTGACTGAGCTTCCAAAGGAGAAGAAAGCTATCAGCGTCAGATGGGTTTTCAAGGTGAAATTGAAGCTATATGGATCAATTAGGAAACACAAAGTGAGGTTAGTAGCTATAGGTTTTCTTCATAAACCTGGGCTAGATTACTTTGAGGTGTTTTTACTTGTAGCTAGACATGAAATAATCAGGTTGGTGATTACTATAGCTGCTAATAGGAATTGGTCTATGATACATATGGATGTTAAATCTGCATTTCTGAACGTTCCTTTACAAGAAGAAGTTTATGTGTCACAACCTCTTGGATTTGTGAAAAAGAATCAAGAAAGGATGGTGTACAAGTTTCATAAAGCTTTGTATGGATTGAAGCAAGCGCCCAGGGCTTGGAATTTGAAGATTGATTTGTTTTTCAAGAAGCAGGGGTTTTGAAAATGTGAGATGGAATATGGTGTTTATGTCCAACATACTTGTTGAGGCAAAATAATTATGGTGTGTCTTTATGTTGAAGATATATTGCTGACGAGGAGTTATTCTGATGAGATAGTTAAGTTCAAGAAGGTGATGATGAATGAATTTGATATGATTGACATAGGAAAATTGGTATACTTTCTAGGGATGGAAATTTTGTACTATGAGAAGGGTATCATTCTCCATCAGCTTAAGTATAAACTTGAGCTTCTGAACAGATTTGAGTTGACAAATTGCAAGTTTGCAGTCATACCTGTTGAGACGAATCACAAGTTAGATTTTGATTTTGAGAGTGATGATGTAGATGCTACAACTTTCAAACAGTTGGTAGGCTCGTTGAGATATCTTTGTAATACCAAACCAGACATATGTTACGCTGTTGGAATGGTGAGTAAGTTTATGAAAAAACTGAAGTGGTCACATTACCAAGATGCCATTAGGATTCTGAGGTATATTAAGGGGACTCTGAAGTTTGAGTTATGTTCCCTTCTAAAGCTTAGTGTGAGTCAGAACTAATGTGTTACTTAGATTCTGATTGGTGTGGTGATATAGTTGACAGACGAAGTACTTCTGGAATTTGTTCAAATATTTGGGAAGTTCCATTTCTAAGTGCTCCAAGAAGCAACCAATGGTTGCATTGTTAACTTGTGAAGTTTAATATATTGCATGTGCTTTGTGTGCGTGTCAAGCTGTGTGGTTACTGAATTTGTTGCAGGATCTGAAGATCAAGGTGAAGAAGCCTGTGAAGTTGATGATTAACAACAAATCAGCTATAAGTCTTGCTAAGAACCCAGTGTTGCATAGGAGAAGCAAGCATATTGACGCAAAGTTCCATTTTCTGAGAAATCAAGTCCAAAACGGAGTGCTAGAAGTTATACATTGTTACACTTAGAAGCAACTTGCAGATGTTCTGACGAAGGCTGTCAAGATTGAACCATTCATAAATTTGAGGAATGGAAATGGTGTTGTTGACTTTAACTCTGAATGTGAATTAAGAGATGGTGTTGAAGTGTAATTGCACATTCAATATTTGCTATTAGTTTGTTTTGGGCCTTGAGTTGAGTTTTTGCTAGTTGGCCTAATATGGGTTTAGTATATATTGCTTTTTGTGCTTTGTAATTTGTAGAGAGAATAGAATAGAATGTAGAATCATCCATGTAACTATTTTTTTATTTGAGGAAAAGTTAGTTATAACTTTCTCTCTCTTCTTCCATATTCATCTTGTTCATCTTGTTCCGCTGTGCACCAACAGTAAGTTGTTATAAAAGTCTATTTTTTTATCTGTTCAAATTTTTTTCTTTAAAGTCGAATACAACCCACTTGTTACACCTTTAGATAATAGAGATAAATTATAACACTAGAGAATATCATATGGAAACTTGTCCCGCTTTTAAAGAGCATAAGATTATTAGTGTACATGACCAAGAATTTTAGCAGAGACACCAAAAGATACAACACAAGACTATTCCAAAAAGGATTCAATAAAAAAGTTTGTTATTTCTCTCTTTCTCTTTCCTAGATTTATAAAAATCATGGTCTTTTTTCATTCTAATATAAGTTGAAAAATATTACATGAATGTGACTTCTTTCTTTTTTAAACGAGTTCTAGATGATAAGTTTCTCCAGTAAAAGAAAGAACTTTGTGGGTTACAGAAGACACCAAAAACATGATATAGTCGAATTGATAAAAAAAAATCAAAGAAAGTTTATCACAAAGTACACACACGAGCATGCCATGTATGTTAAGATAAAAGTTAAGATATCTTGACTATGTTCGTATATGCAGATTATGTGATCTTCACTTGAAATAATTCAAATATGTTTGAAGAGATCAAGAAAACATAATTAAGAAGTTCAAGATGACTCATACTCGATTGATATCCTAATATTTTGGCATTAAGGTAAAATAAGGAAGATAAAATTTCAATTTAATAACAAAGATTTTAATGTATTTCTATAAATCATTATTTATAGTGATAGTTTTGTCACAATGTTATTATTAATGAAAAGTGTTCTCTTTTCAACATAAATGCCACTATAAAAAAAATTTACCTTGTAGTCAAATGTATGAAATAACAAAATAGACAGGATGTAATACCTTAACCATGGAAGAAATTACTCCAAGACTAGAAAGCCTCAAATCTTCAAATGGCGTTAGCTTGTATGATAGGCGAAGGAAGGGATACAAATATACAGGTATGTTAGCTGCATAGAAGAAAAGGTAAATGTGAATAATAAAAAAATACAATTCACTACAAAAATATGCGACCACTTTGAAGAGATTCGCCTCGTGAGGACCTTGTGAGGTGTGTACTATGGGTGACACGCCCCTAGTACTCATAAACTTAGTATAATGCCCCTGACTGATCGGGAAGCAGCTTCAGACCCACTTGGATGCATGCCCCTAATTGTTTGTCATTCTTGAGAGATTCTTGGAATCTTGACTTGATTGCCCCAGATTAATTGGACAAAGCATGTCATACCCCTTGTATTCATTGAATTCTAATCAACGGAATCGGACGTAAGAGATGTTGCTGCTGAAGTGGTTTCGTCTGTCGGGATGACTTTTAGTCCTTAGTCGTACCCTGTGCAGGTTCTTCCTGATGCTAACATTTGAAATTATGTAGCAGAATATGTTTAATAATGAATTCATGAGATGCAATGTGTATGTCTGTCTTGAGTTTTTTTGAAAAACATTAAATCAAAGGTGTAAAAGCGTGATATTTGTAAAAACGTGATATCAACTCAGCGTTTATGGCAAACCTTAAGGAGTTAGGATACCCTTTTGGTTACAGTATGCTTTCGAACTAACCATGCTTCAGTTAGGACTTTCAAGGGTTGTAACGTGGCTTGGTTCACGGTTTAAGTAACAAAGGATAATGGCTCAAAGTTTATTTGTACCCGTCTCAATCTTCGTGATGTTCTTCGATCATATGCTCAGTTAACTTGGCGTTTAAGTCCTAGCAGAGCTTGAAGTCGTAACATTGACATTTGATGATGGTTAAAGCACCGGAAGTTTATTTGGACAGGCCGTCATCCTCTCTTTTTTTGGTAATATTTTTTTCTTTTGTCGAGGATTCGTAGTGACCTCTTTTTTTACTTTGCTATCCCTAACTTTTGCCTGAACTGTTTATTTTGAGATTACAGTCAGCGGGATGTTTCAATTTTTGATAAATGTCCTTCATAGGTTTTGACTTAACAATTTTTCTTTTTGATAGATGTTGACTGCCTGACTTAACGGTTACAAGAACCCATTACTACTTGTGTAGAAGAAATGCTGGCATAACTGAGTTAACTGAGTAACTACCCAGCCCCGGGTTATGATGATGGTTCCGATTTGCACGTGAAAAAAAAACTCCTACACCTTAGGCTCAAAGGGGTTGACGAGGGATTAACATCCTTATATCTCCACTGTTTAGGAATTGAAACAATGCATGTACATCGTCAGCATAGTCCGTTCAAAAGCATATTGTATGAGGTTGCTGTATCATTTTCGTCATCCCCCTCAAAAGGCTTACAGCTTAGCAGGAGTTGAATATCACAAAAACACAAACACAGTAAAAACACAGTTTAAATGAGTGATAACGAAATAATTTATTCAAGACAAACATATGCAATGCACTAATGATGATTATTAAAGCAGATAATGTCTATCATGAGTAGAATGTTTAAACAAACAGGATAGAAATTGCAAATGAAAGTAGAACTAATGATCTGAAAGTCCATCTTCTAGCTATCCACAACATTAGCAATCTTGTTGTGATTAGGCTTGGGAGCGGTGATCACCACAGGAGTCTTAGGAGGGTTGAACTCAATTTCACCAGCATCGATCATATCTTGAATTTTATTCTTCAATGTCCGACAATTATTAGTGTCATGTCCAGGACTATTGGAGTGATATGCACACCTCGTGTTGGGATTATAACAAGGAGAGGAAGTGTTAGGATTTGGATGAGAAGCTATTTATGTAAGTAGCTCTACTTTCAACAAGTGTTGCAATGCTTGAGTTAAAGACATGTTGATCTTAGTGAATTGTCTTTTGGGTGCGCCTTGTTTACATTGTTGTTGTGGTGCCGACGTGAAGATCAGAACTCCCCCAACAGATTGGTTGCGTTCATTACGGCTTTTCGGGTTGTGCACAACATCAGCCATATGAGGCTCCTCATGTGAGTTGAAATCAAAGATCTTGTCATCAATTAAGTCTTGGATCCTATGCTTCAATGGTCCACAATATTCGGTATCATGGCCAGGACTATTCGAATGATAAGCACATCTTGCATGATACTTGTACCCAGGAGCAGGATTGGCGGGACCTGAATATGGAGGCAATAGGGTTATCAAGTTCTGATTGAGCAATTGTTGCAGAACTTGAGACAGCGGCATGTGCAACAGAGTGAATGATCGCTTAGGTTTGGATTTCCATTTACCTTGACCACCTTGCTGCCTATGTTGATCCCTCTCCTTCTTGATCAGAAGTGTCTTCAATTTTTCTTGCCCCTTGGCCAAGTTAAGGATCATCCATTGGAACTGGTTGTTCTGAGCCTGAAGATTTTTGACAGATTGCTCGAGATTCATGATGCTGAAATAAACAGCAAGAGAAGATGAGAAACCTGTGCTGGAAACCTGTTATGCGATGTTACGATATGCAGATGCAACATTTTCAAGGATCTTTAGGGAATTTAGTTTGCAACATTAAACAATGAGTTGGTCGCATCTTTGTCTGAAGAACTTTCATTTTTGGATGTCCTTTGATAAGAATCAAGCCCACCATATCCAGTGGGTCATCGCCTCTGATTCGGGTATGGTTTCTGAGTTTGAAAGTATATGGCTTGAGGAAAATAAATCCTCTTGCCCCTTAATAGGTACTGCGTCTCTGAATTGGAAGACATATGGCCGGAGGAAAATAAATCCTCTTGCCCCTTGATGAGAATTTAGTCCTTGATAAGAGCACCTGAAATTTTGCACCCTAAACCCCTAAGATCCTTGAAAGGGTTAGTTAATATGCTATGTTATGATGTCATAATGTCATGCAAATGTTATGCATTAGGTAAAGCATAAGGTAATAAGGACGAGCAAGTCCTACAAACAAATCCTGCAAGGAAAATCAAAAGGGTTAGTAGCACACACAAGGAAGTCACACAAGTGTCCTTAGGTTTAAAGGCTTGCGTGAAGTCCATAGGTAAGTACCCTCCCCACTGAAGTTTAGTTGGCTCAACCCGTCCTAGATAAAGATCGGGTTCTAGGGAGCTCATATCATTGACCTTTTTCAAAGGCACTATTTCAGTTCAGCAATCGAATCACCGACCGAAAACATCCTGAAAGTCCAGTCCATATGAGTGTTGCTTCGAGTATCAACCAACTTCGGTCGAAACCAAAGCCAGCCATCTCGCTACTTTCTAATAGGCCAAAGTCAAGTTCAACTAGGGTTCTAGGGGCAAATTAGTGCTTAATGACACCACGCAACAACCAAATGTTTCCTCAAGTCGGATCCCAAGGAACATCAGGACAAACCAAAGTGTCACACTAACAATGGCTACCATATCAACCGTAGCAGTATACGCCGTACAGTCTCCTAGGTCTCATGCCATATACCCTAAGGTACACTATATCCGGGTGTAGGATCTTTCACACAGCAATATACCCAAACAACCCTTGAAATATAAAGCAGACAAGTCAAACAATTTTAAAGTGATCCTAGCTCTAAGGTAACCCCTCTTTTTAAAAAAAAATCCCCCGCAGAGTCGCCAGTTCTGTAATACGGTGGGAGAACTGACTTTTTTAATATGTTGCGGATAGCGAGAGTCGCCACCGACTTTTATTTTATCCAATTTAGAAAGGTTAAAAAAACAGAAAAAGACCTTTAAAAAGAGATTGAGTTCGGGGGGCAAGTTATACAAAGGGAAGGTGTAAGCACCCTTTGTATCCATGGTTATCCATGGGCTCTTAATTTCTCAACCAACTTGTTTGTTTGAATTGTTTGAAAAGAAGTGTAGTGTATGTTTAGAAAAAGGATTTAAATAAGGACTTTAGCTTGTAAAATAAGCGTAGCCTTTTTAAAAGTAATTTGAAAAGGAGTGGGAAAAGTATTTTTGATTTGAATTTGAATAGAGCAAGCATTTAAGAGCACCTACCCTAAGGTGGATCTTTCTTGTTCTTTAAGACTTTCGTTTCAAAGGGATATCCATACCATAAAGAGGGTAGGTAGTCCTTTCACTAGATGTGCGGGTCATTGAAGGGTCATAGAAAATTATCGTTCTCCATAAGGCTATCCATACCATAAAGAGGGTAGGAAGTCTCAGGGAAGGATGAAATAGTCATTTAGGCAACCAGTGAGGATACCTTAGCATTCGAAGGGACGATCATCATTTATCGAGGCAACATCGAGGGACAAGATCATTTTTAATCGTAGGCAACTCGAAGGGACTTATGATCTTTGATGATGATAATGAACTGAGAGCAACATTGCTAAGGTATCCTCGTATTCGAGGAACTTGACTATTTTTAATCGAAAGGCAGCAATAAGAGGGATTACCTTAAAGGTGCGTGGGTGCAACAATCACGTGATTATATTCAGATATTTTATCTTATAAAGTTAGTGATCTAAATTCAATTTGCAAGCTTATCACTCCCTATATTACTAACCACGCAATTAAATAACAGTTATATAATGCGAAAATTAAAATGCGGAAAGTAAAGTCCTACGCTATTATAAGGCTTCGGGATGGGGGATTACATAGCCAAAAACCCGGGGATGAGCGGAAAATAAAAGGCAGAAATTAAAGGCGGAAAATTAAAAACCCTAAGCTATTACAAAAAAACTTTACAAACCTATACACTTTTTCTAGAATTTTAAATGAATAATAAATTAAAGGCTTGCGACATACACTGGAGTAGGAGATGAGGAGAGAATCGCGAATTATAAAACTGGGTTAGAGGTTTCTATGGTGGTAAATCTTTAATCTTTAATGGTTAACCTAAAAATTAAACTAATTAGCCTAAAAACCTTAATTTGACTAAATTAACCTAGGCCTAAAAGTTATTATTGATTAAAGAATAAATTAGTCTACTAATATAAACCTAAAAAATTAAATTGATTTTTATTGTTAAAAGAAAAAGGTTTGGTTTTAATTAAAAAAAAGAATTTGTAATTTTTAAAGGAAAAAAGAATAAAAACTAATTATATAAATAAATATAAATAAATTTAGAACACCTGGGCGCTGGAGTCTGTGTGGCTCTTCGCTGGGGGTACACCGTGGAGTTGCGCCTTTAGGATCATCAGATCTGGGTGCATGGAGATCTAACGGTGTGGCTAGGAGATCCAAAGATCAACGTTGAGAGTACTTCGTGGTCTTTAGGAGAGGCGCTGTACTGAATCTGCAAGTGAGAATTGTTAAAGAAAATAGAGGAAAATAGGTGCAAGGGATGAGGATCAAACTCAAGCCCTTTTGATTACCAACGCGCCTCCAACCAATTGTGCTGTGTAGTTTTGTTGTCAATGGATTGCGCCCGTTGGATCAAATATTATGACAACGTCCCCCTTTGAATTTTAAAACAACATGCGCGTGGGCCCCAAGACTTTGCGTCATCCAATGAGGAATGGAGAGAGGGTCAGTTCAAGTTGACCAACCAATAGCGAACGCACGCGCGTGGAAAGAGGGTGGAATCTTTTGACAAGCCAATCGTGTGGTCACGCGTGGGGCCAGCATCTAATATTCCTCTTCTTCCTCATAGATTCCTACGGATTTTGTAATGAATTTTGTTGCGATCTTTCCTGCGGATTATTCCGCGAGTTCTTCCTCCGCCATGGCTGCACCTTGAAACCTGCAAAAGACACCATAAACAAAAACGAAATCTACCCAAATCCTCTAAATGGGGTGCTGCGAGTTTAATGGTGGTATTGGTTCGGTCTAAAAATGCCTGCACATGTGAAAACGAACGTCATCTGCATTCATGCCCTAGCCATGGCTTCGCGAATTGCAGACCTCAAAGTTCATCACCAATGATCCAAACCTTCCTTATACAACATCAGGAGCTTAAACAAGTGATTAGTTTTCATCAAAACAAATTATAACATGAGATATGGAAATTCAAAAGAGACGTGAATATGTGGAAATTGATGTGCATATTATGGGCGTTATGAAAACTTAGGAACCATACATACTTACTCTATATTACCATAGAAGTCTAATAGGACGAGTGTAAGGTCTTGAAAGTAGTTATGCCCCGTGATATGAATTTGCACCCTTCTTGAATAATTTTATCCTTTAGAAACCCTACTCCTTTGCCCAATTTTTCGTCCCCTATTCTTCTATGCCTGATCAGTATATATAACAGAAGTAATTAGGTCAATAATCCACAAACAAATCTCTTGTGATCATGGTGAAGTATTTGATTGAAAATTTGTATACAAATCTTTCAAAAATTGGTTTCAATCTTGTTCATCTCTCCCCAATATCTCTTGCCACGAATTTGGATCAGAAATAAGATGATTGGATGATTAGATTTGATTGGAAAATAAAAGTCATGCATATCTTTTATATTTCTTACTATTTATTTAATTAAATTTGACTTTTAATGACTTAAAAATTAAAAAAATAAATAAAATAAATACAAGAAATAAGCTTGAATGGACTTAGGGGTCGTGGACCATGTTAGAAACAAGTTTCAAACACAAAAAGATAGGCCCATTTGGAAAAAATTCAATTTTGCTCAATATTGATTTCATGCCTTTTCTCCAAAATTGGTCAACTTTATCAATGCATAACTCTCTCAATTTTTATCATATGAAGGTATTCTAGGACTTTTTGGAAAGCCCAAGATGTCTTCTATAAGCCACTTTGGAACATATTTTGCATTTGAGGATTTTTTCTTGGAGATATGGCTCCTGACAAAAAGTAGCTTTTTGCGAGATTCTAGAAGGACCTGTAATGTTTTGGCTCATATATCTCAAATAAAGCATTTTTGGCCTTGCCATTAGAGAGACAAAGTTGTATAGAATTCAATTTACTTCAAAATAGGCTTTGGTTGGGAAATTTATGATGTTCCATGTGAAAGTTATGGCTGGTCAAAGTTCAGTTGACTTTTAGGTAAAAAAACCCTATTTTAGAAACTTTGGGTTTTGTTGGTTTCTGCACTTTTTCTTGATGAATCATGATTGTCCCTTGATCAAATGATGAATGTTACTTCAAAGTATTGATGTTGACCAAAAATCAGTAGTTTTGACTGTGATTTTGACCATAGTTGACCTTTAGGTCAAACTGGTCGACTGTTGACCATTTGAACTGTTGACTGAGCAATCTTATGAATCAGAGCTTGAAACTTGGCATGAGGATACTATGATGCATATGAGAGGTCATGAAGTCCACTTGAAGTTGATTTTACTTAGAGAGAACCAAAACCCTAGTTATGGCTTGTTGCTTAGGAGAGTGTGCATCCAATTAAATCTTGAGCTTTTTATACTTGGGTGAGTTTTGTATGGAATCATGGTGGGCAAATTTTGGGTTATGACAGCTACCCCTGTTCAATCTTCTTAAACCTGAGGATGTAGAGTGGTTTGTATGCCAATCGATATCTGAAGGTGGAAGAGGATTGGACACTAGAATACCCAGAAATTTGCCCTTGATGATGCAGGGACTTTTTGTCAGAGATGGGCTTAAAGATGCCATCCAGATGTTGGCAGAAGGATGTGTGAGATGGGCTTAAAGATGCCATATGGTTTTGATAATATGAAAGTCAGAGTGAGTTGTGCATTAGACTATATCCGAGCTCGAAGTATTGAGAAGTGTTTGTTGGACAAGATTCAAGGACATGTCTTCTCTTCTAGTTTGAGCCGACATACACTAGGATGACGTTGTAAATTTGAGCACCGTTCATGGTTATGCAAACCACAAATAACACTAAATTTCCACTTCTTGCTAGCTAACATATAACCATGAATTTAAATGGACACTCACATTTTCTACTACCCGTGTTGTCTCTTTTAAAGTTTCGTAAAAGAGTATGGTATTTCTTGCTTCTTTCGCACAACATTGTTACGAAAGTGTTTCTTCTTTTCGAACCATTATTCGATCTTCCTATTACCACACCAAAACCAAGGCTAGTTGCGTTCCTATAAATCCATGTGAGCATGCTATCACGATCATCAAACTCTTACTTGTTATTAAAGTCATCGCCGACATCTACCGCCTTTACGACAACCCCTTCAACATTCGGAGAAACATCGTTTGTAGAAACTAATTTGTATGAGATATTATCGGGGTGCACCATACCTGTTCGCAAACAATAACAAAAATAACACAAAATCACAAGACTGCTGATAAAACAACACATACATGTTCCAGAGATGTACCTATGGAACGTGCTCATCATCAACACGTTCTAGAGCTGTACATACACTACCACGTTTAAGGGCTTTAAAAGTGCTTTTTTTGGGCTTTAAGAGCGCTTAAAGGTGCTGCCAAAGCCAGCGCTGCCGTAGGCTACAAGAGCGCTTTTGAAACTCCAAAAGCGCTCTCGTAGCCCCCCTATAGCAACGCTTTTTCCAGAAAAGCGCTCTTGTATCCCCCCTATAGCAGCGCTTTTTCCAGAAAAGCGCTCTCGTAGCCCCCCTATAGCAGCGCTTTTTCCAGAAAAGCGCTCTCGTAGCCTCCCTTATAAGAGCGCTTTTTCCAGAAGCGCTTTCGTAGGTTGCGTTTTTTTTAATTTTTTATGTTTTTTTTTAATCTTAGGCAGCGTTTTTAGTTATAAAGCGCTTTAGTAGGTGCCCCTTTAAGAGCGTTTTTTAAAAGCGCTGTCGTAGCTAAATGCAGTATTTTAAAGTGCAACCTGTAATTTAAGCCTCCCAGTTCGACCTGTAATTTATATTTATTTTCAACCTGTAATATATTTTCGACCTGTAATATATTTTCAACCTGTAATATTTTCGACCTGTAATATATTTTCGACATGTGATATATTTTCAACCATATGTAGGACAATATATATTATACTCCAAAAGTTTGATCGTTTCCCAGCCTGGTCCTACAAAGTATGAACAAAACAACTGGGTCAATTAAAGGCTCCAACATCTATACTTCAAATTTTCCAAGAAAACAAATTGTCATTCAGTAACATCAACAGTATTATTAGCAACAATTTCATGTGATTTGCAACTCAATCCACCAATGTAATGTGTCATCAATCCAGTTTCAAATCAAACTATCAGCACCACTTAACAACAACAAAAACAAACATGATTCATATAACAACGTCATCATCGTCAACTAATATTAAGCAAAATGAACCAACATCCACCAAAGAAACTCAAACACAAAGTCATTATCAAAATAATGTATTCATAAAACTGTTCACACAATAATGTATTCATACCTATATGAATAGTTGTTGAATATAAAATTGACACAATTCCTCTTTGATTTCTTCCAACTTAAGTCTCGTGTAAGAAGCAGCATAGAAGTCATCAAAGTACTACATAACAAAAACATAATATGAATGATTTAGTTAAATGTAATAAATTATAAGAAATTATCTTAAGTTATAAATCCATACCGTGATTGGAATCTCTAATTGATTCGTTTGAATGATTTATTTCATAAACCTCAAAACATAGTATCCGCAATCTGAACTGTTTCCCTGTATCAGACACTACATAGAAAAACAAATAAGATTTTATAGTTGTCTTATTTTATCAAGTAGCATAAATATTATAAGCAAAATTGTGAAAAGTAATGTACCTCCACTTTGATCCAAGTAATGTTGTTTGATTTAGTCCGGGATACATGTGCGTCTCTTTGACTTCGGAACACTTGTATTGATCTAACAAAAATATAAAAGCATATATTTAGATCAATCTCACAAATAATTAAATATATAAATATACACGAATATTTAGAACGATCCCACTTACGTATCAATCATTGACTTCATAGCCGGATAATTGGTCCACTCACCATCTACCGAATTCAGAAAATATACCACTTCTCTTATAGGGTTGATAACAAGCAACAACCAGTGTGCTCTATAAATTAAAACAATAGTTTATATAAAAATTTTGCTACGCAAAAGAAACAAAGATTAGATGAACCAAGAATGAGAAACTAACCCTACTGGTCGGGTATTATACGCCCAAAGAAACAAACTTTCTGTATTTCCGGTGGACAGGAATCTATCGATTAAGCGCTGTCTAACTGATTCCGGTTCCGTAGCAATTGTCATTCCGCTGCAATGGGCGGAAGACACGAAACGAAATCTGTTTGACAATGCAGTCACGCGCAACACTTTGTCATACAACAACCTTAAATAAAAACATAATAAACATTAGATTATTCATTGAAATGTGTAAATAAATTGTTCGACTAATTAAATAATATATCGGATGAGTGAATATTACCGGATGTATGAGTGAATATTACCGACGCCTAGTTGTTCATGCGTAAAAATCTCTTGCAAGTCATCTAGTGCAATATTTGACATGAATTCAATACCAAAGATACCTTCATCCATATTGATTTCACGGAAAGCACCATCCTTCAAATCGGACATATCAACAAGTGTTCCGAGCGTCGTCCGGTATCGAGGCACAAAAGCACCACCTTTTTTTGCCGCTGGCTTCGAAGGACCCTTGGGTGGTACGCTACGAACTTGCTACGTCACTTGTTGTGATCCCCGAGCAGATGCCTAAAAATCATATAACTTAGGTAAAATATAAAATCATGCAGTTTTAGATTCAGATTATATATTAACACTTTAAATGTACCTCTTTTAGTGATGCAACAGACTCCTCCTCATGTAAAATCCCTTTACCCTTAATTGCGGGTTTTGTAGGAGCAGTCTAAAATTAAAATGTAAAAAATAATTAACGTAACGGTTCAGAATTGACATTCGAAAACTAAATGATTCATAATGGTTTTCAATATATACCTCATCACCAATGATAATGAGCTCCGAGGGCCATGCAACAAATGACCCTATTGCATCTCGCAGCAATCTTATCTCTGAGACCATGTCAGGTACCGGTAGCACCGCATCATGATCTAATACAACATCAACTGATACTTTCAGGTGTCCATCAGGGAGCGGTCTATGGTGAAGTAAATCTCCCGAAGTGTTGTGCACTTTTCCCTTGCCAACTAGGCGATAATTCGGTGACGATAAGTATAGTTGGCAAGATGAAATGCCCTAAACCAATAGTAAATATAGAGTCATTATCATTAATAAAATAGAACAATTGTAAGGAAAAAAATTTATAATTACCTCGGGAAATTTTCTTTGACAGTTGATACTAGCTTTATCACTAGTTTCTTTCACCGATGAAGTATTGCACTTTTCTCTCATATACATCTCTTTATCTCTTTGCAATTCAGAGACTTGTGCTTGTAATTCCTGCAATTTTTGCAACACTTCTTCATTGGTAGGATTTCTTCTCCTAGAATGCTTATAAAACGAGGTTGGAGTCACACCATGACCTATACCCCTCACCCGACCGGGATACTCAGGAACATCTAGTGCTCTACTAAGTACGCTCCTGTCATCCTGGTCCTCACCGGTGGATACCGATTGCGACATGGTCTCCTGTAACTCATTTACATTTCAATAATTATTAGTGGAGATAAAAAATCAATTATATATTAAAAAACATTTGATTTAATTAAAGACACAGTGTTATACTTACACATTCAGCATAAACTCTTTGTACATCGGGATCGACAGCTCGATTCTTGCCCACACGAGCTTCCTTCCATAACACATGTACTAGAAGTGAGGTTTCCTCACTTTTCGTCTCCTATAACTATGCATTGACACAAATGATAAAATCGTCAAATAAAACACATTTAGACAATTAATTAAAACACATTTCTATTTACTTACAATTTTTTCCTCTAAGCGTGCATATCCCAAACGCCCTTTTTTGTATGGATATGCAGGTTTTGATGCTCTCGCACTTTTGCGGCACTTCTTTTCCGAAAAGCTTCATCTTTTTGCTCTAAAAACTTAGCCCAATCTTCTTCATCAATGAATAGCTCATATTTTTTTGGCCGTCCCGGTGCCTCTTCAAGAAAGTTTCCATCTTTATCCTTAAGATAGGTGTTTGTTAAAAAAGCTTTCCACCCTCTGTATCTTTTTCCGGCCAAACCAAGTATGTAGCGCTTACGTTCGTCTGGTATGTTAAAAGACCTCTGCGAAAAAACATACGCATAGAGTGTGTTAGTATAAGTAATTTAAACAAATTATCGTCAAGATAATAACAACAACCATATATGATACCTTAAGCTCGTCCCAAATCTCGTCTTTTTACTCGTCCAACTCTTTGCTTTTCAGATTCCGTTTAGCTACGGAGACTGGAATATGCATACGAACAAGTGTACCAATATAGCTTGTCAACTTTGCAGAATTAGGACCAATTGCTTGGTTATCAGAAATCCATTCCAAATTATATATTAATCCTTTGTCTCTATCTCGAATGATTCCCTTCATAATGGTGATGCCTCGTGCAAGTTCTTTTGATGATGTATCAGGTGGAGGATTTGTATCCGGAGCATCTCTATCTTGTGAGTTTTCTTGATTACTAGCCATTGAACCTGTGTCAAACAAACTAAAGCACATTAGTACAATATTAATAAGTTAACAATCTATACAAGTCAAATGGAAGTCAAACCATGCATGTACAAGTAAATCGAAATCGAAATCGATGAAATCAAAATAAGCGTCAAAAAAAGAAAGTTGTCGGAATTGAACGAAATTTACATGGCTATGGTAAAACGTCCTCACGGACTCAAAAATGAAGTCGGTTTTCTGAAATTCAGACCCTAAGCCCGACTTTTGATTACGGGCAGAAGCAAAACCGATAAAAATAGTCCCGAAATGTAAAGATAAGTGCATGAGCAGCTCCGAAATCGTCAAAATAGTATAGTTACATGTACAGAAGTCGACAAACGGATACATGGTTCAAAAGTTATGTACGAAACGAAAATATGCACCAAAATTGAATAAGTATTGTAACAATCGGAATACAAATTGAAAAAAACTATACAAATTGAATATATAACAATCGATACAAATTGAATAAAGCACATTAGTCGGAATATGTATACTATTACCTTTTTCACTAACGTCTCTTTCTTTTCTTGGTAGGATTGTGTGCTACGCGTCTCTTAACAACGCGGACGGTTGGATTGATCCAAATACCCTCATTATGATCATTTCTAGTACAAGATTCATTCTCATTTTGATCATTTCTTGTACAAGATTCAATGCCAACACCAATATCACCTTGATCTCCAATGTTTTCATCAACTATTTTGTTAGATAAAAGCACTATAGACCATTTCGTACTTGTCGGATCATTGACATAGAACACTTGTTTAGCTTGAGAGGCTAAAATGAAAGGCTCATCTTTGTACCCCACCCTATTGAGATCCACTTGCAAAAATCCTGACTTATCCATTTGTATGCCATTATTATTTTCAACCCACTTGCAACCAAATACAGGAATCTGAAACTTCGCGTAATCAAACACCAAAATGCGCTATAAGAAAACAAAATTATACTTGGACCATATGTTAAACATCTCAACCTTTCTGTTACTGAAGCAGGATCTGAACGATACTTTGAATAAATATGTTCCCTAAACCACGGTATGAAACTTCGATTGTGCTCTCGTACTATCCAATTCTCATTTCTATTCGAATTTAAATCTCGGAGAACAACCTTGTGCATTTCAACATACGGCTCAACCTCAATCTCATTGTGCAGAACATACAAGTGCGCTTGATCCAGCTCGACCATTGATACTGTCACAACTTTATTTCCAATTAGCCTTTTTCCTTCTTTTTTTTCAACAATATGAGATTTGGGGAGTCCAATTGATTGAACATTTGACAGAAAATCAGTACAAAACTCAACCGCTTCTTCAACAATGTATCGTTCGGCAATACAACCCTCTAGTCGACTTATGTTTTTCACGTACCCTTTTAATATTTTCATATAACGTTCAGCAGGGTACATCCATCTCATATAAGCTGGTCCACACAATTGTGTCTCTTTCACAAGATGAACGACTAGATGAACCATTATGTCAAAAAACGAGGGAGGAAAATACATTTCAAGATCACATAAAGTAACAACTATCTCTTTTTGCAATGTTGGTAAGATCGCGGGATCGATCACCTTACTGCAAATTTTCCTGAAGAAAAAACACAACTTAGTTATTGCGCTTCTTAATTTTTTTGGCAGAATAGAACGTATACCTATTGGTAAAAAATGTTCCATTATAACATGGCAATCACGCGTCTTCAAACTCTTTAACTTGAGGTCTTTCATGGACACAAGTCTTCTAATATTTGATGAGTAGCCTTCTGGAACTTTAACTTCACTGAGGAACTTACACAATGTTTTCTTCTCCTTTCTAGATAGAGTGTAAACAGCAGGTGGCAGATATGTTCGTCTTCCTTTCGTCACGGGTCCCAATTCAGTTCTCATTCCCATGTTTACCATGTCCTTCCTTACGTTAAGGCCATCCTTAGACTTTCCTTGTATATTGAGTAACGTACCTATGACGCCGTCAAATACATTTTTTTCAATATGCATAACATTGAGGAAATGTCTTACGTACAACGACCTCCAATATGGAGGTTAAAAAAATTGACTTCTTCTTCCACCCACCCTTGACAAGTAAATGTGCAAAAGGCTTGCCAAACTGAGTGCTCACATCTTTCACCTTTTCAAAAATTTGATCACCTTTCAAAAAAGGCGGGGCTGTACGTTGTTCGGCCTTTCCATTGAATGCTTTTCTCCACCCACGGTAGTGATGATTAGAATTTAAGAATCTACGATGGCCGAGAAAGACATTCTTCTGACAAAGATCCAATCGTGTCGTATCGATTTCATCTTCACAAAAAAGACACGCTTTTTGACCTTTATTGTTGTACCCGGATAGATTTCCGTATGCTGGAAAATCATTAATTGTTCCAAGCAACATCGCCCTCAAGTTGAAACTTTCTTTCCTATACCCATCGTAAACCTCCACACCGTTCTCCCACAAAAACTTTAAATCTTCGATTAAGGGTGCCAAGTATACGTCTATGTCATTCCCTGGTTGTTTAGGCCCAGAAATTAGCATAGATAACATCATGTACTTACGCTTCATACATAGCCACGGAGGTAGGTTATAAATCATAAGAATCATAAGCCAGGTGCTATGCGAGATACTTTGAATACCATGCGGGTTCATTCCATCAGTAGACAATGACAAGCGAAGGTTTCTTGCTTCTTTTCCAAATTCAGGATAATCACTATCAACTTTCATCCACTGTGGTGAGTCTGCCGGATGTCGCAACTTTCCATCAATAATTCTTTCATTTGCATGCCAAGTCAAGTGTCTTGAATCGGTTTCACTATGATACATGCGTCTAAATCTCGGAATTATAGGAAAATACCATAAGACTTTGGCCGGAGACAACTTTTTCTTATATCGAGGGGCACCGCATTTAGGACACTCATTCAACGCTGCATACTCGTTTCGAAACAAAACGCAATCGTTTGGATATGCATGTATCTTATCATAGCTCATGCCAATAGAGGACAACATCTTTTTGGCTTCATACGTTCGATTGGGAAGAACATTATCCTCTGGTAGCATATCTTTCATAAGGGCTAATAACTCTGTGAAACTTTTATCCGACCATCCATTGTCCGCCTTTAAGTTGTACAACTTTAACACCGCAGACAATCTTGTGAATTTTGAACAACCATCATACAACGGTTTCTCTGCATCGCTTACCAACCTCTCGAACATTTTGGGACAATCCTCAAGATCTTCTTCAAGCGCTTCTGCAATCTCTTCGACTCGATCATAATCGTATGTGTCTGTGCAATCGTCGTTTGAAGCATACTTCGTATTACACCTCGACTCAACATTCTCATTACTTTTCTCACCATGAAAACTCCAAACTGTATAACTTCTATCAATTCCAAACCGTAGTAAATGTGATGCCAACTGATTCCCGTCAACCTTATCCCCATAACAGCAACCCATGCAAGGACACACCATTCGAATCGGGTCTTTGGCGTGCGCAACCGCAAACTTAAGGAATTCGCATACCCCTTTCTCGTATTCTTTCGACAATTGGTTTGAATTCATCCATGTCTTATCCATGTCTTAGTTAAGCTAAACAAAAACGATCAAACTTTCACTCTTCACAAGTAACCCCTATAGCGAATTCAATTCACAAAGTTAGTAAGTTCATCACTTAACGATTAACGAAATTGACATCAAGAATATTCCACATGTCGGAATAATGAGCAAAGCTCTTGAGCCTCTCTCATTTCTTCTTTGAAAGTAGATAACATGACTATAGTTTTTGTTAGAAATCATAAGCCAAGAAATTGATAGTGCATGAAAAATAGAAGAACAACTTATCATCTTGGAATTTTGTATCCTATATTAACTCTCTAAACACATAAAACTAATGAGCTATCAAGGAGGGTACTCTTATGTTTGTAGTTTACCATTAAACAAAATATTAAAATCAAGTGGTTACAAAAAGTAGGTGCATGTGATCATATTATAACACATCATAATGTCAGTATAATGCGTTTCTGTCAAAATGCAAAGTATAAACGGAATGAATCCGAAGCAATAAAACGCAACATATATAATTGAAGGATAGAAAAACACTTAGAAAGGGGGGGGGGGTTTGAATAAGTGTAGTCTAAAAACTTGAACGATAAAAACAATATGCACAGTTATTTTTATCCTGGTTCGTTGTTAACTAAACTACTCCAGTCCACCCCCACGGAGTGATTTACCTCACCTGAGGATTTAATCCACTAATCGCAACAGATTACAATGGTTTTCCACTTAGTCCGCGACTAAGTCTTCTAGAGTATCCTGATCACAACCTGATCACTCCAGGAACAAATGCTTAGACACAAGCTAAGACTTTCTTAGAGTATCCTGACCACCACGTGATCACTCTAATTACAACTGCTTAGACACAAGCTAAGACTTCCTAGAGTATCCTGATCAACACTTGATCACTCTAGTTACTTACAAATTAATGTAATCAAATAAGAGTTTTACAATGCTTCTTAAAAGCTATAATCACAACAGTGATATTTCTCTTAACGTTTAAGCTTAATCTCACTAATATATTACAACAGCAATGTAGTGAGCTTTGATGAAGATGAAGTTTCTGAGCTTTGAATTTGAACAGCGTTTCAGCAAGTTTTTCAGAATAGTTTCGTTCAGAATTGGTAACCTTGCTTCTCATCAGAACTTCATATTTATAGGCGTTTGAGAAGATGACCGTTGAGCGCATTTAATGCTTTGCGTGTTCCGTACAACTTTGCATTTAATGTTTCACGCTTTTGTCAACTACCTCGAGCCTTGTTCACGCTGTGTCTACTGACGTTGCCTTTAATAGCTTCCAACGTTCCTTTTGTCAGTCAGCGTAGCCTGCCACCTGTACTTTCTTCTGATCTGATGTTTGAATATAATATTTGAATATCATCAGAGTCAAACAGCTTGGTGCATAGCATCTTCTTGTCTTCTGACCTTGAAGTGCTTCTGAGCGTGATACCATGAGAACTTCAGTGCTTCTGCTTCTGATCTCAAGTTCTTCTGATGCTTTCATAGACCCATGTTCTGATTCTGCCTTGACCATCTTCTGATGTCTTGCCAGACCATGTTCTGATGTTGCATGCTGAACCTTCTGAGACAAAGCTTCTGAGCGCTGATTTGTGCATACTCTTTATATATTTCCTGAAATGGAAATTGCAATGTATTAGAGTACCACATTATCTCACACAAAATTCATATCCTTGTTATCATCAAAACTAAGAATATTGATCAGAACAAATCTTGTTCTAACAATCTCCCCCTTTTTGATGATGACAAAAACATATATAAATGATATGAATTTGCGATCAGAAAGAGCAGACGGCTAAAGACAAATTACACAGCTATAGCATAAGCATGTGAATATGTCTCCCCCTGAGATTAACAATCTCCCCCTGAGATGAATAATCTCCCCCTGAAATAAATACTCGAAGAACTTTAATAATAAAAGACTTCCCTGATTATTTCGGTAGAGACGATCACATAAGCTTCTGTCTACTGATAATTCATAGCTTCTGACTTCTGCTTCCATTGGACAGCTTCAGAACTTGAATTTCTTTAGATCCCTAGAACACTCACAGCTTCTGATTCCTGCTTCCATTTAGGACAGCTTCAGAACTTGAATTTCTTTGATCTTCAGAACATTCACAGCTTCTGATTTCTGCTTCCATTTAGGACAGCTTCAGAACTTGAATTTCTTTGATCTTTAGAACATTCACAGCTTCTGATTCATGCTTCCATTTTAGGACAGCTTCAGAACTTTAGTTTTCTGGATCTTTAGAACATTCACAGCTTCTGATTTCTGCTTCCATCGGATAGCTTCAGAGCTTTGAATTTCTTCTTACATCACTTCATGCTAGATTGTATCAGAACATTGTTGAATGTACCAGAGCATCATCAGAGCATCTCTACATCCTGAAATGTTACAGAACAAAACTAAATGACAAAAGTCAGCATGAATGAGTTAGAACATAAAATGTGTATCAGAACACAAAATATGTATCAGAGCCATATAAGCCATATAGAATATATCAGATCCAATAGACAATGTATCAGAGCAAATAGACAATGATTTGGATCATATTCTATTATCAGAATTTCTGATCATTCTTCCTTCTGATTCTGAAGTTTCCTAGCACTCAGCTTGCTTCAAGAATCCAAGAGCTATTTCTGATCATTCTTTCTTCTTGCTTCTGATTCTGAAGCTTCCTAGCACTCAGCTTGCTTCAAGAATCCAAGAGCTTGATTCATCATCTTGTTGCTTCTCATGTTGATCTTGAATCTTTGATTCCTGCAACAACACAACTTAGAAACATAGAACTTTGCAAGTTCTGTTAGTAAAGCAACTGATTAAATCAAATCATTTATCACATATTTCTCCCCCTTTTTGTCATATCATCAAAAAACAGAAAAGATTCAGATACAAACAAAAAGAAACACACGGAGGAAAAAGGATGATTTCATTGAAGTTCAAACAGCAGGTACAGAAGTACACGCAGAGAAGGAAGACAAGATGCACAAAAACAGATGCAGCAAAAGCAAAAACAAAACAACACAGACTCAATCTAAGACGACCCTAGCCTTGACAAGATCGTGGCCAACATCTCTTGAACCCCATTGTTGTATCCTTCTTGCCTCTCCATGAAAGCTCTAAACTCATCCTGTTTCTTCTGAATATCTTCCAGAGTTCTTGCAAGACGAGAAGTTTCATCAGAAGAAGCTTCACCGCTTCTAACCACAGGAATAGCATTGTGATCTGTAGCTTCCATAGATAGATCATTTGCAGGGATTTCCTCAACAGGAACTGATTCAGCAACATGATCTTCTACATCTGCTTCTTGCATAGAAGCATCTCCATATTCTGCAGCAGGAATTTCCGAATCTCCATTCTCAAGTGCCTGAAGAATGGCAGCAAGATTCCTGGGAGCAGAAGGACCTTCAACTTCTGGTGGGTCAACAACTTCTGGAATGACCAAGCTTGGATCTTTCTCAGAAGGGTTTTCCCTCAGAAAGTCAAAGAGGGTCTTGAAATCCCCGAGCAGAACTGGATAATCAGGAATCCAGATAACAATATCCCTACATGGATTAGCTTCTAATGCAGCAGCCAACCTTGCTTGTTCCAATTCATCCAAAAAGGGCTTCTCCTCAGCAGCAACATAATTTCTGAGAGGATGGTAGTATATACCATTATCACCCTCCAGAAGGTGACCAGGGTAACCAGGAGCAGCAGCCACTAGTCTTTTCTGTACTCCCATTGCTTCTACTTGAAAATCCTTGCGAAATCTTCTCCAGAGATTTCTTGTAGAAACATCATCCAGACCATTTAGAAATGCATCCTTCAGAAGGTCTAGATTGCTAATCACCTCATGTCTGAAAAGTTCCAGGTAGGTATAGGGTTCAGGTTCAGGCGGATTGAAGGTGAATTTATAGTCAGGGTAGAGAAGACAGTAAGGTTTGGATTTTCTGGTAGGTAAGGGATGGGATATAGAAGGTGGAGGTGCGGTGGATGAGGAAGAAGGGATATCAGAGAGAATGATTGATGAAGATGGAATATCAGAAATGATAGATTGAGAAGAGGATGGAGTATTTGAAAAGGGAATTGGTGAGAAAGATTTATCAGAAGGAGTTGGGGGAAGAATACTTAGAGGTGTGGGGTTTAGAATGGGAGAGGAGAAGGATGATGGAGAAGGATTTGGTAAGGTGAAGTTTATTTTTGGTTCAGATGGAGGTGATTGGAAAGATGGTTTAGGGACAAAAGGAGGTGGAGTAAAAACCTGCCTGGAGGTTTGTACAGAAGAAGAAGATCTGGTTCTGAGAAAGGAATCTCTGATCCTTTTATCTCTTCGTTCTTCAGAGTCCACCTTGTCAGGATCATAGGTGACTCTCAACTTCTTGGCTTTCTTAGCCTCATCTTCTTGGGCTTTTCTTTTTAGCCTAGCCTTTAGTTCCTTCTGATCCTTCTTCAGAAGATCAGCCTTGGACGGAAGTACTCTGCCACGGATCTAAGCAGGATCAATATCTGATTGCTTCCTAACACAATCTTCCAGGTAAAGCTTGACAACCTGATGCAGTTCTTTTTGAAACAAAGAGGCAAAGCCTTCAACAGCAACTCTTCTTGACAGAATGTCAGGAAAGCTTGTGCACACAAAAGGTACATTTTGAATGAGTTCCAGTCTGAACAAATCCACACCATTGAAAATGGGACCTTGAACTACTCCAAGAAAATGGGACGCATTGAGTTTTCTGATGGAGTCCAGCACTTTGCTTTCAATCAGAATGTCTGAAATCATTCTTCCAAAAGGAATAGTCGTTCTTGAAATATGAGGGTACTTCGCCCGTTCGTCTTCTCTTGACTCAAAGATAGAAGTCTTCAGATTCTCAAACAAAATATGGGAGATGTTGATCTCAGTCTTTTTGCCAATGCAGAAAAGAGTATACTTGTGATCTGGACTGATGTAGGAGGAGGAGAGCATCCTCTTTCTATGGTGAAGGGAACCCAGAATAATCTCAGCCCATACTTTATAAAACGGCCTTAAGGTGCCTGTGTTATTAGAGTCAATTCCAAAAGTCTGAGAGATTTGTTGTTCAACTTTAGACCAATCAACTGATGCATGTCGAAAACCAGTCAAGCCTTCTTCATCATTCAGATTGTACAGCTTCCTGATGAGCTTTTCAGTGATAACCACTTCATGCCCTAGCACGAATGAAATGATTGCAGTTGGGGTAACCGTTGCATGTACCCAGAAATCCTTCACAAGTTCAGGATAAGTTGGACCAACCAATCTATCAAGATACTTAGACCATCCTTGTTCAAAGATTCTTGCATCACACTTAAAGCCATTTGCTTTTAGGTTGTTGATGTCCACAACAGATTCACATAGAACTTCCAGTTCTTTCGTGGGTATTAAGCATGTTTTCAATGGAGCATACTCATATTTGCTTAGAAGGATCTGTGTAGAGGTGAGCTTTTCTTTTGAGTTCGATGAACAAGAAGATAAGTTCATGATGATTATGCTTTGAGATCAAATCAAAAACTAGGGTTTGAAAAAAAATGCAACGAAGGGGATGCACAAGAGAGAGAGAAAGAGAGAAAAAGAGGGAATGAAGATGAAGCGGGTTATTTAAAAGATTTGAAAATAAAGAAATCAATATGCATTTAATGAGAAATGACATTAGGAGAGAGAACATGGTAAATGAAATGATTTAACACAGTTACCTAGGTCGGCGTCTTTTCAACTGCACGCTTTGTACTAACCGTACAGACACGTGTTCACCATCAGATAATGGATGACAGCTGTAGAATATGAATATACTTTACGCCTTTTGATTCTGATCACTGCTTCTGATTGTCATTCTAAAGAAATGATCTGGTTCTGATAGGATCATCTTTCTTTCCAAGGATCACATCTTCTGAATGAGCTGAGACAAGTCTAGGTGATCTTCTAATTGTTGGTTCTTCAGAAATCCTGAGATTCTCTAAAGATGCAGCAACTTGATCTTCTGATCCATTGCTTCTGAGACTTCCAGCTTCTGCAGCTTTGCTTCTTGGTTCTACTGCTTCTGATATATCAATATCAAAATCTGCAAAATTCTCAAACTGCTTTGGTTTTTCAAGACCAAGCTTATCATCAAACCTGATATTGATTGATTCTTCTACAATCAATGTTTCAGTATTGTATACTCTGTAGCCTTTAGAGCGTTCAGAATATCCAAGAAGGAAACATTTTTGTGCTTTGGAATCAAACTTACCAAGATGATCTTTAGTATTCAGAATAAAACATACACATCCAAAAAGGATGGAAATATGAAATGTTGGGCTTTCTGTTCTTCCACAATTCATAAGGAGTCTTATTTAGAATAGGTCTGATAGAGATTCTATTCTGAATATAGCATGCAGTGTTAATTGCTTCTGCCCAGAAATGCTTAGCCATATTGGTTTCATTGATCATGGTTCTGGCCATTTCTTGTAGAGTCCTATTATTTCGCTCTACAACTCCATTTTGCTGTGGAGTTCTAGGACAAGAGAAATCATGGGCAATACCATTTTCTTTGAAGAACTCCTCAAAGAATCTGTTCTCAAATTCACCACCATGATCACTTCTGACCTTTATGATCTTGCACTCTTTCTCAGATTGAATCTGAGTGCAGAATTCAAAGAACAATAAATGCGACTCATCCTTGTGTTTCAAGAACTTTACCCATGTCCAGCGGCTATAATCATCAACGATGACTAATCCATATTTCTTCCCTCTGACAGATGCTGTTTTGACTGGGCCAAACAGATCAATGTGCAAGAGTTCTAACGGCCTTGAGGTAGAAACAACATTCTTAGACTTGAATGCAGGTCTGGAGAACTTGCCCTTCTGACATGCTTCACAAAGAGCATCTGATTTGTATTTCAGATTTGGGAGTCCTCTGACTAGATTTAGTTTGTGAATCTGAGAAATCTTTCTCAAACTAGCATATCCTAATCTTCTGTGCCAGACCCATTGCTCTTCAGAAACAGACATAAGACAAGTCACCTTCTGCTTCTCAAGATCAGAAAGATCAATCTTATAAATGTTGTTCTTCCTCTTGCCTGTAAATAGGATTGAGCCATCCTTCTGACTTACAGCCTTGCAAGACTTTTGATTGAAGATTATATCATAACCATTGTCACTTAATTGACTTATGGACAATAAGTTATGTGTTAATCCTTCTACAAGAAGTACATTAGTTATGGAAGGAGAGTTACCAAGACTTATGGTTCTAGAGCCAATGATTTTGCCCTTCTGATCTCCTCCAAACTTGACTTCTCCACCTGGTTTAAGCACCAGGTCTTGGAATGTAGACCTTCTTCCCGTCATGTGTCGCGAGCACCCAGAGTCCAGGTACCATGACATTTTGCTTTCTGTCCTCTTTGCCGCCAAGGATATCTGCAACAGAAATTATCTTCTCCTTAGGTACCCACAATTTCTTGGGTCGTTTCTTGTTAGTTCTCCTCAAGTTCTGATTGAACTTGGGTTTAGCAAAATATTTAACAGGAGGAACAGTATGATACTTCTTGTTCTGATTTCCATGATATTTCTTAGGTTGTGTCACATGCTTCTTGGTGTGTGTTATGTGAAAACTTTGTGCATGTGATGTGTGCTTAATATCATGGGAGTGGCCAAATTTAAATTGGTTATACAGAGGCTTGTATGATATTTTCATATCATCCACAGATTCAAGCTTGTATGGGATTTCACCCTCATAACCAATGCCAACTCTCTTGTTCCCAGACACAGCATATATCATAGAAGCTAGCTGACTTCTGCCAATACTTCTAGATAAGAACTTCCTGAAACTTAAATCATATTCTTTCAGAATATGATTCAGACTGGGAGTGGATTTTTCTGAATCAGAAGGAGATCCAACATTATTGGATAATTTTAAAACTTTTTCTTTTAATTCAGAATTTTCCAACTCAAGCTTCTTAGTTTCAAATTCAAATTGCTTTTTCAGCTTTTTGTATTTGATACTAAGATGAGCTTTTAATTCAAGAAGCTCTGTTAGACTGGAAACTAAATCTTCTCTAGATAGTTCAGAAAATACCTCTTCAGAATCTGATTCTGATGTAGATTCTGATCCATCATCTTCTGTCGCCATCAGCGCAAAGTTTGCCTGCTCTCCTTCAGAGTCTGATCCTGATTCTGATTCAAAATCATCCCATGTTGCCATAAGACCTTTCTTCTTATGAAACTTCTTCTTGGGATTCTCCTTCTGAAGTTTTGGACACTCGTTCTTGTAATGTCCAGGCTCATTGCACTCATAGCAGACAACCTTCTTCTTGTCAGATCTTCTGTCACCAGAAGATTCTCCACGTTCAAATCTCTTTGAACTTCTGAAGCCTCTGAACTTCCATTGCTTGCTCTTCCAGAGTTGGTTCACCCTTCTGGAGATCATGGACAGTTCATCTTCTTCTTCAGATTCTGATTCTTCAGGATCTTCTTCTCTGGCCTGAAAAGCGTTAGTGCATTTTTTAATATTAGATTTTAATGCAATAGACTTACCTTTCTTCTGAGGCTCGTTTGCGTCCAGCTCAATTTCATGGCTTCTCAAGGCACTGATCAGCTCTTCCAAAGAAACTTCATTCAGATTCTTCGCAATCTTGAATGCAGTCACCATTGGGCCCCATCTTCTGGGCAAACTTCTGATGATCTTCTTTACATGATCAGCCTTGGTGTAGCCTTTGTCGAGAACTCTCAATCCAGCAGTCAGAGTTTGAAATCTTGAAAACATCTTTTCAATGTCTTCATCATCCTCCATCTTGAAGGCTTCATATTTCTGGATTAGAGCAAGAGCTTTGGTCTCCTTGACTTGAGCATTTCCTTCATGAGTCATCTTCAAGGACTCATATATGTCATGGGCCGTTTCCCTATTAGATATCTTCTCATACTCAGCATGAGAGATAGCATTCAGCAAAACAGTCCTGCATTTGTGATGATTCTTGAAATCTTTCTTTTGATCATCATTCATTTCGCTTCTCGTGAGCCTTACACCAGTAGCTTTAACAGGATGTTTGTAACCATCCAACAGAAGATCCCATAGATCAGCATCCAGACCAAGAAAGTAACTTTCCAGTTTATCTTTCCAATATTCAAAGTTTTCACCATCGAATATTGGTGGTCTAGTATAACCATTGTTACCATTGTATTGCTCAGCAGAGCCAGATGTAGATGCAGCTGGATTTGTTGGAATTTCACCAGCCATCTTTTACTGAAGCGTTTTTCTCTTCCTGAATCTTTTCTAAACACGGTTAAGTGCTTGCACCTTAGAACCGGCGCTCTGATGCCAATTGAAGGATAGAAAAACACTTAGAAAGGGGGGGGGGGTTTGAATAAGTGTAGTCTAAAAACTTGAACGATAAAAACAATATGCACAGTTATTTTTATCCTGGTTCGTTGTTAACTAAACTACTCCAGTCCACCCCCACGGAGTGATTTACCTCACCTGAGGATTTAATCCACTAATCGCAACAGATTACAATGGTTTTCCACTTAGTCCGCGACTAAGTCTTCTAGAGTATCCTGATCACAACCTGATCACTCCAGGAACAAATGCTTAGACACAAGCTAAGACTTTCTTAGAGTATCCTGACCACCACGTGATCACTCTAATTACAACTGCTTAGACACAAGCTAAGACTTCCTAGAGTATCTTGATCAACACTTGATCACTCTAGTTACTTACAAATTAATGTAATCAAATAAGAGTTTTACAATGCTTCTTAAAAGCTATAATCACAACAGTGATATTTCTCTTAACGTTTAAGCTTAATCTCACTAATATATTACAACAACAATGTAGTGAGCTTTGATGAAGATGAAGTTTCTGAGCTTTGAATTTGAACAGCGTTTCAGCAAGTTTTTCAGAATAGTTTCGTTCAGAATTGGTAACCTTGCTTCTCATCAGAACTTCATATTTATAGGCGTTTGAGAAGATGACCGTTGAGCGCATTTAATGCTTTGCGTGTTCCGTACAACTTTGCATTTAATGTTTCACGCTTTTGTCAACTACCTCGAGCCTTGTTCACGCTGTGTCTACTGACGTTGCCTTTAATAGCTTCCAACATTCCTTTTGTCAGTCAGCGTAGCCTGCCACCTGTACTTTCTTCTGATCTGATGTTTGAATATAATATTTGAATATCATCAGAGTCAAACAGCTTGGTGCATAGCATCTTCTTGTCTTCTGACCTTGAAGTGCTTCTGAGCGTGATACCATGAGAACTTCAGTGCTTCTGCTTCTGATCTCAAGTTCTTCTGATGCTTTCATAGACCCATGTTCTGATTCTGCCTTGACCATCTTCTGATGTCTTGCCAGACCATGTTCTGATGTTGCATGCTGAACCTTCTGAGACAAAGCTTCTGAGCGCTGATTTGTGCATACTCTTTATATATTTCCTGAAATGGAAATTGCAATGTATTAGAGTACCACATTATCTCACACAAAATTCATATCCTTGTTATCATCAAAACTAAGAATATTGATCAGAACAAATCTTGTTCTAACAATAATCACACAATTTCAGACAGATTCATCATAATACCAGTAATTTGAGAAAAAAATTTACCTCGGATGTTCCCGAACTCAAGAAAACGCCAAACGTCGAACTAGGCCGGGAAACGATCAAACTTTCACTCTACACAAGTTACCCCTATAGCAAATTCACAAAGTTAGTAACCACCAAGACAAAATCGATTGAACAAAGGAAATCAACAATAGTTTGAAGTGTGTACATACTCGTAAATATGTAGTACCATAGTCAATGATACGAGCTCCAAAGAGATCCAAAGTTATCAATCCAGTCAGACCTATACAAGAAATTCAATTCAATGTATGATTATAATAAGAATGGGTGAATAGTGCAGATTCCATAAAACACAGTTTCAGAATTTGAGTTTTCCCATAAAACACAATACAAGGGAAAACACAATTCCCATACAATCCGAGGTAAAACACAACTTAACAACTATCCATAATCAGGACAATCCAACAACATACAATTCTCCTTGCAATTCGATTATAATTTTGACGATAATACAAATCATATTTAGTCTAAATTAAACTACCATAAATTTCGACGTGAAGTGTAGAATTTTTTTCTATAAACATCATAAAAGAAATAAGCTCAGTGCAAATCACATCAAAGTCTTCTAAGTATTATGAAAAGAAATCCTTGTTTATTTCATTTGTATTTAGTATTCATAAAGTGGTGAATCCTTAGTGTGAAAACACACAATTTAAAGTTCTCTAAATTCAATTTTCATCAACATTCTCTTTATTTTAACTTCTTATTACCCTTTTGTTTCTAACAAAATTTCAGTGTTAATGAGTTAATTCAATAACTTACAATTCTTCCACATCATTCACATAAGTTTAATGAAATTCAGTTAATGTAAATGTATCAAAATCCAGAATCATTCAAAAATTTTGAACTAAAAACCAGAATCAAAATCTAGCCGCTCAATTTTGTCCCAATCGATCTCCCCTGTTTTTCCTCAAATACATTCTTCCTCATATCAATCTTTCAACCTCAACTCTGTAATTATCTCAGTTTGCTCATACAACAACCAAGCTTCCTCTTACTGCTATGAGCATCGAACCAAACACATCAAACAAAATCTTCAACCCTACTCTGATTCTAAGGGAGTTTCTATATCTCTATCGATTCAAACTTCAGAACCTAAATCAAACTCACAAATCGAAGAAACTGAAAGAACGACGAACCTGAGTATACTTTTCGGTTCTTCCGCTTGATTTTCTGGATCTTCTACTCTGAGTGGTGTAATACGGTGAACTGACTTTTTCGAAATGTGCGGATAGCAAGAGTCGCCACCGACTTTTATTTTATCCAATTAGGAAAGGCTAAAAGAACAGAAAAAGGCCTTTGAATAGATTTTGAGTTCGGGGGGTAAGTTATACAAAGGGAAGGTTTAAAAAGCACCCTTTGTATCCATGGTTATCCATGGGCTCTTAATTGCTTAGCTCACTTTGTTTGTTTGAAAAGTTTGAAGTGTCGTGTGTGAATAGTAAAAAGATTCGTTTAAGGACTTTAGCTTGTAAATAAGCGTGGCCTTGTTTTGAAATCGTTTTGAAAAGGAGGTATGAAAAGCATTTGAATTTTGAATTTGAATTGAGCAAGCAATTAAGAACTACTTACCCTAAGTTTTAGAAAAAAATCGTTCTTTTAGCCTTTCGGGCGAAAGAGTCTATCCATACCATAAGAGGGTAGGAAGTCTTTCAATTGGATGTGAAGGGTCATCGAGTTATCGTTCTTCATAAGACTGTCCCTTGCCATAAAGAGGGCAGGTAGTCTAAGGGAAGGATATAATAGTCATTTAAGGCATCATGCGAGGATACCTTAGCAATTGGGACAATCATCACATTCTTACCGAGGCAACTTCGAGGGACAAGATCATTTTGTTAAGGCAACTTCGAAGGGACTATGATCTTATGATGATGAACTGAGAGTAACATTTGTTTTGCTTAGGTATCCTCGGAATCGAGGGACTTGACTATTTTTACAATTAGAGGCAACAGGCAACAATTAAGGCAACAGTATAAGGCAACAAGAGGGGTTACCCTAAAGGTGTGTGGGTGCAACAATCACGTGGTTAATTTCGATGACATTTATCTTGTAAAGATTAGTGATTCTACGTTCAGTTCATGGGTTATCACTCCCTAGGATTACTAAGCACGCAGTTTAAAATGGCAGAAATTAAAGGCAGGAAAATAAAACCTATGCTATTACAATAAACACCTGCGGGGATGGGGGAAATTAACAAATGAAAAAAATAAGAAGGATCAATAATTAGAAAAAAAATCCTTAAGCGCCTTGATCTTCCTCGAACCCTAAAAATTAAAAGGAGAATAAATAAGGGTGAGTGCATTGACTATTCGAGGCAAACCCTATTTTGGGCAAAAGGCAAAAAGTAAATAAAATAATAAAATAAAGGATTGGAAACTTAGCTCTGATGGTGTGTAGTCGGAGAATCTTGGCTAACCCTGAAAAATAAAGAAGAGAGAGGGAAAGAATTGGGCGCGAAAATAAAAGGAAAAAAATAAGCCAGATATTTAAAGCGGAAATTAAATAAAAGCAAAAAATTAAAATTAAAATGGTATTTAAGCCAAGAAAGAGTTAAAAACTTAGCTTTTTAGTGGGTAAGGCGCATTGTCGGAGGATTTTGATTAACCCTGAAAATTAGGCATGAAGAAGAAAAGTGTTAGTGCATTTAAAATTCCCAACAATTATAATGTGGCAGATTAAAAAGATTAAAAATTAAAACAGTAATAATTTAGGCAAGAGATGGCGAGGTAAAAGGCAAACCCCAAAACAGTGATTAGTTATCATGACGAATTCAGGGTTCAAAGGAATAAAAAATTTTAATTAGCCTAAAATTAAGTTGTTACCCTAAAATAGTTATTAGCTAAAAAACCAATTCAAAAATAAATTATTTTTAATGTTGCAAGAAAAATCGAATTTTCGATTAAATAATAAATAATCAAAATATTGCATTATTTAATTAATATGAATTTTGTAGGAACAATAATTAATAAAAACAAAAGAAAAACTAAAATAAAAAGAATAGTGTAATTGAATTAAATATTAATAAAAACACTTAGCTGCGATTGGGTGTGATTAGCTTTTGAAGGTCCATGGTAAAGCATGCATCTGGGTGTGTAGATCTTGTTGTATGGAAGATCCATTGGTGTGGATTGGAGGGTGCACCGTATGGCTTTGTGAAGGCATAGGCATGGGATCCGGACGTGAATTTTGCTAAAATATAAATGGCCTGGCTCAGATTCGAACCCAGGACCATAGGAATGCCTTCCAGTTTCCTTTGCCAATCGATCTGCAAATATTACTTGTTAATATAGTATCTTAATAAAATTAAATATAAAACAAATGAAGTAATGGAACAAGTCAAAAGAGAGAGTCAGTGGGCCCCCCCTGCGCGCGATCAAACCAATCCATGAGGAGAGAGGACTCAATTTCGTTGACTGGCGAATGGGATTGATACACGCATACGGTCAAAAGTCAGCAACCCATGTCATCATCCCTAACCTCCTTTCCTGCGGATTCTTCTAGGGAAGCTGCTGCGATTTTTCTTGCGAAAAATCCTTCAAAAACCTGAGCATTTAAGATCTGCAAAATAACATGATGAACAATAACAAAAACAGACCAGACCCCCCAAATCGACCATTGCGAGTTCAATGGTGATGGTTTCAAGTCCTGAAACGCAATGTATCTTGCAAACCGAAGCTCTTCTTCTTCAAGCCCTAATAATGGTGAACTTTGATTTTTACGTCTAAGCTTTGATTTAATGGCCCTAAACTGTTCTAAAGATCATTACAAACTCATAGGAAACATTAGTTTGGATTAATATGCGATAAAACATGAGTGGTGATTTTCAAAAACGTGAATGAATATAGGCAACATGAAAACACGTTTTCTGGACATCATGAAGTGTTTTTATCAATACAATCTCACCATATGTTACCTTAGAAAATGAATGGGACCAGTGGAAGAGCTTACAAGTGGCTGCAACTTGCTATCCAAACTTTGCACCTTTCTTTGAATATTTTCCTTATGAAAACCCTAGCCTCCTTCTTGATTTTTCGTCCTCTTTCCTCCCCTAATGCACAGGAATGTGAAGAGTATATATAGAAGATCATTTAGGGTTTCTATTTGGGCTTGGATATCAAGTATTAAAAGAGAGAATTTTCTTTTGAAACATATCATAAAACTTCCTTTTTTTTTGAGCCAATCTTTTTCTAATCTAGCACCAACGGATTCTGGACTCTTTTCCACTATTATTTGGGCCTCTACTTGATAAAAAGCAAAGTCATGGGGATTGATTAAATATTTTGTACTTTTAATTTATTTATTTAGCTTTTATTTGCATAAAATCTAAATAAATATGAATAAAAATTACAAAAATAAATGGATGGATTTATAGGCCCTCATTTAGGTCATAGGAATGTTTGAAATCAAAATATTAGGCCCATTAGTCCAAATATCCAAAATTCTCCACTTTGCCTTTTGTGCCTTTTCTCAAAATCGCCCAACTTTAACCATGTGTATCTCTCTCTATTTTAACCCTATGAAGGTGTTCTTGAGCATTTTGGAAATCTCAAAGGGTCCTTTAAACACTCCTTTTAGTTTCATCTTCATTGAAGTTTCCATGTTCATGTACACTTCTTTGCAAAAAAATGACTTTCGTTGACTTTTAGAAGGACCTATAATGTTTTGATCTGTATCTTTAAAGAAAATGATTTCCAACCTATAATTGTGACATATGGATTTGTAGAGAATTGAATTCTCTTCAAAATAAGCCTTGGGTGGAAAATTTCTGATGAAATGTGAAGATTTTGGAGCCAGTCAAAGTTCAGTTGACTTTTCATCTGTATTTCCAAATATGGAAACTTTTGAATCAGGGCTTGAAACTTGGCATGAGGATACTTTGAATCATATGAGAAGCCATGGAGTTCACTAGAGGCATCAGAGGTTGATTTTCCCTAAATTAAATCAGAAACCCTAATTTTAGGTCTTGTTGCTTAGGAGGACTAAATGTGCTCAGTTCATATATTGTTTTAAGCAATTGAGAGCCAGGAGATTCAAAATATCTTGGGATATGATGGGCAAATTTTGGGGTATGACAGCTGCCCCTGTTCAATTATCTTAAACCTGAAGATGTAGAGTGGTTTGTGTGCCAGTCGGTATCTGAAGGTGGAAGATGATTGAACACTAGAATACCAAGAAATTTGCCCTAGCTGGAGTAGGGACTTTTGTCGGAGATGGGCTTAAGGATGCCATCTGACTTGATAAGCTCGAGAGTTAGAATGTGTCATACGTTAGACTCTTTCTAGTTTGCATCCGCAGATGTCTGGAAAATCGTGCGTTAGGCTGAAGATAAATCGTGCGTTAGACTAATCTTGATTGCATCCTCAGATGTCTGGATAACCGTGCGTTAGGTCGGAGAATAAATCGTGCGTCAGACTATTCTCAATTGCATCCTCAGATGTCTGGAAAACCGTGCGTTAGGTTGGAGAATAAATCGTGCGTCAGACTATTCTCAATTGCATCCTCAGATGTCTGGAAAACCGTGCGTTAGGTTGATGGATAAGTCGTGCGTTAGACTACCCAATTTGCATCCGTAGATGTCTGGAAGACCGTGCGTTTGGTCGAAGGATGAGTCGTGCGTTAGACTGATCCAAATTGCATCCGTAGATGTCTGGAATACCGTGCGTTAGGTTGATGGATAAGTCGTGCGTTAGACTACCCAATTTGCATCCGTAGATGTCTGGAATACCGTGCGTTAGGTTGATGGATAAGTCGTGCGTTAGACTGATCCAAATTGCATCCGTAGATGTCTGGAATACCGTGCGTTAGGCTTTGAATAAGATTCGAATCTTTGTAATGTACCTGTTAGATAATATTCACTTGGTAACAATGTCAGTTTTATGCAATGTTTACGATGTATGTAATGAATGAGATGGAGTTCTCAAAAATAAATGGGGCGCTTTGTATGTTATGTATGAATTATAAATGCATGCAAGGTATGAATATGCATGTGATGTATATGATGTATGGATATGATTTATGTTGCTCGAAGCATCTTGATTGAGAAGATAAATCTCTGTGTCATTGTGAGTTTTATGTTTTGATCTTTTCTTGGAGATGCTCAGCTGGGGATTTATGATTTCTTGCTTGGGGATGATCAGTAACTTGATGTACCCTGTTTGGGGATTTAGAGATATTAATAAACCATGTTTGTAGAAAAGAGGAAGGACGGGGAATCAGTATTGTTGAAGATGTAAACTCTGTTGGGGAGTCCTGTCTTTGTCGGGACGAGAACGTTTGAAGATGTCTTATTAATGATTACTCTGCGGGATATGATCTTATGAACCTGGCTCTGTGGGGAGACATGGGTGTCTTGAAAGTTTCCCCCAGTATTATAGCACTTGCCATTCCTGGATTTGTGTTGATTAGAACATGCCAATGAGTATTGATCGAAGATGTCAAACTGGACTTGCATAGATTTGCCCCAGATATTAGGGAATTTTGAAAGATTCGCCTCGCGAGGACTCCATGAGACGCGTACTATGGGCGTCGTGCCCCTCGTAATCATAGGCCCAGGACAATGCCCCATGCTGATTTGAAATAGATTCAGATTTACTTGGATGCATGCCCCTGATTGTTTTTGGCATCTTTGAGAGATTCTCGGAATCTTGACTTGGTTGCCCCGAATTGATCGGGACATAGTTTGAAATCCACTTGGGATGTATGCCTTTGACTCTTTGGCATTTGAGAGATTCTTGGAATCTTGACCTGACTGCCCCGGGTTGACTGGATAAACCATATCATGCCCCTTGTATACATAAGGGACATTGCTTCTGAAGTGATTTTGTCTGTCGGGATGACTTCTAGTCATTAGTTGTACCTTTGTGCAAATTTTTTCTGATGTTAACATTTGAAATTATGTAGCAAAATATGTTTAATAATGAATTCATGAGATGCAATGCATATGTCTGTCTTGAGTTTGTTGAAAAACATTGAAACTGGATATGTAAAAACATGATATTTATAAAACGTGATGTTTGTAAAGAACAGGATATCAACTCAGCATTTGTGGTAAACCTTAAGGAGTCGGGATACCTTTGTTATGACAGTATGCTTTCGAACTAACCATGCTTCAGTTAGGACTTTTAAGGGTTGTAACGTGGCTTGGTTCACGGTTTAAGAAACAAAGGATAAAGGCTCAAAATTTGATTGTACCCACCCCTCTTCGTGATGTTCTTCGTTCCTATGCTCAGTTAATTCAAATTATGCATTCAGGTTCCAAGAGACTTTTGGATTTGCACCTTTGATAATGATGATGATTCACAAGCAGAGAGAATTTTTGAGATGGCCGTCACTTCTTCCTTTTAGTAGTCATAACATCGTGTTGTTCAGGAATTTATTGACTTCTCTTTTTTTTCATCTTTTTGATATCCCTAACTTTTGCCTGAACTGTCTATTGTGAGCTTACAGTCAGCGGGATGCCTTGATTTTTGCCTAAGTCATCTTTTTTATTTTTGACTTAGCAGGCTTTTCTTTGTATATATGTTTTTCGTTCTTTCCTTTTTTGAAAGATAATGACTGCCTTGTTTAATGATTGATGAAACCTCTTTGGGCTCTTGATTGACATCTCCAACACTTCTTTGATGTGTGCGGATGAACGCTTGTGGTTGAAACCTTTGTTGAAAGGTGTACTGAATGATTTCTCTTAAAATAGAATGCAAAGCCAAATTAACTGAGAACTGCCCTGCCCCAGGTTATGATTATGGGTTTTAATTAGCACAAGAAAGAAACTTCTACTTCTTAGGCTCAAAAGGGGTTGACAAGGGATTAACATCCTTATATCTCCACTGTTTAGGAATTGAAACAATGCCTGTACATCGTCAGCATAGTCCGTTCAAAAGCATAATGTATGAGGTTGCGGTATCGTTTTCGTCATCCTCCCTCAAAAGGTATACAACTTTAGCAGGAGTTGAATATCACAAAACATATGCAAAGTAAAGACATAATTTAAAATGAGTGATAGCGAAATAATTTATTCAAGACGTACATATGCAATGCACTGATGATGATTATTAAAACAGATAATGTCTATCATGAGTCAAATGTTTAAACAAACAGGAAAGAAACATGCAAATGAAAGTAAATCTAATGATCCGAAAGTTTGCCCGTCTAGATGTCAATCAGTGTTGTCGTGACTAGGCATAGGAGTGGTGATCACCATAGGATTTTCAGGAGGGTTGAATTTGACTTCTTCGCCATTGATCAGATCTTGAATCTTAGTCTTCAATGTCCGACAATCGTTTGTATGATGTCCAGGAACTGTTTGTGTAATGTCCAGGAATGTTGGAATGGTACGCGCACCTCGCGTTGAGTTTATAGTCAGGAGTGGAGGTGTTGGAATTCTTAGGAGGGTCTCTCAGAGTAATCAATTCGATCTTCAATAGATGTTGTAATGCATGAGCCAACGACATGTTGATCTCGGTGAATTGACGCTTGGGTACGTCTGGCTTTCTTCGTTGTAGTGGAACTGGTGTAGAGATTCAGAGTATCCGGGGTTCGAGCTTCTGGAATGTATCTAGCGTAGGATATCAGAACGAGTTATTCATTAGACCATATCTGAAGAGGTATGCCAGAATGAGCTACCCATTAGACCATGTCTGATGAAGGATACCAGAACGAGTCGTACATTAGACCATATCTGTTGGAATGTCAGAACGAGTCATACATTGGACTATATCTATTGAGAAATATCAGAACGAGTCATACATTAAACCATATCTGATGAGGGATAGCAGAACGAGTCGTACATTAGACCATATCTGTTGGAATGTCAGAACGAGTCATACATTGGACTATATCTGTTGAGAAATATCAGAACGAGTCATACATTAAACCATATCTGATGAGGGATAGCAGAACGAGTCGTACATTAGACCATATCTATTGGAATGTCAGAACGAGTCATACATTGGACCATATCTGAGGGAGGATATCAGAACGAGTCATACATTAAACCATATCTGATGAATAATGCCAGAACGAGTCATACATTAGACCATATCTGACTGAAGATACCGGAACGGGTCATACATTAGACCATATCTGATAGGTAATGCTTGTTTGTTAGAGTCGAAGTTTTGAAATGTAAAAGGGCTTGTCAGGATGGATCTCCAGCTCGATTATATCTGAGAGGAATGATTGTCAAGGCGGAACCTGAAAACAAAGTTAGAAATATGCAATGTCATGAATGCAAATGAAATGTTTTCAAGGATCTATAGGAAATTTAGTTAGCAACATTTAGAAAATGATTTGGTTGCGTCTTTGTCTGAAGAATTCTGGACTTTGTCTTGGAACGTCCTTCCTTGAGAATCGAGATCACCATATCGAGTGGGTCATCGCCTCTGATTCGGGAACTTCTGAATTTGAAGGTACATGGCTAGAGGAAAGTAAATCCTCTTGCCCCTTGTTAGGTGCTACACCTTTGAATCGGAAGGTATGTGGCTAGAGGAGAATAAATCCTCTTGCCCCTTGATAGGAATTTAGTCCTTGATAAGAGTACCTGAAATTGAGCGCCCTAAGTCCCTAAGATCCTTGAAAGGGTTAGTTAACATGCTATGCTTATGATGTCATGATGTCATGATGTTATGCGGATGCAGTTCATTAGCCATAGTGTGAGATAGTAAGGGTAAACATGTCTTTTAACAAAACCTGCAAGGAAACAACAGTTAGTATGTTATGTGAATGCAGCTCATTGGGCGCAGCATAGAATAGTGAGGGCAAACAAGTATTTTAACAAAAACCTGCAAGGAAACAGAGGTTAGTAGCAAACACAAACAAGTCACACAAGTGCCCTTAGGTTTAGAGGCTTGCATGAAGTTCGTAGGTAAGTACCCTCCCCACTGAAGTTAAGTTGGTTCAACCTGTCCTAGAATAGTAACCGGGTTCTATGGTGCTCATATCCCTGATCTTTCTCGCAGGCATTGTCTCAACATGGCACTCGATCGGCCAGCCAAAAGCATCCCTAGAGTCCAATCTCAATGAGTGTAGCATCGAGTATCAACCGGCTTCAGTCAGGAATCCAAAGCCAGCTATCTCGCTACTTCCTATAGGCCAAAGTCAAGTTCAACTAGGGTTCTAAGGGCGAATCAGTGCTTATGACACCACGCGGTAGCCAAATGTCTCCTCGATCATATTCAAGGGCCATCAGGACAAACCAAAGCGTCGCACTAACGGTGGCCACCAGTTCAACCATAACGATACATGTCGTACAGCCTCCCTGGTCTCATGCCACATACCTAAGGTACACTAGATCCGGGTGTAGGATCTTTCACACAGTAGAATACCCAAAACAGCCTTTAGAATATAAATCAAACAAATCAAACAATTTAAAGTGATCCTAGCTCTAAGGTAACCCCTCTTTTATTCGAAAGCATCCCCAGCAGAGTCGCCAGTTCTGTAATACGGTGAACTGACTTTTTCGAAATGTGCGGATAGCAAGAGTCGCCACCGACTTTTATTTTATCCAATTAGGAAAGGCTAAAAGAACAGAAAAAGGCCTTTGAATAGATTTTGAGTTCGGGGGGTAAGTTATACAAAGGGAAGGTTTAAAAAGCACCCTTTGTATCCATGGTTATCCATGGGCTCTTAATTGCTTAGCTCACTTTGTTTGTTTGAAAAGTTTGAAGTGTCGTGTGTGAATAGTAAAAAGATTCGTTTAAGGACTTTAGCTTGTAAATAAGCGTGGCCTTGTTTTGAAATCGTTTTGAAAAGGAGGTATGAAAAGCATTTGAATTTTGAATTTGAATTGAGCAAGCAATTAAGAACTACTTACCCTAAGTTTTAGAAAAAAATCGTTCTTTTAGCCTTTCGGGCGAAAGAGTCTATCCATACCATAAGAGGGTAGGAAGTCTTTCAATTGGATGTGAAGGGTCATCGAGTTATCGTTCTTCATAAGACTGTCCCTTGCCATAAAGAGGGCAGGTAGTCTAAGGGAAGGATATAATAGTCATTTAAGGCATCATGCGAGGATACCTTAGCAATTGGGACAATCATCACATTCTTACCGAGGCAACTTCGAGGGACAAGATCATTTTGTTAAGGCAACTTCGAAGGGACTATGATCTTATGATGATGAACTGAGAGTAACATTTGTTTTGCTTAGGTATCCTCGGAATCGAGGGACTTGACTATTTTTACAATTAGAGGCAACAGGCAACAATTAAGGCAACAGTATAAGGCAACAAGAGGGGTTACCCTAAAGGTGTGTGGGTGCAACAATCACGTGGTTAATTTCGATGACATTTATCTTGTAAAGATTAGTGATTCTACGTTCAGTTCATGGGTTATCACTCCCTAGGATTACTAAGCACGCAGTTTAAAATGGCAGAAATTAAAGGCAGGAAAATAAAACCTATGCTATTACAATAAACACCTGCGGGGATGGGGGAAATTAACAAATGAAAAAAATAAGAAGGATCAATAATTAGAAAAAAAATCCTTAAGCGCCTTGATCTTCCTCGAACCCTAAAAATTAAAAGGAGAATAAATAAGGGTGAGTGCATTGACTATTCGAGGCAAACCCTATTTTGGGCAAAAGGCAAAAAGTAAATAAAATAATAAAATAAAGGATTGGAAACTTAGCTCTGATGGTGTGTAGTCGGAGAATCTTGGCTAACCCTGAAAAATAAAGAAGAGAGAGGGAAAGAATTGGGCGCGAAAATAAAAGGAAAAAAATAAGCCAGATATTTAAAGCGGAAATTAAATAAAAGCAAAAAATTAAAATTAAAATGGTATTTAAGCCAAGAAAGAGTTAAAAACTTAGCTTTTTAGTGGGTAAGGCGCATTGTCGGAGGATTTTGATTAACCCTGAAAATTAGGCATGAAGAAGAAAAGTGTTAGTGCATTTAAAATTCCCAACAATTATAATGTGGCAGATTAAAAAGATTAAAAATTAAAACAGTAATAATTTAGGCAAGAGATGGCGAGGTAAAAGGCAAACCCCAAAACAGTGATTAGTTATCATGACGAATTCAGGGTTCAAAGGAATAAAAAATTTTAATTAGCCTAAAATTAAGTTGTTACCCTAAAATAGTTATTAGCTAAAAAACCAATTCAAAAATAAATTATTTTTAATGTTGCAAGAAAAATCGAATTTTCGATTAAATAATAAATAATCAAAATATTGCATTATTTAATTAATATGAATTTTGTAGGAACAATAATTAATAAAAACAAAAGAAAAACTAAAATAAAAAGAATAGTGTAATTGAATTAAATATTAATAAAAACACTTAGCTGCGATTGGGTGTGATTAGCTTTTGAAGGTCCATGGTAAAGCATGCATCTGGGTGTGTAGATCTTGTTGTATGGAAGATCCATTGGTGTGGATTGGAGGGTGCACCGTATGGCTTTGTGAAGGCATAGGCATGGGATCCGGACGTGAATTTTGCTAAAATATAAATGGCCTGGCTCAGATTCGAACCCAGGACCATAGGAATGCCTTCCAGTTTCCTTTGCCAATCGATCTGCAAATATTACTTGTTAATATAGTATCTTAATAAAATTAAATATAAAACAAATGAAGTAATGGAACAAGTCAAAAGAGAGAGTCAGTGGGCCCCCCCTGCGCGCGATCAAACCAATCCATGAGGAGAGAGGACTCAATTTCGTTGACTGGCGAATGGGATTGATACACGCATACGGTCAAAAGTCAGCAACCCATGTCATCATCCCTAACCTCCTTTCCTGCGGATTCTTCTAGGGAAGCTGCTGCGATTTTTCTTGCGAAAAATCCTTCAAAAACCTGAGCATTTAAGATCTGCAAAATAACATGATGAACAATAACAAAAACAGACCAGACCCCCCAAATCGACCATTGCGAGTTCAATGGTGATGGTTTCAAGTCCTGAAACGCAATGTATCTTGCAAACCGAAGCTCTTCTTCTTCAAGCCCTAATAATGGTGAACTTTGATTTTTACGTCTAAGCTTTGATTTAATGGCCCTAAACTGTTCTAAAGATCATTACAAACTCATAGGAAACATTAGTTTGGATTAATATGCGATAAAACATGAGTGGTGATTTTCAAAAACGTGAATGAATATAGGCAACATGAAAACACGTTTTCTGGACATCATGAAGTGTTTTTATCAATACAATCTCACCATATGTTACCTTAGAAAATGAATGGGACCAGTGGAAGAGCTTACAAGTGGCTGCAACTTGCTATCCAAACTTTGCACCTTTCTTTGAATATTTTCCTTATGAAAACCCTAGCCTCCTTCTTGATTTTTCGTCCTCTTTCCTCCCCTAATGCACAGGAATGTGAAGAGTATATATAGAAGATCATTTAGGGTTTCTATTTGGGCTTGGATATCAAGTATTAAAAGAGAGAATTTTCTTTTGAAACATATCATAAAACTTCCTTTTTTTTGAGCCAATCTTTTTCTAATCTAGCACCAACGGATTCTGGACTCTTTTCCACTATTATTTGGGCCTCTACTTGATAAAAAGCAAAGTCATGGGGATTGATTAAATATTTTGTACTTTTAATTTATTTATTTAGCTTTTATTTGCATAAAATCTAAATAAATATGAATAAAAATTACAAAAATAAATGGATGGATTTATAGGCCCTCATTTAGGTCATAGGAATGTTTGAAATCAAAATATTAGGCCCATTAGTCCAAATATCCAAAATTCTCCACTTTGCCTTTTGTGCCTTTTCTCAAAATCGCCCAACTTTAACCATGTGTATCTCTCTCTATTTTAACCCTATGAAGGTGTTCTTGAGCATTTTGGAAATCTCAAAGGGTCCTTTAAACACTCCTTTTAGTTTCATCTTCATTGAAGTTTCCATGTTCATGTACACTTCTTTGCAAAAAAATGACTTTCGTTGACTTTTAGAAGGACCTATAATGTTTTGATCTGTATCTTTAAAGAAAATGATTTCCAACCTATAATTGTGACATATGGATTTGTAGAGAATTGAATTCTCTTCAAAATAAGCCTTGGGTGGAAAATTTCTGATGAAATGTGAAGATTTTGGAGCCAGTCAAAGTTCAGTTGACTTTTCATCTGTATTTCCAAATATGGAAACTTTTGAATCAGGGCTTGAAACTTGGCATGAGGATACTTTGAATCATATGAGAAGCCATGGAGTTCACTAGAGGCATCAGAGGTTGATTTTCCCTAAATTAAATCAGAAACCCTAATTTTAGGTCTTGTTGCTTAGGAGGACTAAATGTGCTCAGTTCATATATTGTTTTAAGCAATTGAGAGCCAGGAGATTCAAAATATCTTGGGATATGATGGGCAAATTTTGGGGTATGACAAGTGGTGTTCGAGGGAGGACCGTAGAAGAGAGAGGGACGACCGGAGAGAAGCAGGAATGAGTCTGGGGACAGCGGAGAGTGGCTGGTGAGAAACGAAACGGCGGAGAGTGGCACCGGAGAAGACAGGTTCGTATTAGGGATTTGGGAGGAAAACTCTATAATGAATCTGTCAGTTGGGAATTCTTTTTTTTTTGTTTTAATTAAATGGGCTTAGACAGCGCTTTTGGTGAAAGCGCTCTCGTACCCCCACCCCTTTACCAGCGCTTTTCAGAAAGTGCTTTCATCACCCCCCTTTACCAGCGCTTTTGACTAAGCGCTTTCATACCCCCCTTCTATAGCAACGCTTTCTAAAAGCGCTCTCGTACCCCCTTTACCAGCGCTTTTGAGAAAGCGCTTTCGTAACCCCCCCTTTACCAGCGCTTTTTTTCAGTGTTTTTTTATTTTGTTTTTAGCGAAGCCTATAGCAGCGCTTTCCCTAAAAGCGCTTTCGTAGGGGTGCTGCTAAAACTCATTTTTGGCGTAGTGATACGGAAGCAACGTTATATTTTTTTTACAAAAATTTGATGCTTAATGTGAGCAATGTAATGGACAAAGTTGAATCTTTATCTGAAATTCAGTCTTCTCTTGCTCCCTTTGATTTGTTGTACCAAAAAGTTGGAGTTTTGGAGTGAAAAATGATATTGATTATGTAGGGTTTTTAGGTTGGTGGAGGTGAGTGTTGAAGAAGAAAACCTACAATAGATGAGTGATCATGCTGATTCAAAGTATACCAGATAATTCCTGAACTACATCTACATAATATTATGGCGCTAAGATGTTATGTAGATGTAGCTACACAAGATTCATTGAACTAAATTATTATGATTTATTTCCTAACATTTACCAATTAAAAATACTTTCGTAGATATAACTAATAACTCCGAACAATATTAAATTTTGACAAAAAAAATTATTTTCTATTGTGTATCTCCGAAATCAAAAGATATAAATGAAATTTAGCTAAATACCTGGGAGGATTAAAGATGAATTGAAATATTCTCTTTAAAACCAGAGTACCAGCAGCTAAACCCCAAATTCCCCAGCTCTCATTCTTGAATACTTTCATTTCATGGAGTTCAGACCTCGTGATTACAAAACCGAGAATGAATCTCACGCGCTTCCTCGCGCACGCGCCGACGCTCATCCTCTCTCTTGTCCACTTCCACCCCTTACACAGGTCCTTCTCTCAACGATTACACTATCTTGAATCGTAAAATATCTGCTATATGCTATCATGTATCGTCCGTGTTGCGTTTTCTGATTTCGCTGAGTTAACGTTTTAGTTTTTGTCAACCTAAAGCAATCAAATGAACAGAAACTTTTACTCACTAGGAATAAATTTTCATAGAATCGTAATTATGAATTGCAAATCAGTAGCTTTTTGTGATACTGCTTGGTGTTGTGATTTTCAACTTGAATTATTGGGATTAAGTAGAACTTTAGGGGAATAAACCATCAATTTAGTAACTATACTATCACTGTCTCTTCAATTTAGACTCTAAGGTATCTATAAGTATATTAAGTAACCTTTTGAAGTATCAATTTACAGTTGTAACTTGTAAGGTGTGACAAACTGACAATCTTCAATTATCTGTTGATATTCCCTGTTTAGGTTAACGATGCTGTGGTTGGTGGGAATGCTGATTTCTATGATCCACTGAGAGGAGGAATTGATAATGATGCATAATCTACCCCTCGAGATCCTGACAATTTGAGTGAAACTTCTGGTGATCAGCCAATAAAGGAATGGACCTCTTTCAGGAGACTACTTATGCAGAGGTTTCCTGTTTCGAAGGGACTTATGATCTTTGATGATGATAATGAACTGAGGGCAACATTGCTAAGGTATCCTCGTATTCGAGGGACTTGACTATTTTTAATCGAAAGGCAGCAATAAGAGGGATTACCTTAAAGGTGCGTGGGTGCAACAATCACGTGATTATATTCAGATATTTTATCTTATAAAGTTAGTGATCTAAATTCAATTTGCAAGCTTATCACTCCCTATATTACTAACCACACAATTAAATAACAGTTATATTGTGCGAAAATTAAAATGCGGAAAGTAAAGTCCTACGCTATTATAAGGCTTCGGGATGAGGGATTACATAGCCAAAAACTCGGGGATGAGCGGAAAATAAAAGGCAGAAATTAAAGGCGGAAAATTAAAAACCCTAAGCTATTACAAAAAAACATTACAAACCTATACACATTTTCTAGAATTTTAAATGAATAATAAATTAAAGGCTTGCGACATACACTGGAGTAGGAGATGAGGAGAGAATCGTGAATAATAAAACAGGGTTAGAGGTTTCTATGGTGGTAAATCTTTAATCTTTAATGGTTAACCTAAAAATTAAACTAATTAGCCTAAAAACCTTAGTTTGACTAAATTAACCTAGACCTAAAAGTTATTATTGATTAAAGAATAAATTAGTCTACTAATATAAACCTAAAAAATTAAATTGATTTTTATTGTTAAAAGAAAAAGGTTTGGTTTTAATTAAAAAAAAAATAATTTGTAATTTTTAAAGGAAAAAAGAATAAAAACTAATTATATAAATAAATATAAAAAAATTTAGAACACCTGGGCGCTGGATTCTGTGTGGCTCTTCGCTGGGGGTACATCGCGGGGTTGCGCCTTTAGGATCATCAGATCTGGGTGCATGGAGATCTAACGGTGTGGCTAGGAGATCCAAAAATCAATGTTGAGAGCACTTTGTGGTATTTAGGAGAGGCGCTGTACTGAATCTGCAAGTGAGAATTGTTAAAGAAAATAGAGGAAAATAGGTGCAAGGGATGAGGATCAAACTCAAGCCCTTTCGATTACCAACGCGCCTCCAGCCAATTGCACTGTGTAATTTTGTTGTCAATGGATTGCGCCCGTTGGATCAAATATTATGACAACGTCCCCCTTTGAATTTTAAAACAACATGCGCGTGGGCCCCAAGACTTTGCATCAGCCAATGAGGAATGGAGAGAGGGTTAGTTCAAGTTGACCAACCAATAGCGAACACACGCACGTGGAAAGAGGGTGGAATCTTTTAACAAGCCAATCGTGTGGTCACGCGTGGGGCCAGAGTCTACTATTCATCTTCTTCTTCATATATTCCTACGGATTTTGTAATGAATTTTGCTGCGATCTTTCCTGCGGATTTTTTCGCGAGTTCTTCCTCCGCCATGGCTGCACCTTGAAACCTGCAAAAGACACCATAAACAAAAACGAAATCTACCCAGATCCCCTAAATGGGGTGCTACGAATTCAATGGTGGTATTGGTTCGGTCTAAAAATGCATGCACATGTGAAAACGAACGCCATCTCCATTCATGCCCTAGCCATGGCTTCGCGAATTGCAGACCTCAAAGCTCATCACCAATGATCCAAACCTTCCTTATACAACATCAGGAGCTTAAACAAGTGATTAGTTTTCATCGAAACAAATAATAACGTGAGATATGGAAATTCAAAAGAGACATGAATATGTGGAAATTGATGTGCATATTATGGGCGTTATGAAAACTTAGGAACCATACATACTTACCTTATATTACCATAGAAGTCAAATAGGACGAGTGTAAGGTCTTGAAAGTAGCTGTGCCCCGTGATATGAATTTGCACCCTTCTTGAATAATTTTATCCTTTAGAAACCCTACTCCTTTGCCCAATTTTTCGTCCCCTATTCTTCTATGCCTGATCAGTATATATAACAGAAGTAATTAGGTCATTAATCCACAAACAAATCTCTTGTGATCATGGTGAAATATTTGATTGAAAATTTGTATACAAATCTTTCCAAAATTGGTTTCAATCTTGTTCATCTCTCCCTAATATCTCTTGCCACGAATTTGGATCAGAAATAAGATGATTGGATGATTAGATTTGATTGGAAAATAAAAGTCATGCATATCTTTTATATTTCTTACTATTTATTTAATTAAATTTGACTTTTAATGACTTAAAAATAAAAAATAAATAAAATAAATACAAGAAATAAGCTTGAATGGACTTAGGGGTCGTGGACCATGTTAGAAACAAGTTTCAAACACAAAAAGATAGGCCCATTTGAAAAAAATTCAATTTTGCTCAATATTGATTTCATGCCTTTTCTCCAAAATTTGCCAACTTTATCAATGCATAACTCTCTCAATTTTTATCATATGAAGGTATTCTAGGACTTTTTGGAAAGCCCAAGACGTCTTCTATAAGCCACTTTGGAACATATTTTGCATTTGAGGATTTTATCTTGGAGATATGGCTCCTGACAAAAAGTAGCTTTTTGCGAGATTCTAGAAGGACCTGTAATATTTTGGCTCATATCTCTCAAATAAAGCATTTTTGACCTTGGCATTAGAGAGACAAAGTTGTAGAGAATTCAATTTCTTTTAAAATAGGCCTTGGTTGGGAAATTTATAATGTTCCATGTGAAAGTTATGGCTGGTCAAAGTTCAGTTGACTTTTAGGTAAAAAAACCCTATTTTAGAAACTTTGGGTTTTGTTGGTTTATGCACTTTTTCTTGATGAATCATGATCGTCCCTTGATAAAATGATGCATGTTACTTCAAAGTATTGATGTTGACCAAAAATCAGGAGTTTTGACTGTGATTTGACCATAGTTGACTTTTAGGTCAAACTGGTCGACTGTTGACCATTTGAACTGTTGACTGAGCAATCTTATGAATCAGAGCTTGAAACTTGGCATGAGGATACTATGATGCATATGAGAGGTCATGAAGTCCACTTGAAGTTGATTTAACTTGGAGAGAAACAAAACCCTAGTTATGGCTTGTTGCTTAGGAGAGTGTGCATCCAATTAAATCTTGAGCTTTTTATACTTGGATGAGTTTTGTATGGAATCATGGTGGGAAAATTTTGGGGTATGACAGCTGCCCCTGTTCAATCTTCTTAAACTTGAGGATGTAGAGTGGTTTGTATGCCAATCGGTATCTGAAGGTGGAAGAGGATTGGACACTAGAATACCCAGAAATTTGCCCTTGATGATGCAGGGACTTTTTGCCAGAGATGGGCTTAAAGATGCCATCCAGATGTTGGCAGAAGGATGTGTGAGATGGGCTTAAAGATGCCATCTGGTTTTGATAATATGAAAGTCAGAATGAGTCGTGCATTAGACTATATCCGAGCTTGAAGTATTGAGAAGTGTTTGTTGGACAAGATTCAAGGACATGTCACTAATACATGTCTTCTCTTTTGGTTTGAGCCGACATACACTAGGATGACCTTGTAAATTTGAGCACCATTCATGGTTATGCAAACCACAAATAACACTAAATTTCCACTTCTTGCTAGCTAACATATAACCACGAATTTTAAATGGACACTCACATTTTCTACTACCCGTGTCGTCTCTTTTAAACTTTCGTAAAAGAGTATGGTATTTCTTGCTTCTTTCGCACAACATTGTTACGAAAGCGTTTCTTCTTTCCGAACCATTATTCGATCTTCCTATTACCACACCAAAACCAAGGCTAGTTGCATTCCTACGAATCCATGTGAGCATGCTATCACGATCATCAAACTCTTACTTGTTATTAAAGTCATCGCCGACATCTACCGCCTTTACGACAACCCCTTCAACATTCGGAGAAACATCGTTTGTAGAAACTAATTTGTTTGAGATATTATCGGGGTGCACCATACCTGTTCGCAAATAATAACAAAAATAACACAAAATCACAAGACTGCTGATAAAACAACACATATATGTTCCAGAGATGTACCTATGGAACGTGTTCATCATCAACACGTTCTAGAGCTGTACATACAGAAGCAACTTTATATTTTTTTTACAAAAATTTGATGCTTAATGTGAGCAATGTAATGGACAAAGTTGAATCTTTATTTGAAATTCAGTCTTTTCTTGCTCCCTTTGATTTGTTGCACCAAAATGTTGAAGTTTTGGAGTGAAAAATGATATTGATGATGTAGGGTTTTTAGGTTCGTGGAGGTGACTGTTGAAAAAAAAACCTACAATAAAGGAGTGATCATGCTAATTCAAAGTATACCAGATAATTCCTGAACTACATCTACATAATATTATGGCGCTAAGATGTTATGTAGATGTAGCTATACAAGATTCATTGAACTAAATTATTATGATTTATTTCCTAACAGTTACCAATTAAAAATACTTTCGTAGATATAACTCCGAAAAATATTAAATTTTGAAAAAAAAAATATTTTCTATTGTGTATCTCCGAAATCAAAGATATGAATGAAATTTAGCTAAATACCAGGGAGGATTAAAGATGAATTGAAATATTCTCTTTAAAACCAGAGTCCCAGCAGCTAAACCCCGAATTCCCCAGCTCTCATTCTTGAATACTTTCATTTCATGGAGTTCAGACCTCGTGATTACAAAACCGAGAATGAATCTCACGCGCTTCCCCGCGCACGCGCCGATGCTCATCCTCTCTCTTCTCCACTTCCACCCCTCACACAGGTCCTTCTCTCAACGATTACACTATCTTGAATCGTAAAATATCTGCTATATGCTATCATGTATCGTCGGTGTTGCGTTTTCTGATTTCGCTGAGTTAACGTTTTATTTTTTAATTTTTATCAACCTAAAGCAATCAAATGAACAAGAAACTTTTATTCACTAGGAATAAATTTTCATAGAATCGTAATTATGAATTGCAAACGAGTAGCTTTTTGTGATAATGCCTGGTGTTGTGATTTTCAAGTTGAATTATTGTGATTAAGTAGAACTTTAGGGGAATAAACCATCAATTTAGTAACTATACTATCACTGTCTCTTCAATTTAGACACTAAGGTATATATAAGTATATTAAGTAACCTTTTGAAGTATCAATTTACAGTTGTAACTTGTAAGGTGTGGCAAACTGACAATCTTCAATTATCTGTTGATATTCTCTGTTTAGGTTAACGATGCTGTGGTTTGTGGGAATGCTGATTTCTATGATCCACTGAGAGGAGGAATTGATAATGATGCAAAATCTACCCCTCCAGATCCTGACAATTTGAGTGAAACTTCTGGTGACCAGCCAATAAAGGAATGGACCTCTTTCAGGAGACTACTTATGCAGAGGTTTCCTGTTTCAAAAATGGTCTCCCTTTCCTCAGTAAGTTTTACTGTATTTCATTTTTCTGGTTCCTATAAAGTTATAAAGAAGGTGCTATATATAAATATATGGTGGTATCTGAGGATGGCTGAGGGTAAATGTAGTATTTGTCATGCAGGGGAAGCATGTTTTGTAATGACACTACAAACACTTCATATTAAATTTGAACATTCTTAATTGCTTATAGTGGTGATTGACGTATGAATTTTGATACTGCCACTAAGTTAGGGTTAACCGCTGTGGAATTGGGCAATACCCTTCTGCAAGTTATTCTCCCTTTCCATGTCTTTGTTAAGGGTGGATATTTTTCCATTTCACAAAGATAGAGCTTTCTATTGTTCATTGGTTTCCATGTGGGAAAACACTGTTTCATTGGCCACTTTAATAGATATTAACTATCAAATATTTTTAAGGAAGAGGTTTACCTATCATTAGTAGACTTGCAGATGTGATGATTGCTGGTTATGCAAAAAGAAAACAACACTAACATCACTTCATTTCTTATTAAGTACACTTTATTTAGCACCTTAGAGGTATTTTTGAATTTCTATTTTAATTATCTAATTATTTATTTTCCAAATTACAGATGCCCGATGTTTTAATGAGAAGTGGAAAATGTATGCCAAATTGCCAATATCTTTTACATTGATTTTTAATGTTTTATCCTTTATTTAATGTCATTTAGTTACATGGTGTCCCAATTCTCAGCACATGACAAATCTTCAACAAGTATGCATTTGGAGGAACTAGATGATCCTAAAAAATTTGCAGACGAGGGTGTCAAGGTGATTACTTGGCAGGAGTATGTTTCTCGACTACACGAGCTTAAAGATGAAATTACCCGCTCTTGGCTTGCTGATAACCGAGTAACATCCTTAAGGTTATCTATAAAGGTGACTTCAATGTATTTAATAATTTATTTTGCAATATTATTGTTGTATAAATCAAATCACCTTTTTTGTTTTTTGAAATCAAGTAGAAAGATAAACATATTTGTTTTTTAGTTGTTCCATTTAGCTAGAATATATTATATGCATGATGCTCATTTAGCTGATTAAGCTGAAGGTTTTATCTAGTAGGTTGTCTGCTATTTGGTCCTTTAATATGGTATTTTACTATTTTTAGATGCTCTGATAGAAGTTAGGAAAACCTGAGATACTTCTTTTACTGTTAATAAGCATTGGACAAGTCTCATATCGTCTAGAAATATGACCTTATAAATATGACTTAGGTTCTCTCCTTATAAGCTGATTTGTGAGGTTGAGTTAAGCTCGAAGCCCAACTTCTCAGACTGCATTAGAGCCTAATCTAAAATAAGTTTGTTGTTGGCACCTGTGTTTGTCCTTGCTCTAGGCCCAAGGAGGTGTGTTGGAAAAGTCTCACACCGCTTAGAGATATGACTTAAGTAGTATCTGTTACCCTTTGGTCAGCTTCCCTGTCAATTGAAATCAAGTCCCAACGGGCTGACTCATAAATCCATATTATGAATAAATTCATGAAATCAAATAATGCTCACTATTATTATATTGAATGTATAATATTCTGGTCCATAGACACTGTACAATGCTATTTTTTTATCAGTATTTTTTTTCTTCATTTTATTTAACATACCTCAGGGTACCTGTATCCTAAAGTTTACAAAGTTTGTAGTACCCTGCTTTTGGTTGTATAATATAGGAGACGGACTATCTCCATATTAGTGTCTATGCAACACAATCTTGTTTTTCTTTATTTCATATAGATGAATCTAGGCATTTGACCTTATCTAGAAATCCTAGGTTAGAGATCCTTCCTTGCATTACCTTTGAGCTTAGCATAGTTCTTGTTGCTTGTTTATATGTTTCTGTGCTTGGTTTCCCATTTCTCAGATAATATAGGGATGGAAGAGCCCTTGTAAACTATAGTGACTTTTTTATATTTTCTTTTCCTCTATGCTTTATTCACTCTCAATAATATTTTTGTTTTAAAAATATATTGAGAAAGTGCATGATTGAGATAATGATTTCTTTTTGTTTCTGATCTTAACTGTGTTGCTAATGGTTGACTATGCATATCTGAAAATGATTATTTATTTGCAGGTTGCTAAGCTTATGGTGGATACATCAGTATCTGAGTTTTATCCCACTCTATTTGTCCTTGTCACAGATATCATGGACATGCTTGGGGACCTGGTTTGGAAGCGCATAAAGCAGAAAGCAGAATTTACTGAAGATGGAGCTTTACTCTGCAACTTGGCAGGTAATTTTTCAATTTGAATTCTTTATGTACGTAGTTTGTAGTAATATGATTCAGTCAGAACAAGCTTATAATTTGTCTGCAGCATGCTAATAATTTTCAACTTTATGTTTTTTAATACTAATGTTTTGAAAACTTGGTATTTTGTATTTTAACATATTAAAAGCACGTTAATTCCTTCAAACTATACTCTGTTTAGAACTGGGTCGTTTGGTTCCTAACTTTTATTTAGTAATGTATCTCCAGAGTGCATTTTTATTATTATCTAGTCATTGATCAAAATCTAAAAGTTCATAGCTGGCCGCCTATTATATCTCTCTATTGAGCAGGTCATGGAGAAATCAGAAGAAAATCTAACAATTGTGGGCAAATGGGTTTATAATAGTTTTAGTTTGAGGGATTGCTGACCCAAGGCTGCAAGGGCATTATGTCATTATAAATATGATAGTTTAGATTTAAATGAGAAATTGGTTAAATTTGGAATATAACTTGTGGTTTGTGATTTGTCCATGTATTTGCTTTAGAAGAGCTAGAAAGGAAACACGTGAAGTTCTACTTGTTATGAACGAAATAGCATGAACTTGTTAGAATCATCCTACAGAATTGTTTTACATTTTTTCAAAATCACAATGGTATAAAAACAAATCATTGGTTCTGTGGTTGAAAATTTGAAATAAATTATTTGAATGGTGAAAATCAATATGCGAGTTTTTGTTTGATTTTTTGGGTACTATTTATCATTATCTGGAAAAGTTATCTATAAAAAGTGTTGAAATATTTCTTATTTAGTATTATTTATTTTCTTGTTTAAGAGTCATTATGAGTCATTATATTACTCCTAAAATAAAGGAGTTGATTTTGTATTTTCTCTCTTATAAAAGGAGCACTCTTTTCTTGATAATAATATAACAGAAAATTATCACCCATATGCTTTTCTTCAAATAGTTCTTCTGAACATTTTTTTTTCCAGCTGGTTCAACAAGACCGATGCCAGCATGGTGCTTAGCCAAACTAACCAGAATGATATTAGTAATACCAGTTGGGACCATGTCTAATATTATTATTTTCAAAATATTACTATGATTTCTGGAGTTTCTTTTGATAAAATGCATGTAGTTATTTGTTTGTTGTTTTTAAAATGCCACTACATGCAAAAAATAGAATTCTCGAAGTTGCATGGGTAAGGAAAGGGGCATCATTATGATAAACAAGTACAGTAGTTTCTTTATCATTAATACACAACTATGAAAATGTATATGACGTAGAAAATGCATATGAAATAGAGTATGTGTATTTGTATGAGATTAATTCGATGCTGTGATGCTGTAAAGCTTTTTTACACACACATCAAATCAAATCACACTAATGTAGGGACATTTTATGAACTATTAGAATTTAGATGATTTGATTGAACGTATGTGTAAGAAAGTTACATTATCAGTATATACAAAGTAAATCTTATTTGTATATGGTAAAAATTAAAATAAACTTGATCTGTGACTGACTGTCCCCCCTCTCTCACGTCCCTATGTAATTATTATGGTTGGCGAGTACTTTGACGGTAGGGATGATAAACACAACGATATACCAAAAATACAAACGCATTGGTGTTAGATACAAATGTTAGCAGGATAAGCCACCATTTTTTGATATACATGCATTATAGAGGAAGGCATATATGATATATGATTTGTCGAAATACAGTTTGGGATATTTCTTATTTGGGATGAATTAACCAATTGAAAATATGCCGTAACTTCAATGAAGCCCTTACTATCTCAAACATAAGAAGTTGCCAAATATGTTTGAATGTTTCCATCTATATCACATTTATTGAGATTACTTTATACGCCATACAAGCCGATGATCTGTGACATTCTTTTTTCTTAAGTATTTTATTTGAATTGTGTAGAAAACTTTGAAGCCAGCGATATCTGCGCTGATGCCAAAGAAACTTGTTATAACTGGTTCAGCAAAATTGGTGCAGTGCAAGATCTTCTTCCACGCATGTGAGTTCCTTATCCCTCCCTCTATTTAACTTATTTGTTGCAAGCTTTTTCTGACGAAGTTAAGTTTCTTCTGTTTATGTTGGTTTGAGACTTTATGATGTCATGTTCACCTCTATTTTCTTCATGTATTCACAATTTCTATCAATTCAGTTTTAAAAGACTGTCCATAGCTTTCCCCTTACGAAAATCACATCCATTTAAATTTCTGTAATCTTAAAGCTTACACCCAAATACAATAAATAGCCATTCTTCTTTGTTGGTGAAGCACAACTTTGTTATACATAAAAACTATTTGTGGGGCAGTGCTAACTGCTTATGCTTTTTGGGATAATCTGGTTCTTGATATGCTAGGAAAGCCTCCTTGACATAGTTCTTTGACTTTTGCTCTATTGTTTACATGTGTTAAAAGTCCCACATTAGATGAGATACACTCTAGAAAAGTGTTTATTAGTAGGAGACATTTGCTTATAAAAAAAAAATTAGTAGGAGACATCTCTCAACTTTACAAGGAGGAACTAGAGCCTGAAGTGGAAGGAAGCCTGAGGCAATAGAGAAATGTGACTAAATTGACAGCTGGGGTTGTGCAGGAATAATGATTGGAGACAGGGAGAGGGAAGAAAAGGAATGTATTGAGTGAGGAATAGTAGAATGACGTAGGAAAGAATTTAAAGAAGTGTTGTCTTGTGCAGGGATCATGATTGAAGACGGGGAGAGAGAAGAAAAGGAATTTATGGAGTGAAAAATAACAGAATGACGAAGGAAAACAATTAAAGAAGTGTTGGAATGGTAGAGCTGAGAATTGGGGTTTCAATCTCTAGGTATATTCATTTCCCTTATGTTATTCAATCTGTCAGGAGTTTTGCATCCAATCCGTCTTACATTGCGCCATTGATGCAATCGTCCATCACTCTGTTTCATCAGGCGTACTTCCTTAAATCTTCTTAGTACCTTACAATGGGTTGTTTTTTCCTACCAAATCAATAATTGCATCTGCATCAAAAAGCTTAAGCCTTTGTGTTATATTTGATTTAGTTAGAAATTGGACCTACGTGGCATGAACTTCGATAATAGGGCTGTTACAATACATGAACTTCGATACAAAAACAGTTAGGCTGGCTATATTCTGTAGGATATTTTTTTTTTTATGGGCAGTGGTATAGGACTGTTATTTGCAGATATGTACTTCGTTATGGAGTATCGTCTTCTTATAATTAACTTCAAAAATGATTTTGAACCTCTGATAGAGTGTTAAAACAGAAGATTGTAAGCAATGCGACAAACACCATTTTCTGTCAATATTGCTTAAAACTTGGCTATAATATATATGTACTTTCAAAAAACTATTGGAAGAGTTTGTTAAAAACATTTAGAAAATTGCTGCACTGAAGATTGCTTCTTACTGAATGGCATGTGCTGACTGTTTATATGAAATTGTATCATAGTTACTTGGAGCTGGCAATATTGCCTTGCCGGCGTTTTCTTCTCGACCAGCCTACTGACAGTCTCCAACGCTTAGTGATGATGACAAGAGGATTAGGAGATCCAGTGGCATCTGCATATTGCCGTCTATATATGGCTCATTGTGCTCAGAAGCTTCCATCACATGACATAGGTATTTTAGTATATACTATATGTCAATTCTTAGGATATATAAAACATGTGAACCAGATGGACCCTTTTAACTGTTAAAATAAGATCTGTGTGTATCCAGAGTAATTAAAAGTTAAACAGGTGGCATTTTTTGTAATTAAAAGTGTAAACTCTAAATGCATATAGAAATGGAAAGGAAACAGAAACGAAACAAGCCCTAATTTTCTCTCTTATCCCTTTTTCTCAATGGAATGCAAAGGTCATTGAATTGACTCGTTCTGTTTTTCTGCACTTTAATGTATCTGTTTGCTGTATATTTCCTCGTGTTCATTTTCATAAAACTCATTTCGTGAATTGTGAAATTGTAACAGGCTATCTTGTAACTTGTGTTAATGATATCAGAGTTATTTTGACACAAACCTTAGCTCCCAATGAAAGTAATCTTGGAAATTTCCAAAATAACAAAAAATTGCAAATCAGTCTTATGGAACCAACCATTGAGTACATTATGAAGTGTATATTTATTGGGTTATCCCAGGTATGTGATGAAGTTCATTTTAACGTGTTTACTTGTTTTGGACAATATCATGTGTTCCTAGTCCCACACATCTGTTTTTTTTTAAGACACCATACATCCATTTTATTTGAAGATCCCATACACTTTTTTTTGTGTGGAGGACCCGATACATATTTGGGTTACCCCAGGTATGTGATGAAGTTTCATTGGTTGGTATGGTTGATCTCCCATTTTGAATTTTGCTTGAGCGATTCAAACGATAATGCTGGTTGAAACTTCGTGAAATATGCACATAGCTACATGCTTAGGGTACTTATTACTATAATGGAAAACTAAGTCCATGTCTTAATCTTTAATAAGAATTCTTGCTTATCTTTACAGTAACTGGACAAAAAGTTTGAAAAAGAAAAATCAGATTGCTAAATTTTACTCCCCTCTTTATCCTTTGCATTATGCTGATCTATTTATATTTACTATGTCAAGAGACGAGTCAATGACGTTCTATCAGAGCTTGGATTAATGAAGAATCAACAAAATTTTGGGACTGTTTCATGTGTTTCGCTCGTTCTTCATCATTTACTGAAGGAACTCCCTATTGAAGTTGTCAGTTCAAATGTTGTGCATATCCTTCATCTCATTGAATTTAACAATGATAATTCCTTTCCACAGGTTTGCATTTGCGATTTCGATCATGCTTTAAATACTTATAGCACACATTATGTGTCTGTTTTTCCGATATGCACCTTTAATGTTCTTTTTGGTAATACAGCACCTGAATTACAGATTGCTTGGGTTCAGGTTGTACGAAGGGAAATGCCCAGTTGACATTGTCAATGCCGTGTTAGATAAAGTTATGCAGGTACTTATATATTTCTAGTCCATCTCGTGTTACATCATTACTTTACAATTTGATAGAGTCTTTGTAGATCTACCTATCTCTTTATTTATCTACATCTTTGGGGAAATGATGTATTTTCTTTGTTGTTTCCTCTAGTGGCGGGAAAGCATGGTGCCAGGGGCACGTATTCTCTTTATTTTTTTTTTGAAATTAGAATGTAGGGAAGAGGTTTTATTAATAGAGGAAGGCAAAAGACTGGGCGATCTTAGTTGATGTAATTTTTTTTTGGTTATTCTACGAGGATATATATTTGTCCAGACTTTCACTTCTTTCAGTAATTTATTCTCTTTCAATCAATTTTTGTTTCGTTTTAGGAAAATAGAAAAATCGAAAGAGGAAGTATATATCAGTGATAGGAAATTCCCTTATAATGGCAAAATAAAAATATATATGATAAAAAAAATATAAAGCGAGATAAGTAACTTATGTAGAATTATCTCAAAAAATTGATTAATAAAAATTAAGAATGAAGAATTCATTCTTTAGTCCTTTTGCATGTCCAATAAAGATACCAGTTCGAATAAACCAGTCACCTTTTCCTGAAAAATAACTAGTGAAATAAAAAGTAAAAGGTATGTATGGATTGTTGGTTGAGGTATACTAAATTGTGTTATGCTTTGTAATTGTATAGACTGTAGGTTGAGAAATTTTAAGTTTTTAATTTTCTTCTCTTTACTCTCTGTTTGTGCACCTCATTACTACATATAGACTTAAGGTAAAGGCTATCTTGCATGCTAGTAATTAACATCCCTTTCCCGACTTTTGGTAATTTGGTGAATTTGATTTTTGCAATTGTTTTTGCTTTCAAGTGATTTTATTCTGGGCTTCTTTCCTAAGCATGTTTTTGTCAGTGTAATTTTTCCTCCTGGTATTTGATATACTCTCTAATTTGGCTGCAATTTCAGGTTATTGCTGCATACAAGAATCTTGATGAGTACCTGAAAGTCATAGATGCTTATGCCGATCTTATACTTCAAAATCACATGGTATGTTTGAGTGAGTGGGTACAGTCAGATCTGTTGCTCCTATAAACAGTGAATAAAAAGGGTGTTTATTCCATATTTATTATTTATGTTTAGTGCACTACTCTCTTCTCCTTTTTAGTTTTTACAGGGTTAAGATTATTGAGGCTGATATGCATTTGTAGTAATCACCTTTTTTATTTTCATTGCTGTAAAAATAGTATTTGTTGGAGGTTCAGATGTTTTGTTTTGAAATTATATTAACATTATGTAAAGATGCCATTGGTTATTCTTGAAAAGCAGTGACAAGCAGGCAGTAAATGTCAAAATGAATTGGAGTTTGTAACTGCTTGAGACATTGATTTTATGGTGTACTTTTGATTAACTTAGACAAGTTTGTTCATTTTATTTTCAAATGCCGAACTTAAATAGGTTTTAAAAACAGTTAAAATTTTTTTACATAAAAAACACAGATTTCTACCAAGACTTTAGCTGAGCTGTAAAGTACAGTTGTTATTCGTTGTTAATAGTAACTGCTGGTATTTTATAATCTAAATATGATGCAGGAAGAAAATAGAAAAGAATAATAGTAGAAGAGAGAACCAAATTATCTTGCATTATATTCCTTCCCACTCATAATGACTTCTTTTTAGCAAAATTAAAAGGATACAAAAGGGAATATCAGTAATTACTACCTCAGTCAAATTAAGAAAGTTGAGTAGTTTAGTTTGTTGCATTAAACTTGTTAATAACTTATGTTATTTTCCGAATATTACACTTATAATTATTAAGACTCATCATCTCACTCCTCTACCTAATAAGTTGTCCACTAGTTGGTTTTTAATGGGACTCATCACCCCTATCTTTTCTCCGATCCTCACGAGAGTGCTGACGAAGTAATTAAGGGTATTTTGGTAAAAACAATAGTTAATGCAAGAGAGAATGTGAAAGGGGTCTCAAAACCAAATAAAATTTTCAAAAGGCTCTTATTGCTGCTACATAGGGATGTAGGTAGTAGCATTATGCCATTATATCTCTAGTATATTTTCTCGGAAGCCAGTTCTTGATGTTTTGCCATTAATCAGCCTGATGTTCACAGACACTGTATATTGAGTATCAACCTATTATAATTTTGTAGGCTGGGTGGGTGAGGTTGCTACCTTTATTGCTTCCAGGTAACTCCAGCTTTGCTCAATCTCATGGTTTGTCTTTTCAATCAACAACTAACTTGATTCCCATTCGCGAGGAACAGAACCTGCACTTCGATTATGAAGCTTGCTTTCCTTTGATAAATATATTAATAGCCAAATGCTTTCCACATGGAAGTTGTCAGTTTGCCGGTGTTGCACTTAAGGAGTTTAGACATTGAAATGATGTTGAAATTAGAGAAGATGAAGAGGAGAGTTTGGAGTTTCAAAGTTCCATTATATAATAGTAATACTTACCTGGAATAAATAGTCAAAATGATAAAAAACACAAGCACTCTAACACATATGACCAACTTAGGAAAATCCATAAAATATTCAGATTCATTGCTGGTAGATTGATTATTTGTTATCGAATTTAGGTGCCAATCTGATAGAAACCAGAAAGTTTAGGTTACAATAGTGTATTATAAATTGCAGGTGATCTAGCTTAAAGCTCTTACAATGGTGGGGAAAACAGAAAACTACACCAGTGTTCCAAAATCTCCCAAACTAGAGCATATTTGCTCCTAAACCAGAGAGAATTTTCCTCCTAACTGACTCTATCAACAATTCTGAATGAATTACTCATTAGTCATTACCCTTCCCTCTCTTTTATAACAGAAAAGTGTAACACAGGGAATATCCCAACTAACTTTGATTCCCACAGCTTCAACAACTTTCTTGGAGCTGTGCTTGTGTAAAATGGACCCAACGGTTGGGTCATCACACGTGCTGGACCTTAACGTCCTATCACTATCAATCTACCTGCCATTCTCAAATAACATGGGAATAACGTTCAAAATATTCTTGTAATCTTTCCTCTAAGTACTCATCTATGCCAGGATAATCATTTGGACATCATTTTGAGAGGCATTTCAGAGCGTGCTTCGAATGGAGTTACAATAGATGAAATGTCAAGCTTGCAATCTCTCTTGGTGAAACTTCTGTCTCATTTTGAGTGTTTGGAAGATGTGTTTTGTCTGGTACATTCCTATAATATACTTTTGCATACTATCGTCTTTCTATCATTTCTGTTATTCATAAACTTCAAAATATGAGCTGTAAATGAATGCTATTAGTGATTTACTTTTATCATTATCATTTTGTAGAATCATTTTCCTGAAATCTTGGATATATTGCATGGGAAATCACAGGATGCTGTCTTTTTGCACATCCTTAATATGGCAACGAGGTACTACTTATGACACATATTTTGGCTTACTGTCCTTCCACTCATTATTGGCACTCATGTGTCTTCCCTTGATTTTCTACTAGTATGTACATGATAGACATATTCTTCGAGCATTTGAGGAAAAATAAATTTCAGCTTTTTTCATTTGGTGACTCTGTAGTACATATATGATATTATGATACACATATTTTAAGGAACTATGGATTATAATTTGTTGGGCAGGAGTGGCCGTATTAGGGACCCAACAAGCATACAGTTGTTTTTTGAAATTTCTCGGACTCTACATGATAATATGGAATTTATAAATGCAAAGAATGATGATAGCCAAGTGGCACGTTCAGTATCTCGCTTTGTGCAAATGGTAACTTTTGACCTTGCTCACATTCTTTGGCTGTGATAATGTTTTTGCCACAATTATAGTTTGTTGAGAACTGCCTCTAATTGCTAGGTAGATTATGGAGCAGAGATGGAACACCATTTAGCATTTCTGGTTGATTGCCGAGCATCTTTTGGCAGATTCAATGAGCTTAAGGTTTGTCATTCTTTTGTTTTAATTGATTTATGATAAAGTATATTTCTTAAAAACAACTACAAATGACATATGAATATCATAATGTTCTACAACTAGCAAATGTTCCAATTCATTGTATGGGTAAGTAAGTCGTGGGTAGTAGTAGTTTTTATTTAGGGAGTCATTCTATTCCCGGTGTAACCAAGCAGTAGAATATGAACGGTCATTCCATTCCAACCCACTATGTCATTCCATTTTTGACACAACCAAACACCACAATATAAATGGCCCTCCCCGTTCCTATCCACTCCAATTTCATTTCAATTCCTTTAAAACAATTCGGTGTACCAGACATGCTCTTTAAGTATTAAGTCTAAAGGTCAAAAATTGTTTGTAGAGTTTTGGAAGAAACAAGTAATGTTTGGAGACACTTTGTTTGCAAATAGCACTGGTAAAATATATTTTGATATATAATCATGCTTTCTCGCAGGAAACTCTCGTTCACTCCAGCAATTCTTTAGCAATTCTCTCTTTGCAATGTGCTAAGAAAGATCTGAGTTTTTTCAAGTCATGTGTCACATTTAGCGAAGTCACAATACCTTCTATCTCTGGTCAGAGACAATTTGATCTTTTTCTAGAGACTGCAGAGGTGGGTAGAAGTGCTTTTAGCACATTACAGTTCTATGTACTTTTCTTACATTTATTCACGGATTCATAGTTTGAATTTTTCAGGTAGCATTCTTTGGGGGCTTGGTTTCTCATGTAGATGGATTAATTGACTCAGGAATCAGCTGTTTGCATATCTTGGACAGAGTTGATGGTAAGTTTATATGTAAAACATGTAAAGTAGTCACAGAACTGTTGTGGAAGTACTAAGAACCAATATTTGATTATGAATCCTATTCATTTGTTACTAGTAGTATGTCTGTGGGAATTTATTTGATGATAAATTCTTATATTCTATTATCCACTAGTGGTGCTCAAATGGTTTGAAGTTATCACAGTTAAAACTTATTTATGTTGCCTAGACTATGAATTGGTGTATATTTTTTATTTTTACTACCTCAAGGTGGAGCAGAAAACTCGGTAACTTGGGTATCATGACTTTTTTGTATTCTCTAGGTCTATTATCTAATGATTTGAAAGGTAGCATAGAATTAATGCAAGGAGTTGGAGAGCCTAATCTCTCCCAACCAACTAGTAACAATATAACCGATCCCTTAACCCTTCTCCTAACCTCCCTTTTATAATTTTACAACTGCTTCCCTGGGCCCACTTGTATTTATAGAATAAGTCTTTATTATTGGGGGTCTATTGCTAATATATTCCTTCTATTCTTTTCCAAGAGGTGTGCTTTTAGCTCTCCTATCTTATCTTTTGGTTGCTTGTATCGGCATATTTTTGTTTTTCAGTTCTGTAATCAAAGTGCACTGATTGTGCTAACATGGCTCTTTCTAAAAGAATGCTTATTGTAGTAATCTAGATTGCATTCCTGCATCCAAAAATAGTTGACTGTTGTTTTGCTCGATTTTGTAGGCTTTCGAACTCCAGCTGATGTTGAAGGACTAGTTTCATCTATTAGAAAGCTGTGTGGCTTCTTAATTATGGTCCCAGGTTAATATTATTTCAACTTTTTCATTGATTTTCATTAAAATGTAAAAACATCTTTTTTAATCTAGGTCTCTACTATTGTAATCTGCAATAGAAAGATCTGTGTACTAGGTATTGAGATATATATAACTCATTCTTATATCTGTGTACTTACAATGATTTTCTTTAACTTTTTTGAAGGTAATATTAGTCTACCGATTACCTATTTCCCAAATAACTTATTTTCATTGATCAGCTCCCAATCATGGTCAGTTTTCTTTGGGATATATCTATAATTGAAACATATTCTCTCTTTTCCTTTTCAAATCTTGTTTGATGAATGAATTGGAAACATCTGCAGGTTTGACCCAAAAATGAAGACACAAATTTTTTCTGCTATCCTATTATTATTGACAACTTTATCGCAAAAGACTCTGCCATATCATGCAAATACACAGGTATAGCCTCACCTTGCCTTATTTTGTATTGGTAAACTGTGGTTAAAGCAACTTTTAACATATATGATTACATAATGGAAAAAAAAATGATAAATCATCCCGTCATTCCAAAATGAACAAAACAAATGTTGATTTTTGTAACGAGAATTGAGAAAACTCATGTCGGTTTCTTGTGCATCCAAACTCCAGAGTAATGGGGATAGTTTATGAGTTGTTGAAGTTATATGGTTTTAGATAATGAAGGAGGGAACATCAGTATGAAGGAGAAATGAATAGCATTTTCTCTCAATCCTTCCGTTCCTCATATCTTCTTTACAAAGATCGGTAATATTGCTAATGCTTGATTATCTATCAACCGTCTCTAGTAAACTCAATCAATCACTCCTTGCCCGATAAGTCGTTTCTTTTCCTTTGGCAACAACCTGCAGGGACAGAGAGGTAGGGAGGTAACACTGTTTTCTTCAGATCATTTATATTCTATCATCTTTGAGAAGTTTACTAACGGTTTAGATTCTAGAGTAGCCATAGTCCCTCGTTTGTCACCATTAGTAGTTTCTAACCAAGGTTCTGCTCATGTGATGCCAGTTTTTTCTTATTTGCAGTGGCTATTATATGCACAATGGTTTATGGTTTTGTAAATCTCAAGTTTTCCTGACTAGTTATGGTTTTTAGTTTTTATTATTTATGCATCTTAAAATCTCAAGTTTTTTTTTGCCTTTCCAGATACCTGGCAATGACATGTTATATTACGGGGATTCGTCTTACAAGCAAGAACTTGATTCGTTGTCAAAGGTTGTTCTTGAGAACCTACTTTGTGCCGTTCAACAAGAACCTTCCCAGGTATCTTCAGCATGGTTTAATTAAACATTGTTTGATTTATTTAACAAATTTTAATTCGTACTAATTTATTATGCTAAAATGAAGGCTGCTCGAGGAAGTATGGCACTCGAAGCTTGCAATTGCATAGCATCATCTTTCATGGTAAGATGTCATATAATTGTTTGAATTCAGCTTTTCATTATTTGTAATCAATCCAACAAGTTAAGAAGTTGTCATATTTTGTTGTTATCACAAATTCATTATGAGCAAAAAAAGGTTTGACTGCTATGTTTCTTCTGTTGCAGCAAAGCAATGAATTGTCCTCTATTTGCCATACACTGATTGGAACAGCAAAGTCATGTTTGAGTGCTCAAGACAGATGCCTCCAGTCAACTATTCGACATGTAAACAAGCAATTACCAACTTTGGCAGGGGCCATGGTGTCTACTTCTGTGTGATTTATGTTTGTCTGATTTGTTTGGTCATTGACATTGTGTGGGACTAGTTAGTTAGAGTCGATCTTGTCTTTCCCTGATCTTGTCTTTCCCTCTTTATTTGTTGGAGGGTTTATTGATTTCAAATTTACTATTTGCCAAATATCATCACCATCATGGTCATCATAATCATTAGTATTTTGGTTTTTGATTTTGTATTGTTCACGAACTTCTAGTTTAGACGTTAATGTAAGTTACCTTACATCAAAGTGGCAATATAGTGAAGCTTTTTATGTACAAAAAACCTCAGTGATATTTGCAACACATTTATCTGGCTATATTTCATCCCCAAAATCATAATTCATCATATGTTATATTCCTGTAACCACTTTAATTAGGCAGACATCACTTTTTTAAGTCATAGTAAAAACCATTCTTTTTTATTCAATAATTACATTTAGGCATAAAATCAATGTTTTTCGATATCAATTATATCATTGTTTTAAATTATAAGTAATATATTTTTAGATCTCTATTTTTATTAATATTCTGAATTTTTTCTAGTAATGTTGAACTTGTTGGAAGAATTACTCAAGAGCCATTTAAATCAATTTCAGAAGGATTTTTTTTAGAATTGTGTGAATATATTTGTATTTGTTTCCCATTTTATGTTATAGTAAATAACAATGTGAAACAAACACAACAAAAATGAGCGATTACTTGCATGGTTATGAAAGGATCCATCCGAAAGATATGATTTTGGAAGTTACATTTTAAAAGCGTGATTACACTCATGTCAGCTAAACTGAAGTTTTCAAAAATTCTGCTAGTATAATACTATGCACAAATATTGAAAAATTGTGTTTTACATCAGATTGAAATTTAGGATTAAGAAATTTGTAAATTATACATTTAGACTTAACAATGTAAATGTGTAAAGCATTACTTTCAATTGCAAAAAAAAACAAAAAATAAAAAAGAAGGAGCTCAGACCAATTTACTCATCCTATTATAGGAAAGGTGATGTTACCTAACACCACATTTATTATCATCACAGCCCCTTCATATTTGCACCAGCCGGGAATCGAACCCGGGTCTGTACTGTGGCAGGGTACTATTCTACCACTAGACCACTGGTGCTTCATGAACTTATGAAGTACAAAAACTGGTAACCTCATTCAATAATTGTTTGTCAATGAGGTTTTCTTTGGAGAATACTATTTTAACTTGTGAATATACAGTGTAATAATGGATTTGAACCTCTAAGGGTTTTGAAGGGCCCTTTGGAGGAGGAAGGAATTGGAACATGATAATAAGCTGGAGTGTGAGAGGGTTGAATTATGCAGGCAAGTGCAGTGAGATAGCAACCCGTCTCAAGAAACTGGACCCTGATATTGCAATTCTGGTGGAAACTAGAGTGAAAGTGAATAAGGCTCACAGCATTAGAAATAAACTTTGTAACAGGTAGGCTTACACTGACAACTACTCTAATAATTTGAATGGCCGTATATGGATTCTATGAGAAGGAGAGTCAGGGGGATCACTTCACCTGATCCAACAAACATGGCTTATGCACTATATACACAAGGATAGATAGAGTGATAGGTAATATGGAGTGGCATAAAAAATTTGCTGAACAAAGTCTGCACATAATGGAGCCTGGGGTATCAGTTCTATTTTCCTAATGCAGTTATCTCCACAGAAGGATTCTTGCAAGCTGTTTAGGATGATTGGAAAATACCATTGGAAGGTAATGCTATGTATGTTGTTTGGCATAAGCTGAGAAGATTACATCCTGTTATCAATGATAGAAGCAGACCCCTTAATTGGATAAAGAAACAAATTGACATTGTTAAAGAGGATCTTAATAGAGTGCAGCAAGAGCTTGTATTGGACAGAATGAACATTGCCAATATTGACAGAACCAAAGAGCTCACCATGGAGATAATTAAGCTGTGTAATACTGAAGAATAATTGTTGAGGCAAAAATCTAAAATTCAACGGATTCGATTACGTGACAATAATAATGCCTTTTTTATGCATCTTTGAAAAATAGGCAAAGCCAAAAGCAGATGCACCTGATCAAACACTGCAATGGTGATATCCTTTGTGACCAGAAGGATATTGATCAAGAAAGTTTACACTTTTATGGCAAGTTGGTGGGAACTGCAGCTGAGAGGAGTCTTAAAGTTGATATTGAAGTGATGAGAGAAGGAACACAGGTTACCTGGGATCAGGGGGAATCCCTTACTGCTAAGGTAACTGAAAGTGAAGTAAAGAAGGCTCTTAAGGGGATTAATGTCATCACTGCACCAGGAATTGATGGATTTGGCTCGAAATTTTTTAAAGCTTCGTGACACATTGTAGGCAAAGACATCATGAAGGCCGTTGAGGAATTCTTTGAGAAGGGAAGGATATACAAAGCAGCTAATAGCTCGCTGGTCACTCTCATTCCCAAGACCAATAACTCTAAGATGATTAAGGATTTCTGCCCCATATCTTGCTGCACCATTCTTTACAAGTTAAGCTCAAAGGTGTTAGCAGCTAGGTTAGGCAAAGTGCTTAAGAGTATCATACATGTGAGCCAAGCATCATCTATGTCGGGGAAGCATATACATGATCACATATACACGCGTACGAGCTTTTGAAAGGGTACAGTGGAAAAATAGGTGCCCCTAGATGCATGCTCCAGATGGAACTGCAGAAAGCGTACAATACAATTGAATGGGGGGCTGTCAAGGACATTCTTAGAGAGCTGAGCTTCCCAAACAAGTTCATAAAATGGATCATGTTGGCCATTACAACAGTCTCATAAAGGTATAACATAAACAACAAGATTACTAGCTTTTTGGCTGCCAAGAAATGGTTGAGGAAAGGTGATCCCTTGTCTCCCCTCCTATTTGTGATAGTGATGGAGTATTTGCATAGAGTGCTATACAAATTGAGGAAGAATCCCAACTTCAATTTTCATTCTAAATGTGAAAAATTGAACATTGTGGAGATTAGTTTTGCGGATGACCTCCTGCTCTTTTCACAGGTCTTGTGTCTGTCAAGCTCATGCTACAAGCATTTGATAGCTTCTCTAAGTCTACTGGCCTGGCAGTTAATCCCACCAAATGCAAGGCGTATTTTGGCAACGTGGAAACTAATGCGAAAGAGAAAATATGTAACATCACTACATTCACTAAAGGACCCCTGCCATTTCGTTACTTGGGAATCCGCCTTACAAGTAAAAAACTGTCTAACTACCGTTGTTTAGTTCTGGTCAGAAATTAGTTGCTAGAGTGAAGCATTAGAGCACACGATTGCTCAGTTTTACAGATCGAGCCCAAGTTGATGCAGTGTGCAGATCATTCATGTGGTCAGGGAAATAAAGCATAACCAGAGAAAGTCACCAGTGGCGCGGGAAAGAGTATGCACTCCAAAAATAAAAAAGAAGGAGCTCAGACCCTTTTAATTATCCCATTATGAAAGAGTATGCACTCCTTCATAATTGCACCAGCCGGGAATCGAACCCGGGTCTGTACCGTGGCAGGGTACTATTCTACCACTAGACCACTGGTGCTTCATGTTCTTATCATTTACAAAAACTTGTGACCTCATTCAATAAATTGTTTGTCAATTGAGGTTTTCTTTGAGGATTCCCATTTGTTCTATTTCTGGATCATGTTTACAGTTTTCAAATTTTCACACTCCTTTGAATTCCAATATAAAATACAAACACTGAAATTATTCTAATAAGTTTGATAGTTCTATTATAATCACCAACACAAAATAGACAAAAGAAATGTCATAATGGTAAACCAATTCATTAAGAAAGAACTGAAAAGTAATCAATAGTTCAAAATCTCTATACATTAGTGGCAACAAGTTGGAACCACTGGCTCATAGGATCATCTAGACAAAGAGAGTCATCATGTATGCATATACATTTCGAACTCACAACAACAGATGAATTTGAATCCTTATGCAAGCAAAGTTCTTTCCCATTTTTATCAACAGTGGCCAAATGAAGTTCAGAAAGTGATGCTGTTTTCCATGAGCTGTTCTTGTTTTTACAATCATCAGACAGAGAAACTGGATGCCCTTCACCAGAAGCAGATAAGCACTTCTTAGAGCCACTCAGAAAGATTTGAGAACCATCATAGCTCCATCTCTTTTGATTCTTGCAGCTACCTATTTCAATTTCATTGTTTTTATTAACTTGTGCACATTCACCTGTTAAAGGATGGTACATCATGTATTCTTTGGAGTGTTTGGATGTAGGATCTGCATTTTTGAAACACGAGAAAAATTCATTTCAAATCATTATTGACTCAACATTTGGTTGTGATTTTCCGCAATATCAAAGATGGCAAAGCGATCTGTAACCGCAATTTAAAACCGAGGATACAATGTAGATAATTGAACTATGCTATATTAAAATAGTAAGAATTCTCACCTTGATTCTTTCTTTGCAAAAGCTGAAACTTGTCAGTGAAATTAGGGTATCTAAGATTATGCCAAGTAGCATCTACAACACCAAATGACTCATCAAGATGAACTTTATCTTCTCTAAGATAATATCCACCATGAAAAGCCCACAAACCCCAATCCAAATCTCTTCCAACAAGGTACGTTTGAAGACATGTCAAAAACCTATTATCTTCAACCGTAGAACCACTTTGATCAAATCCAAACTCAGTAAACATCAAAGGAACTGCATTCTCACCAGTTGTAAGAAATCCAGCTCTTTCATCTAACCCTCTAATACTATCTCCACATATTCTATTCAACGGTTGCTTTGTCCAAATCTCTTTCAGTTTCAGTGTTCCAATCCCAGACCACGAATACAAATGTGTCTCATACACCATTTTCTTACCTAAGTCTATGTTCATTGGTTTGTTCCTTAAAAACTGTAACTCAGTATCATAGTTTAAACCTGAGATAACAACAAGCACATTAGGGTTTGCTTCATGGATTGCTAGTGCTCCTTTACTCATATACTTGTACCAATCCCTTTGATTTTGGCGCGGTCCGTGTAATTCATTCCTCAAACTCATCGCCACAATCTGTTTATCGATTAAAAACCAATCAAATTTATGTTGCGGTCAAATAATACAGAAATAAAAGACAAACAGATAACAAACTGCTGCATGCATGAACTCTACAACATGCACGAGTCTTTGAACTCTACGTAAAAGATCTGTCTCTGGTAAAAATAATGAAAATTCTAAAACTCAAGATAAGAATAAAGGAAGTAGAATATACATACAGCATGATGTTCATGAAAGTGTTTTGCTGCCAAGGTAAGTCCATGAATCCATTCTTGAGGATCGAAATGTCGATCATGAAAGAAACCATTCTCGTCATCATCATCACAGCACCATTTAGGTTCACTAACGTGATTATCAAGCAACACCTTAACATTCTGCGAACCAATCTCATCCACAACAGCATCAAAAGCTTCTATATGAGTCATTTTCAAAACAGAAGGATTAAACTTAGAAATACCGTCCACAACCTCAGGTAGATCTAGATCATTCAAAGTATCATTAACCATGCGATTTCCATGTCTCGTCCACATGTAAATCGCGTATGTTAATCTCACACAATTGAAATTGTTTTTCACAAGCTCGCGAACGAGTTCTTTTATAGGTCTTTGATCAAGACCTTCCGGGATCATTGGTTGAAGGTGACCAGCCCAGTTTCCACAAACTAGTTTCACACGTGAGTTTGTTGAATCGTCTATGATCCATCTTGATTGTCTTGATAGAGGATAAGCATTTGCATGTTTTGATGATGAGTGTAATGAAGATATGAAAACAAGGAGAAGAAGAAACAATGGCTGAAAAGCTTTGGTTAGCATCTTGAGTTTTTGAGAGGAAGAAAATTGTTTGGTTTTTTTATTTGAGGATCATATGCAGAGTGTTTATAGAGAGAAAACAAAATAAATTTAGAATAAATTTAAACAATAATATGTTGTGTTCAATCTCTATCCAAATCTTTTTTATTTAGAAATTGTTTTACATTTTTTTTACCCTTAGATGGTAATAAATTGGTATCATATTTATCAGATTGTCTTTCTATATTTGAACCAATATGTTTTTGATATTGCCTTTTATTTATGTGCTAGTTTTCTTACTTCATTGTTTTCTATATTGCCTATCTTACATCATTGTTTTTTATATAGCCTATGAAATTTTGACCAATATTATTATTTTTTGTATTTTTCATAAAACATTCCTTTTTAATGACCATAACTAAGGAATATTTGAGTGGTATGGTATTATAAAATATCATAGTTTAGGCAAAGAATATATTAGTTCTTTTATATATATATTTACCTATTAAGATTTATAAGGATATGCATTGAACGTTTTTTAATAAGTTGATTGAGTATTGTATTCCATACTACACTTAATTTTTTAATAGTAATTAAAACTAGAATAGTAATAAAATATCAATGTACACCAACATTAATTTAAAATAAATTTGAAATAGCAAGTTGTGCTTTTTATGTAAATATATATATATATAATATATATATATATATATATATATATATATATATATATATATATATATATATATATATATATATATATATATATATATATATATATATATATATATATATATATATATATATAAAATATTTATGACAAGTAAATTTTTTTTTTTGAAAAATAGAAAGAAAATATTAAGAATAAAAAAATAAGAGTGAAGACCCATTTTGATCCCTCACAAAATTTACAGAACTCAAATTAGTCCCCCACAAAAAAAAGAACCTGATTTAATCCCTTACAAAATATAACCAGGTCATATTAGTCCTTCTATTAATATTTTTTCAAACCGGTTTTTTCTTCTATGTTTAAACCGTGACTGGATCGCCAAGTCGTATTTTATTTTTAATTTTTAATTTTTTAAATACTAAATTAATTTTTATTTTTAATTTTGATTTTATTTTTAAAAAATTCAAATTTTAAAATATCAAAAAAGATAAAATATGTTTTGAGAAGGAATTGAACTTAAGACATTTAAGCCACATCTTATGTCTTTACCACTATTGATCCAAAAAAGATAAAATTTGTTTTGAGAAAGAATTGAACTTAAGACATTTAAGCCACATCTTATGTCTTTACCACTATTGATCAAAAAAATAAAATTTGTTTTTATATACGAAAATTTAATATTGATCTAAATATTTTTGTAAATGATACCTAAATAAAAAAAAATATTTATATACAGAAAAAATCTATTATTTACGAAAAATGGTATTTATAATCCAAATATTTTTATTCAAAATTGGTATACGGGAAAAAAATCTACCTAAATATTTTTATATACGAAATTTACTATTGATTCAAATATTTCTGTAAATGATACCTAAACAAAAATGAAATCTGTATACTGGAAAAAAATCTAATATTTATCTAAATATTTTTATATACGAGAAATGGTATTTATGATCAAATATTTTTTATCCAAAAATGTTATGCAGGAAAAAAAACTATTATTGATCCAAATATTTTTGTAAATGATACCTAAACAAAAATAATATTAAATACGGAAAAAAATCTATTATTTATGAAAAATGGTATGTATGATCCAAATATTTTTATTCAAAATTGGTATACGAAAAGAAATCTACTATTAATTTATATATATGAAATTTACTATTGATCCAAATATTTTTGTAAATGATACCTAAACAAAAATGAAGTCTGAATACGGGAAAAAAATCTATTATTCATCTAAATATTTTTATATACAAAAAATGATATTAATGATCAAATATTTTTGATCCAAAAATGTTAAACGGGAAAAAGTTGATTATTGATCTAAATATTTTTATATACAACAGTTTAATATTGATCCAAATATTTTTGTAAGTGATACCTAAACAAAAATAATATTTGTATACGGAAAAAATCTATTATTTAAGAAAAATGGTATTTATGATCCAAATATTTTTTATTAAAAAACGGTATACGGGAAAACAATCTACTATTGATCTAAATATTTTTATACACAAAATTTACTATTCATCCAAATATTTTTGTAAATGATACCTAAACAAAAATCAAATATGTATACGGGAAAATATCTATTATTGATCTATATATTTTTATACGAAAAATGGTATTTATAATCAAATATTTTTGATCCAAAAATGGCATACGGGAAAAAATTTATTATTGATCTAAATATTTTTATATACGAAATAATCAATTATTTATCTAAGTAGTTTTTTTTCTTTTTTAATATTTTATTTAAAATAAATGATGTATGCAACTGGGTGTAACCGAACAGAACCCGTGCGTATGCACAGGTTTGTTACTAGTGTATAATAATATAATTATATAAATTCAAATTAAAATGAAAAAAAAAATAATATATGTTGTCACTTCCAATATTTATGCCAAATAAGGTTTTCGTAAGAATAGAGAAATAAATTGGATTATTGAAATAAATTAGGTATGAATTAAATTAGCCATTAATTAGTTATGCAAAAATTTTAGAGTGAAGGTCCATTTTAGTCCTCACAAAAACTGTAGAGGAAAAATTAGTCCCTAAAAAAAAGTTCCTATTAAATCCCTTACAAAATTTTAACCGATAGTCCCCCAACTAATATTTTTTTAAACCAGTTTTTTTCTTATTTTTGAACCGTAAACTGGACTGCAAATGAAGACCAATTTTAGTCCCTTACAAAAAAGAGAGTCCAAATTAGTCCCTAAGAAAAAAAATTCATATTTAATCCCTTACAAAATTTAACAGAGCCATGTTAGTCCCTCTTTTAATATTTTTTTCAAAGGATTTTTCTATTTTTAAACCGTGACTGGACTTGACAAGATAGATATGCTTTAAGAAATTGGAAACTCAGACAAGATAAACCAATTTTCTTCCAACATATCATGTGTATTATTTTCGCCACAAGTATCATTTACAAAAGTAAGAAATTAGCCTAAATCACCCTAGTAGCAGAACTAAACCTTATTAAAAGATCATTAACAATTGAAATAATAACAACACCTAATGGAAATGTGAAATACTCTGTATTTCATTCACTCATTTCTTATCTATTACAAATGCCACTTGGCTTAGTTATATAGGGTGCTGTTCACAATACTGATACAAAATACATTTATACAATCCTATAATACAAGTCGTCTACTATACAGTATTTTGTCTCCATTACTCCCCCTCAAACTCAAGGTGGGAAGGAAGAAAGAACTTTGAGTTTGCCACGGAGAGACTGAAATGCAGCAGTGCCAAGCGGTTTTGTCAAAGTATCAGCAATCTGGGCATGAGCAGGAATATGCTTGATAGTCAATTGTCGTGCCACCACTCTTTCACGAACAAAATGAATGTCAAGCTCAACATGTTTCGTTCGTGCGTGCAGAACTGGATTATGAGACAAGAGGAGAGCACTCATGTTATCACAAAGAAGAGTGGGAGGAAGAAACTCCACCTGCAACTCTGTTAGTAAAGACTCAATCCACAAGAGTTCGGTTGTAGCATGGGCAAGGCCACGATACTCTGCTTCAGTGCTAGAGTGTGACACCAGGGGCTGCTTCTTCGAGCTCCATGTAACAAGATTAGGGCCAAGATATACACAAGAACCAGAGGTAGATCGACGATCATCGGGGTCACTAGCCCAGTCAGAATCGCTGTAAGCTCGAAGGGTGAATTTATGATCAATAGAAGCTGGGCTGAGAAGCAGACCAAAGGAGCTAGTGCCACTCAAATACCGTAAGATGCGTTTAATAGCCAGCCAGTGAGATTCCAATAGGGCATCCATAAACTGGCAAGCTTTATTAACAGAAAATGCAATATCTGGCCTTGTAAGGGTAACATACTGCATTGCACCTACAATAGATCGATACAAGCCTGGATCATTAAGAACATCAGTGTCGTGCTTGCTGAGTTTGGTTTGACTTAACATAGGAGTAGGAACTCCATTGGCTCGAGGCATGTGAGATTTGGCTAGCAAGTCATGAATATATTTAGACTGAGTAAGTAGTAGAGAACCATTGGAGTTATACAGTATTTCAATACCAAGGAAATAGGATGGTTTACCTAAGTGCTTCAAGGCAAATTTGAGATGGAGTTTTTGAATAAGATCATGCACTAAAGGAGACGATGAACCAGTGATCAAAATGTCATCCACATAAACCAGGGCATACATATTAACACCTTGAGTAGAGTAAATGAAGAGAGAGTGGTCACACCTACTGTGTTTGAAGCCAAAGTGAAGCAGGGCCTGGGCAAGCTTATCATACCAGGCTCGGGGGGCCTGTTTCAAGCCATAGAGGGCTTTGTTGAGTCTACATACTAGCTGTTTGTTTTCAGAGAGAAAGCCTAGAGGTTGTTGCATAAACACCTCTTCTTGTAAATCACCATTCAAGAAGGCATTGTTAATGTCAATCTGTTGGAGTTCCCACTTGTGAGTAATGGCTAAGGTTAAAAGAATCCGGATAGTAGTGGGTTTCACTACAGGAGAGAAAGTTTCACTATAGTCAAATCCCTGTTGTTGTAGATAGCCCTTAGCAACAAGCCGTGCCTTAAATTTATTTAGACTGCCATCAGCATTTTCCTTTATTTTGAAAACCCACCTACATCCAACAGCTTTTCTATTAGGGGGAAGGGGGTGAGAGTCCAGGTTTTATTGGCAATCAAAGCATTATACTCGGTTTGCATAGCTGCAAGCCACTGTGGATTAGAGAGATCCTCTCTGACAGAATTTGGTTCAGTGCAAGCCAAGTAAACCTTTGGTTTGAGACAACCAGTCTTGCCCCTAGTAACCATGGGATGGTTATTTGTAACCAGGGTAGGCTGTGGTGGTGAAGAAGGTACAGAATTCACATCAGCCATCAAAGGAGACTGACTGTCAGAGACAGCCTGTGTAGTAGGCACAGGGGTGAGAGGTAAGTCACTGTCTGGTGGGTTAAAGGAAGCTAGTTCAGGGACTGAGTGGGGACTAACCGTGGTACCAGCATTGGGAGACACAATTGGGATAGGCTGTATGGGAACAGGGCTAGAAATAGTGGCAGGTGTAGGGCTAGATATGGGCTGAGATAGAGAGGTAGTAAGATTGGGACTGGACAAGGCTAAGTCAGAAAAAGTGGGAATTATGAGGGACTGTCCTGAAGAGGGTGCAGAACTAGGGTTGTTTGAGATAGAGGTGTTAGAAGATGAAAATAAAGCCAAGTAGGGAAACACATTTTCATCAAAACTAACATCTTTGGAGATAAAGATTCTGCCTGCTAAGTTTAAACACTTGAATCCCTTGTGTTGAGGAGAAACACCCAAGAAAACACATTGAGTGCTCCTGAACTCCAATTTGTGTTGGTTGTAAGGCCTAAGGTTGGGGTAACATGCACACCCAAAGGTCTTCAGGGCCTTGTAATTGGGCAAGGAATTTTGGAGAGCATGAAAAGGATAGGAGAATTTAGTGAGAAATCTTGTAGGAAGCCTGTTAATGAGAGATATAGTTGTGGTGAAACTGTGGTCCTAAAAGCTGACAGGTATAGAGGCTTGTGCAAGAAGGGACAGTCCCATTTCTACAATGTGCCTATGTTTTCGCTCAACAGTGCCATTCTGATGAGATGTGTAAGGGCAGGTTAATCTATGAGTAATACCAAGTTTGGCCAAGTGATTTGTAAAGGGCCTGAACTCTCCCCCATAGTCAGACTGAATGGACTTAATTTAAGCATTAAATTGGGTTTTAACATGAGCATGAAAAAGCATAAAAGCATTAAGAGCATCAGACTTATTTTTCAGAAAATAGATCCAAGTATATCGAGTAAAAGTATCAACAAAGGCAATATAGTATCTAAAGCCTCCACTAGAGGGCAAAGGGGAGGGACCCCACAAATCTGTATGAACTACTTCAAAAGGTTTTACATACACAGTGTGAGTCATTGGAGCAGCTTGTTTGTGTGACTTGCCTAAACAACAAGAGCTACAAAAGTGTACAGAATCTTTGTGTGGTATTGAAATATTACATGTATGTAGAACAGGCCTAATAGCCTCAGAATGAGCATGTCCAAGTCTGCGATGCCATAAAGTCAAGGTAGAGTTTGTACCAGTTTGCACAACATTATTGACAACCGGAGAGGAGAAAGGCAGAGTATCCACAGGAGATGGAGGAGAGCTTCCTTCCAGCAAAGAGGAGAACCTGTACAGACCATGAGCATCACGGGTGCCTTTGCATAGAGTGGCATTAGACACCTGAGATTTAATGTAGCAATGATTAGGGTAAAATTCAAAATAAGCAACATTATCCTTGGAAAACTGTGATACAGACAAGAGGTTCCTAGTGATTTGAGGCACATGAAGAACATCTTTGAACACTAATGTGGCTTGTGGTGTGATTGTGGATTGACTCTGTGAGGATCCAATGGCATGAATATCAAGGACATGACCATTACCTACACAAACTTTGCTTGACCCTGTATATACTTTACTAATATGTAGAAAATCAGAATAAGGAGTGAGATGATGGGAAGCACCTGAGTCTGCAAACCAGGCATGGGAATCAAGATTAGAGGGCACATGTAATTGTTGAGTGGTGCCAAATGAATGAGCCATCAACGCAGTAGCATCATTGGAAGCTTCAGTCGGTGGTGAAGACGCAACTTTAGCAGAGCTGCTGTTAGGATCATCTTGTTGAGATGTCACATTGGGAGTGAAAGCCTCATCAAACCTGTGCCAACAATCAAACACAGCATGGCCATACTTACCACATAGCTGACAAGTGGGCCTGTTGCCTGAGCTGGATGAAGGAGCCCCTCGACCTCTGCTTCTACCACGACCACCATAGCCACGACCTCGATAATTCAAGTTTCCACAATTAGGCGCAGGAGCTTGTTTGGAAGTGGTATTGGACATTGCAAGATTAGCAGACACATTGGAGAGAGCAAGTTCTTGCCTAAACCTGTCCAATTGAGCCTCCTGCACATATAGTAAAGCTTCCACATCATAAAGAGTCAAAGAATCGGATTTACCATACATTTGCATCACGAACGGACTATATTCCTCAGGAAGTCCATCCAAGATAGCATCAATCTACGTTTCTTCAGTGATAACATCCCCTACAGCAAGCAGAGAATTAACAATCGACTTAATCTTGAGAACATATTCAGACACCGTGCGATTTGCTTTCTTTGTAGTCTTGAGCTCAGATCGGAGTTGGCGAACTTTAGCCTTCATCATAGCATTGAAGTGCTTGTGAATTCGTTCCCAAACTTCAAAAGAATGTTTGCACGAGAGAACTCAAGGCAGCACGGACTCAGAGATGGTGGACAAAAGCCAGATAAAGAGAGCTTGATCTTGAACCAACCAAGCTTCATACGCATCAGAGGTAACAAGATTTTGACGATCAAGTTCAGAAGCATATTTTAGTGGAATCTGAGGACTCACCACAAAGCGATGTAACCGATTGGTGAGGATTACGCCTTCAACTTGCTGATTCCACAAAAGAAAGTTGTTGTCATTGAGTTTGATGGAGAGTTTCGGACCAAACGTGTTGATTCCAGATGAAGTGGAGCGAGTTGATAGCGAACCCAGAGTTTCAGATACACGGGGAGAGGTTGGAGGTGAATCCATGGCAGCTAGCACATCTTCAATCGATGAAGAGGAATGAAGAACGCGGAGCTTCTCTGAAGCTCGAGACGAGACGAAGACGCTTCTTGGACGCGTGAAGAGAGAGATGCTTCTTTGAAGCGAGAGTGATCTTTGATGAAGAAAGTCTCAGACGTTTTCTTGATGCAAGAACGATGCTTCTTTGAAGCGTTCTGGATCGGCAGCGGAAAAGGATCACAAGGCGAATTATACCATAATGGAAATGTGAAATACTCTGTATTTCATTCACTCATTTCTTATCTATTACAAATGCCACTTGGCTTAGTTATATAGGGTGCTGTTCACAATACTGATACAAAATACATTTATACAATCCTATAATACAAGTCGTCTACTATACAGTATTTTGTCTCCATTAACACCTAATACACAAGAATACATAACCAGAAAACCGTAGTCACCCATCCATAAGTCTGATAATAAACCCAACAACGATGATTTATCTACAATTCATTAACAAATAATTTCAAATTGGCAGTCGTAAAATAGGAGTCCGGTCACGGTTTAAAAATAGGAAAAAAATTATTTGAAAAAAATATTAAAAGAGGGACTAACATGACTCAGTTAAATTTTGTAAGAGATTATATAAGGATTTTTTCCCAGAGACTAATTTGGACTCTTTTTTTTGTGAGGGACTAAAATGGGTCTTCACTGGCAGTTCAGTCACTGTTCAAAAGTAAGAAAAAATCCGGTTTGAAAAAAATATTAGTAGAGGGACTAACATGGCTCGGTTAAATTTTATAAGGGAGTTAATATGGTTTTTTTTATTCTCAGAGACTAATATGTCCTCTGCAGTTTTTGTGAGGGACTAAAATAAACCTTCACTCAAAATTTTATTAGAAATTATTTAAAATAAACAAATTAATTAGTATTTAGTGGATATAATTAAGGATGACAAAATCAATGTACACCAACATTAATTTAAAATAAATTTGAGATAGCAAGTTGTGCTTTTTATTTAAAAGTTAAATTAGATATTTATCGGATATGATCAAATCATTATTATATATATATATATATATATATATATATATATATATATATATATATATATATATATATATATATATATATATATATATATATATATATATATATATATATATATATATATATATATATATATATATATATATATATAGAGAGAGAGAGAGAGAGAGGAGGATTATATCTACTCCAGGAGTAAGTTATAATAACTTACTCCAAATCTAGACCATTGATTCTTTTCAATCTAGTGGTTAAAAATAATAGATAATTAAATGTGGAGAGAGAAAACTATTACTTATTATTTTTAACCATTAGATTGAGAATAATCAATGGTCTAGATTTGGAGTAAGTTATAATAACTTACTCCTGGAGTAAATATAATCCTCCTCATATATATATATATATATATATATATATATATATATATATATATATATATATATATATATATATATATATATATATATATATATATATATATATATATATATATATATATATATATATATATATATATATTATGGCATAGCATATGAGAATGCCTTCTTTACATGAGAATGTGAGAATGAATCTGAACCGTTAGATTTTAAAATAAATGGTGGAGATTATGTGTGAATCTTTTTTTATCTCTCTTCAATCTTTTATTTTAATGATGGAGGAGAGAGAGAAAAATATTCACACATAATCTCTACCATTTATTTTAAAATTCAATGGTTCAGATTCATTCTCACATTCTCATATAAAAAATGCATTCTCATATGATATGCCATATATATATATATATATATATATATATATATATATATATATATATATATATATATATATATATATATATATATATATATATATGAGAACTTTGACTATAATTAGAATTGAGAACTATTAATAACAATTCTCATTATAACCAAAGTTATTATTTGATACGTATATATATATATATATATATATATATATATATATATATATATATATATATATATATATATATATATATATATATATATATATATATATATATATATATATATATATATATATATATATATATATATATATATATATATATATAGGGAGCGTATCCGGTGAGAACTAATATTTATGTGAGAAACGAGAACTATTAATATCAATCGTTGGATTTCATTAACGATTAAGATTTAAAATTTTTAATATGAAGATCACCTCACTAAATTTTATCTCTTATGCTCAATATTTAAACTTTCCATATGAAGAGATTCTTACTTAAAATAATTCTACTTGATGAATATATTTAGTATTTTTATTTGAAATTAAAATTATTTAAAACTATAAATATTTTTCAAGACCAAAAACATAATCCCAAAATAATTTTTTTTAAAATAAAATTATTTTTAAAATAATCATAAACATAAACTTTATACTCATCTTACTAGTATTAAAATTATTTTTAAATAAATATGTCATAAAATTCTTTAAAAGTATTAACTCTTAAAAATTAATTAAATTAAAAAAATTATTTTAAAGCTATATCTTGCATATTATAAAATTATATTTTTATAATTTATTTTGATAAATTAATTGTTGTAGACTTATTTTGAAAACCAAATAAGCCTCCCAATGTTTTAATAACAATTTAATCATCGTAAGAAAATTTACTAAAATTTCTTTTACAGTAATCACTTAGCTCATTCCTGAAATTATTCCAAAAGAAAAAATCTAAAAAATAAAATTAGTTTTAAAATAATCAAAAACATAAATTGTTTACTTATCTTACTAGTATTTAAATTATTTTTAAATAAAACTATGTCATATAAATTTTTTTTAAAATATTAACTCTTTAAAATTAGTTTAATTTAAAAAAAATAAAAATTATATAGTGCATATTATAGAATTTTACTTTAATAGTATATTTTGATAAATTAATTTCTTACTTCATAATATTTATTAAATTTTATACGATGATTAAATTGGTATTAAAATATTGGAGACTTGTTTGGTTTTCAAAGTAAGTCTACAACAATTAATTTATGAAAATAAATTATAAAAATATAATTTTATAACATGCAATATACAACTTTAAAATAGTTTTTTTAATTTAATTAAATTTTAAGAGTTAAGATTTTTAAAGAATATTATGACATATTTATTTAAAAATAATTTTAATACTAGTAAGACAAGTATACAGTTTATGTTTATGATTATTTTAAAAATAATTTTGTTTTTAAAAAAATTAGTTTGGAATTATGGTTTTAGTCTTGAAAAATATTTATAGTTTTAGATAATTTTAATTTAAAAAAAAATACTAAATATATTTAAATTATATTTTTTATTTATATCCTGAAATTAAGTATATTTATAAAAATTATTTTAATAATGATTAATTCATCAAGTAGAATTATTTTCAGAATCTCTTCATATGGAAAGTTTAAATATTGAGCATAAAAGATAAAATTCAGTGAGGTGATCTTCATATTAAAAACTTTAAATCTTAATCGTTAATAAAATCCAACAATTGATATTAATAGTTCTCGTTTCTCACATAAATATTAGTTCTCACCGGATACGCTCCCATATATATATATATATATATATATATATATATATATATATATATATATATATATATATATATATATAGGGGATGACTCAAGTGAGAACACTTGGTTATTATGAGAAATGAGAACAATGAATCATGATCATTAAATTTGATTTTAATGGACTGGATTGGTTTCTCTTTCTAAGATCCAGTTCATTAAATATTAAGGATCTTAGAAAGAGAAACCAATCCAGTCCATTAAAATCAAATTTAATGGTCGTGATTCATTGTTCTCATTTCTCATAATAACCAAGTGTTCTCACTTGAGTCGTCCCCTATATGGGGATGACTCAAGTGAGAACACTTGGTTATTATGAGAAATGAGAACAATGAATCATGATCATTAAATTTGATTTTAATGGACTGGATTGGTTTCTCTTTCTAAGATCCAGTTCATTAAATATTAAGGATCTTAGAAAGAGAAACCAATCCAGTCCATTAAAATCAAATTTAATGGTCGTGATTCATTGTTCTCATTTCTCATAATAACCAAGTGTTCTCACTTGAGTCGTCCCCTATATGGGGATGACTCAAGTGAGAACACTTGGTTATTATGAGAAATGAGAACAATGAATCATGATCATTAAATTTGATTTTAATGGACTGGATTGGTTTCTCTTTCTAAGATCCAGTTCATTAAATATTAAGGATCTTAGAAAGAGAAACCAATCCAGTCCATTAAAATCAAATTTAATGGTCGTGATTCATTGTTCTCATTTCTCATAATAACCAAGTGTTCTCACTTGAGTCGTCCCCTATATGGGGATGACTCAAGTGAGAACACTTGGTTATTATGAGAAATGAGAACAATGAATCATGATCATTAAATTTGATTTTAATGGACTGGATTGGTTTCTCTTTCTAAGATCCAGTTCATTAAATATTAAGGATCTTAGAAAGAGAAACCAATCCAGTCCATTAAAATCAAATTTAATGGTCGTGATTCATTGTTCTCATTTCTCATAATAACCAAGTGTTCTCACTTGAGTCGTCCCCTATATGGGGATGACTCAAGTGAGAACACTTGGTTATTATGAGAAATGAGAACAATGAATCATGATCATTAAATTTGATTTTAATGGACTGGATTGGTTTCTCTTTCTAAGATCCAGTTCATTAAATATTAAGGATCTTAGAAAGAGAAACCAATCCAGTCCATTAAAATCAAATTTAATGGTCGTGATTCATTGTTCTCATTTCTCATAATAACCAAGTGTTCTCACTTGAGTCGTCCCCTATATGGGGATGACTCAAGTGAGAACACTTGGTTATTATGAGAAATGAGAACAATGAATCATGATCATTAAATTTGATTTTAATGGACTGGATTGGTTTCTCTTTCTAAGATCCAGTTCATTAAATATTAAGGATCTTAGAAAGAGAAACCAATCCAGTCCATTAAAATCAAATTTAATGGTCGTGATTCATTGTTCTCATTTCTCATAATAACCAAGTGTTCTCACTTGAGTCGTCCCCTATATGGGGATGACTCAAGTGAGAACACTTGGTTATTATGAGAAATGAGAACAATGAATCATGATCATTAAATTTGATTTTAATGGACTGGATTGGTTTCTCTTTCTAAGATCCAGTTCATTAAATATTAAGGATCTTAGAAAGAGAAACCAATCCAGTCCATTAAAATCAAATTTAATGGTCGTGATTCATTGTTCTCATTTCTCATAATAACCAAGTGTTCTCACTTGAGTCGTCCCCTATATATATATATATATATATATATATATATATATATATATATATATATATATATATATATATATATATATATATATATATATATATATATATAAAAGGAGGGTTATATTGACTCCAAGAGTAAGTTATTATATAAACTATTCCTTATTATTTTTAACCATTAGATTGAAAATAATTAATGGTCAAGATGTGAAGTAAGTTATTATAACTTACTCTTGGAGTCAATATAACCCTCCTTTTATATATATATATATATATATATATATATATATATATATATATATATATATATATATATATATATATATGTCAAGTAAATTTTTTTTTTTGAAAAATAGAAAGAAAATAATAAGAATAAAAAAAATAAAAAATCTTAAAAGTATTGAAACAATTTATGTTAAAACTAAAATCTCCACTGATTATTTGTATAATAATATAATTTTAAATGAATTCAAATTAAAATGAAAAAAAGGTAGGGGACAACTTCTCTACCCATCACAATAAGTTGGGTAGTGTACCTCCAACCAATCACATGATTCCATCTCATTTAACACATTTAATTATTTATTAAAATACTACTAATATTTATTATTTTCAAAATATTTTACAAAGGAGGTAACATTACCCAACTTTTTGAGTTGGATAGATAAGAATCCACCAAAAAGGTAATATATGTTGTCACTTCAAATATTTATGCCAAATACGGTTTTCGTAAGAATAGCGAAATAAATTAGGTATGAATTAAATTAGCCATTAACTAGATCACCGACCCGTGCTTCGCACGGGTACATTAGAAATAAAATTAATATTTTTTTATAATAGTTGATATTTAATTTTTTATTTGCATATAAAATATTCTTGTAGACCATTTATATTATGTTTGCAATTATACTTTTATTTTTTTAATGTGAAAGACAATAAATTAAAAAAAATTACTATGATAATTATAAATGTATACATTTAAAGAAATGAAAATTATTAACTAAAGAATATTTTTAATAATTAATAAATGGTTGTTTTGATATTTACTTATAAAATAAATAAGTTTTAAAATATAATGATATGATTGTATTAAATATAATATTTTGTAAAAAAATTAAAAATTATTTAAAATGTGAGTTTATATAATTTTAGAGTGTAAATATGATAAATATTTTAAAGATAATTAACTCTTTTGTCAATTATAAAATTTTCAATACATTTAAACGATATATTAAATTTGGCTATTTTTACAAATAAGAACTTGAAATATATATTTACTTCTTAATGTAACTTTTAATATTTTTTATTAATTTATTTAATAAGTAAATAAAAATGTTATATATTTATAAGTAGTAAAATTCTCATTGATTTAAACTGTATACAATTTACGAACATATATAATTAATATAATTTTGATGTTTAGTGCATAGTTAAGTGATTTAACTCTATAATTTTAAAAATACTGAGTTTGTATCTTTTTTTAAATCATTAAAAGAGACATTTTAGCAATTTTTTAAAATAAATAAACGTTAAAATAATTTTAAGTATTTTTTATAATATTCAATAAGTTTTAAGAAAGATATAATTTTTTATCATATATAATTTCTAATAATAACTCATTTATATATATATATATATATATATATATATATATATATATATATATATATATATATATATATATATATATATATATATATATATATATATATATATATATATATATTTATATATATATATATTTGTCAGTACTCACTTATCAAATAATACATATAATTTTTTAAGTTAAGAATAAAGTTATTCCACTATATGTTCATCATTTTACATACTTATAATTTTTTAATATTTTATTCCATTGATCTAGATATATTTTTTTTGAGAATTTTTTTCAATGTCATTTTTTATATATTCTCAACTAATATTAATTTATTACTCTTTAAATATTTTAATAATATTTGATGTTACAAAATTTAATGATTGTGTAAAAAACACACACATTAATAATAATAATAAAATAATAATCATATTAATGATAATGATAATAATAATAATAAAATATAATAGTAACTGAAAGTTACAAATATTAATATAGTATTAAAGAGTCAATAAATTTCATTTATAAATTAAATTATAGAATGACATCAATTGGTTAAATATTTGGTTATCATATAAAACTAAAGTAAAATGTTTAAATTATAACATCTATTTAAGAAGGAAAATAAAAAAATTGAATATAATATTAAAAAATAATTTATAGTGATATAAGTAATAGTAAAAATATTAGGATTGTAATATATATATATATATATATATATATATATATATATATATATATATATATATATATATATATATATATATATATATATATATATATATATATATATTCAAATTTTAGAGATAAAGTTTTAATATATGCTTAACTATTTTTAATTTTTATATTAAAGGGTTGTACAAATTAAACAATGCTTTAAGATAAGTTATATCCATAACATAAAAAGGTATCATGTTATGATGCATCATAATAAAAGACATAGTCTATTTGAGTTTTTTGTATATACCGAAATATAATACATTTACTTTTACAAAATTCATATACACGTATAAAATCAATACTGCAATAATTTCATAAATGTGTATGTTAACAATTGATAATTTCATAAATAAGAAATCCACGTACATCCGATCAATAGTTAGATTTTTCCAATTTTAAATTCTATCTTATATTCAAGTGTGGCCCTAATATAACGTAATTACAATAAGGAACAAAAAGAAACACAGAGAAATAAAATCTTTAAAATATCATACCTTTTATATTATTTTAATTCATTATAGCAAAGAGAAATTAAACAGAAATAATTTAGTAGGCAAATCATCTCTTAGACTTTGTCAATGCAAAATTACATCTTATAATCAAATGTTATTCAAGCCTGAAAATAAAAAAAATGAAATAGTAATGGTTCAAATCACATATATGATATAATAAGATTGAAGAATGGAATGTGATAAAAAAATAACGAAAAATCTTCAAAATTAAATATTTTTCTTATTCTTCCTTTAATTATAACTATAGCAAGAAGAAGTAAACTCCTCTAACTATATAGATTATGGAATCAATCATCAAAAACTGCTGCTAGAAAGTGATTACAATCAAAATCAAAATTTCTATCAAACATAGTACATATGCACAACAACGATTATGAATGGATGGATCTTTCTTGAAAGAGAAAATTTGTAGTTTAAAAGAGAAATGAAAAAAAAAAAAGAGATTGAAGACCATTTTCTAAGGTATTTATAATGAATGTATAGAATTCTAATAGGAGGTGATTAGAAAGTTTTTTTTACATCACCTTTAATGTAATGTTAGATGGATAGAATAACTGAAAAATTAATGAATAGAAGGTTATGGAATATAAAGAAATGATTATAAATTTATAATAATTCAAATCATACATTATAACGATTAGAATTAAAGTTAAGATTTAAGGTTATAGAATATTAAAAAATGGTTATAAATTTATAATAGCTCAAACCAACATACAATTAATGAGTTGATATTTTTGTTTATTTTCTTACAAAAACGGAAAAATGTCATTATTAGAAATAAGCTAAGTAATATGAAAAAATAATAATATTACATATATTGATATCACCAATTCAAACTCAATAAAAAACAATTGATTTAGTGTAAAGAAATATAACATAGTCATAGTCAACATAAGTTATATTACATATATTGATATCAGTTATAAAAATATAACACAGTTAAATATGTAACTCTTAATATTAACTACTTGAAAAATTGGTTTAATATAAAAATTAAATACACTTATAAGTTAACATAGTCATAGTCAACATAAATTATATTACATATATTGATATCAGTTATAAAAATATAACACAGTTAAATATGTGACTCTTAACTACTTAAAGATTGGTTTAATATAAAAATTAAATACACTTATAAGTTAACCAAAAAATATATGTTAAATAATTGAAGTAGAAAAAATGTTATAAAAATAATAGTTTAAAAATGGAACTAAACATTAAGCTATATGATAGTTTAAAGTTTATAGACATTTTTTTTAATACTTTACGGATATAAAATCAAAATATTTTTCTCAAACTATAAAATATATGTTAAAGAATTGAAGTAGATAAAATATTATAAAATAATAATTTAAAAATGGAACTATAGAATGAGTGATATTTTTAGTTAAAACATAAGAATATATATTACCAAAAATTATATTTTATATAAGGATATTTAATTTTTTCTCTTTCCTTAACAAAAATATGGAGAAAATATGATCAAAAGAAATATATGTCAAATATTATTACAATTTTAAATTACATTTTACATATATTATAAAACTTTAAATATAGGATAGATTCCTAAATTTTATAAGTTTGGAAGATTTTTTTAATAAAAATTTTCATTAGGAGCTGAATATTAATTTTATTATAATTACTATTATTATTATTTTATTTTTAATATAGGAGCAAATAACAAACATTTTGTTTATAAATTTATGGTCATTATTGTTTTTCTTCCTTTTTTTTTAATATGTATCCTTCACACAATAATTTTAAAAAAATAGAATCTTATAATATTAACTATTAAATAATAGTAATTATTATTATTTATATTTATAATAATTTATATTATTATTATTATAATTACTATTATTTAATAGTGTTAGCTTAATATTATAAGATTATTATTATTATTTATTAATGTAAAATCAATTTTAAAAAAATAGAATTAGGGTTGATATTAGAGTGACATGTGTCAAAAATTGTCGAGAGTTGTTATCATGATGACACATGGCTAGGGTTGCCATCATGACAACCTTGCATTTATATATAAGATTAGTTATGCAAAAATTTATTAAAAATTATTTAAAATAAACAAATTAATTATTATTTAATGGGTATAATTAAGAATGACAAAAAATATTCGTACCATAGACATCTGCGGGTAAAACCCGTCATAGATACTAATTTGAAGATTTATTGGCTATCTACAAATAAAATTTACGGATTTTTCACTACTTGTTAATTCACGGGTACAAATTTAAATTTGATGGTACTCATACCCATGAATATCTAATGATCAAAATTACTTATATATTGTATTTTTTAATCTAAAACTATTATTATTATTATTTTTAAATATGAAATTGTTATTACTTTTATTATTTTGTTGAATTTAATGTAATTATGTGGTTGAAGAAGAAATAAAATCAATTTGATTTATTAATATTATTATTATTGTTATTATTATTTTGTGCAAAATTTAAAAATATTTTTATATGTATTTAAAAAGAGGATAAAATATTTCACTTAATTTAGATTTTTATTTAAAAAAATATATTTCAATAGTATCAATGAATTTGTGTTGTAACGCCTCAATTTAATCTAAATTGTTTTTTTGTAAATTAATTATGGATATTTAGTAATCTTGTTGTGTGATTGGTATTTTGGTGTATTAGAGAGCCCTTCAGTGTAGGGTGATAATCTTAGAAAATATAATTATAGATGTTAAGGGTGTCCGAGTAATAGTGTAGAGATGAATGGTGTGGTGAGTAGAGCTAATTAGCAATAGCAATAGTAGTTAATAATTAATTAGTTAGATAATATATATTAGTATTAATTAAATATTTTGTTTTTTAATAGGAATAAGTATTATTATTATTAGAATTATTATTATAATTGGTGGAAGTAAATAATAGTAATAATAAAATACTAAGAGAGGAAAAATGTTTTGGAATAGAAAAACTGTTAGAAAAAAAAGAGAAAGGAAAACTAGAGTTCAAGAGAAGACTCCATTGTTAAAGGTTGAAGAGTCATTACTAAGAAATATCAAGGTAGGGGTGGCGTTCGAATTCTATAAGGGTTTGCATAATCATTTTTAGGTTGGAAATTATGATTGTCATTGTTGGAATGTTTTTCTTCATGTTGTGTTCATCTCTTTTAGGTGTTGAATGAAATTGATGTATGTAATGTGTTGATTGTATGACTGGATGATTATTGTGGTTGGTAAACATTTGGGAATTGGTATGCTGTTGTGAATTAGATTGTAGAGTTTTAGTATGTGATTTCTCTAAAAGAAAGAGTTTTGGAAGATTTTGGGGACTAATTTTCGTACCACAGAGAATTGTAGAAAATTGATTTTTTTTCTGCATGTAACCGGTTACATGGTTTGATGTAACCTGTTATATTATCTAAAAAATGTGAAAATGGGCATTCTGGAAGCATGTAACCGATTACATGGATTGATGTATCCGGTTACATTAGTGGAAATTTGTGTACTTAGTTACATGGTTTGAGGTAACCAGTTACATTGTCTAAAAATTATGAAAATTGGCATTCTGGCAGCATGTAACCAGTTACATGAATTGATGTAACCAGTTACTTTAGTGAAAAAATTTGTACTCAGCTATGGGAATTGATGTAACCGGTTACATGGTTTAATATAACCCATTACCGTTGTTCTGACAAAATTTTGTAAAACTTCAAAAATTCATAACTTGAGCTTTGGGTGTTCGATTGAGGCCCTGTTCTAAATGGTGCAATGAACTTTCATTTAAAAATATTTTCACTTTCCGGAAATGATTAAAATGATGTGTGATGTCGTTGTATGGTGTGTAATTGTATGTTTTCGTGTGGAATATGTGTGAATGCATTGTTGCTGCTTGATATATTATTATAGTGTTGTTGTAGGATGTTTATAACATGAATTTGGTGTGTGATGGCCAGCATTGACATGGTACATTAACTAAGGTGAAAGTCATTGTACATTGTTGTTTTTGTTGCATGTCTATTATGTATCATGCATCATGGTGTTTGGACAATGGTACGTTCTGGTGAGTCTCAATCCTATGGTGGGGATTGGGTGCAAGTAGTTGGTTCCAGGTGGGAATCGCTGAAGCGTTACATTTGGTGATGGCAATATTTTTTGTGAGCCTCAATCCTATTGTGGGGATTGGGTGCGAGGAGCTGGTTCCAGGTAGGGGTGGAAAACGGGCTTGCCTGCCCCGTTTAGGCCCCGCCCCGCAAAAGCCCGTAAGAAAACAGGACGAGGTGGTCATAGTTAAGGGTGTGGTCCTAAAACCTTGGATCGTCCCGTAAAAAATTGAGGGCGGGGCGGGCTAAGCCTGCGGGCACTACACGTTTTAAGCCTAAAAATGCCAAATTTATGTTAATTCCCATGACCACAAAAGTCTACATAAAAATAGGGCGGGATGGGCAGTCACATTAGGAGGTGAGAGCCTAAAACTTTGGTCCGTCCCGCACAAAAGTGCGGGCAAACAGGCATGCCCAACGGGCCGGACCCGTTTTGCCACCCCTAGTTCCAGGTAGGAATTGGTGAAGCGTTACATATGGGAATGGTAACGATTTTTGGTGTGCTCTGATCCTGTGGTAGGGATCGGGAGCGAGTGAACTTGAAAGTTCACATATTGGTACCACATGCATCGAGTCATAGTGTTTAGTTTTATGCATTGATTACTTGTTGTGTTGTTGTGTGTTTTGAAATATGTGGAAGTGTGATTGGTAGTATGGGTGATTATGCATGAAATAATCTGTTACTTACTTACTTACTATTATGCATTGCCTTATATAATTAAGATATACCACCCCATCTGATTGAATGTTGCCTCCACATGGGTAACGCACAAGTGACCTGCAGTGAAGGTGTGAATATGAGTAGAAGAGAGTGCTCTTCATTATGCTTTTATCGAGTCGATGTTTGCTCTGATATATAACACTGGAGGTCAAACGTTTGATTGTTTAGTTATGCTTGTTGAAAATTTTATTATATCTCATATGTTGACATTCTTTATAATTACTTTATAACATGATTTATTTTGAATAAGTAATTGAATAATCTGTTGATATTTTCCGCTGCAATAAAATGAAGTTAGACATGTCGATGTTTTTATTATTATTACTAATAATTTTAAAAAGTTGTATATGTTACATGTCATATGAGCAAGTTTATGTTGATGAAAGTAGCATCCTAATTGTATGAATGTTTTTTTTTAATTTTCTTTGATTTTATTTATAATTACTTGGGGAAAATTAGGGTGTTATATAGTGGTAACAGAGTAGGTCAGTCCGTCTGGCCAAGTTTTCTAATGTTGTTTTTTCTTTAGTACGCTACATGTGTGTGAATCATTGTCGGTGCTTGCTTGTTTTCTTATCACTTATTTGTAGGAGTGGGATTGAAACAAGTGGGAAAGAAGATTTTTCTTTTCTGAGATGATTCAGGTGTGGGGAATTGGTACAATGTACCGCTGTTTGCAAGAGTGCAGGTGTTGTTGATGTGGTGTTGTTTCTCGAACTAAAAAGAGTATGGATTCGTGATTCTTATTTTCTGGTCGAGTTGGGATGTCTTTTAGGGAGAACGATCAGGTATTGTTTATGTTTGCTTCTCGAAGATTAGAGAGCAATGTGGCAGCTAGTGTTATGCCAGTGGTGTATAATTCCTTATGTTTTTCCTAAAGATATATGCGACTTGTCTCAAGAGTAAGAGGTTGAGTTCTTGGTATATTTTCTTCCCGGTAGTACTCCCTTATAGGATGTCAATGTAATAATTGGTTGAGTTGAAGAAACAATTGGAAGAATTGTTGGAGAATAAGTTTTTTCGACCAAGTGTTTCTCCGTGGGGTACACCCGTGTTGAACTATTCTCTGTCGATTTTTATAGAGATTTTGGTGTTGATCTTATCTACTTACCGCTAAAAGATCTTGAGGTTATCTTCAGAGTAAACTGGTTGGAGTTTAATCATGTTCATATAAGTTATTATAACAAATCTTTACGATTTCTTGCTCCTGTTGAGGAAGAAGAAGTTGGTTTTTTGGCTGCTAGATGAATGGAAGAGTTATTGCAGAACGAAGCTCAAGTGTTTGCATTATTTGCATCCTTATCTATTAAGAGTCTGGCTGTGATGGATGAATTTCCAGTGGCGCGTAAACTTCCAGAGGTATTTCTAGACGATATTTCAGATGTGTTGCTAGAGCGAGAGGTGAAGTTCTATATTGATCTTGTCCCTGGTACCATGCATGTTTCTATGGCACCATACAGGATATCGGCGTTAGAATTAGCTGAACTGAAAAAGAAATTAGAAGATTTGCTGGAAAAAATTGTAAGACCAAGTGTGTAACCTGTGGGAGCTCCGATGTTGTAAGTAAAGAAGAAAGATGGTAGTATGAGGTTGTGCATGGATTAGAAACAACTGAATAAATTAACGATCAAGAACAAGTGTCCACTTCCAAAAATAGATGATTTGATGGATCCGTTGGTGGGTGCATGTGTGTTTAAGAAAATTGACTTAAGGTCGGATAACTATCAGATTCGGGTTAAGAATGAGGATATTCAGAAGAAAACTTTTAAAACTCGATATGGACACTATGAATATTTGGTGATAACGTTCGACGTTTCTAATGCACCTAGAGTTTTTATGGAATATATGAATCGTATATTTTATATTTATCTAGATCAGTTTGTGGTGGTTTTTATTGATGATATTCTGATCTATTCTAAATCAGAAGAACATGCAGAACATTTGTGAATTGTGTTGCAAGTGTTAAAAGAGAAGAAGTTGTATGCAAAGCTGTCAAAGTGTGAGTTCTGGTTGCAAGAAGTTTGTTTTCTTGGTCATGTTATTTCAGGTGATGGTATTGTTGTGGATCCGTCCAAAGTAGATACAATGTTACAATGGAAGACTCTGAAGTCAGTTATGGAGATTAGAACCTTTTAGGGCTTAGCTGGTTATTATCGTAGTCTTATTGAAGGCTTTTCCAAGTTAGCACTTTTGTTGACTCAACTGACTTGTAAAGGTAAACCATTTGTGTGGGACATTCATTGCGAGAAGAGTTTCGTAGAGCTGAAAAAGAGATTAACTATGACTACAATTTTGATTTTACTTGAACTGAATGAACTTTTTGTGGTGTATTGTGATGCGTCGATGATGGGTCTAGGTGGTGTGCTGATGCATAATGGAAAGGTACGTAGTGGCCTATACTTCAAGACAACTGAGAGTCATGAGAAAAACTATCCTACTCATGATTTGGAGTGGGCTGCAGTGATGTTTGTGTTGAAGAATTGGAGGCATTATTTTTATGGTTCCAAATTTTGAGGTTTTTAATGACCATAAGAGTTTGAGGTATCTGTTCGATCATAGGGAGTTGAATATGAGGCAGTGTAGGTGGTTGGAATTCTTGAAGAATTATGACTTCGGCTTAAATTATCATCCCGATAAAGCTTACGTCGTGGCTGATGCCATAAGTCAAAAGTCTTTACATATGTCTGCTATGATGGTTAAGGAATTAAAGATGGTTGAGTAGTTCAAAGAATTGAGTTTGGTCGACGAGCTGACACCGCAGAGTATGATGTGGGGTATGCTGAAGATCAACAGTGATTTTCTTACTAATATTAAAGTGAAACAAAAATTGGATGTGAAGTTGGTAGACTTGATGGTTGGAAGTACTCAGGCTAAGAATAGTTATTTTAGAGTGGATGGGGGAAGGTGTGTTGAGATTCCGTGACAAAATTTATATTCCTGATAATCCTGAGTGACATTAAATAAATGTTGATGTGTCAACTTTTTTTACACTTTTGGTCCCTCTATTTTGACCAACTCACGAAATCAGTCCCCCTATTTAATTTTTAAACAGTTTTGATCCCCAATACCTATTTTTCATTAAATAAATGTTGATGTGTCAACTTTTTTTAATACGTGGCACTAATATGATGACATGGCACAAAATAAAATGACATTTTATTCATTAATGTAATTTTTACTTAATAAAACAAAATAGCATTTATTTTTAATGATATTTTATTCATTAATTTCAATTTATTAGTTAATGTAAATTTTAATTAACACAATTGTTAAAAAGGAGCTCATGTAATTTGTTCGACACCATTGGAAGAGAAGCAAATAAGACAATACAAACAAAGAAACCCAGAAGACGATACGCGCAAAGAAGATGATTCGCTCGAAACCCAAAAAATAATACACAGCAAAGACGAAAACAAACACTAACTTCGCTAGGTATTCTTTGATTCAATTTTTTTCTTAACAGACATATAAATAAAAACCCTAACTTCAATTTCAATGCCAAATAGCGGGGGAATGTCATTCTCTCATGGTACACCCTCATCTTAGACAAAGGAAGATCTCAAATTTTGTTGAAGGTGTGTTTATTCTAAACTAATTTTATATACTGTGGAAAATTATATTGAGAAGGATTTCTTCAACCGAGATTGTCTTTTTTCAGTGGGCAACAGATATAATGTCTCTTTTTGGCGCTCGTATGGTTGGAGGCAGGTATCCTTATGGATATCTTTCCTGTGCTATTTTGTGTTTCAAAATTGCAGGAAGTTTCCGTAGCGGGAATGGGTGGATGGAACAGCGGCTTTTGGAGATAGGGAGATTTTGGAGTCGATAGGGGAGAGTTGGTCAATTCTGTTTGTGCAACGGAGATGCTGCAGTTGGTTTTTTTGCTGCGAAACCAGCAACCTGTGGCTGACAGAAGAGACGCGGTGTTGTGGACAAAGGAAGGAGACGACTTATTTTCAGTTAGCAGCTGCCATAGGACCATTAGCTGTTCTTGCATGCCATTTGGTCTGAAGGAGAAATTCAATTTGTAACACCCTTCTAAACCCCGCGGAAAATAAATAAATATATCAGAGTAACATGAAACAAGGGTGCCACAATTCAAATTTAAAAACAAACATCATATGTCATTGTCATGCATTCACTGAGGAAATTCATCATAATACAAAATAACTCATGTTAACACAACAGAAAATCAATCATACGGATAAGTTCAACATCTTTGAAAACTATATCTTTCATACCCCAAAATTTGCCCATCATATTTTATACTCAAGCTCACTTGAAAATCTAAGGCTCACTCTCCTAATCAAAGACCTCCTGAACTAGGGTTTTGCATTCCTTTAAGAAAATTGATGAATCAAGGTCTCCAATGGGTTTCATATGACTTATGATGTCTCAAACTATCCCTATGACAAAATTCAAGCTTCAATTCCCAAGATTACTCAGTCAATTGCTCAGATAATCAACAGTCGACTAGTTTGACCTAAAAGTCAACTGTGGCCAAAGTACAGTCAAAATTCCTGATTTTTGGTCAACATCCTCATTTTGAAGTATCATTCATAATTTGAACACGGATGATCATGATTCTTCAAGGAAAGTTCAGAAATCAACAAAACTCAAAGTTTCTAAATTAGGGTTTTTGACCTAAAAGTCAACTGAACTTTGACCAGCCATAACTTTCACATAGAATATATGAAAATTTTCATCCAAAGCTCAATTTGAAGTAAATTGGAATTCTCTACAACTTTTTCTCTCACATGTCAAGTCTAAAAATGCTTCATTTAAGAGATATGGATTAAAAGATTATAAGTCCTTTTTAAAAGTCAACCGAAAGCGGTTTTTTGTCAAAGCCCATATCATCAAGAAAACATATTCAAATGGAAAAAAGTTTCCAAAGTGGATTGTAGAGGACATCTTGATGTTTCCAAAAAGTCCTAGAACTCCTCCATATCTTACAAATTGTGAGAGATATGCCTTGTCAAAGTTGGACCATTTTAAGGGAAAAATGTGAAATAAAAGGCTCCAAAATGAATCTTTTTGAAAAGAAACCCAATCTTTTTTGGCCCAATCTTGATCCTCAAGTTATCCAAGGCCTCAAATCCAGTTGCCACGAATTTTTGATTTTTTATTTAATTTTATATGAATTTTTAATCATTTGAAAGTGATTTTAATTTATGTAAATCAAATAAAAATCAAATATTTGTTAGAGATCTCATAAGTATCAAATATAATCACCATTTATACCTCAATGCCAATCAAATTTCGTGACAAGAGAATTGGAAAGAGATTGGATGGAAATCGGCCAAATTTAGAAATATTTAAAAATCAAATCTCCAATTTTTTCAATCTTTGATTCAATAGGATTCTACTATGTTTTGTTGACCTAAATTCTCCTATTATATAAGCATAACATGGCCAAATTCTAGAGGGACCGAAATTCTGAGCTATCAACCCTATTCAAGTGCAAAAATTTTCACCAAAATCTTGCATTCGGTTTTGGAGTTTGGAGAAGATTCAAGCCAATCCAAGGTTTCAAACACGTTCCCTGAAGTTCCTTGAAGCAATTTGGATCACTGCACAACATCAGCACCCCCAGATTTATCTCCATTAAGCTACGGTACGTCACTTTAAACTCAAGGTCGAACGCAATGATTTACGCATGATTCATGAATTTTGTTTGCATATTACTGTTTATGGTGCTTCTATGAACGATTCTGGATGTTTAATTGAATTTATGTGAGTGTTTGCGATCAATTACCCTGTTAGGGTTCATACTTTAATTTTAGGGGTTTTCGATTTATAAGCTTTTGGGCCATGATATTGATACAGGTGTGTTCGTATGAATGAGACGATCATGAATATGGTCCTGGATTTAATTTTTATGCATATATGAGTGCCTTTGTGATTTACAGGTGTGATAGGTATGGTTTTTTACAGCTAATCTGTTAAGAGCGCTGTAAAAGGCTCAGTTGAGGTTTCAGTGAGGAAGATGATGAGTTGTCATCATGCTATTAGCCAATTTAAATTCTCGCGCGCGTTCTCCCATTATTCCATTTAATTTCCTATATTATTTTCCAAGCGCATTTGTTAAACACTTAAGCTGTCTGGTTGAGTTGGCCGCTGCGTTGAATGGAGGGGGTGTTGGTTCGATCCTTCGCTCCCACACTTTTTTTATGAGATACTTTGTTCCTTGATCCGGTGCGCATCACATGGAAAGAGTTATGATACAGCCTCAAGCCACCACCTCAGGATCACTGCAGCCTCAGATCCAACGTCTCAAGCATTGAGGGTGCACTGTAATCCCTCAGAAGCCAGCCACACCTGATCAGAGCTAAGTTTTCTTTATTATTATTTTTAGTTTTAATTACATAAATCTCTTTTTTATTTATTTCTTTTTGTCCTTTATTTTTATTTAACTTATTTTATTAAAGCATTTTATTTTATTATATAATAGTTTTATATAACAATTTATCTTATTTAATCGAAGATTCGATTTTATTCATAACATTAATTGTTTTAATAATAAAAAAGGTATTATTTTTTATATGTGCCTTTTGTAAATTGATTAATTAACTACACATTCGTCTTTCTTAATTTGTAATAGTTATTTAAAATATTTAAATTAATTATTTTACCTGGTTTTAATCAATTAGGGTTTATAGATCTTTAATGCACTAACTTTTCTCTTCATTTTTAATTTTCAGGATTGATCAAGGGTCGATGAAGGTTCAAGCCATTTGATTACCTTGAATTAACTTTTCTCTTTCTTTTGCTTTTATTTTTTGCCCACAGGTGTTTATTGTAATAGCGTAGGAATTTACGTTTTCTGCCTTTTATTTCGCCATAATATTAATTGTTGTGGTTAGTAACCCTAGGGAGTGCAAGCCGGTTAATTGAATTATAATAAATAATTATAAGATAAATATCTGAATTTAACCACGTGATTGTGCCACACACACACATCTTTGGGGTAACCTTTCTTGTTACCTTGTTGTCTGTTGCCTTATTATTTGTTGCCTTTTAATTTTGATCTTAAAATAGTCAAGTCCCTCAATTCCGAGGATACCTAAAGCTAATGTTTCCCTCAGTTCATTCATCATCAATTTTGTCCCTCGAGGTTGCCTTATAAAGGATGGTTGTCCCCATTGCTAAGGTATCCTCGCATGCTTCCTAAAAAATGACTATTATATCCTTCCCTAAGACTACTTGCCCTCTTTATGGCAGGGACAGTCTTGTGGCGAACGATACTTTCGATGACCCTTTTTAAATCCAATGAAAGGACTACCTGCCCTCTTTATGGTATGGATAGCCCTTTCCCATTAAAGTCTAAAAGAACAATTTTTCTAAACTTAAGGGTAATTGCTTTTTAATTGCTTGCTCTTCTTCAAATTCAAATAAAAATCTTTTCTCACTCCTTTTCAAAATCGAATTCAAAAAGACTACGCTTATTTACAAGCTAAAGTTCTTCTTCAAAAATCTTTTCTTATTCACACTACAAACATTTTTGAAAACAAAAGTGAGCTAAGCAATTAATAGCTCATGGATGACCATGGATACAAAGGGTGCTTACACATTCCCTCTGTATAACCTACCCCCCGGACTCAAAATCTTTTTAAAAGGTCTTTTCCTGTTCTTTTAGCCTTTCTATATATTGGATAAAATAAAAGTCGGTGGCGACTCTTGCTATCCGCAACATTTCTAAAAAGTTAGTTCTCCCACCGTATTACAATATCCCTCAGAACTCAAATTAAAACAAATAGAGTCATAAAAACATAAACTCGAACCTCGCGTCCCCCAGTGTTACAATATCAGAGCATGACACCTGACGCTAAACTAAACGCACTGACACATGAGTTAATCCTCACCAAGTCGAAAAGCCGTTATCCTCAATCTGAAAATGACAACGTGTAAGGGTGAGTCTCATCACAATTAACAAATATTATTGCATCATAAATAATAATACATCATAGTCATATTATTCACCCAATTGTATTATATTCAGACAATTCAAAAAACACACAACCAACACATCATCAATTCATAACACTGAAACACATTCAATCATGTTATGAAAATCATGCATATGAATGGACTGACACTATTCATGTGGTACCAAGATCATCAATGGGAATAACCCACCGACCGATCCAACATCGTCAAGATACGGCCCTGCCAGCACAAATTCCACACAATGGGAATTATTCCCTTCACTGATCCAACACATCATCATGGATACAACCCTCAACAAATGATTATGAATGAATGCAAACATATATGAAACATACTTATACCCTCATCAAGTCCATGAGTAACATAATCTAATACTCAAACCATCATCATCATCATCATAAAAGGATGTTTATATATATTAACATCATTCAATACAATCATATAATCAATCAACACAAAGGTTATTTCATCAGGTTCATCATACTCGAAACGACACTCAAAGCAGGCCAACGGTTTAAAAGTTACGTGTCATCAAACTTTCAAAAATCACAAAACAACAAAATTCTGCACTCACGCTGGTCATACGCGTACCACACGCGTATCAGCAGAGGCTGATTTCCACAAAAAATCACACCATACGTGTACCACAGTGCCATACACGTATCACCACCCCCTCATACGCGTACCATACGCGTACAGGCAGAAGGGCATATTTTGGACGGGACAGGGCACGTACAATACACGTACGGCCCCTGGGAAGCCCCTCATACGCGTACCATACGCGTATCATATGCAAATGACCAAAGACTTCCAAAAACCCGCAACTCGTACCAGTTCATCTTCTTCGTGTTTTACACCATGACAGCCCGCGATTTTGGATCTAAAACAAAAATTTGGCACTCTTTAACATATAGGATTCATCTATCTTCAATAGTATATCACCCTATATCAATTTTACCCATTACAATCCTAATTTCTACTCAATTATTTAGGGATTTACATTCATAGATTCAGTTCCATGGATGAACACAGCAACACCTCAAACAAACATTATATTCATACCATAACATCAAACCACACACAATTATGCAAAGAATTCAGTATGGATAATCATCAATCATATATTCTATTCAAAATTATCCTAAATCCAAATCTAACATACAATCCAATTGACCTAAATAATATCCCTAATCAACATTATCATCTAAAAATGCGATAAGAGATGCTAACCGAAGAGTCCCCCTTACCTTAGCCAAAAGTTCTTGATTTGGTCTCTCCCTCTTATGTTCCTCTTTCACGTTCTTCGAGTTCCCAATTCCTCAGTTCTTCTTTTCACGTTCTATCCCTTTTTCCAATTTTCTTATTATTTTATAAAAAATAACATTATAATTAGTAAATGGCTTTACTAACATAACACCCGCTTCTTACTAACATCACACATGGCCCAATGCCATAAACCATTGTTTTCCAATTTATTTTCATAAAACCAAAATAATTTTAATTATTAATTTAATTTCCAATTGAATTAAAAATTAAAATATACGGGTGTTACAACTTTCCCCCACTAAAAGATTTTCGTCCTCGAAAACATACCTCAAGTAAAGAGTTCCAGATAGGAGTCTTTCATCTGGCTCTCTAGCTCGTAGGTAACATTTCCATCAGCCGGTCCTCCTCGAGCTACTTTTACCAAAGCTATCTCTTTGCCACGTAATTGCTTCAGCTTTCAATCTTCAATTCTCATAGGTAAAGCCTCAACTGTCAAGTTGTCTTTCACCTGTACATCATCTACTTGGATCACGTGAGACGGATCCGCAATGTATTTCCTTAACTGAGATACATGAAATACATCATGCAAATTTGCAAGCATCGATGACAAAGCAATACGGTAGGCTACTTCTCCCACTCTTTCAGAAATCTGAAACGGACCAATGAAACGCAGTGTCAACTTCTTTGACTTCAACGCTCGATCAATGCCCGTTATAGGAGTAACTCTCATAAATACATGGTCTCCCTCCTGAAACTCAAGTATCTCCCTCCTCTTGTCGTGATAACTCTTCTAAAGACTTTGAGAAGCTTTCATTTTCTCCTGAATCATCTTAATCTTTTTCGTAGTCTGTTGCACAATTTTTGGCCCGATCACAGCACTCTCACCAGATTCGTACCAACACAACGGTGTTCTACATCTCCTACCATACAAAGCATCAAACAGAGCCATACCAATACTCAAATGATAACTATTGTTGTAGGTAAACTCAATCAAAGGCAGATAACTATCCCAAGCACCTCATTTTTCTAATACACAAGCACGCAACAAATCTTCTAACGATTGGATCGTCCTCTCAGTCTGCCCGTCAGTCTGCAGATGATAGGCAGAACTCAATGTCAGCTTAGTATCCAAAGCCTTCTGCAAACCTTCCCAGAACTTAGATGTAAATCTCGGATCTCTATCAGACACGATACTCGAAGGAATACCATGCAGACTAACTATCTTTTCAATATACAATTGAGCCAACTTCTCCATCGGATAATCCATTCTTACTGGTATGAAATGTGCAGACTTCGTCAACCTGTCCACAACAACCCAGATAGCCTCGCAATTCTTAACAGTTCTCAGCAAACCCGAAACAAAGTCCATTGATATGCTATCCCACTTCCATTCAGGAATAAACAGCGGTTGCATAAACCCAGATGGCTTCTGATGCTCAATTTTTGACTTCTGACATGTTAAACAAGAATAAACAAACTCTGCAATTTCCTTCTTCATTCCAAGCCACCAAAACAACTTTTTCAAATCATGATACATCTTGGTAGCACCAGGATGAATGCTCAATCCACTACGGTGTCCTTCTTCCAGAATACTCTTTTGAAGTTCAGCAACATCAGGAACACAAACTCTATCACCAAAACTCATTATACCATTCTCGTCAACTCTAAATTCACCGCCTTTACCTCGGTTAATCAAAGTCAATTTATCGATCAACTCAACATCAGCTTTCTAACCCTTTCTGATCTCTTCAAGAATACCGCTAGTCAGCTTTAACATACCCAATTTAACACTATTAGGAGTGCCTTCACATACCAAACTCAAATCTCTAAACTGTTCAATTAAATTCAATTCTTTCACCATTAGCATAGACATATGCAAGGACTTCCTGCTCAACGCATCAACAACCACGTTTGCCTTACCAGGGTGGTAATTCAAACCAAAATCATAGTCTTTAAGGATTTCTAGCCACCTCTTCTGCCTCATATTAAGCTCCTTCTGATCAAAGATACTTCAGGCTCTTATGATCACTAAACACTTCGAATCTCGAACCATACAAATAATGTCGCCACAACTTCAAAACAAAACCACAGCTGCCAACTCTAAATCATGAGTCGGATAATTCCTTTCATGCACTTTGAGTTATCTCGACGCATAAGCGACCACTTGTTGATTCTGCATCAATACACCACCTAAACCCATCAGTGATGCGTCACAATATACCACAAATGATTCTGTCAGATTCGGAAAAATCAAGATAGGAACGCTAGTCAACCTCTTCTTGAACTCTTGGAATCCTTCTTCACATTTCGAAGCCCAAATAAACGCTTGACCCTTCCTGGTCAATTTAGTTAACGACAATGCTAACTTTGAAAATCCTTCTATAAACTTTCTGTAGTAACCTGCAAGACCAAGAAAACTACGAATTTCCGACACTGATTTCGGAGCTTCCCACTGAGATACTGCTTCTATCTTTGTAGGATCAACAGCAATACCATTCTTAGAAATCACGTGCCCAAGAAAGCTAATTTCATCCAACCAAAATTCACACTTTGATAATTTGGCGAAAAGTTTATTCTCTTTCAACAGCTCTAACACAATGCTCTTCTTCGTTCTTAGAATATATCAGAATGTCGTCTATAAATATCACCTCGAATTTATCAAGATAAGGATGGAAGATCCTATTCATATACTCCATAAAACACCAGGTGCATTAGTAACTCCAAACGGCATTACCGAATACTCTTAATGACCATACCTCGTTCTAAATGCCCTCTTCTGAATATCGTCATCCTTCACTCGAATTTGGTGATACCCAGACCTCAGATCAATCTTACTAAATACACACACTCTAACTAGCTGATCCATCAAATCATCTATCCTCGACAATGGATATCGATTCTTGATAGTAACCTTATTTAATTGTCGGTAATCTACACACAGTCTCATAGATCCCTCTTTCTTCTTTACCAACAATACCGGCGCACCCCACGGGGAAACATTCGAACGAATAAATTTCTTTTCAAGAAAATCTTCCAATTGTTTCTTCAGTTCAGCCAAATCAGATGGTGACATACAATACGGTGCCATCGACACTAGACTAGTTCCCGGAACCAATTCAATAGCAAATTATACTTCTTTCTCCGGCGGTAACTCGTTTACATCCTCTGGAAAAACTTTCGGAAAATCACATACTACTGGTAGTTCATTACGTACTACCTTCTCCTTCAAGTCCATCAACGCAAACAACATAAACACCATTGCACCGTATTCAACCGCCTCATTCACTTGTCTAGCAGTCATAGCCAGATCATCAGCATTAATAGCTTCAGGTAACAACACCGTCTTTGAAAAACAGTTGATATGAACGCGGTTGAATTCCAACCAGTTCATTACCAGGATTATGTCAAGTTGTTTCAATGGAAGACACGCTAAGTCCATTCCAAATTCCCTACCAAAAATATCTACCAGACAATTCAAGCAAGAATACGAAGTAGTTACTGAACCCGACGCAGGAGTGTCAATAACCATACTTCCATTTATGTCAGATATTTCTAAGTTCAATCTTTTAGCACAATCCAAAGAAATAAAAGAGTGAGTTGCTCCAATATCAATAATTGCAACTAAAGGTGTGCCATGAATGAAACACGTACCTTTAATCAATCGATCCTCGGGAGTGGTTTCCGACCCAGTCAAAGCAAAAACCTTTCCTCCAGATTGGTTCTTCTTTGGCTTAGTACACTGTGGGCTAATGTGAACCTCTTCACCACAGTTGTAGCAAGTCACAATCTTCTTCTTGCAATCAGCAGCAATATGGCCCACTTTGTCACACTTGAAACACTTCTTCTGATCAAGCTTGCATTCATTCTTACGGTGACCAGTCTCGCTACAATTGTAGCACCTGACAAAAGCACTGGAGTCTCCCCCAGTAAGCTTCTTCCCATCAACAGCTTTACCTTTACCATATGGCTTACCTCTGTCCATATGCTTCTTACCTTTTCTGTCGACCAACTCGCGAGAGTGAGATGACTTCATCTTGATGTTATCTTCTTCAAATATCTTGCTACAGTCAACCAAATCAACAAACCGTCGAATCCTCTGATATCTGATACCCTGCTTGATTTCATCACGGAGGCCATTCTCGAATTTGATGCATTTCGAAAATTCACCAGCCTCATCATTGTTGTAAGGAGTGTAATACTTTGCCAACTCTACAAACTTGGCAGCATACATTGGAACTGTCATATTGTCTTGCTTCAGCTCCAAAAACTCAATCTCCATCCTTCTTCGAACATCCTCAGGAAAGTATTTCCTCAGAAATTCCCTCTTGAACACAACCCAAGTGATTGCTATCCCATCAGTATCCAACTCTGTCTTGGTAGAAATCCACCAGTCGTCAGCTGCCTCAGATAGCATGTGAGTACCATACCTCACCTTCAAGTTCTCAGCACAGTCAATCAGTCTGAAAATCCTCTTGATTTCTTCCAGCCACTTCCGAGTGCCTTCAGGGTCGTGAGTGCCTTTGAACAACGGAAGGTTGTTCCTTTGAAATTCTTCCAATTGTCTGCTCACACCAATCCCAGCACCATTGGCATTTCCTCCCAGCATGCCAGTGTTATACCCCAAATTTGTCCTACCCTTTAATTTCTAACTGGCTTGGACTTTTTCATTCATGTATATACCTTCCATTAGGTCATCAACATAACATCATGCATCATTAATCAATCAATTTTGGATGGGGTCGAGGATCTTGGTAATTAGGGTTCTCAATGGCTTTAAGGTTTTCATCTCAGGTTATTCTTTCTTCATCAACACGCACCTAAGGCAAATGGATCAAGGTTTCTCATCCATCCTGATTGAGCTTGTTGACTCCCATCTCTACTAAGTTGAAGTTCAGATAAGTCAGTGAAATCAATTTGAAGATTAATGGCTCAAGGTCATAAAAAGGAAAAACGGAATAGAAAGAGGAATATTCTTGTGGTTTCTTGGCACAAGTTGTAAGGCATTAATACATTGTTAGAGTTTCTTCAAGTTACAAATGTCATTACTCATTCAAAGTTGCAAGATGAAGAAGATTCTTTTCATACACAAAATCATTGAACTACATGAATGGTGTTCAAGAAAAGTCATTACAAGTTACATTCAGAATCCAAGGCGTTTGAAATACTTTACATGTGAAAATTACAACAAAAAAGAGAACATAATCAAAGCCTATAGTTATTTCTCTTGAGATGCCCCATGCGATCAATGTCCACTCAGCATGCTGCCTTGTTAAAAACTGAACCAAAAACCAACCTGCAAAATCACCACATTCAGAAAACCTTTCAGTCAAACAAATCACCACACCACAATGCAAATTCCAAATATATACAAACTGTTCCAAAACTACTTCATACCAAATCTGACAAAACATACCCTGCAATCGTTAACAAATAGCCTGCATATCATACAAAACACCATCAAATCCTGCATGACAGTAAACTCACTCAACCATAACTTTTCCTAACTTCTAACTAAGCCTTTTCATAACAAAATCCAAGTAGGAGAAGCTGCATCAGTGGGTTGAGAGAAGAAAGCAAAACAGTATGCAACAACTAACAATTTACCTTCACTTACTTCAACATCAACCTTCAAGTTCAATTCAGTTCTCAATTTTAATTACCCTGCATTTTCACCATACAATTCAAACATATCAAGAAACCTCACCAATAATCCACACAAGCTATACAAAATTCAGAACCTCACACTTCAAACTCAGCCTATTTAGTGTAACAGAAAAACAGTTTTTTGTGTAACTAACTTCACACCACTTCCTAACCATTTTGTAACAGAATTGAACATCCCTAACTAACTAGCCAACTAATAACTATCTTCCATCTAACAGTTTTAACAACCTTATAACCTATAACAACTAACTTTCAGCAGACTTTTGTTTTAACCTCTACACTACTAACAGAAGCAAAACTAACCAAAAACAGAAATAACAACCTTCTAACTGAATTGAACTCCCTGTAACAGAATCCGAACCTAAGTAACTACCTCCCAAACCTCACTCCAAACCTAACTAGCCCGAGCCTACACTCTATATAATCACCCAGTCCCTCCATAATTCAAACTTCACGCATTAATCTCCTCCACTGAAACACACAATCTTCTTCACTTCACTCATCTCCACACTTTCACTCTCCCATCTTCATCTTCATCTCTTCACTCTCCACCATCATCGATCCATCACCATAGCAAATCATAACCGAATTCTCATCTTCATCGACCCTTCAATCTTCAATCCCTTCATCGATACATCTTCAACTCACCTTCAAGAATTATCTGCATCCAACATTCTTCATCATCATCACTGCTCAGCATATCATCACCTTAACAACGCTACAACAAACGACAACAACGGCATCATACCGAGTTCGCGATTCACGGAAAATCAAACAGAAGAAGAAGAAGGAATCGAAAGAAGAAAAGAAGAGAGTAAAACACGAACAAGGACTCGAAGTTACCTGAATCAACATCTCCTTTCAACTGCGTTTATTTCGCGATTCAAGCACTTACAAAGAACACGGAGCCGGTTCTTCTGCGATTGGTCTCCAATTCAGGTTCCTTTTGATTGCTTTCCTTACAAATCCGTGTATATGCCTGAATATTGAGGATTCCGACGTGATTTATGCCTCAAATCGCTTAATATTCGTCCGAATACTCGACCATTAGAAGTTAGGGTTCATCTTCCCCCTTTTCGGATCCGGACATATGAGACTCCCGTTCAAGAAATTGATGGGAGATTCAGGTTCAGGGCGCAATTTCAGGTTGAGTTTATGTTTAGGTGTTGTTGATTGAAAGGGTGGAGACGGTGGCTCACGGCGGGGAAGGCCATCGGCGCCGTTTCTTTGAGAAGATGAGAAAGAGAGAGTCTGAGGGAATGAGAAAGATGAATGGTCACATAAACTTCAACCCTAATTTCCCCTTTCTTTTCATTTAATTAGCTTAGTATTAATTAGAGTTGATTAGGATTAATTATGTTTAACTAGACTAATTCTGAAAATAAAATCTGGATCAACAAAATGCACAGGGCCGAATTGCTATCTCACCCCCCCCCTTTGGCCCATGTTGTTCTCTTCTCTTTATCTGAAAACATAATTGGACCAAGGCATAATTGTCATGGGCCACGAATTGCTAATGCATACCCCCCTGAGGCCCACATACGTTCCCTATCTTTTTTTTCCTGGTTCACAAAAACAACTTTGGGCTAACTGTATGTGGGCCTGCGCCCTAATTCTTAGCACACCTGAATCCAATTTGCACCTCCCTAATCACATGTTTTTACTATTGTTAGAATTTAGTTTTTGATATAGTTTTTTTTCTTTTTTTTTCTTAGTAATAAAGATAAAACTTAGTAGATTTCAGAATTAATTTTAGTCTTAGAATTTTCTCATAAAAACCTCATAAAAAAATACTAGTTTAGGCTTAGTAGCATTTAGGTTTTTACTACAATTTAGGCTTGAATTAGAATTCCCTTAACATTAAAAAACTCATAAAAATAGTAGTATTTTTAGGTTAATTTTGTATTAATGCTTGAATCTTCTCTTTTATTCTTTTGTGTCATTTCCATGTCTTTGGTATAATTGTTGTGTGATTTGTTGCTAGCTTTTAGCCACATTTTAGGCCTACTTTGTTAATATCATTAGTATGCTCCTTTTAGGATTCCATTACCATGTTAACTTTAGATTAGACTACCTTGTACATAAAACATTAGAATTTAGACTAGAATAACTCTAGGCTTAGAAATTAGGCTAGTCCCCCTCTTTTCATTCTTTTTCTTTTTCAACATTAAAACACTTAATAACTATCAAAATAAAATCCCTCTAAAAAATACAAAGAAAATACTTAAAAAACATTAATAAAAAAGTGAAAATCATTAAAAAGGGAATGGAAGCTTGAATCTCCCTTGCTTAAGGGAATCATTCGAGTGCTTGGATCTCCCTTGCTTAAGGGAACCATTCAGGCGTAAGTTCCCAACTTCTAAAAAACACCAACCAAAGAGTAACTCGAGTTTCCCTTGCTTAAGGGATTTCCTCGAAACGCTCAAAATCACTCTCTCACCTCCTTTCTTAAGGGCATTGTTATCTCCGCTCTATTGCATCCTAGGCTGTCCCCTTATGCAAGAGCGCGAGCGTTAACTCCGCCCAACTAAAAAACACAAAAACAAACAGAAAATATTGAGCCGAACTACGGCGCTCTGATTCCTGGAAAGGATACGTAGGCATCAAGTCGCGGGGCTTGAACGAGCACACTTGTAAATAATTCCTTCTTTTCCCCGTATTTCTTTTCCATTCATTCGCATATAGACATAGACATAGTACACACCCTTTAGATAGAAACAAACATAGGTGGATACCATCGAGTACGATGGGCGTGAGGGGTGCTAGCACCTTCCCCTTGCGTAACCGACTCCCGTGCCCTATTCTCTGGTCGAAAGACCATGTTCTTATTTTGAGTTAGGTTTCCTGGTATTCCTTTCCCTTATGGGATAAATATATCGGTGGCGACTCTGTTCATTTTTCGCGAGCGTGCGATAGCTGGCGACTCTGCTGGGGACTACCTAAGCGAGTCGATCCTAGCCTTTGTTTGTTTCTTTTATTAGGTGTTTTTTTGTTTATTTTTATGTTTACATTTTGTGTATATGTTTGCATATCATGCTTATTTCCTGCTTGCATATCATGTTTACTTTCCGCATGCATCTGGACTATATTATGGGTCCCCGTGGGGGGCACATATTTTTCTGCTTTGTTTTGCAGGTGGGGGGTTTTTGTGAGGTAAAAGGCCCACTACCCAGGCCAGTGACACATAGGATTAGCGTGGATGCTCATGTTGACTCCCGTAGCTCTTGCTATGATCGAGTTTGACATGGGGTACCACAACTAGGCGAGGTTCTTTCATGGAACACTGTGTCTGGCACGCTTGTTGCCTCAAACACTTTGTACCCCATGGGAACTGTAGACCCTAGTGACCATTAGGGACCACTTGTCCGTGTCTAGACTTCATACCCGTGAGATTGGGGTGGGACAGGAAACCTTGACTCCTACATACCATTGCTTCTTCATATTTGAGGTTGGACCTTTATTTGGTCTGTTCTCATGGTGCTTGATATTCTGGTATTCAAAAAAGGTGTCGAACCTTTGATCATGTGACATTTGACCTATACAGAGGCGTTTCATCAGTTATCCAGAGATTGTACAGATACTACTAAGATTATATGGACCTTGATCCCATGCTTTTGCATTGCATAACATCATTGCTTTATCCACTTCATTTGTGGGGAATCCTAAAGCCTATTTCCAAAAAAAAAAAAAAAAAAAAAGAAATAGAGAAAGAGAAAAGATATCATATACAAAATAAAGCTTTGATTTCAAAAGAATAAAAAGAGGAATAAAAGTATGTGAAAAGACTTTATGATTCTCCACAAATGAAACATTGCATTCATATCATATTGCATGTCATGGTTCCACATCAGAAGCTGATTGGGGTCCCGTTTCCAGATTTCTGATTCATCAAAGAAATTGATTTCCCTACATCTGTATCATACAAGGATTAATCAGAGGAGAATCATGGACCATCTTGAACAAAATCAGGTTGCACTTCGTAAGGACATGGATGCTATGGGAGAGAGGATGACCCAACTCTTGGAGACCCTCCATGTTGTTATTCAAGGGCAAGAAGAGCTCAGACAAAGTGTTGTTAAGTTGACTAATGGTACTCCGACTACTGTTGCTAATGGGGGATCAAAACCTGTGCCCGTGGAAATTCCTAACAAGGAGGATTCACACCATGAGAACAATTCTGAACTGGAAGTTTTCAAATTCCCGATCGAGGAAAATGAGAACAAATTCCATCTCCTGGAAGAAAGATTGAATGCTTTAGAAGGTCGAAGCTCCTCCGGTTTGAATGCTATTGATTTGTGCCTAGTGCCTGATATCAAGATTCCCGCTAAATTCAAAGTCCCCAGTTTTGAGAAATACAAGGGTACCACTTGTCCGATGAGTCACATCAAGGCATTTTGCAACAAGATGGCTCCGTATGCAGAAAATGATAAGCTTCTAATGCACTTCTTTCAGGATAGCCTAAGTGGGGCATCCCTTGAATGGTATACACGACTTGAACGAACCCATGTCCGCACATGGGATGAATTAGCAGAGGCTTTTCTCAAGCATTACAAGTACAACAGTGACATGGCTCCTACTAGACTACAACTCCAAAGTTTAACTCAGAAGGTTGATGAGTCTTTCAAAGAGTATGCACAAAGGTGGAGAGAATTAGCTTCCAGAGTCCAACCTCCTCTTTTGGAACGAGAGCTTGTAGACACGTTCATGAATACTCTGAAAGATCCTTATCTGAACATGATGATTGGATGCGCTTCCTCCGAATTCTCAAGTTTGGTTGTCGTAGGAGAACAAATTGAAAACGCTTTAAAGATGGGTAAAATCCAGGATATCTCCGATGTTTCCGAATTCACAGAAGAAGAGAAAAGTGAAACAAATGCAATTTCAGAGAATAGAGAAGAAGAACTCCCTGCTTATCCTCAGGTTCATGTTCTTAACTATCACCAAAATTACCAACAACAAGGTCCACGAAGGCCGAGAAGACCACCAAGAAAGATTGACCCGATTCCTATGACCTACAGTCAACTGCTCTCTCATTTACTCAATGATTCCTTGGTCCAACTAAGGGAATCTAAGCCCCCACCAACACCGATTCCTCAAGGATATGACTTAAATGCAAAGTGTGAGTACCATTCTGGGACATCTGGACATTCAACTGAGGATTGTAATATTTTGAAACACAAAGTCCAAGATCTCATTGACTCCAAAGCAATATCATTCACTCCAAATGGCCTGCACATAAATTGAGGAGTCATGAATATCCGTATTCCATAAAGCATCTCCAAAGAACAATAAGCCCAGACGGAGTCAAGCCTCCTCAACTATGGCAATCATCATTTCATTTCCGTATTCTCATTTCAGTATTTCCTATTTTGTAGAAGGCTACTTCCTTGTTTGAACTCGTTGGTATGATAATAATGAAAACACCACAAATTCTCGAGCAACTTTGTCAGAATCTTTTTCAAAAAGTAATCAAGAATGTTTTGTAGAAGCATCTCTCATTCTCAAGGTTCTTGTGCTCAGTTGTACCCGTGGAGGTTGGTGTTTCAGTTGGTGTTTGAGCTCTCCTTGCAACAAGTAGCTTCTCTAAGTTTGGTGACCACGCAAGGTTCCTCCATGTTTGATGGCAAATACTTCTTCAATGAATATGCTTGGGGCTCCCGATTGAGGGATAAGCAAGACGTACTCTTATCTTGAGCATTGCATCACTCGCATTGCTCGAATCCTTAAAGTGAGGCAAAAATTTACAAGTCCTGGGTGACTTTGTTGGAGTTTTCTTTTGAAGTAATCTGAAGTGTTTGGAAGGAACTGTAAAATGTATTCAAGATCAACAAGTCCAGACGGAGTCAAGCCTCCTCTACTATGGCAATCATCAATTCATTTCTGCATTTTCATCTGTAATTTTCCTTGTTTTGTTAAGTGTTACTTCCATGTAGAACTCGTTTTGTTTTTAAATGAAAATAAAAAGGCATCGCATATGCTAGTTTCGAATCAATCCATTCGTGTTCACTCATATATTTCTGTCTATCGATATCAAACTCTTGGTTCAAGCAAAAACATCAAAAGGAGAATGATGAAAAAATAATAAATGCAAAAATCTCTAATTATGCGCTTTTGAATAAAACCCCGCTGAGGATGTACAGGCATTGTTTCGAATCCCCAAACACTGGAGATATAAGGGAGATAGACCCTCGTTAACCCCTTTGAGCCTTGAAGTAGGAGTTTCTTTTCTATACAAAGAAAAAACCCTCACATTTAACCTAGGGGCAGGGTAGCATTCAATTAATCTGATCGAGCATTCAGAATTCATCAGGAGTGTGCACCTAAGGATACAACAATGGTCACCCTTCAAAAGGTTGAGAAAAATCAATATCACAATGGTAACCCCTCATCAATCAAAGACTCAGGAAGTCCCTCATTTCCACAATTCAGAAATTCAGGATCACACGACTTGTTCAACAATGACAAAAAAGAAAGGATTGAAAAAGAAAAAAAAAAAGAGCCCGCTAAGTCATCAACTTGAAAACAAGTGACTTAGGCAAAAATTAGGGCATCCCGCTGGACTCCAAAATAAAATTCAAAAGAATTTGTCCAGGCAAAAGTTAGGGAAACAAAAAAGGCAAAGCAGAAGCGAAAAACAAGGATTATAATACAAAGATCCTCATCAAAAGAACAAAGTTGTGTGATCAGACACCAAATCGAAAGGTAAAGTGACTGCCATGTCCAAAAGACCTCATTGGTTACTCAATCATCTCAAACTCCTCTTAAAGGATGAACGCTCGTATCGGGTTAAATTGAACTTAGGACTGGAGAACATCACGAGGAATGGGTGGGTTAGGTTAGACTTTGAGCCTTAAATCCTTCTTTTTAAAACCGTGAACCAGGCCACGTTACAACCCTTAAAAGACCTAATTGAAGCAGGGTTTATTTCAAGAGCATACTACACCAAGTTGCGTAAAACTGACTCCTAGATGTTTGCTTACCATTTATGCTGATATCGATATGACAAATAATTCAAACACTGAATGTCACAACTTTATTTCAATAAATCTTTTACTTGTGAATAAGCACTTGACATCAAGGAAAATCAAACAATGAACGACTGCAGAAAAAGTTGATCGATTCCATGAGCCATTCACTTCAAAGGCTGATTACTCCAAGGGGCAAGTTGTGTGAAGACTCTGTCAACTGAGGCATCCATTCAAGCTTCCATCAATCTGGGGCAATCAAGTCGAGGAATCTCTCTTGGGTTCAACCAATATGGGGCAATCACGTCGAGATTTGACAAATCTCTCCAAGGATCCTTTGGGCAAATTCCTTCGTAAGCCATGAAGCGTGGGGCACAATCTTCTGAGTTTTATTGCTCCCTCCTCAATCATAGGAGTTTATTTCTCCTGAAAGTTTTGTCTCTCCCCAAGCACATGAGTTTATTTCTCATGGGAGTTGTTCCACTCCCCCGACCTGAACTCCTTGTCTAAATTTCTCATCCTCAACATGGTGAATCGAGGGAATCTCCTCAAGCTCACTATCCCCAAGCAATTCAAGATGTAGGGAAAGTCAGATGAAGTCACTTCCTCCCCGACAAAGCTACATTTCAACCCTCAGTGCAGTTTCCAATGATCTTTGGTATTGCATGATTTCCAACACCGATTCATATTGATAACTCAAGACAACAAGCAAGGGACTCCAATAATCATGATTCTCTATCACTCTAATGCCTTTATTTGGCATCCTGCATATAGTGTTCACTGCATATAACATTGCATCCTCAAAAGCGTAGCATATCCGTCAAAGCGGAACATTACGCCATAGAAAAATTCAAACATGCATACAAAGCATAAGCCAGATAATACAAATCAACACTCAATCAAGACGATGATACTTCCCCACATAAAATGTTGTCCTTACAAACTCCGATTGATATCTGCTACTACATCACAAATCTCCTCAAACCATGGTGCCAATACCTGGTATCCTCAATCCCCAAAAGAAGTCTCATGTTCTCTCCCCAACGTGGATCGGATAGAATGTCTTTCTTCGTCAGAATCGTTGTCTCCGAGGTTATTTCCCGTGTGCTGCGTGAAGATTAGAGTGTGAATGAGGGTGGGCATTCAACCCATCTCATTTTTCAATCATTTGAATAACCATACTTGGTGTGTGGCAATTCGAACGATTGCCGCTCTTGAAGAGCTACACCCCGCCTTTGGCCTGAGGGATTAATGTAATTCTTATGCTCCGCCAGCATCAGCATCTCCGTGAATCTCCAATGTTTACCGATGTCTTTTGATCGAGTCTAGTCGTCACTAGTCTCCGTGATCTCTTCCCTCGTACGGGAAAAATTTTTAGATCCAACCCCCGTGTTGTGTATCCTTTGCCTTCCGTCCTGGCAATCCATTTCAAAACTAATTCCCAATCCCCAACCTCAGTGTTGATATTAATTCTTTCTTCCCTCGAACTCAGTGTCGATACCTCTCCTTTTCCAACCTCAGTGTTGATGTCTATCCTTTTCTTGTCCAACCCCAGTGTTGATGCCTATCATTCCTTCACCGACCTCCGTGTCGATGCCAATCGTCATTCACAACCTCAGTGTTGATGTTTGTCTTTTCTTGTCCAACCTCAGTGTTGATGTCCTCCACCTCAGTGTCGACGCCTTTCCTTTCACAACCTCAGTGTTGATATCCCCCAACCTCAGTGTTGATATGCTCCAACCTCAGCGTTGATGTCCTCCAACCCCAGTGTTGATGTTTATCTTTCTTCAATTCTTGTGAGTCGTGAGTTCGTTATTCTCACCCCGATGTTGAGTCATAGGTCGCACGAGATCTTTTCCTTCCAGTCCTGAAGATCGTACGAGATCCTCTCCTGTTTTCGAGTCGATGTTGAGTCGTAGGTCGCACGAGATCTTTTTTCCTTCCAGTCCTGAAGATCGTACGAGATCTTCTCCCGATGTTGAGTCGTGGATCGCACGAGATCTTTTCCTTTCAGTCTTTGTTTCATACAACCATCCTCTTGGAAAACCTTGTATTGGCACCGTTACCACGTTACATACTACCACCATTCAAATCTGTTATTCACTATAAATATCCCCACCAGAAAAACAAAAAAAATTCTCTTTCCCCAGCAAATATCAAAAGAAAAGTAAGGATAACTGTCATACCCCAAAATTTGCCCACATTATTTCTCTTATTCAAGCTTCAAGTCCATAGACAAAAGCTCATAAACACACTCTCCTATACAAAAGCTCTGAACTAGGGTTTGGTTCATTCAAAGGAAAATCAGTGAATCAATGGCTCCAAGACATCTCATATGGCTCAATATATCTCACATCATCTCCATGACAAGTATCAAGTCTGATCTCAAAGGATTGGTCACTCAACTGTTCAGAAAGTCAACAGTCGACTAAGTTAACCTAAAAGTCAACTGTGGTCAAAGTGAAGTCAAAACTCCTGATTTTTTGTCAAGATCCTCATCTTGAAGTATCATTCACCATTTGATCAAGAATTGATCATGGTTCATCAAGGAAAGATAAAAAATCAACAAATCAGAAGGTTTCCAAATTAGGGTTTTTATAGGAAAAGTCAACTGAACTTTGACCAGCCATAACTCCCACATGGAACATCCAAAATTTTCCATCCAAAGCGCATTTTGAAGAAAATTAGATTCTATACAAAATTGTCTCTCACATGCCAAGTCTAAAAATGTTTCATTTGAGAGATATGGACTAAAACATTATAGGTCCCTTTCAAAAGTCAACAAAAAGACACCTTTTTCAAAAGGTCACACAAGGAGCATGGAAAATAATTTTGATATGAGACCAAAGACACTGGTTAGAGGACTCTCTAAGGTTTCTAAAAAGTCCTGAAACTCCTCCATATCTTAAAAATTGAGGGAGATACGCCTTGTCAAAGTTGGTCGATTTCAAAGGGAAAAATGTGAAGTAAAGGCTTCAAAATGGATCTCTTTACGAATAGGCCCAAATATTTGACTCCAAACTTATCCATGGGCCTTACAATAGTCTTTTAAAATAATTATTTTATATTTATAATATTTACCTTATTTAATTGAATTTTAATTCATTTAAATATTGAATAAATCATTGTAAAATATGAAAAATTATTTTTAATTAAAGATTTGATTTCCAATCAATTTAAACCAATCCAAATGCCAAAAATATGTTTCAAAACTCGTCCCTAGAAAATTTGGAGCAAAAAGATTGAAATTGATCAATTTTAGGAAAGGTTTCTTAACAAATCTCAATCAAATTTCTCAAACCTTCAACACCAAGATTCAAGGAGATTTGGCAAAGTTTTTGTAGACCTAATCTGACCTATTATATATAGAGAACTTGTCAAGAACATAAGGGGATTTTTTTTGGCCGCTCCAAGTCTCTGTTCTAAGCAGTCTCTGTTCTAAGCCAAAAAACGTGGAACTGAGTGAAATAGCAGAGAAATTTTGAAGCGAATTCAAGCTATTCCGAGCATAGAGATCAATTCCTCGACCATTCCTGAAGCGCTACAAGGCATCAACGACGCTCCACGCCTTCAGAATCGCGGGCTGTGACTAACGGTTTGCTCAGTTTTTTTCTCTCTCGATTACGTAGGCTTGCGGATTTTTAATGAGTTTTGATTGTATATCTATGCTTATCATCACGTTGCGATTGTATCTGGAGGTTTAATTGCTTTTATTCGCACATATAAAGAGTTTGCCATTGTTAGGGTTTGGTTCCTCACAAAGAGGGGTTTTGATCAAAGGCAAATTCAATACAAATTAGCGGATCCAATGAGTTCGTGAGACTGTTCATATTTGATTTGGACCACTTGCTTGTGTTTTTCGGTGATGATTCACAGGTTTTAAGGGTACTTACATATAGCTATGGCGGAAAACCGTAGGTAGAAGTTTCTGCCATTTTGCAGAAAAAAGGAACGTGTGGAGAAGAAGACCATTTGGGCTGGGCGCGAATTTTTGAATTTAACTAACAAAATTTTATTTTTTATGTTATAATTTGGATTGGTATCACTAGCAGCTTGTTAATAATGGCCTGGTGGTGGAATGCTCGGAATTCTCATGAGTGCGAGGAGGTGGGTTCAACTCCTGCCTCACACAAATTATTTTGTTTATTTTCCTATGGTAAGTCCCTTGCAGATCGTGTACGTGCAACACCATCGCGACCACGATACACCCCATGCTTAGGCCATTGGATCCCTCTTTACCCAGATCCAACGTTGGGGAGTACGCAGCACCATCATGGACCCCCAAGATGCTATCACACTGGAGCGAAAGCTGAGTATTTTTCAATTTTTTTTTCTTTTTATTATATAAATTTGTTTTCTTTATATTGTATTGTTAAAAACCCTTTTATCTTTTACAAATAATAAAATTTATATTATTTACATTATAGATAATTATTATATTTATTAGTTTATTTCTTTTATGTTATTTGTGTAGTTAAATTCTTATTTTATTTATTTATGTTAATTATTAAAGTTAGTTTTAATTTGTCTAAATATTTTAATAAAATCATATTTATTTATTTTAATCCATAAAAAATCATAAAAAATGTTTTTAGCCCGTTTTTATTTTTCTCTCCGATTTAATTAATTAGGTTGCGAAATCAATAATTAATTAAATCGATTTGTGTTGCTTTATTCAATTTACGTCCGAATCAGGGTTTATGAGAATTTGCCCTACACTAAAAATATTTCTTTTTCTGTGCCTTTTCAGGGTTGACTCTTCAAATACACTCCGACTACGCGCCACGTCAAATACGAAGCTAAGTATTCGATTCTTTTATTTTCAAAGTCTATTTTGTTTCCTTTTGATTTTAGGGTTTACCTTTTATATTTTTGAACTATGCATACATTCATCCCTTTTCTGCCTTGCCTTTCAGGGTCAACCCCAAAAGCCCCTACTAACCATATCAGATCAAATGCAAAGCTAAGTATCTATTCTTCTTTATTTATTTATTTAGCCTTACAATATTTATCCTTTATTTTAGGTTTAGTTATTTTGCTTTCGAACCGATAATGCACTCACTGTACTTTGCCTTCTTGTTCTTCCTCCTTTTCAGGTTTATCAATTGCCAAAGCGACGTCATTGGTAACCCTAAACCTCATTTTATTCTATGCCTTTTATTATTATTACTTGTGTCAAACCCTGATAAGGGATCCGCTGGTTACAATTTCCCGCCCCCTTTATTGCTTTATATTACTGCGTGGTTAGTAATCCTAGGGAGTGCAAGCCTTAAACTGAATTAGAATAACTAATTAAAAGATAAATATCTGAATATAATCACGTGATTGTTGCACACACGCACCCTTTGGGTAACCTCTCTGCTGCCTTGTTGCCTTGTTGCCTTGTTGCCTGTTGCCTGTTGCCTTTGTGTTTTTGCAGAATAAGCCACGTCCCTCGAATACGAGGATACCTCAGCCATGTTGCCTCGATAAAAAGGTCACGACCCTAAATGATGCTGCCTTCGATACACAAAAATGACCTCGACCCTCGGAAGTTGCCTACGGAAAAAGGCTGAGGTATCTTCTGGCTGCCTACGAAAAATGGCTTATTCTGATCCTTGCCTTAGACTACCTGCCCCTCTATGGCATGGGACAGTCTTATGGCAAAGGATGCTTCGATGACCCTTCAACCTCCAAACGAAAGGCTTCCTGCCCTCTTATGGCAAGGATAGACCCTTTCATTCTGAAAGGCTAAAAAGAGACCTATCATCTGAGTTTAAGGTAATTGCCCCTAATTGCCTTGCAATGCTCAAACTTTCATTATATTCTTTCTCATAATTTTTCAAAAGGGCTACGCTCATTTACGAGCTAAAGTCCCTATCTCTTTCATCTACTTTTTCTAAAAAACAAACGAGCAAGCAAAGCAATTAAGAGCCCATGGAAAACCATGGATGCAAAGGGTGCCTTACACCTTCCCTTTGCATAAATTACCCCCCGAACTTAGATTTCTTTAAAAGGTTTTTTTCTGTTTCTTTTAGCCTTTCTGAATTTGTTTGGATAAAATAAAAGTCGGTGGCGACTCTTGCTCAACCGCACATTTCGATCGATAAAAAGTCAGTTCACCGTATTACAGAACTGGCGACTCTGCTGGGGATTTTTCGATAAAAGAGGGGTTACCTTAAAAGTTTAGGATTCACTTAAATGTTTTCTATTGTTTGCTTTGTTTGTTTTATCTTTCAGGGGCGTTTTGGGAAAATTGAAGGACGAATCCTATTCCCGGATTCAAGAACACTTAAGATTAGGAGTGGCATAGTCATGGCGACCTCTTTCACATATGTGGGAGATGAGTCAATATGAAGTTCACGCTTGAGTTAGGACTCCATAGCATATGCACACCTTTCTCAAATGAGGGGGGTCTATGTATGTGTCTGTGGGTGCGCCGGAGCTCAAGGACCTTTAGTTACCCTTAACCCATCCTGGCCTTTAGGAACGTAGTGGGGGGACTACCCTTGACAAATGTTAAGGACTAGCCGCTACCCGATACTACAATTCAGATAGGTTCTTTCTCAAAGTATCATTGCATGGTGCAAATGCATCATGTCCGAGGGTGCTTTAGAAGGGCTTACAATTCTGGATAACTTGTAGAACCTGTTGCTGAAATCTCCTTATCCATAGAAATGCCCTTGGGAAGGACACCTGATCAGACTCCATGCAAGCCTTAAGCCAAAAATTGTGTGACTTGTGTGACTTGTTTGTGTTTGCTACTAACCTTCGTTCCTTGCAGGTTTTGTTAAAAGGACTTGTTTGTCCTTACTATCTCACGTTGTGCCTAATGAACTGCATTCACATAACATTCATGACATCATAAGCATAACATGACTTAACTAACCCTTTCAAGGATCTTAGGGATTTAGGGCGCATAATTTCAGGGACTCCTATCAAGGACTGATTTCCTAATCAAGGGGCAAGAGTATTTATTTTCCTCTGGCCACGCACCTTCCAATTCAAAGACTCAGTACCTAGCAAAGGGCAAGAGGATTTATTTTCCTCTAGCCATATGCTTTCAAATTCAAAAGTACAAGTATCCCGAATCAGAGGCGATGACCCACTGGATATGGTGAGCTTGATTCCCATAGAAGAACGTCCAAAAATCAGAGTTCTTCAAACGAAGAAGCGACCAAATCATTTTTTACGTTGCTAACTAAATTTCCGGAGATCCTTGAAAATATTGCATCTGCATTCATAACATCGCATAACAGGTTTCTCATAACAGGTATCTCATCCTCTCTTGTTGTTTACTTCAGCATAAATGGATTTCGAGCAATCAGTCAAACACCTCCAGGCTCGGAATACCCGATCCCAGACTTTGATTCTGAACTCACCCAAGTGCAAGAAGAATTGAAGGCACTCCTATTCTTGGGGTACAATTACAATGCGAGATGCGCTTATTATTCGAACAATCCTGGTTATGGTGTAAAGGATAGTAAACTGCTGAAGCGTGCGATTAAAGATTTAATCATGACACTCAAATCAGAAAAGACCACGACAATGAAATCACGACAACTGAGTCACGACAACAAAGTCGCGACAACTGAGTCACGATAATGGAATCACGACAACTGAGTCACGATAATGGAATCACGACAACTGAGTCACGACAACAAAGTCACGACAACTGAGTCACGATAATGGAGTCACGACAACTGAGTCACGATAATGGAATCACGACAACTGAGTCACGATAATGGAATCACGACAACAAAGTCACGACAACTGAGTCACGATAATGGAATCACGACAACAAAGTCACGACAACTGAGTCACGATAATGGAGTCACGACAACTGAGTCACGATAATGGAATCACGACAACTGAGTCACGATAATGGAATCACGACAACAAAGTCACGACAACTGAGTCACGATAATGGAATCACGACAACAAAGTCACGACAACTGAGTCACGATAATGGAATCACGACAACTGAGTCACAACAATTACTTCACTCATATGATCCAGACGCTCAGGGCAATCGAGCCAACAAATTCTAGCACCTACTATAAACCCAATGCGAGGTGCGCGTACCATTCCAACAGTCTTGAACATTACACAAACAATTGCTGGACATTAAAGAATAAGATTCAAGATCTGATCAATGACGGAGAAATCAAATCCAACCCTCCTGAAACCCCTGTGGTGATCACCGCTCCTATGCCTAGTCATGACATGATTGATTGACGTCTAGACGGGCGAACTTTTGGATCATTAGATCTACTTTCATTTGCAAGTTTCTTTTCTGTTTGTTTAAACATTTGACTCATGATAGACATTATCTGTTTTAATAATCATCATCAGTGCATTGCATATGTTTGTCTTGAATAAATTATTTCGCTATCACTCATTTTAAATTGCGTCTTTACTTTGCATATGTTTTGTGATACTCGACTCCTGCTAAAGTTGTATGCCTTCTGAGGGAGGATGACGAAAACGATACCGCAAACTCATACAGTATGCTTTTGAGCAGACTATGCTGACGATGTACAGGCATTTTTTCAATTCCTAAACAGTGGAGATATAAGGATGTTAACCCCTCGTCAACCCCTTTGAGCCTAAGAAGTAGAAGTTTCTTTCTTGTACTAATTAAAACCTTTGATCATAACCTGGGGCAGGGTAGTTCTCAGTTAATTTGGCTGTGCATTCTATTTTAAGAGAATCATTCAGCACACCTTTCAAAAAAGGTTTCAATCACAAGCGTTCATCCGCACACATCAAAGAAGTATTGGAGATGTCAATCAAAAACCAATGATGGTTCATCAATCATTAAGCAAGGCAGTCAATATCTTTCAAAAAAAAAATGAAAAAACATATATACAAAGAAAAGCCTGCTAAGTCAAAAATAAAAAAGAAGACTTAGGCAAAAATCAAGGCGTCCCGCTGACTGTAAGCTCAAAAGAGACAGTTCAGGCAAAAGTTAGGGATATCAAAAAGATGAAAAAATAAGTCAATAAATTCTTGAACAACTCAAAGTTGTGACTACCAAAAGGAAGAAGTGACTGCCATCTCAAAAGCTCTCTCTGCTTGTGAACCATCATCATTATCAAAGGTGCAAATCCAAAAGTCTCTTGGAACCTGAATGCATAAGTCGAACCAACTGAGCTTAGGAATGAAGAACATCACGAAGAAGGGGATGGGTATAAATAAACTTTGAGCCTTTATCTTTTGTTTCTTAAAACCGTGAACCAAGCCACGTTACAACCCTTGAAAGTCCTAACTGAAGCATGGTTAGTTCGAAAGCATACTGTCACCAAAAAGGTATCCCGACTCCTTAAGGTTTACTAAAATGCTGAGTGGATATTTCGCTTCTACAAAAAATAGCATGTTTTACAAATATCACGCTTTCACATCTCTGGTTTTAATGTTTTTTAAAAAAAAAAAAAACTCAAGACAAACGTATGCATTGCATCTCATGAATTCATTATTAAACATATTCTGCTACGTAATTTCAAATGTTAGCATCAGAATAAATTTGCACATGGTACAACTAATGACTAAAAGTTATCCCAACAGACAAGATTACTCCGAGAAGCAATGTCTCGTACGTATACAAGGGGCATGACATGTTTTGCCCAATCAATCTGGGGCAATCAAGTCAAGATTCGAAGAATCTCTCAAAATACCAAAAGTCAAAGGCATTCATCCCATGTGGACTTCAAACTATTTCCCGATCAATCTGGGGCAATCAAGTCAAGATTCCGAGAATCTCTCATGGATGCTCGAACAATCAGGGGCATACATCCAAGTATATCTAAAGCTAGTCCCCAATCAACATGGGACACTGTCTTGAGCCTATGATTACTGGGGGCATATCGCCCATAGTGTACATCTCATAAAGCCCTCGCGAGGCGAATCTTTCCAAAGATCCTACTAGCAGGGGCAAATCTATGCAAGTCTAGTTTTACATCTTTATCAAATACTCAGTGGCATGTCCTAATCAAATCCAGGAATGGTAGTCACTATAATACTGGGGGAAATATTCAAGGCATCCATGCCTTCCCGCAATTCCGATTTCACAAAATCATATCCCCACAGAACAATCCTCTAGAAGATATCTTCAAACATACTCGGCCCGACAAAGACATGGCTCCCCAACAGAGTTTACATCTTCAATACCACCTGTTCTCCGACACTTTGCTCTTCTCCAACATGATTTATTAATATCCCTAAATCAGGGTACATCAAACTACTGATCATCCCCAAGCAGAAACCATAAATCCCCAGCTGAGCATCTTCAAGACGAAATCAGATATCAAAATCACGAAGACATGGAGATTTATTTTTTCGACTAAAAATCATAAGCACATACCATATGACACAAACATATTCATGCATTGCATACATAACTTCATAATAAATTCATGCATGACATACAAAATTTCTCATTTATTTTGAGACACTCATTACATAACACATGCATCATGACATAAGAAAACTAACCTTTACTTTTCAGGATATTACTGTCTCTACTTTCAAGAATTAAGTCGATATCTTTGACGGTTCCTTAATGATCTATCTTCAGAGTTAAGTCGATACCTTTGACGGTTCCTTAACAATCTATTAAGTCGATACCTTTGACGGTTCCTTAATGATCTATCTCCAGAGTTAAGTCGACACCTTTGACGGTTCCTTAACGACACACTTCAGATATAAGTCGACACCTTTGACGGTTCCTTATACAATCTATCTACATATCTGAGTCGATACCTTTGACGGTGCCTCAATGATATGCTTCAAAGTTAAGTCGACACCTTTGACGGTTCCTTAACAACCCACATCAAGAGTTAAGTCGACACCTTGGACGGTTCCTTAACGACGTATTTCAAATTTAAGTCGATACCTTTGACGGTTCCTTAAATAACCCAACACAGACTTGAGTCGACACCTTTGACGGTTCCTCAACATTCAAACAAAAAAGAGAAGAAGGCAAAAGCAGAAATTTCGCAACAATCCATACTCCAACAACTACCAGATGGCATCTACAAGCCCATCTCCGACAAAAAGTCCCTACTGCAAATAGGGCAAATTTCTTGGTATTCTAGTGTTCAATCATCTTCCACCTTCAGATACCGACTGGCACACAAACCACTCTACATCTTCAGGTTTAAGATAATTGAACAGGGGCAGCTGTCATACCCCAAAATTTGCCCACATTATTTCTCTTATTCAAGCTTCAAGTCCATAGACAAAAGCTCATAAACACACTCTCCTATACAAAAGCTCTGAACTAGGGTTTGGTTCATTCAAAGGAAAATCAGTGAATCAATGGCTCCAAGACATCTCATATGGCTCAATATATCTCACATCATCTCCATGACAAGTATCAAGTCTGATCTCAAAGGATTGGTCACTCAACTGTTCAGAAAGTCAACAGTCGACTAAGTTAACCTAAAAGTCAACTGTGGTCAAAGTGAAGTCAAAACTCCTGATTTTTTGTCAAGATCCTCATCTTGAAGTATCATTCACCATTTGATCAAGAATTGATCATGGTTCATCAAGGAAAGATAAAAAATCAACAAATCAGAAGGTTTCCAAATTAGGGTTTTTATAGGAAAAGTCAACTGAACTTTGACCAGCCATAACTCCCACATGGAACATCCAAAATTTTCCATCCAAAGCGCATTTTGAAGAAAATTGGATTCTATACAAAATTGTCTCTCACATGCCAAGTCTAAAAATGTTTCATTTGAGAGATATGGACTAAAACATTATAGGTCCCTTTCAAAAGTCAACAAAAAGACACCTTTTTCAAAAGGTCACACAAGGAGCATGGAAAATAATTTTGATATGAGACCAAAGACACTGGTTAGAGGACTCTCTAAGGTTTCTAAAAAGTCCTGAAACTCCTCCATATCTTAAAAATTGAGGGAGATACGCCTTGTCAAAGTTGGTCGATTTCAAAGGGAAAAATGTGAAGTAAAGGCTTCAAAATGGATCTCTTTACGAATAGGCCCAAATATTTGACTCCAAACTTATCCATGGGCCTTACAATAGTCTTTTAAAATAATTATTTTATATTTATAATATTTACCTTATTTAATTGAATTTTAATTCATTTAAATATTGAATAAATCATTGTAAAATATGAAAAATTATTTTTAATTAAAGATTTGATTTCCAATCAATTTAAACCAATCCAAATGCCAAAAATATGTTTCAAAACTCGTCCCTAGAAAATTTGGAGCAAAAAGATTGAAATTGATCAATTTTAGGAAAGGTTTCTTAACAAATCTCAATCAAATTTCTCAAACCTTCAACACCAAGATTCAAGGAGATTTGGCAAAGTTTTTGTAGACCTAATCTGACCTATTATATATAGAGAACTTGTCAAGAACATAAGGGGATTTTTTTTGGCCGCTCCAAGTCTCTGTTCTAAGCCAAAAAACGTGGAACTGAGTGAAATAGCAGAGAAATTTTGAAGCGAATTCAAGCTATTCCGAGCATAGAGATCAATTCCTCGACCATTCCTGAAGCGCTACAAGGCATCAACGACGCTCCACGCCTTCAGAATCGCGGGCTGTGACTAACGGTTTGCTCAGTTTTTTTCTCTCTCGATTACGTAGGCTTGCGAATTTTTAATGAGTTTTGATTGTATATCTATGCTTATCATCACGTTGCGATTGTATCTGGAGGTTTAATTGCTTTTATTCGCACATATAAAGAGTTTGCCATTGTTAGGGTTTGGTTCCTCACAAAGAGGGGTTTTGATCAAAGGCAAATTCAATACAAATTAGCGGATCCAATGAGTTCGTGAGACTGTTCATATTTGATTTGGACCACTTGCTTGTGTTTTTCGGTGATGATTCACAGGTTTTAAGGGTACTTACATATAGCTATGGCGGAAAACCGTAGGTAGAAGTTTCTGCCATTTTGCAGAAAAAAGGAACGTGTGGAGAAGAAGACCATTTGGGCTGGGCGCGAATTTTTGAATTTAACTAACAAAATTTTATTTTTTATGTTATAATTTGGATTGGTATCACTAGCAGCTTGTTAATAATGGCCTGGTGGTGGAATGCTCGGAATTCTCATGAGTGCGAGGAGGTGGGTTCAACTCCTGCCTCACACAAATTATTTTGTTTATTTTCCTATGGTAAGTCCCTTGCAGATCGTGTACGTGCAACACCATCGCGACCACGATACACCCCATGCTTAGGCCATTGGATCCCTCTTTACCCAGATCCAACGTTGGGGAGTACGCAGCACCATCATGGACCCCCAAGATGCTATCACACTGGAGCGAAAGCTGAGTATTTTTCAATTTTTTTTTCTTTTTATTATATAAATTTGTTTTCTTTATATTGTATTGTTAAAAACCCTTTTATCTTTTACAAATAATAAAATTTATATTATTTACATTATAGATAATTATTATATTTATTAGTTTATTTCTTTTATGTTATTTGTGTAGTTAAATTCTTATTTTATTTATTTATGTTAATTATTAAAGTTAGTTTTAATTTGTCTAAATATTTTAATAAAATCATATTTATTTATTTTAATCCATAAAAAATCATAAAAAATGTTTTTAGCCCGTTTTTATTTTTCTCTCCGATTTAATTAATTAGGTTGCGAAATCAATAATTAATTAAATCGATTTGTGTTGCTTTATTCAATTTACGTCCGAATCAGGGTTTATGAGAATTTGCCCTACACTAAAAATATTTCTTTTTCTGTGCCTTTTCAGGGTTGACTCTTCAAATACACTCCGACTACGCGCCACGTCAAATACGAAGCTAAGTATTCGATTCTTTTATTTTCAAAGTCTATTTTGTTTCCTTTTGATTTTAGGGTTTACCTTTTATATTTTTGAACTATGCATACATTCATCCCTTTTCTGCCTTGCCTTTCAGGGTCAACCCCAAAAGCCCCTACTAACCATATCAGATCAAATGCAAAACTAAGTATCTATTCTTCTTTATTTATTTATTTAGCCTTACAATATTTATCCTTTATTTTAGGTTTAGTTATTTTGCTTTCGAACCGATAATGCACTCACTGTACTTTGCCTTCTTGTTCTTCCTCCTTTTCAGGTTTATCAATTGCCAAAGCGACGTCATTGGTAACCCTAAACCTCATTTTATTCTATGCCTTTTATTATTATTACTTGTGTCAAACCCTGATAAGGGATCCGCTGGTTACAATTTCCCGCCCCCTTTATTGCTTTATATTACTGCGTGGTTAGTAATCCTAGGGAGTGCAAGCCTTAAACTGAATTAGAATAACTAATTAAAAGATAAATATCTGAATATAATCACGTGATTGTTGCACACACGCACCCTTTGGGTAACCTCTCTGCTGCCTTGTTGCCTTGTTGCCTTGTTGCCTGTTGCCTGTTGCCTTTGTGTTTTTGCAGAATAAGCCACGTCCCTCGAATACGAGGATACCTCAGCCATGTTGCCTCGATAAAAAGGTCACGACCCTAAATGATGCTGCCTTCGATACACAAAAATGACCTCGACCCTCGGAAGTTGCCTACGGAAAAAGGCTGAGGTATCTTCTGGCTGCCTACGAAAAATGGCTTATTCTGATCCTTGCCTTAGACTACCTGCCCCTCTATGGCATGGGACAGTCTTATGGCAAAGGATGCTTCGATGACCCTTCAACCTCCAAACGAAAGGCTTCCTGCCCTCTTATGGCAAGGATAGACCCTTTCATTCTGAAAGGCTAAAAAGAGACCTATCATCTGAGTTTAAGGTAATTGCCCCTAATTGCCTTGCAATGCTCAAACTTTCATTATATTCTTTCTCATAATTTTTCAAAAGGGCTACGCTCATTTACGAGCTAAAGTCCCTATCTCTTTCATCTACTTTTTCTAAAAAACAAACGAGCAAGCAAAGCAATTAAGAGCCCATGGAAAACCATGGATGCAAAGGGTGCCTTACACCTTCCCTTTGCATAAATTACCCCCCGAACTTAGATTTCTTTAAAAGGTTTTTTTCTGTTTCTTTTAGCCTTTCTGAATTTGTTTGGATAAAATAAAAGTCGGTGGCGACTCTTGCTCAACCGCACATTTCGATCGATAAAAAGTCAGTTCACCGTATTACAATAACACTGACACCATCTTTTCAGGACAAATTTCGGGTCTTGGATATTTAATCTTCTTCTACCTCGAATGTTCGAAAGGCTAGCGCCAATCTCACCTTCAGGTTTAAGACGATTAAATAGGGGCAGCTGTCATACCCCAAATTTGTCCTACCCTTTAATTTCTAACTGGCTTGGACTTTTGCATTCATGTATATACCTTCCATTAGGTCATCAACATAACATCATGCATCATTAATCAATCAATTTGGTATGGGGTCGAGGATCTTGGTAATTAGGGTTCTCACTGGCTTTAAGGTTTTCATCTCAGGTTATTCTTTCTTCATCAACACGCACCTAAGGCAAATGGATCAAGGTTTCTCATCCATCCTGATTGAGCTTTTTGACTCCCATCTCTACTAAGTCGAAGTTCAGATAAGTCAGTGAAATCAATTTGAAGATTAATGGCTCAAGGTCATAAAAAGGAAAAACGGAATAGAAAGAGGAATATTCTTGTGGTTTCTTGGCACAAGTTGTAAGGCATTAATACATTGTTAGAGTTTCTTCAAGTTACAAATGTCATTACTCATTCAAAGTTGCAAGATGAAGAAGATTCTTTTCATACACAAAATCATTGAACTACATGAATGGTGTTCAAGAAAAGTCATTACAAGTTACATTCAGAATCCAAGGCGTTTGAAATACTTTACATGTGAAAATTACAACAAAAAAGAGAACATAATCAAAGCCTATAGTTATTTCTCTTGAGATGCCCCATGCGATCAATGTCCACTCAACATGCTGCCTTGTTAAAAACTGAACCAAAAACCAACCTGCAAAATCACCACATTCAGAAAACCTTTCAGTCAAACAAATCACCACACCACAATGCAAATTCCAAATATATACAAACTGTTCCAAAACTACTTCATACCAAATCTGACAAAACATACCCTACAATCGTTAACAAATAACCTGCATATCATACAAAACACCATCAAATCCTACATGACAGTAAACTCACTCAACCATAACTTTTCCTAACTTCTAACTAAGCCTTTTCATAACAAAATCCAAGTAGGAGAAGCTGCATCAGTGGGTTGAGAGAAGAAAGCAAAACAGTATGCAACAACTAACAATTTACCTTCACTTACTTCAACATCAACCTTCAAGTTCAATTCAGTTCTCAATTTTAATTACCCTGCATTTTCACCATACAATTCAAACATATCAAGAAACCTCACCAATAATCCACACAAGCTATACAAAATTCAGAACCTCACACTTCAAACTCAGCCCATTTAGTGTAACAGAAAAACAGTTTTTTGTGTAACTAACTTCACACCACTTTCTAACCATTTTGTAACAGAATTGAACATCCCTAACTAACTAGCCAACTAATAACTATCTTCCATCTAACAGTTTTAACAACCTTATAACCTATAACAACTAACTTTCAGCAGACTTTTGTTTTAACCTCTACACTACTAACAGAAGCAAAACTAACCAAAAACAGAAATAACAACCTTCTAACTGAATTGAACTCCCTGTAACAGAATCCGAACCTAAGTAACTACCTCCCAAACCTCACTCCAAACCTAACTCACCCGAGCCTACACTCTATATAATCACCCAGTCCCTCCATAATTCAAACTTCATGCATTAATCTACTCCACTGAAACACACAATCTTCTTCACTTCACTCATCTCCACACTTTCACTCTCCCATCTTCATCTTCATCTATTCACTCTCCACCATCATCGATCCATCACCATAGCAAATCATAACCGAATTCTCATCTTCATCGACCCTTCAATCTTCAATCCCTTCATCGATACATCTTCGACTCACCTTCAAGAATTATCTGCATCCAACGTTCTTCATCATCATCACTGCTCAGCATATCATCACCTTCACAACGCTACAGCAAACGGCAACAACGGCATCATACCGAGTTCGCGATTCACGGAAAATCAAACAGAAGAAGAAGAAGGAATCGAAAGAAGAAAAGAAGAGAGTAAAACACGAACAAGGACTCGAAGTTACCTGAATCAACATCTCCTTTCAACTGCGTTTATTTCGCGATTCAAGCACTTACAAAGAACATAGAGCCGGTTCTTCTGCGATTGGTCTCCAATTCAGGTTCCTTTTGATTGCTTTCCTTACAAATCCGTGTATATGCCTGAATATTGAGGATTGCGACGTGATTTATGCCTCAAATCGCTTAATATTCGTTTGAATACTCGACCATTAGAAGTTAGGGTTCATCTTCCCCCTTTTCGGATCCGGACATATGAGACTCCCGTTCAAGAAATTGATGGGAGATTCAGGTTCAGGGCGCAATTTCAGGTTGAGTTTATGTTTAGGTGTTGTTGATTGAAAGGGTGGAGACGGTGGCTCACGGCGGGGAAGGCCATCGGCGCCGTTTCTTTGAGAAGATGAGAAAGAGAGAGTTTGAGGGAATGAGAAAGATGAATGGTCACATAAACTTCAACCCTAATTTCCCCTTTCTTTTCATTTAATTAGCTTAGTATTAATTAGAGTTGATTAGGATTAATTATGTTTAACTAGACTAATTCTGAAAATAAAATCTGGATCAACAAAATGCACTGGGCCGAATTGCTATCTCACCCCCCCCCTTTGGCCCATGTTGTTCTCTTCTCTTTATCTGAAAACATAATTGGACCAAGGCATAATTGTCATGGGCCACGAATTGCTAATGCATACCCCCCTGAGGCCCACATACGTTCCCTATCTTTTTTTTCCTGGTTCACAAAAACAACTTTGGGCTAACTGTATGTGGGCCTGCGCCCTAATTCTCAGCACACCTGAATCCAATTTGCACCTCCCTAATCACATGTTTTTACTATTGTTAGAATTTAGTTTTTGATATAGTTTTTTTTTCTTTTTTTTTCTTAGTAATAAAGATAAAACTTAGTAGATTTCAGAATTAATTTTAGTCTTAGAATTTTCTCATAAAAACCTCATAAAAAAATACTAGTTTAGGCTTAGTAGCATTTAGGTTTTTACTACAATTTAGGCTTGAATTAGAATTCCCTTAACATTAAAAAACTCATAAAAATAGTAGTATTTTTAGGTTAATTTTGTATTAATGCTTGAATCTTCTCTTTTATTCTTTTGTGTCATTTCCATGTCTTTGGTATAATTGTTGTGTGATTTGTTGCTAGCTTTTAGCCACATTTTAGGCCTACTTTGTTAATATCATTAGTATGCTCCTTTTAGGATTCCATTACCATGTTAACTTTAGATTAGACTACCTTGTACATAAAACATTAGAATTTAGACTAGAATAACTCTAGGCTTAGAAATTAGGCTAGTCCCCCTCTTTTCATTCTTTTTCTTTTTCAACATTAAAACACTTAATAACTATCAAAATAAAATCCCTCTAAAAAATACAAAGAAAATACTTAAAAAACATTAATAAAAAAGTGAAAATCATTAAAAAGGGAATGGAAGCTTGAATCTCCCTTGCTTAAGGGAATCATTCGAGTGCTTGGATCTCCCTTGCTTAAGGGAACCATTCAGGCGTAAGTTCCCAACTTCTAAAAAACACCAACCAAAGAGTAACTCGAGTTTCCCTTGCTTAAGGGATTTCCTCGAAACGCTCAAAATCACTCTCTCACCTCCTTTCTTAAGGGCATTGTTATCTCCGCTCTATTGCATCCTAGGCTGTCCCCTTATGCAAGAGCGCGAGCGTTAACTCCGCCCAACTAAAAAACACAAAAACAAACAGAAAATATTGAGCCGAACTACGGCGCTCTGATTCCTGGAAAGGATACGTAGGCATCAAGTCGCGGGGCTTGAACGAGCACACTTGTAAATAATTCCTTCTTTTCCCCGTATTTCTTTTGCATTCATTCGCATATAGACATAGACATAGTACACACCCTTTAGATAGAAACAAACATAGGTGGATACCATCGAGTACGGTGGGCGTGAGGGGTGCTAGCACCTTCCCCTTGCGTAACCGACTCCCGTGCCCTATTCTCTGGTCGAAAGACCATGTTCTTATTTTGAGTTAGGTTTCCTGGTATTCCTTTCCCTTATGGGATAAATATATCGGTGGCGACTCTGTTCATTTTTTGCGAGCGTGCGACAGCCAGCAATCATCCCCAAAGCCTCAGCAATTGCATCATCGTTTCTTCCAACTCTCCCATCCATTGCTCTGCATAAATCACAAACAATTTAGTCAGAACAATAGTATCGACAAGTTAACTCGTACTAGTCGCATACAGAGGGAAGACTGACACAAGACTATGGTCACAACGACCGACTATGCTCTGATACCACTATTGTAACACCCTTCTAAACCCGCGGCAAATAAATAAATATATCAGAGTAACATGAAACAAGGGTGCCACAATTCAAATTAAAAAAAAACATCATATGTCATTGTCATGCATTCACTGAGGAAATTCATCATAATACAAAATAACTCATGTTAACACAACGGAAAATCAATCATACGGATAAGTTCAACATCTTTGAAAACTATATCCCTCAGAACTCAAATTAAAACAAATAGAATCATAAAAACATAAACTCAAAACTCGCGTCCCCCAGTGTTACAATATTAGAGCATGACACCTGACGCTAAACTAAACGCACTGACTCATGAACTAATCCTCACCAAGTCGAAAAGCCGCTATCCTCAATCTGAAAATGACAACATGTAAGGGTGAGTGTCGTCGTAATTAACAAATATTATTGCATCATAAATAATAACACATCATAGTCATATTATTCACCCAATTGTATTATATTCAGACAATTCAACAAACACACAACCAACACATCATCAATTTATAACACTGAAACACATTCAATCATGTTATGAAAATCATGCATATGAATGGACTGACATTATGCATGTGGTACCAACATCATCAATGGGAATAACCCACCGACCAATCCAACATCGTCAAGATACGGCCCTGCCAGCATAAATTCCACACAATGGGAATTATGTCCTTCACTGATCCAACACATCATCATGGATACAACCCTCAAGAAATGATTATGAATGAATGCAAACATACATGAAACATACTTATACCCTCGTCAAGTCCATGAGTAACATCATCTAATACTCAAACCATCATCATCATCATCATCAAAGCATGTTTATATATATATATATATATATATATATATTAACATCATTCAATACAATCATATAATCAACCAATAAAAATGTTATTTCATCAGATTCATCATACTCGAAACGACACTCAAAACAGGTCAACGGTTCAAAAGTTACGCGTCATCAAACTTTCAAAAATCACAAAACAGCAAAATTCTGCACTCGCGTTGGTCATACACGTACCATACGCGTTTCAGCAGAGGCTGATTTCCACACAAAAGCACACCGTACGCGTACCACTTTGCCATACGCGTATCACCACCCCCTCATACGCGTACCATACGCGTACGAGCAGAAGGGCGTATTTTGGACGGGACAGGGCGCGTACCATACGCGTACGTCCCCTGGCAAGCCCCTCATACGCGTATTATACGCGTATCATACGCAAATGGCTAGAGACTTCCAAAAACCTGCAACTCGTACCAGTTCGTCTTCTTCGCGTTTTACACCATGACAGCCTGCGATTTTGGATCTAAAACAGAAATTCGGCACTCTTTAACATATAGGATTCATCTATCTTCAATAGTCTATCACCATATATCAATTTTACCCATTACAATCCTAATTTCTACTCAATTATTTAGGGATTTACATTCATAGATTCAGTTCCATGGATGAACATAGCAACACATCAAACAAACACTATATTCATACCATAACATCAACCCACACACAATTATGCAAAGAATTCAGTATGGATAATCATCAATCATATAATCTATTCAAAATCATCCTAAATCCCAATCTAACATACCATCCAATTGAACTAAATAATATCCCTAATCAACATTATCATCTAAAAATGCGATAAGAGATGCTAACCGGAGAGTCCCCCCTTACTTTAGCCAAAAGTTCTTGATTTGGTCTCTCCCTCTTCTGTTCCTCTTTCACGTTCTTCGAGTTCCCAATTCCTTATTTCTTCTTTTCACAATCTATCCCTTTTTCCAATTTCCTTATTATTTTATGAAAAATAACATTATAATTAGTTAAGGGCTTTACTAATATAACACCCCCTTCTTACTAACATCACACATGGCCCAATGCCATAAATCATTCTTTTCCAATTTATTTTCATAAAACCAAAATAATTCTAATTATTAATTTAATTTCCAATTAAATTAAAAATTAAAATATACGGGTGTTACACAATTCGACTTTAGAGATGGTTTGACGGATGGAGGGTCCCGTAAAGATCAAAGCTTTTGGTTGGAAATGTTTTATCAACAAACTTCCAACAAAAGACTTAATTTCTTATAGAGGTATCTTATCTTCTCCTATTAATTCTTATGTTTTATGTTGTTGCAATGGTGAATTGTCGATACATTCTCTTTTTCTTTGCCACGTTGTGTATTTGGTTTGGAAGGATATAGTCGTTTGGATTGGTTTGATTGATTATAAAGCGACGAATTTTAAGGAAATTTTCTTGAAGTGGACTTCGTTTAGCAAATTTTCAAAAGTTAGGAGAGGAAATGAGGCAATGGTGTGGTTGGCTTCTTGTTGGTATATTTGGTAGATTAGAAACAGAATCGTTTTCAAAGGTGACTCGTGGAATATTTCGGATATCGTGTGGGGAGTAAAAGTGTTGGTTTGGAGATGGGCTTATATAAGAAAAGTTACGCAACTCAATTATAATTTTTACAAGTTTAGTAAAACCCTTTGTTTTATTTATCGTAACGTTCAATTGACGTGTAATTTTTCTTCTGAGTTCGTGCTCGGTTTTTGTAGCTTCATGGAGAACTTCGATTCTCTTTTCAATAGATTCTTGTTTTAAAAAAAAAATACTCCAAAACTACATAATGATACTCCAATTTATTTCTTAATGCTATATAATATAAATAATGTGTATATGAAATTACACCGTGCAACGCCTGAATTCAAGTCTAGTTATTAATAATTTACGGGAATTTTCTACTCAGAAAATAAAACTCTCAAATTTAAATAAAATATTGATTTTTTTAATACATTTGATGACTTAGGGTCTGTTTGGTAAAAATAACGGTTGACTGATAAGTTAGCTGATAGTTTATAACTTATAGCTCATGACTGATGATTGAGACTGGTGACTGATAAGCTAATTGAAGTGTTTGGTAAAATTAACAGTTCGAGTAAATTATAAATATGAAATGACATAAAAGATATTTAATACATAACTATTTAATTTATTAAAATAAATTATAAAGGATAAAAATGAGTTTATGCTAAAATAATAAGGATAAAAAAGGAAGAAAAATGATAAGCTATAAGCTATAACCTAAAACGTTATTTGAAATAGCATCTGAAAAATAAGCTATAAGCTAGTAAAATAAGTTATAACTTAGTGATGAAAAGACCGTTATCAAACATATCAAAATTGTCATATGAGCTTATAAGCTATAAGACATAAGTTCAAAATTTTGTCTTGAGCTTTAGTTGTCATATTATATTGGCAAAAGTAAACAGTTATTCAAAAAAATTATCGAAGAGACCAATAATATTAACGAAATAATTTTTAAGTATTAATCTTTTTTATTTAAGACACCGAAATCTCAAATTAAAAGAGACTTGAGACTAATTATACCTTAATTTTATCATATTTTTCTGTTTTAATTTTACTTCATGTGTATAATCAAGTGAATATAATTCAAAAAATAATAACAAAAATTATAATTTAAAAATACACATATTAGCAGTAACATCCCATAAAAATTCATAATTTTCTCACTTCAACGTTTTTCAAAGGGTATTATGAAAATATAGTTGTATGACATGATAAATAGTGATGTTTTTCCTTTTGGGGCGAAAAATAGTGATTTGTTTTTAGATATTCCTAGTGTCAAACTGCTTTTATGTTTTGTCAAAAAAAAAAAATTCTGCTTTTATGTCAGTCCACTAAATCCTTATAAATATACATAGCAATCCAAGTTTTTAATTTGAATTGGACGGTATATGACTACGTTCACATTCAATCAAAGAAAAAACTGCATTCATATCACTATATTTTCAAGGATGCTTGCGTATTCTGGTGCACATTTCTTTTTTCTTTCGGTACATTATATTTAAAGCAACTAGAAATTTTAAAAGGAACATAGACATAATTACAGACAAGAACGTCAAAGGAAAGAAATCGATCCTCCTCCTAACTACTACCAATAAATATTAAATAATGACTATTTATTAGAATAAAAATAAACGATAAGAATGATAGTTCAACAATTCACACATCTATCTCACCCCCTAAACGATTACTATCAATGCAAAACCAAGGGAAAGAAAAAGACTAAAACACCACCAAATCCCAATTAATTAATCCAAAATCTATAATCTCAAGAAATAATACATACAAATAAAAACAACCCAAAATCTATAACCTAACCCCACTCAATATCCTGTGGGAAAATTGCATGTTCCATACCCTGCAAAAACAGATTCATAAAACACAATTAAAAAACTATTCACTCATGTCAAAATTTTATTAGAAAATATATTTCAAATAAAATTGTACTATAAATAAAAAAAAATAAATAATGCAAAGACTTACTAGGAGGTTGAGTAACAACATAACCAGCACCACCAAAATCGCACGTGCCACTCCCACGTGACTTCTTCTGATAAAAACTATTGAAAGCATACGAAGCATGCGCCTCCAACGTGTTCGGATTATAACACGTGGCACCCGGTTGAATCGGACCACAATCCGCCCCACCTTCCCCACACGCATAATCAAGCGCGTGTTGCAGCTTCTCCTCAGAATAGCCACCATTCGCCACACACCACGTCTCACCTTTATTCACCACCGCCGACACGTCACCTTTCACCGGCACCACACTCCTCCCAACTCCCCCTCCCGACGCCACCACCGTTTTATTAATCCCCGCCACCGTCAACGGAATATCATAAACCTTCTCTTCACTCGGATAAAACAACCCGTAGTTTCTCTCCGACGTAGGACCCGTTTTCTGATTCTCGTTAAAAAGAGCAAACAAAAAAACATTAACCGTTTCATTTGGTCTCAAAGGGGTCCCACTCCCATTCAAAACTCTCTTAACTAAATTTCCATTATACGACGCCGCATTGTCTTCTCCAGCTCCGACTTCATTAGAGTCACCTAACGAAGGCCAACCAGTCTCTGAAACAGTTATCCCAACGTCGTCGTATTGAAGTGCTGACATGGCAGCATAAACTGCATCAATTTGAGCGTCGAGGAGGTTACTATATCTCAAACCGTTACCCGAATCAACAACACCGGGGTTGTCCTTAAACAAAGCGTAGTTTAACGAAATTGTATCCGAGTTAGCAGCGTAAGCGAAGAAAGGATAAGCGTTAACCATTAAGGAAGAACCGGTTTTACGAAGAAGCTCCAACATCGGTTTAATAACCGGTTCGATTAGTTCGGGTTTAAACGAACCGGATGAGGTTGGGTAGGAAGATTGTAAAGCGGAGAGTGCTATCGGGGAAGAGATTTTAATTTCTTTGTCCAGATTGTTTTTGACGAGAGAAGCTTGAACGTTTTTCATGGCGGGTACGAGGTAGTTTGTGGTGTTTTTCGGGTCTACGAAGACTTCGTTTCCGACAGCAATGGCTTCGATTTGAGTTGCGGGGTGGTATTTAACGATGTTAGTTTGGATCCATGTGTCGGTGAAGGATTGATCTGCGGCGGCGTTGGAGAGAAGCTCGTTTGGCATGGCGACGACGACTTTGATGTTGGAATTTGAAAGGGCGGTGAGGACGGTGGGTTCAGTGTCGTAGAGCTTAACGCGGGTGATACCTTGTGTTTTCAAGAGTTCAACTACCTTTGATGGTGTTGGTAAATTATTAGCTATTCTTCCGTAGTTGATTCCGATAGAACCTGCTTCTGAAAAATAACACAACATCAACAACAACAAAAAAAACATGTTAGTGTTTGATAAAGAACAAAACAGAAAGATATACTAAGAGACTGTGTTTCTTTTTTGTTACCTGAAGATGAAGCAGAGAGTGAGAGGAACAAGATAAAGAATGCAAGAGGAGCCATGTTATACAAGAGTTGCTTATTAAAAAAAAATGTTATGGTAATGTAATGCAGTTATGTTTGGGATGAAAGAGTGTGGTATTTTATAGATATGGAGAAAAAGAGTATACGCTTTTTACGCAATTGTGGTGGGACCTATTTTGGAGACCGACTCTTCAAGTTACATAACCGCTGAGATATAGGTTAGAAATATTTTGAAATAGGTTTGATATTCTCAATCTATTACATATTTGTAATAATTCAAGATTTTATTTTTATAGATTACAAAACTATTTAGTTGGTTTATATTTGCATAATACATGTTATTATTCATTTAATTTAATATTGATGTTATTTTACACTATATTATATTTTATTTTTTAAAAATATAATTATTTTAAAATTTCTAAAATATTTACTATAAATTTACTAAATTTCGAGAATATATGATTAAAGAAGATAATATTTCAATCCACCTTATAATATTTTTGAGATTTAGTAAAATTTTATTTTTATCTCAGGTATATTTTTGAAATTAATTTTTTTATTAAACGTTGCATCTACGAAATCATTTAACATGTTAAAAAAAATTCCATAGATGCATCTACGAAATTATTCAATATTAAATAAAAAATATTTTCTTAAATACATCTCTAAAAGTAGAGTGTATTTTTAGAGACATAAATAGTGCATGAGAAGTGAGAACCACAAAAAGTGAGATGAGAGATTTTCTTAAAAAAATATGATATTATTTTTTTTTATTATGGGTAAATATATTTGGATTTCTATGTTATACAAATAAAAAGTTCTAAAATTAAGAACATATTTTGTCAAATACTATAGTAGCCAAAAGATTTAGATGGAGGAAGTAAATATCTTAGGTCACCTATGTTGGCCTCATACATGGGAACGTCTCCCTATGAATTGATGTCGACGAAAAGGACACGTTATTAATCAGTGTTGAGACGGTGAGAGGTTGAGATTGGTTAAGGGTGAGTCCAGCTACATGTTGTTGGTTGCTACTTCTAACTTTCCATGGTCTATATCTAACTTCATCTAATGCTTATTGACTTAACGATGAAGTAGTGATGATTGTACAAAACCGTAGGATGGGGTTTCAAACCAATAATTTTGTTCAAACATGAAATATGAACGTTGGACTTTGCCTGACATGCTTGAATTTATGTTCTTGGCTTTTTTCTCTTCGGAATATTTATTTAAAAATAACAAATATAAATGGATTAGGATTGCTTCTTGGATTTTGCTATCTAATTGAAATTCTATACATTGAATTGCAATCATCACCATCATAGCATTGTCCTATTAATATGTTACTCCATCTGTTCCTATTAATAGGTTAAACTAATTTGTTTTAAAGTTTTCTTAGGCAACTATAAAATATATTCATATTAAATTACAATTGTAATTTTTTTTAAGCAAGGAGTATATTAAACAGGGAATTACAGTTCTCGGAACTTGATTAAAAAAAATCTGGCTCAAAAGTACAAGAAGAAAAATTAAACGTCAATTGTCTCTTACGATAAGTAGTATAAAGGGAACTTACTAAAGTCGTAAAAATTATAATTGGTTGTATAATTTTCCCAATAAAAGTCCAACGTCAAACTAACGCTTTTATTTCCTAAAGACCCAAACTATATCGGATATGTTCCAAGTATCTCCCCTAAAAATGATATCATTCCTAACCGCCCAAAGAGACCAAACAACCGCCAACCACACCACATCCTCCTTACCCTTTCTAACTTTAACTTTTCTTCCGTAATAGTACCATTTCAAAAAACTTTCCTTCAAATTCCTCGCTTTATACTTATCGAAACCAATTCATTCGGCAATATCCCTCCAAACTAAATCCGCGTTATGACATGTCAAAAGCAAATGAACCGAAGTTTTCTCCCTTATACAATAGTAAACACAAGATGAGTTGGAAAAAGATATAATACCTCTTTTTGTTAAAACTCCTCTCGTCGGAAGTCTATAAATAAAATTCTGCCATCCAAAAGCTCCAATCTTCATCGGGACGTCCATCTTCCAAACGATTGTTAAAGTCTTATCAAATTCGCTCAAAGGACCATACGAAATATGCTTAGCATTTATAAGATTATAACAACTTTTAACCGAAAAAAACTCCTTCCGTTTCAGCCTGCCATTTCACTATATCACTCTTAATTATAAATAATTGTAGTATCTTAAATTAGTTTAGAAAATTATAAAAAAGAGCATCTCTTATTTGAGCTGCTTGAGTTATTTTTATTGACACAAACTAGTATTTAAATAATTTATAACTAAATAAATTTTACCAATTAGGATTTCACCAATTTCTGTTTGCACTTGGTATGTTCATGTGAGATTGAGTAATAACTTGTTAATTTTTTAGTTAAGTTCTATGAAATTTGCAGGGCTTGTTAAACCCTTATCTCTTAAATTTAAGGGACACAACTTAATAAAAAAGAAATAAGACAAATTCCTCTCGTTTGAGATGCTTTAAGAATGTATATGGAGTGCAACTCATCCTCTAGTTATAAATACTTGAATTGGAATGTGTTCCTATATATAATCAAAAGTAGGTATAAGTTGGTGGTGAGGAATTTTAAATCGATGGGGGTTGATCAGTGAAATGGAAGCGCGGAGGTGGACCTATAAGATTAGCATTCTAACACTCGGGTTAGTTCAAGATTTAATATAAGTATAGTGAAAAGTGGAGATCAGAAAGTGCACCTCGCATTTCACATTAGATGACTTTAATACCTTGAGCCATTTGGAACTTATTTAGTTTTTTACTCGGTTGTTTATTTATCTGTGATCTTGCCTTCTCTCCCTTCTCCTTTTCAAGTACGTCATTGTTTATTCCTGCGTATTATCATGGTCAATCCTGTAACACCCTTCTAAAACCCCGCGGAAAATTTAACAATAATCAGAGTAAAACATGAAAAGGGCATTACAATCTCCAAGTAAATGAAACAATACTCATGTCATGCCATAAAAGAGAACGTTAAACCAAAATTATCCAGATTAACATGTTAACGCAACGGAAATTATCTTTAACATCTGAATAATGAAACAACCAGAGTCGTAGACTCAAAATACAATCATAAACCAAACATCCAACAGTAAGAGTTTATCAAATAACTCTACACAACGTCCCCAGTGTTACACGACCAGAGCATGACACAGACCCAACTGACTCTAACGAATTACTTGACGAGCTAATCCTCACCAAGCACAAAAGCTACCCCTCAATCTGAAAATAACAACAATAAGGGTGAGTTTCATTCGCATTAACAAATGTTATAGGAATATAAACAATACAACCTCATTCATACATTATTCACCCAAATCAATTATATTCAGATAGTATAGCAATAATCATCAAACACAACCATCCATATCAAACACATATGAATTATAACATTGGACAACTTCCATTCATGTTATAGTTATGCACAACAACCTAATGCAATGCAACTAAATGCATGTGGTACCAAATATGGGACGAACCCATCTCACCGATCCACCATCGTCAAGGATACGGCGACACCCACTCACTAATTCCACACAATGGGAATTAGCTACCACTGATCCACCATCGTCAAGGATCAGGCACATAATGATTATGAAATGCATGCATCAACCACGACATGCTCATCATCAACATCCACCAACGATTCATAATCATGCATCCACAACACACAAAGCATACTAATATCACAACCATTTGATATTCACCACAACATAATACATTTAATACAGCAATGTATTATCACCTCGACAATCATAATAGCTAAAACACCGCATAGCATATCCGTACTGTTACTCAATTTACCACCAAATGCCAATCTTAAAAACCAAATAAAATAGTTTTAAGTTATAGCTCCCTAATCTATTTCATAAAATAGAGAATTAATTTATTTAATGAATCCTCAAAACGGCGTACGAAAAGGATTAACGGTTTAAAAGTTATGGATATTTAAAATAAACATTTTTTTCAAAAAGTTTCAGTGGTAACCGGTTACCTGAATGATGTAACCGGTTACATCACTGGCAGTAACTTTTATATTTTAATTTCGCCCAGTGGTAACCGGTTACCTGAATGATGTAACAGGTTACATCATCGCGAAATGTAGTTCTTTGCCTATTCTAAGACCATGTAATCGGTTACCCTCCTCGTGTAACCGGTTACATTACTGATATAGCAGAAAAATCACTTTTTGCAGCACCTCATTCATCCCAAATGCGGACCCAATCATACCAAAACGTACATAATCTCATAACAGTACTAAAATGCATATTTACACATACTTCTAACATGTTTTAACATCAATATCCAACATCAATTATCATTCACAACAAATCAATTGCATCACACATCATGAATTGAACCTAAATTTCTCCAAAACCCCAAAACCCCCAACTCTGACCTATAACCCAATTTAGAATACTAACATACAAACTCAATCGAATCATTCATAATACCTATAATAGAGGTTAATGAGAAGAATCCCCCCTTACCTCGATGTCAAATTCTTGGATGTTCTCGCTCTTCGCACTTTGCTCTTCTCCCAATTTCACGTTCAGCTCTTTTGCTCTCTCTTGGCTTCCAATTTTCACAACTTTTTCTCTTTTCCTTGTTTTTGAAAAATATAACTTTAGTTTAGTAAAAGGCTTTACAACTGACACACCCCCCAATCTCTATTCGTAACACTGGCCCATTAGCCTTATTATTCCATATTTCTCAAATAACTCAATTAATTCTAATATTTAATTCAAAAATCAATTAAATTAAATAAAGAAATTCATGGGGTGTTACAACTCTCCCCCACTCGAAAAGTTTTCGTCCTCAAAAACATACCTTAAGCGAACAGCTCAGGATAGGAGTCCTTCATCTTACTCTCTAGTTCCCAGGTGACATTTCCACCTGTTGCTCCTCCCCAAGCCACTCGAACTAAAGTTATCTCCTTACCACGCAATTGCTTCAGCTTCCGATCTTCAATTCTCACAGGCAAGGTCTCAAGTGTCAGATTGTCCTTCACTTGTGCGTCATCCACTTGGATTACATGAGATGGATCTGCAATGTATTTCCTCAACTAAGACACATGAAATACGTCATGCTAATTTACCAACATTGGTGGCAACGCAATACGGTAAGCCACCTCTCCAACCCTCACTGTAATCTAATACGGACCAATGAAATATGGAGTCAACTTCCTTGACTTCAGTGCTCTACCAACGCCAGTCGTAGGAGTTACTCTCAAAAACACATGATCTCCCTCTTGAAATTCAAGTGTCTTCCGTCTCTTATCATGGTAGCTCTTCTGGCGACTCTGAGAAGCCTTCATCTTCTCCTGAATCATTTTAATCTTCTCTGTAGTTTCTTGTATAATTTCTGGTCCAATCACCGCACTCTCACCAGATTCATACCAACACAAAGGTGTTCTACATCTCCTACCATACAAAGCTTCAAATGGAGCCATACCAATGCTCGAATGAAAACTATTATTGTAGGTAAATTCAATTCAGGGTAGATAACTATCCCAAGCATCGCCTTTTTCCAATACACAAGCACGCAACAAATCTTCTAGTGATTGAATAGTTCTTTCCGTCTGTCCATCAGTCTGCGGATGATATGCAAAACTCAATATCAGCTTAGTACCCAAAGCTTTCTGTAAACCTTCCCAAATTTTAGATGTAAACCTTGGATCTCTATCTGACACGATACTCGAAGGAATACCATGCAGACTCATTATTTTCTCAATATATAATTGAGCTAGCTTCTCCATCGGATAATCCATTCTTATCGGTATGAAGTGAGCAGACTTCGTCAACCTGTCCACAATAACCCAAATAGCTTCACAATTCTTCACCGTCCTTGGCAAACCAGAAACAAAATCCATAGATATACTATCCCACTTCCATTCAGGAATAACTAACGGTTGCATAGCTCCATACGGCTTCTGATGCTCAATTTTCGACTTCTGGCAAGTCAAGCAAGTATAAACAAATTCAGCTATTTCCTTTTTCATTCTAGGCCACAAAAACAGCTTCTTCAAATCATGGTACATCTTGGTAGCACCAGGATGAATACTCAATCCACTGCGATGTCCTTCCTCAAGAATACTCCTCCTCAATTCGGCAACATCAGGAACACAAACACGGTCACCAAACCTCATTATACCATTCTCGTCGATTCTGAATTCACATCCCTTACCTTGGTTAATCAGATTCAACTTATCAACCAACTCAATATCAGCTTTCTGACCCTCTCGAATCTCCTCCAAGATACCACTAGTCAGCTTCAGCATACCCAATTTAACACTGTTAGGAGTGTCTTCGCATACTAAACTCAAATCTCTAAATTGCTCAATTAAATCCAATTCTCTCACCATTAACATAGACATATGTAGGGACTTCCTACTCAAAGCATCGACAACAACGTTTGCTTTACCCAGATGGTAATTCAGCCCAAAATCATAATCCTTGAGAAATTCTAACCACCTTCTTTGCCTCATATTTAGCTCTTTTTGATCAAAGAGATACTTCAGACTCTTGTGATCACTAAACACTTCAAACCTTGAACCATACAGATAATACCTCCACAGTTTCAATACAAATACCACTGCTGCCAACTCTAAATCGTGAGTCGGGTAATTCCTCTCATGCACTTTGAATTGTCTCGACGCATAAGCGACTACCTGTTGATTCTGCATTAAGTTCTGTAATACGGTGAACTGACTTTAAAGAAAATATTACGGTAAGCAAGAGTCGCCACCGACTTTTATTTTATCCAATTGGAAAGGCTAAAAGAACAAGAAAGACCTTTTAAAAGAAATTTTGAGTTTGGGGAGTAATTTATGCAAAGGGAAGGTGTAAGACATGGGCTCTTAATTGCTTAGCTCACTTTTTGTTTGAAAATGTTTGCAGTGAATAAAGAAAAAGATTTGAAATAAGGACTTTAGCTTGTAAATAAGCGTAGCCTTTTTGAAGTTTTTTATAAAGGGTAAGAAAAAGATTTAAACCAGAGCAAGCAATTAGGAGATAATTACCCCTATTAAAAAGGTTCTTTTAGCCTTTCAGGGCTATCCATACCATAAGAGGGTAGGAAGTCCTTTTATTGGAGGTTGAAGGATCGTCGAAATTATCGTTCGCCATAAGACTGTCCCTGCCATAAAGAGGGCAGGTAGTCTAAGGGAAGGATAAAATAGTCTTTTTAGGCACCCAAAGAGGACGCCTCAGCAATCGAAAGGGACTATCACATCATATCATAGGCAACTTCGAGGGACAAGATCATATAACCAAAGGCAGCATCGAAGGGACTTATGATCTTTTGTGATGAGAATGAACTGAGGGCAACATTTGCTGAGGCATCCTCGGAATCCGAGGGACTTGACTATTCTGTAATAAAAAAGCAACAAGGCAACAGGCAACAGACAACAAGAGGGATTACCATAAAAGGTGTGTGGGTGCACAATCACGTGATTGATTCAGATATATTATCTTGTAAATTAGTTATTCTAATTCTGTTCAGAGTTGCACTCCCTAGAATTACTAACCACGCAATAATAATCAATAATAATGTAATAACATCACAGTTTAAGTGCCTTCAAGGCCAAATAATACAAACCAGGAGCAGTTACAAAATATATCATCATGGGGAGGGGGAAAAAGCAATTTATAAGATAAACCAGAAAACCAATAGGTTAACCACAAGTAATAAAATCGGGGTTAGAAATTAAATGAGAATAAGTTTAGGGTTACCGAAGGTTTGAGCTTTAATCGGTTGGCCAACCCTGAAAATTAATGAAGGAAAAATAAAAAGGGTGAGTGCATTACAAATCCATTGGCGATTGAAGCAAACCCTATTTTAATTCAAAGGGCCAAATAAACAATAAAATAATATTAAATTAAATAATAAAAAAATAGAAACTTAGCTTTTCGATTTAGTATGGTGCGTGGCTGAAGGATCTTTGATTAACCTTGAAAATTAGGCGCGAAGAAGAGAAACGTTAGTGCATTAACTGATCTACAACCCTGATTCATCGGGATAAATCAGGGTTAGAAACCATACGATTAAATAAAAAACTAATAATTTAAATAATACCAAAGGTTAAGGGAAAAGTCGAGAGTTCGAATCAATTTATCAATTAAATAATTATTGGATGGAACCCTAATTATTTAATCGATAAAAATTTATTTGAAAATAATATTGAATTTTAAATGAAAAAAGCAACAATTATCAATAAAATCGTAAAAAGATCGAACTTTCGATAAAAAAAGAAAATAAATAAATTAAACAATAATATAAAAATATGAATTTTAATAAAATAAATAGCTTTTAAACAAAATAAATATTTAGTAAACAAAACAAAAGAAGAAATAAAAATAGAAAACTATGTAATTAAAAAATAAAAAAATTATAAAAAAGCTTAGCTGCGATTGAATGTGACGCAGCGCTGAGGTACACCATGCGCCTGCCATCCTGGAACATTGGATCTGCAGGCATCATCAGGATCAGACGGTCGTGATGATGAGAGTGCATCACTACACGCGTGGACGCTACACACTACGAACGCGCGGCAATGGATTCTTTGAATGGGCCAATCACGCTGTGCCACGAGGTTTTTTTCTTCATAAAAACTTGCAAAACTCTTTTTACAGCGCTCGCAGCATACAAGATGTAAAAAGTCCTTACCTATCACACCTGTTGAATGCTAAAACACACATACACGCATAAAAATTCCAGATGAGACCATGGATGGACTCGGTTTTCCCTCACGAACTCAACCACGACCTTAATTTGGTCTGATTTTGGATAAATGATAGAGCCCTAATTTGGAGCTCCAAGATCCATCCATGGTGGATTCATGTACCTGCATTCAAACTCGACCAAACTATCCAGAAACTTTCCACACATTCATACAATCACAATTATGCAATCGAAATTCATTAAAGATGCGTGCATTATGCAAATCGAACAAAAAATAGTAATGGCAAACCGTGAGCTTTTGGTGACGATTCTGGATGCTTCAAGGTGCGATAGTGATTGGAAACGCTTCTCTGAAGCCTTGGGAACTGTAATACGGTGAACTGACTTTTTATCGATCGAAATGTCGCGGTAAGCAAGAGTCGCCACCGACTTTTATTTTATCCAAACTATATTCGGAAAGGCAAAAAGAAACAGAAAAAAAAAAACCTTTTAAGAAATTCTGAGTTCGGGGGGTAATTTATGCAAAGGGAAGGTGTAAGGCACCCTTTGCATCCATGATTTTCCATGGGCTCTTAATTGCTTTGCTTGCTCGTTTGTTTAGAAAATGTAGATGAAAGAGATAGGGACTTTAGCTTGTGAATAAGCGTTGCCCTTTTGAAAAATTATGAGAAAGAATATAATAAAAAGGTTTGAGCATTGCAAGGCAATTAGGGGCAATTACCTTAAACTCAGATGATAGGTCTCTTTTTGCCTTTCAGAATGAAAGGGTCTATCCTTGCCATAAGAGGGCAGGAAGCCTTTCGTTTGGAGGTTGAAGGGTCGTCGAAGCATCCTTTGCCATAAGACTGTCCCATGCCATAGAAGGGCAGGTAGTCTAAGGCAAGGATCAGAATAAGCCATTTTCGTAGGCAGCCAGAAGATACCTCAGCCTTTTTCCGTAGGCAACATCCGAGGGTCGAGGTCATTTGTGTATCGAAGGCAGCATCATTAGGGTCGTGACCTTTTTATCGAGGCAACATGGCTGAGGTATCCTCGAATTCGAGGGACGTGGCTTATTCTGCAAAACACAAGGCAACAGGCAACAAGACAACAGGCAACAGGCAACAGAGAGGGTTACCCAAAAAGCATGCGTGTGTGCATCAATCACGTGATTCAATTCGGATATTTATCTTTTAATTAGTTATTCTAAGTCTGTTTAAGGTTGCCACTCCCTATTTTACTAACCACGCAGTACGTAATAATATAAAGCAATAAAGGGAAGGGGAAAATGAAACCAGCGGAGGAGAGGGGATTTGTAACCAGCGGATATAAAATAATAGGTCTGAACAAGTAATAATTAAATAGGGTCGAGGTTTTAGGGTTACCGACTATTCGAGCTTTGGCAATTGGCGAACCCTGGAAAGAAAGAAACATGGCAAACAATAAAAAAGGGGGTGAGTGCATTGTCAAGTTCGAAGGCAAACTTCATTAACCACAAAGAAAATAGAATAATAAATTAAAAGTAGAAATAGAGATAAGGTACTTAGCTTGGCATTTTCCTGACAGGGTTGAGGGCAAGGTTTGCCAGAAGCATCGACTCTGACCATTAGGAATGAGCAAAGAAACAAATAAGGCGTGAGTGTATTATCAGATTCGAGGGCGAAAGGATCAACCCTAAAAATAAAGAATAAATAAAAATAATAGTAAAAACAAATGAGGGTACTTAGCTCTGATTTGATCTGATATGGTTAATAGGGCGCCTTTAAGGTTAACCCTGAAAAGAAACAAGGCAGAAAAAGATGAAGGCGAAACAAACCCTTATATAAAATATAAACCAAATAGAAAGTTAAATTAAATTAGGTAGAATACTTAACTTTGGGTTTTTTGAATCAGGCGCGTAATCGGAGCTTTTGAAAGATAACCTGAAAAGGCAAGGCAAAGAAAACAAAAAAGAAAATATTTAGTGTATTGGAACATTCTCCACAAACCCTGATTAGGGCATGGTTAAATAAGAAAATATAAATGATGTTTAATTAATTATTGGTCTCGCGACCTAATTAATTAAATCGATATCAAAAATTAAATCGAGAGTGAAAGTATTTTTTATGCAATAAATATGAACTTTTAAAAATATATGGATGAATAATCTAATGGTAATTAAATAAAAGATATCAAATAAAGTAAGTTAAAAAAAAAAAAAAATTTATAAATATTATATTACAAATAAATAATTAAGTAAATATGCATAAGCAAACAATTTTATATAATATGAATATATTAAAATTAACTATTATTTAGTAAAAAAAGAAAATTTTGAAAATAATATATAGTTTTATAAATAAAAAAACAAAAAAAAATAAAAAAAAAAGAAAGAAAAAAAACAAAAAAAAATATATATATATATAAATGCAAGTAACCGGCTGTGTAATTATAAATAAAAAAAAAATTGAAAAAAACTTAACTTTCGATCAGGTGTGGACGCGCGCGTGAGAGTCTATGGTGCATCCCCGCTCCTGGCTGCGTTGGATTGATCTGAAGATGGAACGGAGGGCTGTGATGATGAAGGAACACCATAGTGCGTGTTTCATAACGCACTAGATCTTGGGGGAAGATTCAAAAACGCGCGCGCACGAATGACCAACCAGGGGCTGACGCGTCATCGTCTTCTTCCTTGGACCAGGGCTTTTAACACCGTTTATACTCAAGAGCGCTGTAATATATCTGAAGCTTCACACCTGAAAATAACGAACACAGGCAAACACACACAAAAAAATTTCGCGATAGGTCCATTATGATCGTATGGACATCACGAATTTGGTCATGGCATCAATTGAATCAACAAGAACCTGTGTCAAAAACCCCCAAATTGAAGGTCCGAACCCTAACATGGTGAGACGTTCATAACACCATAATAATGCACCAAACTTTCCAGAATTGATCAACACAATATGAGAAACACAAATATGCAATTAAATTCGCGAATGAATGTATGAATTTGTAGAATCGAAACGATTTACGAATCGGTTTAAAGCGACTTACAGTGCGTAATTCTTGAGGTTTCGTGACTCGAAAACGATTGGGAATCGTTTAATGGTGCTTGAGGAACAGTTTTGGATCAATTGCAATCCTTGAATCGACCTCGATCTCCAAATTGACACTTGAGTTTTTTGTGAATTTTTGGCTCGGGATTAGGGTTTTCTAGCTGCAGAATCCTCTCCCTTTAGGTCTGAATTGCTTCTATATATATGTGTGATGGATTTAGGTTAACAAAAACTGATCAAATCTTTGTGAATCATGATTTGCAAGTTTGGGAAAATTTGATTGAAAAGTAACTTATGAAACTTTCTAAATAAGCCAATGTTGATTCAATCTTTTTTAATTACCACATGCACGAAATTTTATTGATATTTTGGTGTAAATGTGGATTTAATTTGATTGGAAAGAGGTCCTTTAAGAAAATATTTGATTTTTCATAATTTATACAAATTAATTATCATATTTAAATGATAAAAATTCATATAAAATCAATTTGAACATCAAAATCTCGTGGGAATTGGATTTGAGGCTTTAGATGACTTATGGGTCAAGTTTGAATGAAAGGAACTTGGGCCCATTTGCAAAAGTTTTCAAGTTCCTTCACATTTTTCCTTTCAAAATTACCTAACTTTGACAAGGTGTATCTCCCTCAATTTTTGAGGTATGGAGGTGTTCTTGGACTTTTTAGAAACCTTGGAGAGTCCTCTAACCAATGTCTTTGGTTCCATGTCAAAATCATTTTTCATTCTCATTTTATGACCTTTTGAAGAAAGTGTCTTTTTGTTGACTTTTGAGAAGGACCTATAAGGTATGAGGCTATAATTCTTAAACCATTGACCTGTGAGCTTTGATTCTTGGACCATTGGATAGAGGAGTGACTTCCCTTCAAAATGAGCTTTGGTGGGAATTTTTCTGATGAAGTATGAATTTTTGGTGAATTTTCAAAGTTTGGTTGACTTTTTCAGTTCATGCCAAAAATAGTAACTCTTGACTTTTGACCTCTCTGATCTTTCCTTGCATCATCATGATCAACCCTTGATCAAATGATGGTTTTAGGGTTATGAGGATGTTGTTGACCTAATATCTTGAGTTTTGACTGTATTTTGACTTGAAATGACTTTTTTGCCCTTGAAGGTTGACTGTTGACCTAATCAGGATTTGAGGGACTCAATTTGCTCTGTTTGACTTGAAACTTTGCATAGAGATTCTTTGGGATGTTGGTGACCCTATGGAGCCACCCTGAGCCATTGATTCAATGATTTCCTTTTGACTGACCTAAACCCTAGTTCAGAGCCTTGTATAGGGGAGTGAGTTTTAGGAGCATTGTATTTTGATTTGGTTTTGTGCAGGAGAAAAGTATGGGCAAATTTTGGGGTATGACAGCTGCCCCTGTTCAATTATCTTAAACCTGAAGATGTAGAGTGGTTTGTATGCCAGTCGGTATCTGAAGGTGGAAGGTGATTGAACACTAGAATACCAAGAAATTTGCCCTAGTTGAAGTAGGGACTTTTGTCGGAGATGGGCTTCAAAGATGCCATCCGGTAGTTGAAGTTTGAGAAATGTCGTTTGCGCGTTGATCGTGTCATTACCGTTCGTAGTAAATGAATTAGATCTTTTGGAGAGATAATCGTGTCTACATCGTTCGTGATGATAGAATTAGACTCTCTTGTCGTGTCAGCACCGTTCGTAGCAGCTGAATTAGACTGAGAAGGTCAGTGATCGTGTCTACACCGTTCGTGATGATAGAATTAGATCTCTGAAATTTGATCGTGTCAGTACCGTTCGTAGTATCTGAATTAGATCTTCTGTCGTGTCAGTACCGTTCGTAGTAGCTGAATTAGACTGAGAAGGTCAGTGATCGTGTCTACACCGTTCGTGATGATAGAATTAGATCTCTGAGAGTTGACCGTGTCAGTACCGTTCGTAGTAACCGAATTAGATCTTCTGTCATGTCAGTACCGTTCGTAGTAGCTGAATTAGACTGAGAAGGTCAGTGATCGTGTCTACACCGTTCGTGATGATAGAATTAGATCTCTGAGAGTTGACCGTGTCAGTACCGTTCGTAGTAACCGAATTAGATCTTTTGTCGTGTCAGTACTGTTCGTAGTAGCTGAATTAGACTTTGAAAGTAATCGTGTCATTACCGTTCGTGGTAAATGAATTAGATCTTCGAGCGTTGATCGTGTCAGTACCATTCGTAGTAGCTGAATTAGATCTTGGAAAGTTGGAGATTTCGTTCATTTGTCGGTACCTGTATTCTGAAAAAGGTAAGGTTAATCTTTATGCAATGTCATGATGCATGGGTTATGTAATGAATCCCTCAAAATAAATGAGAGCTTTTGCATGTTATGTATGAGTTCATTATGAGGTAATGTATGCAATGTATGAATATGTTTATGACATATGATATGTGAATATGATTTATGTTGTCTTTGATTAAGAAAGTAGATCTTTATGTCCTTGTAGTTGTACTGTCTGATCTTGTCTTGAAGATGCTCAGCTGGGAATTTATGATTTCTGCTTGGAGATGATCAGTGACTTGATGTTCCCTGATTGGTGATAAAAATATTGATAAATCATGTTGGAGGAGAGCGACAGTGTTGAAGATGTAAACTCTGTTGGGCAGCCATGTCTTTATCGGGAGCGTTTGAAGATATCTTCTTAATGATTACTCTTGTGGGGATATGATCTTGTGAACCCGGCTTTGTGGGGAGACATGGGTGAAAGTTGCCCCCAGTATTATAGTAACTACTACTTGATTTAGGACACGTCACTTAAAATGTCAAACGGGACTTGTATAGATTTGCCCCAGTTAGCAGGAACTTTGGAAAGATTCACCTTGCGAGGACTTTATAAGATGTGCACTTTAGGAGACATGCCCCTAGTAATCATATGCCCAATATGATGTCCTATGTTGGTTGAGAAGTAGCTTCAGATCTTCTTGGATGCGTGCCCCTGATTATTTTGGCATCCTTGAGAGATTCTCGGAATCTTGACTTGATTGCCCCAGATTGTTTGGACAAATAGTTTGAAACCCACTTGAGGTGTATGCCTTTGATTGTTTGGCTTTTGAGAGATTCTTATAATCTTGACTGGGTTGCCCCAGATTGATTGGGCAAAGCATGCCATGCCCCTTGTATACGTACGAGACATTGCTTCTCGGAGTAATCTTGTCTGTTGGGATAAATTTTAGTCATTAGTTGTGCCATGTGCAAGTTCTTTCTGATGCTAGCTTTTGAAATTATGTAGCAGAATATGTTTAATAATGAATTCATGAGATGCAATGCATACGTTTGTCTTGAGTTTTTGAAAAACATTAAAGCAAGAGATGTAAAAGTGTGATGTTTGTAAAAACATGATATTTGTAACGACGTGTTGTTTGTAAAACGTGTTATTTGTAATAACGTGATGTTTGTAAAAGAAGAAATATCAACTCAACATTTTTGGTAAACCTTAAGGAGTCAGGATACCTTTTTGGTGACAGTATGCTTTCGAACTAACCATGCTTCAATTAGGACTTTCAAGGGTTGTAACGTGGCTTGGTTCACGGTTTTAAGAAACAAAGGATAATGGCTCAAAGTTTATTGTACCCACCCCTCTTCGTGATGATCTTCAGTCCTAAGCTCAGCTAAATCAAACTTATGCATTCAGGTTCCAAGAGACTTTTGGATTTGCACCTTTGATAATGATGAAGGTTCACAAGCAAAGATAATTTTTGAGATGGTAGTCACTTCTTCCTTTTGGTAGTCACAACGTTGTGTTGTTCAGGAATTTATTAACTTCTCTTTTTTCATTTTTTTTTTTCTAACTTTTGCCTGAACTGTCTTTTTTGAGCTTACAGTCAGCGGGATGCCTTGATTTTGCCTAAGTCGTTTTTTTGATTTTTGACTTAGCAGGCCTTTCTTTGTATATATATTTTTCATTTTTTCTTTTGAAGATGTTGACTGTCTTGTTTGATGACTGACGAACCATCATTGTCTTTTGATTGACATCTCCAACACTTCTTTGATGTGTGCGGATGACCGTTTGTGATTGAAACCTTTGTTGAAAGGTGTACTGAATGATTCTCTTAAACTAGAATGCACAGCCAAATTAACTGAGAACTACCCTGCCCCAGGTTATGATCAAAGGTTTTAATTAGTACAAGAAAGAAACTTCTACTTCTTAGGCTCAAAGGGGTTGACGAGGGATTAACATCCTTATATCTCCACTGTTTAGGAATTGAAACAATGCCTGTACATCGTCAGCATAGTCCGCTCAAAAGCATACTGTATGAGGTTGCGGTATCGTTTTCGTCCTCCTCCCTCAAAAGGTATACAACTTTAGCAGGAGTTGAGTATCACAAAAACATATGCAGAATAAAGACATAATTTAAAATGAGTGATAACGAAATAATTTATTCAAGACAAATATATGCAATGCACTAATGATGATTATTTAAAACAAATAATGTCTATCATAATTTGAATGTTTAAACAAACAGAATAGAAATTGCAAATGAAAGTAAATCTAATGATCTAAAGTTCATCCACTATGACATTAATCATTCTTGTCGTGATTGTGCATGGGAGCAGGGATCACTATAGGAGTCTGGGGATGAGGGAATTCAATTTCACCAGCATCGATCATGTCTTGAATCTTGTTCTTCAATGGCCAACAATCATTTGTATCATGTCCAGGGCTATTGGAGTGGTATGCGCACCTCGCATTGGGCTTATAGCTGGGAGCGGAAGTGTTGGGCTTTACAGGAGGATCTCTTAAAGTAATCAAGTTCTCTCTCAGCAAATGTTGTAATGCCTGAGCCAGTGACATATTGATCTTTGTAAACTGACGTTTAGATGTATCTGACCTGCGTCTTTGTTGCGGAGCTAATGTAGAGGTCAGAATTGTCCCCACAAATTGGTTGGGTTCATTGTGATCTTTCTGGTCGTACACGACGTGAGGTTCCTCAGGAGACTGGCAGTCAATGATTTTGTCATTGATTAAGTCTTGGATCTTATTCTTCAGTGTCCAACAGTTATTAGTGTCATGTCCAGGACTATCAGAGTGATACGCACACCTTGCATTAGGATTATAACGAGAAGAGGAAGTATTAGGATTCCTCGGAGGGTCCTTCAAAGTGATTAGCCCTTTCTTCAGCAATTGTTGCAACGCTTCGGCCAGAGTCATATTGATCTTTGAGAATTGGCGCTTGGGTGTATCTGACTTGTGTCCTTGTTGTGGAACTGGTGTAAAGGTCAGAATTGTCCCCACAGATTGGTTGGGTTCATTGTGACCTTTCCGATTGTACCTAGTATTGGCCATATGAGGTTTCTCAGGTGAAATGACGTCAATGATCTTGCAATCAATGAGGTCTTGGATCATGTGCTTCAATGGTCCACAATCCTCTGTATCGTGACCGGGACTGTTTGAATGATAAGCACATCTTGCATGGTACTTGTACCCAGGAGTGGGATTAGCAGGAAGTGAATATGGAGGCAATAGAGTTATCAAGTTCTGATTGAGCAGTTGTTGCAGAGCTTGAGACAGCGGCATGGGTAACGGAGTGAATGACCGCTTAGGCTTGGACTTCCATTTATCTTGCACACCTTGCCCCCTTTGTTGGTCCTTCTCCTTCTCGGACAGAAGTGCCTTTAATTCTTCTTGCCCCTTGGCCAAGTGAAAGATTATTTTCTGGAACTGGTTGTTCTGAGCTTGGAGATTCTTCAAAGATTGTTCGAGATTCATCTTTGTTACTGAAATAAACAGCACAAAGATGAGGCATTTGATTTTATGACACCTGCGATGCGATGTTTATGAATGATATGATTATGCATATGCAATGTTTCGAGGACCTTTAGAATTCAAATTTGTTTAAAACAAAACAAAAGGAAATTTTATTAATAATAATTAAGAGAAAGTAATTGTAAATTGTTTTATTGTTGTCTTTTACAATAAGGAAAGTATAAAACTAGAAAATAAAATAAAACTGAGAAAAGATAAATTCTTCAGGTCTCCCATGGACGCTTCCTCTTTGAACCAATGAAGTTGTTGATGCCTTGCTCTGCTTGAAGTAATCTTGTGAGTTCTAACACTTTCTTTTCTTTGTCACGAAACTGAGCTTCGAAAGTGTCTCTTTCTTCCTTTAGTTGAACCCAGGATCTCTTTAATTCTTCGATGTCAGTTGGCATGTCTGGATGAGTAATAACTTGAGGAACTCTTTCCTCGCAATCAGGCTCCACTATCACAGGTAAGACATACGGATAAGGCATGATGAGACGTTGAGCACGAGTGCGTACCCATCTAAGGTAAGGCCCCAAAGGAATGGAGTTTCTTTGTCCCAAGCTTTTGTTATCAATTCTATTTACCATATCCCAAGCTCGTACGAACTTCCGGCGGTGATTCTGAGTGTCATCTTCATAATCAAACACAATCCCTTGTATAAGCATATGGTGAGGACCATCTCTTCGAGCGTAACCAAATTGTCGTAAAGCCAAGCAAGGATTATAAGTGATACCCCCTCGTATGCCAAGTAAAGGCACATTAGGATATTGTCCACAACGGTCGATCATGGTGAAACTTTCCTTGGATAAAGACAGCCAACGGATATCAGAATGTGAAAGTGACATTATTCTCTTGTGCCATTTCAACCTTTGGTCGTTCCTCATTACTGATCGAGGCAAGTGCGAAATAAACCACTTAGATAACAAAGGTATGCAACACATAAGAGTCCCTCGCTTCTTCATAGTACGAGTGTGAAGAGAGTGTAGGATATCTCCAAGCAAGGTAGGAACTGGATTGCGTGTCAGAAATATCTTTATGGCGTGCACATCAATGAACTGATCAGGATTAGGGAACAACACCAAACCATAGATGAGTAATGCTAATATGTCTTCGAAGGCTTGATAACTCATGGACTTCAGAAACATGCGAGCTTTCCCAAGTAAGAACTTAGCGAGGAATCCCTTGACTCCACTTCTGGTTTCCCAATGACCATCAATATCAGACTTCTTAAGATGTAAAGCGGGAGCAATAACTTCTAATTTTGGAATTTCTTCCAAACCAGTGAACGGAATCTGATCTCGGATGGGGAGTCCAAGTATGTCAGCAAACTCTTCCATAGTAGGTACCAACTGATAATCCGGGAAAGTAAAACAATGATGCTCGGGATCGAAGAATTGAAATAGTACACTCATCATTTCTTCGTCAAAGCCTGAAGTAACTAAACTGGGCAAGAGACCATGTCTTTCAGAGAATCGGGAACCTCCAGGAATCTCTAATACCAATTCTTTCAGTTCGGAAGGTATCTTCACAAAGTTAACTCGAATGGTGTTTCTAGTCTCCATAACCTACAAAACAGAACAAAGATGAATTCCTTGGTCCTCGAATGGTTAGTCATGATGTTATGATGCTCATGATGTTTATGATGTCATGAATGCCAAGTAGATAACAAACACAAACAAGTCACACAATTTTGCCTTAAGGTTAGGCTTGCATGTGGTCTGGGGGTGCGTACCCTCCCCACTGAAGTTTAGTCGGTTCAAACCTGTCCTATATACAGATCGGGTTCTAAGGAGCTCATATCATTGACCTTTCTCGAAGGCGCTTATCTCAGTTCGGCAATCGAATCGCCAACCGAAAAGGTCCTGAAAGTCCAGTCCATATGAGTGTAGCTTCGAGTATCAACCAACTTCAGTCGGAACCAAAGCCAGCCATCTCGCTACTTTCTAAAAGGCCAAAGTCAAGTTCGACTAAGGTTCTAAGGGCGAATTAGTGCTTAATGACACCACGCGGCAGCCAAGCATTTCCTCAGGTCGGATCCCAAGGAACACCAGGACAAACCAATGTGCCACACTAACGATGGCCATCAGATCAACCACATCAGTATACGCTGTGCAGTCTCCTTGATCTCATGCCATATACCTAAGGTACTCAGATCCGGGTTAGGATCTTTCACACAACAGAATACCCAAAACAGCCCTGCAAAATTAAATCAAACAAAGCAAACAATAGAAAACATTTAAATGAATCCTAAACTTTTAAGGTAACCCCTCTTTTATCGAAATTCTCCCCAGCAGAGTCGCCAGTTCTGTAATACGGTGAACTGACTTTTTATCGATCGAAATGTCGCGGTAAGCAAGAGTCGCCACCGACTTTTATTTTATCCAAACTATATTCGGAAAGGCAAAAAGAAACAGAAAAAAAAACCTTTTAAGAAATTCTGAGTTCGGGGGGTAATTTATGCAAAGGGAAGGTGTAAGGCACCCTTTGCATCCATGATTTTCCATGGGCTCTTAATTGCTTTGCTTGCTCGTTTGTTTAGAAAATGTAGATGAAAGAGATAGGGACTTTAGCTTGTGAATAAGCGTTACCCTTTTGAAAAATTATGAGAAAGAATATAATAAAAAGGTTTGAGCATTGCAAGGCAATTAGGGGCAATTACCTTAAACTCAGATGATAGGTCTCTTTTTGCCTTTCAGAATGAAAGGGTCTATCCTTGCCATAAGAGGGCAGGAAGCCTTTCGTTTGGAGGTTGAAGGGTCGTCGAAGCATCCTTTGCCATAAGACTGTCCCATGCCATAGAAGGGCATGTAGTCTAAGGCAAGGATCAGAATAAGCCATTTTCGTAGGCAGCCAGAAGATACCTCAGCCTTTTTCCGTAGGCAACATCCGAGGGTCGAGGTCATTTGTGTATCGAAGGCAGCATCATTAGGGTCGTGACCTTTTTATCGAGGCAACATGGCTGAGGTATCCTCGAATTCGAGGGACGTGGCTTATTCTGCAAAACACAAGGCAACAGGCAACAAGACAACAGGCAACAAGCAACAGAGAGGGTTACCCAAAAAGCGTGCGTGTGTGCATCAATCACGTGATTCAATTCGGATATTTATCTTTTAATTAGTTGTTCTAAGTCTGTTTAAGGTTGCCACTCCCTATTTTACTAACCACGCAGTACGTAATAATATAAAGCAATAAAGGGAAGGGGAAAATGAAACCAGCGGAGGAGAGGGGATTTGTAACCAGCGGATATAAAATAATAGGTCTGAACAAGTAATAATTAAATAGGGTCGAGGTTTTAGGGTTACCGACTATTCGAGCTTTGGCAATTGGCGAACCCTGGAAAGAAAGAAACATGGCAAACAATAAAAAAGGGGGTGAGTGCATTGTCAAGTTCGAAGGCAAACTTCATTAACCACAAAGAAAATAGAATAATAAATTAAAAGTAGAAATAGAGATAAGGTACTTAGCTTGGCATTTGCCTGACAGGGTTGAGGGCAAGGTTTGCCAGAAGCATCGACTCTGACCATTAGGAATGAGCAAAGAAACAAATAAGGCGTGAGTGTATTATCAGATTCGAGGGCGAAAGGATCAACCCTAAAAATAAAGAATAAATAAAAATAATAGTAAAAACAAATGAGGGTACTTAGCTCTGATTTGATCTGATATGGTTAATAGGGCGCCTTTAAGGTTAACCCTGAAAAGAAACAAGGCAGAAAAAGATGAAGGCGAAACAAACCCTTATATAAAATATAAACCAAATAGAAAGTTAAATTAAATTAGGTAGAATACTTAACTTTGGGTTTTTTGAATCAGGCGCGTAATCGGAGCTTTTGAAAGATAACCTGAAAAGGCAAGGCAAAGAAAACAAAAAAGAAAATATTTAGTGTATTGGAACATTCTCCACAAACCCTGATTAGGGCATGGTTAAATAAGAAAATATAAATGATGTTTAATTAATTATTGGTCTCGCGACCTAATTAATTAAATCGATATCAAAAATTAAATCGAGAGTGAAAGTATTTTTTATGCAATAAATATGAACTTTTAAAAATATATGGATGAATAATCTAATGGTAATTAAATAAAAGATATCAAACAAAGTAAGTTAAAAAAAAAAAAAATTTTATAAATATTATATTACAAATAAATAATTAAGTAAATATGCATAAGCAAACAATTTTATATAATATGAATATATTAAAATTAACTATTATTTAGTAAAAAAAGAAAATTTTGAAAATAATATATAGTTTTATAAATAAAAAAACAAAAAAAAACAAAAAAAAAGAAAGAAAAAAAACAAAAAAAATATATATATATAAATGCAAGTAACCGGCTGTGTAATTATAAATAAAAAAAAATTGAAAAAAACTTAACTTTCGATCAGGTGTGGACGCGCGCGTGAGAGTCTATGGTGCATCCCCGCTCCTGGCTGCGTTGGATTGATCTGAAGATGGAACGGAGGGCTGTGATGATGAAGGAACACCATAGTGCGTGTTTCATAACGCACTAGATCTTGGGGGAAGATTCAAAAACGCGCGCGCACGAATGACCAACCAAGGGCTGACGCGTCATCGTCTTCTTCCTTGGACCAGGGCTTTTAACACCGTTTATACTCAAGAGCGCTGTAATATATCTGAAGCTTCACACCTGAAAATAACGAACACAGGCAAACACACACAAAAATTTTTCGCGATAGGTCCATTATGATCGTATGGACATCACGAATTTGGTCATGGCATAAATTGAATCAACAAGAACCTGTGTCAAAAACCCCCAAATTGAAGGTCTGAACCCTAACATGGTGAGACGTTCATAACACCATAATAATGCACCAAACTTTCCAGAATTGATCAACACAATATGAGAAACACAAATATGCAATTAAATTCGCGAATGAATGTATGAATTTGTAGAATCGAAACGATTTACGAATCGGTTTAAAGCGACTTACAGTGCGTAATTCTTGAGGTTTCGTGACTCGAAAACGATTGGGAATCGTTTAATGGTGCTTGAGGAACAGTTTTGGATCAATTGCAATCCTTGAATCGACCTCGATCTCCAAATTGACACTTGAGTTTTTTGTGAATTTTTGGCTCGGGATTAGGGTTTTCTAGCTGCAGAATCCTCTCCCTTTAGGTCTGAATTGCTTCTATATATATGTGTGATGGATTTAGGTTAACAAAAACTGATCAAATCTTTGTGAATCATGATTTGCAAGTTTGGGAAAATTTGATTGAAAAGTAACTTATGAAACTTTCTAAATAAGCCAATGTTGATTCAATCTTTTTTAATTACCACATGCACGAAATTTTATTGATATTTTGGTGTAAATGTGGATTTAATTTGATTGGAAAGAGGTCCTTTAAGAAAATATTTGATTTTTCATAATTTATACAAATTAATTATCATATTTAAATGATAAAAATTCATATAAAATCAATTTGAACATCAAAATCTCGTGGGAATTGGATTTGAGGCTTTAGATGACTTATGGGTCAAGTTTGAATGAAAGGAACTTGGGCCCATTTGCAAAAGTTTTCAAGTTCCTTCACATTTTTCCTTTCAAAATTACCTAACTTTGACAAGGTGTATCTCCCTCAATTTTTGAGGTATGGAGGTGTTCTTGGACTTTTTAGAAACCTTGGAGAGTCCTCTAACCAATGTCTTTGGTTCCATGTCAAAATCATTTTTCATTCTCATTTTATGACCTTTTGAAGAAAGTGTCTTTTTGTTGACTTTTGAGAAGGACCTATAAGGTATGAGGCTATAATTCTTAAACCATTGACCTGTGAGCTTTGATTCTTGGACCATTGGATAGAGGAGTGACTTCCCTTCAAAATGAGCTTTGGTGGGAATTTTTCTGATGAAGTATGAATTTTTGGTGAATTTTCAAAGTTTGGTTGACTTTTTCAGTTCATGCCAAAAATAGTAACTCTTGACTTTTGACCTCTCTGATCTTTCCTTGCATCATCATGATCAACCCTTGATCAAATGATGGTTTTAGGGTTATGAGGATGTTGTTGACCTAATATCTTGAGTTTTGACTGTATTTTGACTTGAAATGACTTTTTTGCCCTTGAAGGTTGACTGTTGACCTAATCAGGATTTGAGGGACTCAATTTGCTCTGTTTGACTTGAAACTTTGCATAGAGATTCTTTGGGATGTTGGTGACCCTATGGAGCCACCCTGAGCCATTGATTCAATGATTTCCTTTTGACTGACCTAAACCCTAGTTCAGAGCCTTGTATAGGGGAGTGAGTTTTAGGAGCATTGTATTTTGATTTGGTTTTGTGCAGGAGAAAAGTATGGGCAAATTTTGGGGTATGACAGCTGCCCCTGTTCAATTATCTTAAACCTGAAGATGTAGAGTGGTTTGTATGCCAGTCGGTATCTGAAGGTGGAAGGTGATTGAACACTAGAATACCAAGAAATTTGCCCTAGTTGAAGTAGGGACTTTTGTCGGAGATGGGCTTCAAAGATGCCATCCGGTAGTTGAAGTTTGAGAAATGTCGTTTGCGCGTTGATCGTGTCATTACCGTTCGTAGTAAATGAATTAGATCTTTTGGAGAGATAATCGTGTCTACATCGTTCGTGATGATAGAATTAGACTCTCTTGTCGTGTCAGCACCGTTCGTAGCAGCTGAATTAGACTGAGAAGGTCAGTGATCGTGTCTACACCGTTCGTGATGATAGAATTAGATCTCTGAAATTTGATCGTGTCAGTACCGTTCGTAGTATCTGAATTAGATCTTCTGTCGTGTCAGTACCGTTCGTAGTAGCTGAATTAGACTGAGAAGGTCAGTGATCGTGTCTACACCGTTCGTGATGATAGAATTAGATCTCTGAGAGTTGACCGTGTCAGTACCGTTCGTAGTAACCGAATTAGATCTTCTGTCGTGTCAGTACCGTTCGTAGTAGCTGAATTAGACTGAGAAGGTCAGTGATCGTGTCTACACCGTTCGTGATGATAGAATTAGATCTCTGAGAGTTGACCGTGTCAGTACCGTTCGTAGTAACCGAATTAGATCTTTTGTCGTGTCAGTACTGTTCGTAGTAGCTGAATTAGACTTTGAAAGTAATCGTGTCATTACCGTTCGTGGTAAATGAATTAGATCTTCGAGCGTTGATCGTGTCAGTACCATTCGTAGTAGCTGAATTAGATCTTGGAAAGTTGGAGATTTCGTTCATTTGTCGGTACCTGTATTCTGAAAAAGGTAAGGTTAATCTTTATGCAATGTCATGATGCATGGGTTATGTAATGAATCCCTCAAAATAAATGAGAGCTTTTGCATGTTATGTATGAGTTCATTATGAGGTAATGTATGCAATGTATGAATATGTTTATGACATATGATATGTGAATATGATTTATGTTGTCTTTGATTAAGAAAGTAGATCTTTATGTCCTTGTAGTTGTACTGTCTGATCTTGTCTTGAAGATGCTCAGCTGGGAATTTATGATTTCTGCTTGGAGATGATCAGTGACTTGATGTTCCCTGATTGGTGATAAAAATATTGATAAATCATGTTGGAGGAGAGCGACAGTGTTGAAGATGTAAACTCTGTTGGGCAGCCATGTCTTTATCGGGAGAGTTTGAAGATATCTTCTTAATGATTACTCTTGTGGGGATATGATCTTGTGAACCCGGCTTTGTGGGGAGACATGGGTGAAAGTTGCCCCCAGTATTATAGTAACTACTACTTGATTTAGGACACGTCACTTAAAATGTCAAACGGGACTTGTATAGATTTGCCCCAGTTAGCAGGAACTTTGGAAAGATTCACCTTGCGAGGACTTTATAAGATGTGCACTTTAGGAGACATGCCCCTAGTAATCATATGCCCAATATGATGTCCTATGTTGGTTGAGAAGTAGCTTCAGATCTTCTTGGATGCGTGCCCCTGATTATTTTGGCATCCTTGAGAGATTCTCGGAATCTTGACTTGATTGCCCCAGATTGTTTGGACAAATAGTTTGAAACCCACTTGAGGTGTATGCCTTTGATTGTTTGGCTTTTGAGAGATTCTTATAATCTTGACTGGGTTTCCCCAGATTGATTGGGCAAAGCATGCCATGCCCCTTGTATACGTACGAGACATTGCTTCTCGGAGTAATCTTGTCTGTTGGGATAAATTTTAGTCATTAGTTGTGCCATGTGCAAGTTCTTTCTGATGCTAGCTTTTGAAATTATGTAGCAGAATATGTTTAATAATGAATTCATGAGATGCAATGCATACGTTTGTAATGATTGAGAGGTATAATTGATGATTAAATAGGATTCTTTTATACCTTTGAATCAAATATTTGATTTTCTTTTAATTTATTTGATTTTACTCCTTTTTTAATTGAATAAAAACCATAATAAATTAAATAAACCAAATAAATTCGTGTAAATAATATTTGTGGTCTTGGATAACATAAGGATAAGGATTGGATCATAAAGAGTTGGGCCCCTTTGCAAAAATATTCATTTTGAAGCCTTTTACTTCACATTTTCCCCCTTGAAATTGCCCAACTTTGACAAGACATATCTCCCTCAATTTTTAAGATATGGAGGAGTTCTTGGACTTTTTGGAAACCTCAAGATATCCTCTACAAGCCACTTCGGAAGCTTTTTTTCAATTGAAGATTTTATCTTGATGATATGGGCTTTGACAAAAAACTGCTTTTGGTTGACTTTCAAAAAGGACCTATAATGTCTTGATCTATATCTCTTAAATGAAGCCTTTTTGGACCTGGCTTGTGAGAGACAAATTTGTAGAGAATTCAATTTCCTTCAAATTGAGCTTTAGATGGAAAAAATTTTATGTTTCATGTGAAAGTTATGGCTGGTCAAAGTTCAGTTGACTTTTAGTCCAAAAAACCCTAATTTAGAAACTTTGGATTTTGTTGATTTCTGAACTTTTCTTGATGAATCATGATCAATCCTTGATTAAATGATGAATGATACTTCAAAATAAGGATGTTGACCAAAAATCAAGAATTTTGACTGTACTTTGACCACAGTTGACTTTTAGGTCAATCTAGTTGGCTGTTGACTTTCTGAGCAATTGACTGGGCAATCCTTGGAATTGAAGCTTGTACTTTTCCATAAAGATAGTTTGAAACATCATGAGCCATATGAAATCCATTGGAGACCTTGAACCACTGATTTCCTTTAGAGAATTTGAAACCCTAATTCATTGAGCCATTGTTTAGGAGAGTGTATCTTTGAGTCTTGAGCTTTTGTATGAGCTTGAAAGGAGAAATGAGATGGGCAAATTTTGGGGTATGACAGCTGCCCATGTTCAATCTTCTTAAACATGAACATGTAGAGTGGTTTGTATGCCAGTCGGTATCTGAAGGTGGAAGAGGATTGAACACTAGAGTACCCAGAAATTTGTACCATCGGGGATGGGCTTAGAGATGCCATCCGGGTATTGGGGATGTGAAGTGGGCTTTAAGATGCCACCTGTCTTAAAAGTCAGAATAAATTGTACGTTAGACTATATCTGAACTTGAAGTGTTGGGAAGTAGTTGTTGAATGTTAGTCGTGTCAGCACCGTTCGTAGTAACTGAATTAGACTTTGGAAAAATTGACCGTGTCTACACCGTTCGTGATGATAGAATTAGATCTTTGAGGGTCAATCGTGTCAGCACCGTTTGTAGTAACTGAATTAGATCATGGAAGGTTGATCGTGTCCACACCGTTCGTGATTATGGAATTAGATCTTTGAAGGTCGATCGTGTCAGCACCGTTCGTGATAACTGAATTAGATCTTGGAAATATGATCATGTCCACACCGTTCATGATGATGGAATTAGATCTTTGAAGGTTGATCGTGTCAGCACCGTTCGTAGTAACTGAATTAGATCTTAGAAATATGATCGTGTCCACACCGTTCGTGATGATGGAATTAGATCTTTGAAGGTTGATCGTGTCAGCACCGTTCGTAGTAACTGAATTAGATCTTGGAAATATGATCATGTCCACGCCGTTCGTGATGATGGAATTAGATCTTTGAAGGTTGACCGTGTCAGTACCGTTCGTAGTAACTGAATTAAGTCAGAGATGTTGCTTATCTGATTGTACCTGTATCCTGAAAAACTGAAGTTAATTTTTATGCAATGTCATGGTGCATGTATTATATGACAAGTCTCTCAAAATAACTGAGAAACTCGTATATTTATCATGAAGTAATGTATGCAATGTATGAATACGAATATGTATGTGATGTATATGATGTATGACTGATGCTGTTTGGAGTGTTTTGAGAAGATCAATCTCTGTATTGTTGTGATTTTGATGTTTGGTCTTGCTCAGCTGGGGATTTATGATTTCTGCTTAGGGATGAGAGTCATTTGAATGATTAATCTTGATGTACCCTGACTGGGGATAAGAGATATGAATAAATTCTGTTGGAGAGAAGAGGAGTATTGTCGAGCCGGCAGTGTCGAAGATGTGAAACTTCGTTGGGGGACTAAATCTCTGTTGGGAAGGGAGCTTTTTAATGATTACTCTGTGGGGATCCCTCCAGAAAATTGATTCTGAGGGAGAACTTCTAGACTACTTAGACATTGTCTAATTTCCTTTCCTGTATTTTACAAACATACAGATATTTTGCGAAGGAAAAGATAAATGTCAATCATGTTCATATGCATATGTTCATTCGATATTATCATTGGACGTTTGCGCATTCGAAAGAAAGAAATACTCGGGAGAGTAGAAAAGAAAAATGACTTGTATTAAGAGAGAGCCATGAATAGGCAAAATAATAGGAGAACATTTGTGTGTTTTTTGAAAAGATACAAAGTAAAACAGAAGAAAAAATAGTTATGTGGGAATAATCCTATTGAGTTTCAATTCTGCTATTGCCATTATGTCTTTGAGCATCTCATCCCTTGCTTGTTGGAGAAAGATGATTGAACCGGTATGTGCCCTTTGAACTTGACGTTGCCAATAAAACTGAGTGATCTGAACGAGCCATAGTCGTACGCTTTAATCCTTAACTTTTTCCTAGGCCGCCTTTTCAGGTTTTCAGCCTACCAGGATACCCTTTTTTGCCCAAGTTGCCTTTCGGGTTTTCAACTTGTCGGGTGTACATTTTTTATACATATATCCCTAACTTTTGCCCGAACCCTTTTGGTTCGCCGGGATGCCCTTATTTTTGCCTAGGTTCGTCGACCTAGCGGGTCTTATTTATGCGTAGTATTTTTTGACTATGTCTGCGCTCACAGGGTGTGGAAAGTCCTCGCCATCCATAGTAGTGAGTATCATTGCCCCTCCAGAGAATATTTTCTTGATTACGAATGGTCTTTCATATGTGGGAGTCCACTTGCCCCTAGGATCACCTTGTGGTAGAATGATTCACTTTATTACCAAGTCACCAGTCTGGTACGCTTGTTGCTTGACTTTTTTGTTGAATGCCTTGATCATACGCTTCTGATATAACTGCCCATGACAAACAGCCGCAAGTCTCTTTTCATCAATCAGGTTTATCTGATCTAGTCGACTCTGGACCCATTCATCTTCCTCTAACTCTGCATCCTTCATGATTCTTAGAGATGGAATCCGAACTTCAATCGGTAACACTGCTTCCATGCCATAGACTAGTGAAATGGGGTTTCCCCAATTGAGGTACGTGCTGAAGTGCGGTAACCATGAAGAGCAAACGGTAACATCTCATGCCAATCCTTATAAGTCACCGTCATTTTCTGTACAATCTTCTTTATGTTCTTGTTGGCGGCCTCCACTGCGCCATTCATCTTTGGTCTGTATGGAGAAGAGTTTTGGTGTTTGATATTGAACTGCGTGCAAATTTTAGTGATCATTTTGTTGTTCAGGTTGGTACCATTGTCTGTGATAATCCTTTCGGGGATGCCATACCGACAGATGAGGTTATGCTTAATGAATCGGGCCACCACATTCTTGGTAACGGAAGCAAATGAAGCAGCTTCTACCCATTTGGTGAAGTAATCAATGGCCACAAGGATGAATCGATGTCCATTGGAAGCAGTAGGTTTGATTTCCCTGATCATATCGATGCCCCACATTGCAAAAGGCCAAGGAGCAGTCAGAACATTCAGTGGAACTGGAGGTACGTGTACTTTGTCAGCATAGATCTGTTACTTGTGACAAGTTCTGGAATGCTGATGGCAGTCAGTTTCCATAGTGGACCAATAGTAACCTGCTCTCAGGATCTTTTTAGCCATAGTGTGTCCACTAGAGTGAGTTCCAAAGGTACTGTCGTGCATGTCTTCCATAATCTCTTCTGCTTCCTTCTTGTTCATACAACGAAGCAGAGTTGAATCATGATTGCGCTTGTATAGGGTACCATTACTCAGGAAGAATTTGGAAGCAAATCTTCTCAAGAACTTCTTGTCATTGATAGATGCCCCTTCAGGGTATTCATGAGCTTCGAGATATCTTTTTACTTCATGAAACCATGGCTTTTCTTCAACCTCGTCAGTAGCTATCTCGTAACAGTATGTCGGTTCGTCATGTCTTTCAATAATAACTATAGGGGCCTCATTGTCCCATCTGACCTTGAACATAGATGACATATTAGCTAATGTGTCTGCCAATTGATTCTTCTCTCGGGGAATGTGTTCAAACGTAATCTCTTCGAAGTGAGGAATCAAAGATAACACCAAATCCTTGTAAGGAATGAGATTAGGATGCTTCGTGTCCCATTCTCCTTTGATCTGACTAATTACTAGGGCTGAATCCCCATATACTTCCAAGAACTTGATTCTTAAGTCAATAGCAGCTCTGAGGCCTAAGATACATGCTTCATACTCAGCCATATTGTTGGTACAATCGAAACACAGTCTCGCTGTAAATGGGGTGTGTCCTCCTGCCGGAGAGATAATCACAACGCCAATACCATTACCAAGTGCATTCGAAGCTCCATCAAAAACCATGGTCCATCGGGATCCAGGTTCAGGTACTTCATCCGGACCAGGTTGTTCGTAATCAGTAACAAGCATAACATCCTCATCTAGGAATTCAAAATTCATAGATTGATAGTCGTCTACAGCTTGTTGGGCCAAGTGGTCTGCCAACACACTTCCCTTGATTGCTTTCTGTGTCGTGTACTGAATGTCGTATTCTGTTAGTATCATTTGCCATCTTGCTATTCGTCTGGAGAGAGCGGGTTTCTCAAACACATACTTGATAGGATCCATTCTAGAGATCAATAAAGTGGTATGGTTTAACATATATTGTCTCAGTCGGCGAGCAGCCCATGCCAAAGCACAACAAGTTTTCTCGAGCAGTGAGTATCTTGTTTCACAGTTGGTAAACTTTTTGCTAAGGTAGTATATTGCATTCGACCGGACTCGACATGTTGCCCCAATACACACCCCATTGAGTTCTCCAGTACTGTTAAGTACATAATTAGAGGTCTTCCTTCAACGGGTGGTATCATGATCGGAGGTTCTTAAAGATACTTCTTGATCTTGTCAAAAGCTTCTTGGCATTGGTCATTCCATTTCACTGCTTGATCTTTTCTCAGTTACTTGAAGATCGGCTCACAAGTAGCGGTCAGATGGGAAATAAACCTGGAAATGTAATTCAAACGTCCCAAGAATCCTCTAACTTCTTTCTCATTCCGTGGAACCGACATTTTTTGTATGGCTTTTACTTTCGCAGGGTCGACTTCAATGCCTTTACTGCTGACAATGAACCTTAGTAACTTACCAGACCTCACCCCAAAAGTACACTTGTTTGGATTCAGTCTCAACTTGTATTTCTTCAGCCTATCAAACAATTTCTGCAGGTGGACCAGATGTTCTTCTTTAGTGTTGGACTTCGCAATCATATCGTCAACATAGACCTCTATTTCTTTGTGAATCATATCATGGAACAGAGCTACCATTGCGCGCTGATACGTTGCCCCTGCGTTCTTCAACCCAAACGGCATGACTTTGTAACAGAAGGTGCCCCAAGGAGTAGTGAAAGTTGTCTTTTCCATATCTTCGGGTGCCATCTTAATCTGGTTGTAACCTGAGAAACCATCCATGAAAGAAAACACCTTGCATTGTGCAGTACTATCAACTAGAATATCAATATGGGGTAGGGGAAATCATCCTTAGGACTTGCTCGATTCAAATCTCTGTAATCTACACACATTCTGACTTTTCTGTCTTTCTTAGGTACCGGGACTATATTAGCGATCCATGGTGGATAGCTCACGACCTTCAGGAAACCGGCATTGAACTGTTTCTCAACCTCTTCTTTGATTTTCTGTGCCATGTCAGGCCTGCTTCTTCGTAATTTCTGCTTAACTGGAGGACTGTTTTCTTTGATAGGTAAACGGTGAACCATAATATCAGTATCGAGCCCAGGCATATCTTCGTAAGACCAAGCAAATATTTCAACATTGTCTCGTAGCATCTGGATCAATCTTTGTTTGACACCATCTTCTAGTTCGGCCCCTATCTTGATTTCTTTCTTTTCTTCGTTAGTACCTATGTTCACAACCTCAATTGGCTCTTCATGCGGCTGTATAGTCTTTTCTTCTTGCTCTAGCAATCTAACAAGTTCTCTGGGCACTTCGCAATCTTCCTCACCTTCATCCTCAGCTTGGTAGATCGGATTTTCAAAGTCATATTTAGCAATAGCAGAGTCGTTATCAATGGGATCCAGAGTGGATATGGATCTGCAGTGCATTATGTGGGTGTGTAAGAACACATAGCTATAGAAGAGTAAATAAAAATAAAAGCGAACACACAATTTGAATACGAAACGTCCAATGCTTTTATTGAATGAAAATATGCTTATGAAATGACAAGCCGTAACAAATGGACCGTTGTGCCCCGGGCAAGACACACAGTTTTAAAGTTTATTGTTTATTGAAGTACAGAAAATAAAACTGGGAAACATAAAAGCAACACAAAACTAGAAATGGCAATTACTCCTGACTATAGGAGATAGAGACAATGTCTTCAGTCTTCCAGTTGTCCAACCCTTCGTCAGGTGTAGGAAAGACCCACTTGTCCAGGTTGCAATCATCTTCATCTTCCCCTATGGCATTGAACCCTTTGTTGATGAAACGATACTTCAAACCTTTTGGGCGAGAGCGTTGTTCTCCATTTTGATCTTTAGCAGTGCAGCCTAAACCCCATTTGTTAGATTTTTAAGGAATATTAGGGAGTTTCCCCCAGATAGTACAACCACCTTCTTCAACCACAACCCTAGCGTCTTTCAGAGAAGCCATTGTAGGAGGAATTCTGGTGACCTTAGGAGCAGTGTAGGCAGGATTAGCCTCAGGAGCCACTTGAGGGACTAATTCAAACGCCTGTCAGGGAGATTCGAAGGCTTCCCCAGTAAACTCAACATACTTGGTCTCATCTATAAAGCTTACCACGTATTCTTCTTCACCATACACAGTGACGATCTTGCCTTTCGTCGGATATTTCAGTTTTTGATGCAGAGTCGAAGTCACATCATTTGCCCCATGTATCCAATGGCGTCCAAGCAGACAGGAATAAGCGGGATGGATGTCCATCACATAGAACACAGTGTTGAAAGTCTGAGAACCTACTCTGATTGGGAGCTCCACTTCACCATATACCGTACTCATTGAACCGTCGAAAGCTTTCACTATCACATCACTGGATTTCAGCATGATTCCTTCAGGGTTGAGTTTGTCCAATACCATCTTGGGTAGCACATTCAGATATGAACCATTGTCAACAAGTACATGGGCCAAAGTGGTGCCCCCGCATTCAATGGAGATGTGCAGAGCCTTGTTATGATTCTTTCCACTAGGACTCAAATCAGCATCAGAAAACCCAAGGTAATTGTCTGTCGTCGGATTCGCAATATAATTCTCGAGTTGAGTGACAGAAATCTCTTGTGGCACATGAGCAGCCTCCAGAAACTTCATCATAGCTTTGGCGTGAGTCTTGGAGCAACTTAGGAGTGACGAGATGGAGATCTTGGAGGGAGTATGCCCCATCTGTTCAACAATGTCATAATCACTCTTGCGGATGATCTTCAAGAACTCATTTGCTTCTTTAGGAGATGGATTTTCATTAACAGTCTTAACTGGTGTCTGGATGGGTCCATGCAACGGTCCTTTACCTCGGGTATCAGCGTTCTGACTAGGAATAGGGGTACCAGCAGGTGCAGCAGTGTTTGGAGAGATTTCTGGAGAAAACACTCTTCCGCTTCTTGTTACTTTACTAGTTCCGGCAATATTACCTACATCAGGATTAGCATCTTCAGCAACCTTGTCAGCTATAAGTTCTTGTTTAACACCCTAAATATAGACCTCAGCACCATAGTTCCAAGGGATAGCTTTGTCAGAAGAGTATGGAATTGGACCAGGCTTAGTAATAATCACAGGAGCTACACGGGGTTCAGCAGAAATCTTGAACGGAGCTTTAGTTGGGATCATCAGTAGAACTTTGGAAATTACCGATACGTCTTCAATCTTCAAGCCACGGGAGAAACCTTCGCACAAATTCTCTATAGAAGGAATCTTTTCAAACCTGATAGTGCAACGATCCATCCAGCCTTGAATTCCTCTTTTCAGATTCTCACAACCATTGGGTTGGGATGCACAATAATAACAATCTGGGTCGCACCCCAAAAATAAACCGGCTTGCAGAAGCTTTCTCTTGATATCCGGGAGAGGAGTTGACAGATCTCTCACATCATAGACATGGACTGTGTCCATGATAACATTAACAGTCTTGTCATGTTTTGGCATAGGGGCAGTAATAACATTCGGAGTTTTTGGAGGTTCAAACTCGATTTCACCAGCACTTATCATGTCTTGAATCTTAATTTTTAGTGCCCAGCAGTTATCAGCATGATGTCCAGGACTATTGGAGTGGTACACACATTTTGCATTAGGATCATAGTTTGGAGATGTAGGATTGACATTCTTCGGAGGATCTCTTATAGTGATCAAGTTGGCCTTTAACAGATGTTGCAGAGCTTGAGACAAAGGCATGTTGATCTTAGTGAATTGCCTTCTAGGTGCGTCTGACCTACGCTGATACCCTTGTCTGGGGGTGTGTTGAGGTATTGGTGCAGAGATTAGGATGGCCCCAACAGATTGATTCTGATCATTCTTATTACGACCCTTTTGACTGTGCACATCATTAGATTCATTCTTTCCATGATATGGCTTCTTTGTAGTACTAGAGGTAGCACCTACCTGAATCTTCCCACTTCGAATACCACTTTCAACACGTTCTCCGATCAATATGAGGTCAGCGAAACCAGATGAAAAACTACCCAGTAGGTGACTATAGAACGGGCCAGTCAGCGTACCCATGAACATGTCAACCAACTCCCTATCAGTCAAAGAAGGTTGAACTCTTCAAGCTAGATCTCTCCACTTTTGAGCATACTCCTTGAAACTCTCTTTCAGACCCATAGCCATGCTTTGCAATTGAGTACGAGTAGGTGCGAGATTAGCATTGTATTGGTATTGTTTATAGAAAGCAATAGCCAAGTCTTTCCATGTATGAATGTTGGCGCCATCCAGTTGATAGTACCATTCGAGTTGGGTTCCAGATAAGCTCTCTTGGAAAAAGTGGATCCATAGCATTTTGTCAGCAGTGTGAGGCTGAATCTTCCTCACATAGGATTTCATATGCATCTTGGGACAAGAGACTCCGTCATACTTAGCGAAAGTCGGGGTCTTGAATTTTGGAGGGATAACGACTCCAGAGATGAGCCCTAATTCCTCAAAATCCAGTTCAGGTACCTTCTGGATTTCAATAGCCTCCATACGTTCTTCCAATTGCTTGTACCTCTCTTCAGGATATTCCTCCTCATAATAGTAGTCTCCTTCTTCATCATCTTGCTTAGCAGAGGCAGCGTTACTCTTTGCATCAGTCTTGATGCTAGCATCATCATCTTCTTCTTCATCGTCTTTGGGAATTTCTGCTTCTTTGACCTTTTTGAGAGGGCCCTTGAATCTTCTTCCCATGTTGAGGATGCTTACTGGTTTCCTGGTCTTCTTCTCCTTCTTAGTTAGAAGGTATTTCAGCTCATCTTGCCCCTTGGACAAGTTCAGGATCAAATCTTGGAACTCAGCATTTTGAGCCTGGAGATTCTTCACAGATTGTTCGAGATCCATTTCCTTACTGAAATAAACAGCGGAAAGATGAGAAACCTATTTGTAAAAAAAACCTGTTGATGCTTTGTTATGAATGAGATGTTTATGCTTATGCAATGTTTCCAAGGAATTAAAGGATTTTTAACATATATTGAAAATAAAAGCAAAAATATTAATTCTTTTGTAAAAATATAATGTTATGAAATTAATAGTTACATCCAAAGGTGCTGAAAATATAAAATAAAATATAACATAAAAATAATAGAAATCAATCTTCGAGTCGGCGCTTTCTCTTTAAACTTCTGATCTCTTCTTTGTGCATTTTAATCATCTCGTTTCTTTCTTGGACGAGTCTATCGATCTCTTGTTCCCATGATTGTATCTGATCTGGAGAGACGAAATCCTCAATCTTCCATTTACGGGAGAAATAGTCAAGCATACTATCACGCTCTTTGGCATTGGCCACCAACACCGCTTTTTCTGCTTCAACATCCCGTAGGCGCCTTTCAAGATCATCCTTTTCTCTTCTTAAAGAAGCAATAGTAGCAGCAAGGTCTTCATTTGGAGCGGGAACATAAGGCTCCAAAACCACAGGAATGACCGGAGGGGTAACCCTTGGCACAACAGGGATATCAGATGGATATGGCATACCATACTCAACAACTCGATCATAAATCCACCTAAAATAAAGATCTGAAGGGATGTAGTTCCTTAGTCCCAATTCTCTCGTACCTACTTTCTTTACCTTGGACCAAGCTCTAATAAACAACTTCTTCTTCCCAGTTGTATCTGAATCATAATTAAAGTTTTCCGCACTAAGGTATATGGAGCGGGGTTTGTCTTTCAAAGCGAAACCAAACTGATGTCGAGCTAATATGGGGTTATAAGTTATTCCTCCTCGTGTACCAAGAAGAGGTACATTTGGGAAATCTCCGCAACTATCAAACAAATGGGTTCCTTCAAACTCTTTTTGGTTCCAAACGATATCATCGTAAGAAAGCCTCATGACTCTTTGAACCCAAGTCCAACCTTCTTTGTTCTCTATCACGGAACAGGGTAAGTGCGAAATAAACCACTTATGTAATAGAGGTGTGCATCCAAGAACGCAACCTTTCCCTTTAGATGATCGATGATGGATGGAATGTAACAAGTCACCCACTAATGTAGGAACGGGGTTGTTGCTGATAAAAATCTTAATGGCAATCACATCAACAATTTTGTCATAACGAGGGATCAAGACTTGCCCATAGATTAGGAAAGCGAGGACTTTTTCAAGAGCGTCCATGCTTGCAGCATTAATCAAGATTTCGGCCTGACTATACAGGAAGTCAATAGGCAAACCAGTATATTCTCCTTTATTCACCCAAGCCTTTTTGATGTCTGACCGAGGCAAATGCAATGCAGCAGAAACATCTTCCAACCTAGGAATCTCTTCTTCACCAGTGTAAGGCATCTGATCAAGTACCGGTAATCCTAGTATGGAGGAAAATTCCTCTAATGTGGGAACCAGCTGAAAGTCTCTATAAGTAAAGCAATGAAGGAGAGGATCATAAAACCGAATCATGGTGTTGAGGAGCGCTTCATCCACTTTGGTTCGTACCAGGCTGATCAATCTGTAAGAGATTTGGAAAGCACAAAAGCACCAGAAACATTATCACAAAGAATCTTTAGAGATGTAGGCACTCCCTTGAAGCTGAGGCAGAAAGGTTTACGAACTTTGATTTCCATGACCTACAAAACAAATTATGGTTAACAATCCTTTAACTCCTTGGAATGAGTTAGCCATGATATGTATGAATGATGCATGGATACATGAGTCACAAACACAAATAAGTACACACAAATCACGCAATTTCCTTAGGCTCAGCTTGCATGGAGTTTGACCAGGTGGGATACCCTTCCCAAAGGTACATCTATGGATAAAGAGATTTCAACAACGGGTTCTACTAGTGACCCAGAATTGTCAGCCCCTTCTAAAGCACCCTCGAACATGGTACATGCATACCACGCAATGATACTTTAGGAAGAAACCTATCTGAGATGTAGTATCGGGTCGCGACCATAACTTGGCATGCACCAAGAATAGCCCTCCCACTACGTTCCTAAAAAGTTAGGATGGGTTAAAGGTGACTAAAGGTCCTTGAGCTCCAACTCACCTAAAGATACATGCATAAACCTCTCTCATGCAAAAGAGGTACACAATAAACATTGAAGGCCTAACTCAAGCGCGAACTTCATATTGACCAATCCCAAGCATGCACAAGGGAGGTCTCCATGACTATGCCGTTCCTATCTTAAGTGTACTTGAATCCGGGTGTAGGATTCGTCCTTCATTTATTTCCCAAAACAACCCTGAAAAATAAAGCAAGCAAAGCAAACAATAGAAAACATTTAAGTGATCCTAAACTTTTAAGGTAACCCCTCTTTTATTCGAAAAGTCCCCAGCAGAGTCGCCAGTTCTGTAATACGGTGAACTGACTTTAAAGAAAATATCGCGGTAAGCAAGAGTCGCCACCGACTTTTATTTTATCCAATTGGAAAAGCTAAAAGAACAGGAAAGACTTTTTAAAATAAATTTTGAGTTCGGGGGGTAATTTATGCAAAGGGAAGGTGTAAGGCACCCTTTGCATCCATGGTTTTTCATGGGCTCTTAATTGCTTAGCTCACTTTTTGTTTGAAAATGTTTGCAGTGAATAAAGAAAAGGATTTGAAATAAGGACTTTAGCTTGTAAATAAGCGTAACCTTTTTGAAGGTTTTTGATAAAGGGTAAGAAAAAGATTTAAACCAGAGCAAGCAATTAGGAGGTAATTACCCCTATTAAAAAGGTTCTTTTAGCCTTTCAGGGCTATCCATACCATAAGAGGGTAGGAAGTCCTTTTATTGGAGGTTGAAGGGTCGTCGAAATTATCGTTCGCCATAAGACTGTCTCTGCCATAAAGAGGGCAGGTAGTCTAAGGGAAGGATAAAATAGTCTTTTTAGGCAACCAAAGAGGACGCCTCAGCAATCGAAAGGGACTATCACATCATATCGTAGGCAACTTCGAGGGACAAGATCATATAACCGAAGGCAGCATCGAAGGGACTTATGATCTTTTGTGATGAGAATGAACTGAGGGCAACATTTGCTGAGGCATCCTCGGAATCCGAGGGACTTGACTATTCTGTAATGAAAAAGCAACAAGGCAATAGGCAACAGACAACAAGATAGATTACCATAAAAGGTGTGTGGGTGCACAATCACGTGATTGATTCAGATATATTATCTTGTAAATTAGTTATTCTAATTCTGTTCAGAGTTGCACTCCCTAGAATTACTAACCACGCAGTAATAGTCAATAATAATGTAATAGCATCACAGTTTAAGTGCCTTCAAGGCCAAACAATACAAACCAGGAGCACTTACAAAATATATCATCATGGGGAGGGGAAAAAGCAATTTATAAGATAAACCAGAAAACCAATAGGTTAACCACAAGTAATAATATTGGGGTTAGAAATTAAATGAGAATAAGTTTAGGGTTACCGAAGGTTTGAGCTTTAATCGGTTGGCCAACCCTGAAAATTAATGAAGGAAATATAAAAAGGGTGAGTGCATTACAAATCCATTGGCGATTGAAGCAAACCCTATTTTAATTCAAAGGGCCAAATAAACAATAAAATAATATTAAATTAAATAATAAAAAAATAGAAACTTAGCTTTTCGATTTAGTATGGTGCGTGGCTAAAGGATCTTTGATTAACCTTGAAAATTAGGCGCGAAGAAGAGAAACGTTCGTGCATTAACTGATCTACAACCCTGATTCATCGGGATAAATCAGGGTTAGAAACCATACGATTAAATAAAAAACTAATAATTTATATAATACCAAAGGTTAAGGGAAAAGTCGAGAGTTCAAATCAATTTATCAATTAAATAATTATTGGATGGAACCCTAATTATTTAATCGATAAAAATTTATTTGAAAATAATATTGAATTTTAAATGAAAAAAGCAACAATTATTAATAAATTCGTAAAAAGATCGAACTTTCGATAAAAAAAAGAAAATAAAAAAAATAAACAATAATATAAAAATATGAATTTTAATAAAATAAATAGCTTTTAAACAAAATAAATATTTAGTAAACAAAACAAAAGAAGAAAAGAAAAAAAATAGAAAACTATGTAATTAAAAATTAAAAAAAATTATAAAAAAGCTTAGCTGCGATTGGGTGTGACGCAGCGTTGAGGTACACCATGCGCCTGCCAGCCTGGAACATTGGATCTGCAGGCATCAGGATTAGACGGTCGTGATGATGAGAGTGCATCACTACACGCGTGGACGCTACACACTACGAACGTGCGCCAATGGATTCTTTGAATGGGGCAATCATGCTGTGCCACGAGGTCTTCTTCTTCATAAAAACTTGCAAAACTCTTTTTACAGCGCTTGCAGCATACAAGATGTAAAAAGTCCTTACCTATTACACCTGTTGAATGCTAAAACACACATACACGCATAAAAATTCCAGATGAGACCATGGATGGACTCGGTTTTCCCTCACGAACTCAACCACGCCCTTAATTTGGTCTAATTTTGGCTAAATGATAAAGCCCTAATTTGGAGCTCCAAGATCCATCCATGGTGGATTCATGTACCTGCATTCAAACTCGAACAAACTATCCAGAAACTTTCCACACATTCATGCAATCACAATTATGCAATCGAAATTCATTAAAGATGCGTGCATTATGCAAATCGAACAAAAAATAGTAATGGCAAACCGTGAGCTTTTGGTGACAATTCTAGATGCTTCAAGGTGCGATAGTGATTGGAAACGCTTCTCTGAAGCCTTGGGAACGTATTGGAACTGACAAAAGTCCTTGAAAACTCTTCAAAGTCCAAAACCGAATCTTGAAATTTCTTGAGTTTGTTGAGTTTTGCACAGAGCTTCTTTAGGCGAAAAATCCTTGTCTTGTGATCTGAACCACTTCTCTACTTATAGTAGAATAAATTATGTCAACAAAAATAAGCCAAATCTCCTTAAATCAATCATTGGCAAATTGATTGGAAATTGATTTTTTTCTTTCTAATTATGGCCAATATTTGATTTAATTAATCCAATTCCATCTTGCACTAATTTGTAATGATTGAGAGGTATAATTGATGATTAAATAGGATTCTTTTATACCTTTGAATCAAATATTTGATTTTCTTTTAATTTATTTGATTTTAATCCTTTTTTAATTGAATAAAAATCATAATAAATTAAATAAACCAAATAAATTCTTGTAAATAATATTTATGGTCTTGGATAACATAAGGATAAGGATTGGATCATAAAGAGTTGGGCCCCTTTGCAAAAATATTCATTTTGAAGCCTTTTACTTGACATTTTTCCCCTTGAAATTGCCCAACTTTAACAAGGCATATCTCACTACATTTTTAAGATATGGAGGAGTTCTTGGACTTTTTGGAAACCTCAAGATGTCTCTACAAGCCACTTTGGAAGCTTTTTTTAATTTGATGATTTTATCTTGATGATATGGGCTTTGACAAAAAAACTGCTTTTGGTTGACTTTCAAAAAGGACCTATAATGTCTTGATCCATATCTCTTAAATGAAGCCTTTTTGGACCTGGCTTGTGAGATACAAATTTGTAGAGAATTCAATTTTCTTCAAATTAAGCTTTGGATGGAAAATTTCTAATGTTCCATGTGAAAGTTATGGCTGGTCAAAGTTCAGTTGACTTTTAGTCCAAAAAACCCTAATTTAGAAACTTTGGATTTTGTTGATTTCTGAACTTTTCTTGATGAATCATGATCAATCCTTGATCAAATGATGAATGATACTTCAAAAATAAGGATGTTGACCGAAAATCAGGAATTTTGACTATACTTTGACCATAGTTGACTTTTAGGTCAATCTAGTTGACTGTTGACTTTCTGAGCAATTGACTAGGCAATCCTTGGAATTGAAGCTTGTACTTTGCCATAAAGATAGTTTGAAACATCATGAGCCATATGAAATCCATTGGAGACCTTGAACCACTGATTTTCTTTAGAGAATTTGAAACCCTAATTCATTGAGCCATTGTTTAGGAGAGTGTATCTTTGAGTCTTGAGCTTTTGTATGAGCTTGAAAGGAGAAATGAGATGGGCAAATTTTGGGGTATGACAAGTCGGGTAATTCCTCTCATGCACTTTGAGTTGTCTCGACGCATAAGCGACTACCTGTTGATTCTGCATTAGTACACCTCCTAATCCCATCAATGAAGCAACACAATAAATAACAAAAGATTCCGCTGGATTCGGCAAAATCAAGATCGGCACACTAGTCAACCTCTTTTTCAACTCTTGGAATCCTTCTTCACATTTCGAATCCCATATGAACGCTTGAACCTTCCTAGTCAACTTAGTTAACGGCAACGCTAACTTTGAAAAGCCTTCAATGAACTTTCTATAGTAACCCGCAAGACCAAGAAAACTACGGATTTCGGAAACTGACTTCGTAGCTTCCCACTGAGACACAGCTTCTACCTTCGTTGGATCCACGACAATACCATTCTTGGAAATCACATGCCCAAGAAAACTTACTTTGTCTAGCCAGAATTCACACTTCGATAGTTTGGCATAAAGCTTCTTCTCTTTCAGCAGTTCTAATACAACTCTAAGGTGATTTGCATGTTCTTCTTCATTCTTAGAATATATTAAAATATCATCTATAAACACCACTACGAACTTGTCGAGATAAGGATGAAAGATCCTATTCATATATTCCATAAAAATACCAAGTGCATTAGTAACTCCTAATGGCATCACAGTATATTCATAATGACCATACCTTGTTCTGAATGCAGTCTTCTAAATATCGTCTGTCTTCACCCGAATCTGATGATATCCCGACCTCAGATCAATCTTACTGAACACACACGCCCTAACTAGCTGATCCATTAAATCATCAATCCTTGGCAACGGATACCGATTCTTGATAGTAACTTTATTCAAATGTCTATAATCTACACACAACCTCATCGAACCTTCTTTCTTCTTTACTAGTAACACCGGTGTACCCCACGGCGAAACACTAGGACGAATAAACTCCTTCTCGAGTAACTCTTCCAATTGACTCTTCAACTCAGCTAATTCAGATGCCGACATGCGATACAGCACCATCGAAACCGGACTAGTTCCAGGAACCAGCTCAATAGCGAATTTCACCTCCCTCTCTGGCGGTATCTCTCTTACATCTTTTGGAAAAACTTCGGGAAAGTCACATACTACTGGTAATCCACTACTCGCCACTTTCCCTTTCACTTCCATAGATGCAATCAACATAAACACGACAGCCCCGTCCTTCATCGCTTCATCTACCTGTCTAGTAGTCATTGCCAATCCTTCTACACTCACATCTTCAGGAAAAATAACCGTCTTCGTGAAACAATTGATATGAACCCGATTGAATTGCAACCAGTTCATTCCCAAAATAATGTCGAGTTGTTCCAACGGAAGGCACACTAAGTCCATTTCGAATTCTCTACCAAAAATATCAATTGGACAGTTCAAACAAGCAAACAAAGTAGTCACTGAACCCGACGCAGGAGTGTCAATAATCATACTTCCATTTATATTAGAAATTTCTAAATTCAACCTTTTAGCGCAGTCCATAGAAATAAAAGAATGTGTCACGTCAGTGTCTATAATCCCAATTAAAGGAGTGCCATGGATAAAATACGTACCTTTAATTAACCGATCCTCTAGAGTAGTCTCGGAACCAGATAAGGTGAACACTTTACCACCAGCTTGATTCTTCCTCGGCTTAGGACACTTAGGACTAATGTGACCCTCTTCTCCGCAGTTGAAACAAGTTACAGTGTTCCCTTTGCACTCAATAGCAATGTGACCTGCCTTCCCACACTTATAGCACTTCTTTTCTTCACTTTTGCACTCGTGAATGCGATCTTCAGGTTCTCCATAATCAAAGCACTTAACAGGGGCACCAGAGTCTCCCCCACTAAGCTTCCTCCAACCTCCAGCTTTCTGATTACCTTTACCATATGGCTTACCACGATCCATAGGCTTCTTCCCTTTCTTGTTGACCAACTCGCGAGAGTGAGATGACTTCAGCTTAACATTGTCTTCTTCAAAGATTCGACTGCAGTCAACCAAATCAACAAACCTGCGAATCCTTTGATATCTGATACCTTGCTTAATCTCGTCTTGGAGACCATTCTCAAACATAACACACTTCGAGAATTCGCTAGCCGCATCATTGTTATAGTAGACATAATACTTCGCCAGCTCAACAAACTTGGAAGCATACTCCGGCACGGTCATGTTACCTTGTGTCAGTTCTAGGAACTCAATTTCTTTCCTGCCCCGAACATCTTCAGGGAAGTACCTCCTCAGGAATCCTCTCTTGAACACAGCCCAAGTAATTGCTACACCGGTAGCTTTCAATTCATCTCTACTAGCAACCCACCAGTCATCAGCTTCTTCAGACAGCATGTGACTACCATACCCTACCTTCAGATTTTCATCGCAATCAATCACTCGGAAGATCCTTTCAATTTCCTTCAGCCACTTCTGAGCGCCTTCGGGATCGTGTGTGCACTTGAGTAGCTGAGGATTGTTCCTCTGAAAACAATTCAGCTGTCTGTCAGCACCAATACCAGCTCCATTGGCATTCCCTCCCAGCACACCGGCAATCATGCCCAGAGCCTTAGCAATCGCATCATCGTTCCTTCCACCTCTTCCAGCCATTGTTCTGCTAATTCACAAAACAATTTCGTTAGAATAAAGAGTATCGACAGTGTCTACCTCACACTAGTCACGTACAAGGGAAATACTGACACTAAGATTTTGACTCTAACGACCGACTATGCTCAGATACCACTATTGTAACACCCTTCTAAAACACCGCGAAAAATTTAACAATAATCAGAGTAAAACAAGAAAAGGGCATTACAATCTCCAAGTAAATGAAACAATACTCATGTCATGCCATAAAAGAGAACGTTAAACCAAAATTATCCAGATTAACATGTTAACACAGCGGAAATTATCTTTAACATCTGAATAATGAAACAACCAGAGTCGTAGACTCAAAATACAATCATAAACCAAACATCCAACAGTAAGAGCTTATCAAATAACTCTACACAACGTCCCCAGTGTTACACGACCAGAGCATGACACAGACCCAAGTGACTCTAACGAATTACTTGACGAGCTAATCCTCACCAAGCACAAAAGTTACTCCTCAATCTGAAAATAACAACAGTAAGGGTGAGTTTCATTCGCATTAACAAATGTTATAGGAATATAAACAATACAACCTTATTCATACATTATTCACCCAAATCAATTATATTCAGATAGTATAGCAATAATCATCACACACAACCATCCATATCAAACACATATGAATTAGAACATTGGACAACTTCCATTCATGTTATAGTTATGCACAACAACCTAATGCAATGCAACTAAATGAATGTGGTACCAAATATGGGACGAACCCATCTCACCGATCCACCATCGTCAAGGATACGGCGACACCCACACACTAATTCCACGCAATGGGAATTAGCTACCACTGATCCATTCATCCACCATCGACAAGGATCAGCCACATAATGATTATGAAATGCATGCATCAACCACGACATGCTCATTATCAACATCCACCAACGATTCATAATCATTCATCCACAACACACAAAGCATACTAATATCACAACAATTTGATATTCACCACAACATAATACATTTAATACAACAATATATTATCACCTCGGCAATCATACTAGCTAAAACACCGCATAGCATATCCGTACCGTTACTCAATTTACCACCAAATGCCAATTTTCAAAACCAAATAAAATAGTTTTAAGTTATAGCTCCCTAATCTATTTCATAAAATAGAGAATTAATTTATTTAACGAATCCTCAAAACGGCGTACGAAAAGGATTAACGGTTTAAAAGTTACGGATATTTAAAATAGACATTTTTTTCAAAAAGTTTCAGTGGTAACCGGTTACCTGAATGATGTAACCGGTTACATCACTGGCAGTAACTTTTATTTTTCAATTTCGCCCAATGGTAACCGGTTACCTGAATGATGTAACCGGTTACATCATCGCGAAATGTAGTTCTTTGCCTATTCTAAGACCATGTAATCGGTTACCCTCCTCATGTAACCGGTTACATTACTGATATAGCAGAAAAATCACTTTTCTGCAGCACCTCATTCATCCCAAATGCGAACCCAATCATACCAAAATGTACATAATTTCATAACAGTACTAAAATGCATATTTACACATACTTCTAACATGTTTTAACATCAATATCCAACATCAATTATCATTCACAACAAATCATTTGCATCACACATCATGAATTGAACCTAAATTTCTCTAAAACCCTAAAACCCCCAACTCTGACCTATAACCCAATTAAGAATCCTAACATATAAACTCAATTGAATCATTCATAATACCCATAATAGAGGTTAATGCGAAGAATCCCCCCTTACCTCGATGTCGAATTCTTGGATGTTCTCGCGCTTCGCACTTTGCACTTCTCCCAATTTCACGTTCAGCTCTTTTGCTCTCTCTTGGCTTCCAATTTTCACAAATTTTTCTCTTTTCCTTGTTTTTGAAAAATATAACTTTAGTTTAGTAAAAGTTTGCAACTTACACACCCCCCAATCGCTATTCGTAGCACTGGCCCATTAGCCTTATTATTCTATATTTCTCAAATAACTAAATTAATTCTAATATTTAATTCAAAAATCAATTAAATTAAATAAAGAAATTCATGGGGTGTTACAAATCCAAGGAATGCACCCGTGAACGATGCTCTCTAGTTCACCAGGAAAGAGTCTTCATCGCATGCGGGAGTGGAGAACCTTGAATTTGTGGAACTTCTCTACAGACAGAACTTACCTATCCTTGCCTAGAGTCTTTGTAGGTTTTAGAGGGAATCAGAAAGGGAAGATTATAGGGTCTTGAACAATTGGTAATGGTTTTCTCTCTTCTATTACTTATATTTTACTTATTGATGGATTAATGCATAATTTATTGTCCATAAGTCAAATAAGTAACAATGGTTATGATATAATCTTTAACCAAAAGTCTTGTAAAACTGTTAGTCAGGAAGATGGCTTCAAACTTTTCAATGGCAAGAGGAAGAATAGCATTTATAAAATTAGACTTCCTGATTTAAAAGATCATAATGTTAAATTTCTTGTGTCTGTTAATGAAGAGCAATGAACTTGATATATAGATTGGGTCATGTTAGCATGAGAATAATTTCTCACCTAAATAAGCTTAATTTAGTCACAGGTGTCATACCCCAAATTTGTCCTACCCTACTCATATGGCTTATGGTTCATGTACATACATCACTTAGGTCATAACTCACATTCATGCAGTCGTATCATTGGTACTATTCAAAAGGCTAGCAAAGAAAGAGCTCTATTGCAAAGAAGTTTGATCGGAGAACAAGGAAGACTGAGGTATAATCATGTGGCTCTATGTTCATTGAAGTCCTCCTAGATTGGGGTGTCTCTCTGCTTCGAATCAGGACATTGATTGAAGAGTGCAAGCTTGCAAATCATCTGGTTCGTTAAATCAGGGTTTCTTTGACCAAAGTCAACCAGTTGACTTTCTGGTCAACATTTAATCGGGAATGGCTCCTATGTGTGGAAAACTTCTCATGTTGACCTTGTGGAGGGGTTTGTTTGACTGGATTCGATTGGAAGAGGTTTAATCGGGAATTTCATCAATAGTCGGAAAAATCGGAACAGTTGACTTTTGGGTCAGAATCAGAGGAATTATTCAAATATTGACTTTTGGTGGAAAATCGGGCAAGAAAAGTCAAAGAATGGATAAAATCGGGAGTTTGACAAAAAGCTGCCAAAAATAGAAAAAATGACAAAAAAGGCAATTTTCAACACTTAGAAAAATTTTGGGTGTTTCGAATCTTGTTGGGCAGTCCACTTCAGCACTGAATTACACGTGGCAAACGGCATTTTTCGGAGAAATTTCCAACATAAAAGTTCATCCTCTCATGGAGGAGAACAACTTTGTAGTTGGACACTTTTTTATTTGAAGCTTGTATGAAGAGTTGAAGTGGTGTGGAGTTTCTGAAAACTCATTTAAATCAAGGCACAATCCAGGTCACAAGGCAGGTCATGACCCGGCATTTTAACAAACACATGGCGTGCCAAATCTCCAGCCATTTTTAGAGCTCTACAGAAGTGCTATGAATGCAAACTTGGTATCAATCTCTTCCTTGCCATCTCCTCTATCCATTGAAACAAGAATTGGGACAATTGGACAAATATTGAGTGAGATCAAGCCTTCAAAGTGGTGCCCCAACCCTGACCAAACTCTGCAGGCAGCCATGACACAGAATTCTGGGCACGCAACGCATTTCAGCAAACACGTGGCGGGCCAAATGTCAAGGCCTCTTTCTCCCTCCACAAGTCTCTATCTTAAACAAGCCCAGTTCTAAACTATTCTTTGCCATGTCCTCTATCCAATGAGACCAGTATCACTGATTTTGGACATGTATTGATCGAGATAGAGAGGCTCAAAGTACCACCCTCGCAGAGTCACAATTTGGCCATACGCACGGGACTGCATGCTGCTGGGCGTGTGCAGTGATGGTTGCATGAGTTCAAGGCCATTTTTCTCATATTTCTAAGCCTTATCCTGAGATATTTTCAACACCAATCTTGTTCTATCCCATGCCCTCTTTGATATGACACCATTCTTGCATCATTTGACCACCCATGGCTTGAGATATAAGTGTCTAAAGTGAGCACCATAGCATGAAGAAAAAGAGCAATTGCAACATACAACACAAGTTAGAGTCCCACATTGAAAAAATGAAAAAAAGGTGATGGTGCAAGTCCCACATTGGAGAAATGGAAAAGGTGTGTTGCAAACTACATTTTTCAAGTCCCACATTCAAGAATCCAAATCACAATCCAATCATTGGCAATATAAATAGAAGCACATATATTCACATAAAAGGAAGAAAAAAAAGAGAGGAACAACTTGAGTCTCCCTTGCTTAAGGGTGCCACTTGAAACGTTCAAACTCTCTCTCCCCCTCTCTCTCTCTCTCCCCTTTCTCTCTCTCTCTCTACTCTCTCTCTCCTCCCTCACCAAACTAGGTAATAAAAATAGTTTTTTTTATTCTCTTTGATTGATTAATTGTTTTTTTTTCTTTTAGATAAAAAACAACAAAAATAATTTTCCTACCAACTAGTTTTTTTTAAATTTCTTTTAAGTGACTTTTAATTAGCATTTTTGTAGAATTTTAATAAATAGTTTTTCATACAAAAAAAAAAACCATAAATGGATAATAGTCTTCTTTATTAATTCAAATTAATTTCTCTATTAAATAAAAAATGAAATTGTTTGTGATTAATTTCCTTTATAGTTTGTGTGATTTTCTAATTGTTTTGTGAATATTTTCCATTGTGAAATGTCTAAAATGCCCTTGGTCCTTGATGTTGGTTTTAATCCATTTAATTGCTTTTTCCTCCCTATTTTTCTTTTAGAATATCCACAACATAGATTTAGAAATTAGAACTAGTTCCCTATTTTCATTTCTTTTTTCTTTTACAACCATAAAACATTAATAAATACTTGAATAAAAATCCCCATAAAAAATACAAAGAAAACACTTAAAACATTAATAATCAAAGTGAAAATTCTTAAAAAGGGAATGGAACCTTGAAACATCCCTTGCTTAAGGGAATGTTCGAGTGCTTGGATCTCCCTTGCTTAAGGGTCCCATTCAGGCGTAAGTTCCCAACTTCTAAAAAACACAAACCAAAGAGTAACTCGAGTTTCCCTTGCTTAAGGGATTTCCTCGAAACGCTCAAACTCTCTTCTCTATCTCGCCTCCGAGGCATTCTTTAATCGGACATGTTATTTCCGCTCCATTCCCAGCTTAAGACTCCAGAGGTCGAGCAGCGGAGTGCGAATGTAACTTCATCCACTAAAAAATACAAAAACAAACAAAAACTGAAGAGCCGAACTACGGCGCTCTGATTCCTGAAAAGGATACGTAGGCATTAGGTCGCGGGGCCTAAGCGAGCACAATTATTTATAAACCCTTTTTTCCCCCGTGTTTCTTTTTCTTTCATTTGCATGCATACCCTTAGCATTAAGCTTTAGATTTATAGTACACACCCTTTAGATAGCAACAAACATAGGTGGATACCATCGAGTACGATGGGCGTGAGGGGTGCTAGCACCTTCCCCTTGCGTAACTGACTCCCGTACCTTATCTCTGGTCGCAAGACCTTTTCTTATCCTTTCTTTATTCTAGGTTTTCTGATATTCCTTTCCCTCTTTGGGATAAATATATTGGTGGCGGCTCTGTTCATCATTTCGCGAGCGTGCGACAGCTGGCGACTCTGCTGGGGATGTTGCTAGACCTATTGCGGGTCCATTCTTAGCGAGTCGATCCTAGCCTGCGTTTGTTTGTTTATTTACTGGGTGTTTACTTGTTTTATGTCTATACCTTGTATATATGTTTGCATGCTTATTCTTTGCCTGCATATCATGTTTATTTCTGTTTGCACATCATGCATATGGATTATATTTTGTGTTCCCTGAGGTCTTCTGTTCTGTTTTGCAGGTGGGGGTTTGTATGAGGTAAAAGGCCCACTACCCAGGCCAGTGACACATAGGATTAGCGTGGATGCTCATGTCGACTCCCGTAGCCCTTGCTACGATCGAGCTTGACATGGGGTACCACAACTGGGCGAGGTTCTTTCATGGAACACTGTGTCTGGCACGCTTGTTGCCTCAAACACTTTGTACCCCATGGGAACTGTAGACCCTGGTGACCATTAGGGACCACTTGTCCGTGTCTAGACTACATACCCGTGAGATTGGGGTGGGACAGGAAACTTGACCTCCATCATACCCGGATTTCTGCTATTCAATAAAAGACGTCGAACCTTTGATCCTGGGACATTTGACTTATACAGAAGTTCTACATCAGTTATCTATCAGAATCAACGTCGAACCTCTGAATCTGGAGGGTTCGACCATCTTTGACTTATGCACAAGCTATTTATCCAGAGAGCAACGTTGAACCTCTGAATCTGGAGGATTCGACCATATCTTATTGACCATGAGAAGTTGTTATCCAAGAGGCCTTGATCCTTGATCCTGATTTATGATACATTTGCATCTTCATTAACATTTTTGCATTCATGCATGTGCATCCATGGTTATCAAGACTCTTACCACTCTTCCTCTCCATCAGATCAGTCAAGACGATTCCTCCACACCGATATCTGACAAGAGCTCACAGAAGAAGAATCATGGGGAATTACAAATAAGATCAAGCTCCCATCAGAAAACTCCATGCCCCCTAAAGGGGGCACCTTCCACCATTGGAGCCTAAAGACTTTATGTTTGTCAGAGAACATTTCATTTGCATCAAAATAAGGCCAATCTTGCCATTGTTTAGATTTCTCTAGTATTTTCAATTGTACTATTTTCGTTGTTATCAAGTACTTCTCATTGTAAGAAACTCATTCTGTTTGAATAAATAAAAATAATGCAATATACATGTTTTTCTCAAATCATTTCATCTTGTCATTATGTTCATTGATACTTCACTCATTTGTCTTAAGCAACTAAAAAAGGAGAATGACGAAAATCAAAAACACATGAACTACTAACTGTATGCTTTTGGAACAAAGATCCTGCTGACGATGTACAGGCATTATTTCAATTCCCAAACACTGGAGTTATAAGGGAGTGAAACCCTCGTCAACCCCTTTGAGCCTAAGGAGTAGTAGTTTCTTTTCAAAAAATACAAAACCCTCAATCTTAACCAGGGGCAGGGTAGTCTTCAGTTAGTGCGACCGAGCGCTCAACTTTCAGGTATTCCATCAGAGGATCAATCATATCTCAGATCTCACAACAAAGAAGAAGAGCACAATCCACAATGGATGTATCTCATTCATTAAGAAGAAGGCAGTCACAACCTTTTCATCAAGTCAATCACAAAAGTCATACAACTTATTCCCGAACGAAACAAAAAAAAGAAAAAAAGAAAGTATGAATCATGATCCAAAAGAAAAAAAAGAGAAACAATAGCCCGCTAAGTCAAAAAGAAAGAAAAGCTTCGAAGCAAATGACTTAGGCAAAAATTAGGGCATATCCCGCTGGACAACGGAAACCAAATTCAAAAGAAACTTTTTGTCCAGGCAAAAATTAGGGAAAGCAAAAGGCAAAGCAAAAGAAAAATCCTCCAAGGGACAAGTTGTTATGATCATCAACGAAAGCACCAAAGAGTGGCTGCCACCTCCATCAAAGTCACAATAGATCCTCATCCATCACAATTCTTCCTGAAAGGCGAATACTCATGTCAAACTAACTGAACGTAGGACTGGAGAACATCACGAAGAGGGGTGGGTTAAGTAGAACTTGAGCCTTTATCCTTTGTTTCTCAAACCGTGAACCCGGCCACGTTACAACCCTCAAAAGTCCTAATTGAGGCATGGTTCGTTCCGAGAGCATACAAACTATAAATCATGTCAAAACTGACTCCTAATGTTGCTGTGTCACTTGTGTTAGTATCAATACAACATTTTGACAAATAAAACTTTTTCTTTGAGATTAACATGTGCATCGCATTTCTCATTATCTCTTGCAAAACAGAATCGTCTCTAATATGAAAATAAGTACTTGATACCAAGGAAAGTTCAACATTGAAATTCCAATCGAGTAATCTTACAAGGGAAAAGGTTGGTCATCCACAAAGCAAGTCTCTGAAGCACCCATCTGGTGGAAGAGTTCCTTCCAATCTGGGGCATTCATCCCTTCATCCACACTGGGGCAGACCATTGCACATCTCCATGATTCAAGCATGTCAAAATTCTATCTCAAAAGGTCATACAAGCTGGGGCAAGCTAGTGACAATTCCTTCTTCCATCCCCAAGCAAGTGTCAGATATCAAGACAAGTGTCGAGGAGTCAAACTAAACACCTCACCTTCACAAGTGTTGTCCTTCAAGCAACAACCTTCCACAAGGGCATACTCCATCCACTCCTGGTATCTTGGAGACAATCATTGCACTCATAATCATACAATCATCATGCATATCATTGCATTTTCATTATCATTTCACCCGCATGATCCGATCATAAACAAAGCAGGGCCATCCACCCCATCTTGAATCAAGCAGAGTTTCAAAACTCCACCTAATCTATTCCACATCAAAGCAGAAACCCTGAACAATGCATCAGTACACTGCATATAGAATCCCTTGCATTGCATTTCCAGAAGTGCACAAATAAATCAAACATTTGCATGTGAAGCATAAGCCAAGTTACTCATCAGATGGGTTCTCTACAAGCAATCAATTGATATTCCACTGGGGCACTCAGAGTTACCATTGTGGTGTCATCTCCTCAAGTCAATCATGTTCATCTTGCTTCAACCCAGAGTTGGTGTCTTTGTGTTCAACCTAGAGCTGACCTTCCTTTCATCTTTTAACCCCGAGTTAATTATCTTTTCCCACTCACCCAGAGTTGACGGTCTTCCTTTATTCAACCCAGAGTTGACCCTTACCTTTTCCCCACTCACCCAGAGTTGACGGTCACCTTTTATTCAACCCAGAGTTGATGTTTGTCTTTTATTCAACCCAAAGTTGATGCTTATCTTTTCCCACTCAACCCAGAGTTGATGGTTGTCTTGTTTCTTTCCCACTCACTCAGAGTTGACGGTCACCTTTTATTCAACCCAGAGTTGATGTTTGTCTTTTATTCAACCCAGAGTTGATGCTTATCTTTTTCCCACTCAACCCAGAGTTGATGGTTGTCTTGTTTCTTTCCCACTCACCCAGAGTTGACGGTCTTCCTTTATTCAACCCAGAGTTGATGGTTGTCTTGTTTCTTTCCCTCTCACCCAGAGTTGACGGATATTTCTTCTTGTTTCTTTTCCCACTCAACCCAGAGTTGACGGTTATCTTTTACTCAACCCAGAGTTGACCCTTCTCTTTTCCCACTCAACCCAGAGTTGACGGTTATCTTTTACTCAACCCAGAGTTGACCCTTCTCTTTTTTCCACTCAACCCAGAGTTGATGGTTGTCTTCTTGTCTTTTTCCCACTCAACCCAGAGTTGAATTCCACTTCATTCCTAACCCAGGGTTACTTCGTTCGATCCAGAATTGACGCAGTTTTCCTTAGTGGATTTGACATCATCTTATCCCCAGTGGATCACATCTCATCATAAGACAAATTTTCAGGTTTACTTGGTATTTAATCTTCTTCTACCTTGAATGCTTGAAAGGCTAGCGCCAATCTCGCTCTCAGGTTTAAGACGATTAAATAGGGGCAGCTGTCATACCCCAAATTTGTCCTACCCTACTCATATGGCTTATGGTTCATGTACATACATCACTTAGGTCATAACTCACATTCATGCAGTCGTATCATTGGTACTATTCAAAAGGCTAGCAAAGAAAGAGCTCTATTGCAAAGAAGTTTGATCGGAGAACAAGGAAACTGAGGTATAATCATGTGGCTCTATGTTCATTGAAGTCCTCCTAGATTGGGGTGTCTCTCTGCTTCGAATCAGGACATTGATTGAAGAGTGCAAGCTTGCAAATCATCTGGTTCGTTAAATCAGGGTTTCTTTGACCAAAGTCAACCAGTTGACTTTCTGGTCAACATTTAATCGGGAATGGCTCCTATGTGTGGAAAACTTCTCATGTTGACCTTGTGGAGGGGTTTGTTTGACTGGATTCGATTGGAAGAGGTTTAATCGGGAATTTCATCAATAGTCGGAAAAATCGGAACAGTTGACTTTTGGGTCAGAATCAGAGGAATTATTCAAATATTGACTTTTGGTGGAAAATCGGGCAAGAAAAGTCAAAGAATGGATAAAATCGGGAGTTTGACAAAAAGCTGCCAAAAATAGAAAAAATGACAAAAAAGGCAATTTTCAACACTTAGAAAAATTTTGGGTGTTTCGAATCTTGTTGGGCAGTCCACTTCAGCACTGAATTACACGTGGCAAACGGCATTTTTCGGAGAAATTTCCAACATAAAAGTTCTTCCTCTCATGGAGGAGAACAACTTTGTAGTTGGACACTTTTTTATTTGAAGCTTGTATGAAGAGTTGAAGTGGTGTGGAGTTTCTGAAAACTCATTTAAATCAAGGCACAATCCAGGTCACAAGGCAGGTCATGACCCGGCATTTTAACAAACACATGGCGTGCCAAATCTCCAGCCATTTTTAGAGCTCTACAGAAGTGTTATGAATGCAAACTTGGTATCAATCTCTTCCTTGCCATCTCCTCTATCCATTGAAACAAGAATTGGGACAATTGGACAAATATTGAGTGAGATCAAGCCTTCAAAGTGGTGCCCCAACCCTGACCAAACTCTGCAGGCAGCCATGACACAGAATTCTGGGCACGCAACGCATTTCAGCAAACACGTGGCGGGCCAAATGTCAAGGCCTCTTTCTCCCTCCACAAGTCTCTATCTTAAACAAGCCCAGTTCTAAACTATTCTTTGCCATGTCCTCTATCCAATGAGACCAGTATCACTGATTTTGGACATGTATTGATCGAGATAGAGAGGCTCAAAGTACCACCCTCGCAGAGTCACAATTTGGCCATACGCACGGGACTGCATGCTGCTGGGCGTGTGCAGTGATGGTTGCATGAGTTCAAGGCCATTTTTCTCATATTTCTAAGCCTTATCCTGAGATATTTTCAACACCAATCTTGTTCTATCCCATGCCCTCTTTGATATGACACCATTCTTGCATCATTTGACCACCCATGGCTTGAGATATAAGTGTCTAAAGTGAGCACCATAGCATGAAGAAAAAGAGCAATTGCAACATACAACACAAGTTAGAGTCCCACATTGAAAAAATGAAAAAAAGGTGATGGTGCAAGTCCCACATTGGAGAAATGGAAAAGGTGTGTTGCAAACTACATTTTTCAAGTCCCACATTCAAGAATCCAAATCACAATCCAATCATTGGCAATATAAATAGAAGCACATACATTCACATAAAAGGAAGAAAAAAAAGAGAGGAACAACTTGAGTCTCCCTTGCTTAAGGGTGCCACTTGAAACGTTCAAACTCTCTCTCCCCCTCTCTCTCTCTCTCCCCCTTCTCTCTCTCTCTACTCTCTCTCTCCTCCCTCACCAAACTAAGTAATAAAAATAGTTTTTTTTATTCTCTTTGATTGATTAATTGTTTTTTTTTCTTTTAGATAAAAAACAACAAAAATAATTTTCCTACCAACTAGTTTTTTTTAAATTTCTTTTAAGTGACTTTTAATTAGCATTTTTGTAGAATTTTAATAAATAGTTTTTCATACAAAAAAAAACCATAAATAGATAATAGTCTTCTTTATTAATTCAAATTAATTTCTCTATTAAATAAAAAATGAAATTGTTTGTGATTAATTTCCTTTATAGTTTGTGTGATTTTCTAATTGTTTTGTGAATATTTTCCATTGTGAAATGTCTAAAATGCCCTTGGTCCTTGATGTTGGTTTTAATCCATTTAATTGCTTTTTCCTCCCTATTTTTCTTTTAGAATATCCACAACATAGATTTAAAAATTAGAACTAGTTCCCTATTTTCATTTCTTTTTTCTTTTACAACCATAAAACATTAATAAATACTTGAATAAAAATCCCCATAAAAAATACAAAGAAAACACTTAAAACATTAATAATCAAAGTGAAAATTCTTAAAAAGGGAATGGAACCTTGAAACATCCCTTGCTTAAGGGAATGTTCGAGTGCTTGGATCTCCCTTGCTTAAGGGTCCCATTCAGGCGTAAGTTCCCAACTTCTAAAAAACACAAACCAAAGAGTAACTCGAGTTTCCCTTGCTTAAGGGATTTCCTCGAAACGCTCAAACTCTCTTCTCTATCTCGCCTCCGAGGCATTCTTTAATCGGACATGTTATTTCCGCTCCATTCCCAGCTTAAGACTCCAGAGGTCGAGCAGCGGAGTGCGAATGTAACTTCGTCCACTAAAAAATACAAAAACTGAAGAGCCGAACTACGGCGCTCTGATTCCTGAAAAGGATACGTAGGCATTAGGTCGCGGGGCTTAAGCGAGCACAATTATTTATAAACCCTTTTTTTCCCTGTTTTTCTTTTTCTTTCATTTGCATGCATACCCTTAGCATTAAGCTTTAGATTTATAGTACACACCCTTTAGATAGCAACAAACATAGGTGGATACCATCGAGTACGATGGGCGTGAGGGGTGCTAGCACCTTCCCCTTGCGTAACTGACTCCCGTACCTTATCTCTGGTCGCAAGACCTTTTCTTATCCTTTCTTTATTCTAGGTTTTCTGATATTCCTTTCCCTCTTTGGGATAAATATATTGGTGGCGGCTCTGTTCATCATTTCGCGAGCGTGCGACAACAGGCCTTCCAATTCTAAGTTTCTCTTCAGATGCTTTTTGTAAAGCATGTTAGAAAGACAAGTTTTCAAAAACTTCTTTCAAAATAAAGAATGTTATTTCTACCTCTAGGTGTTGTACCCCAATTTTTGACCACTGAGATCCCACCATATCTTAAATATTAGGATCATCATTATCATCATAATAATCATGCATTTGTCATTTGCTAACAAAAAACTTGTTGTTTGTTGCTTGTGTCCCAAGACAGTAGACTGATCAAGAAGAGGCTGGGCAAATTAGGGTTTTGAGGCCCACAAAGGAATTCAACATTCTTCTATGATTCAAAGGATTCTCTAAGTTAATATCAAAGTCCAAAGATGGTTCAAAGCAAGATCAATCACCTTCAAGTTCATCAGAAGCTCCAATTAGGGTTTTTGACCTAATTTCACTAGAGGGTTGACTTTTAATCAGGACATGGTTCCAAGACTCAAACTATTATTCAAGGACATCCAAATCAACATTATAATCCATTTCCATCATTCGTTTGAAGAGGAGACCTTGATTCATATGGAAATCACAAAATTGTAGTTCATTTAAAAAGAGTCAACTGTGCAAGTCAACCTTTGACTTTTGAGAAAAATGGTCAACTATGGACTTTTAAGGATCCAAATAATCATCATATGGATATTAAAGACATTTTATCAAAGAAAATTCAAAGAATTCATCAAGAATCAAAAATTCAACAAAAGTTTAAATTAGGGTTTTAAGTGATTTTTAACCTAATTTTGGGAACTTCAAATTTTGCCTACAAACTCAAAAATCTCCAAACATGAAAGTTGTAGATCTCGACAAAAAAACAAATTATCAAAATGCAACTTTCGGCTAAAAGTGATTATTTTGAGAGATTTTGGATTAAGAAGGTTTATGTTCAAAAGACTTAGAAAAATTCTTCAAGTTTGAAAAACATGTTGATGGCGATGCACAAAGCAATCAGATTACAAAGAGTTGGTTGGGGCTTGGTATATGGACCAAGTAATGCGGGGGTGAATAATTTATTAGAAAGAAGATGGAAGAAGTAAGTGAAAACATGCAAGCTCATACAGGTAAAATCCATACAAACAATCATAAAAGTTCAAACATTAGGGAATGAACATGAAAGGAGTAAGAGTGTAAGTGTACTAGCAAAAAGCTAGCCTTCTAAATGACCAATCAGAATGATCAATCGAAGAGGTCTCACTGTAAGAAAGCCCATGATCAAGCTATGAATGTGTGCTAGTGTGCATGTGTAAGGTACGGTTGATGGCGATGCGTGAAGTGCGATCGACTTATGGTAGAAAACGGCTAAGAACCTAATATTTTTTTATTTTGAAAAACGGTCAAAAGCATGCAAGCAATAATAAAATAAAGCGATAAAGAAAAGCGGTAAAATTACTATAATGCTTCGGGAATGGGGATTACAAACTTAACAAATGGGGATGAAACTTACTACTAATTATTACAAACCAAATGAAAATTAAGGGAAAAAATAAAAGATAATATGTACAAAATTAACAAATTATAAATGTCCATAAAATCCAAGAGCCTCAATGATAATCATTGATCGCGACAATGGGGTATGTCTGTGATTATGACTGCAAGTGCACAGTCTATCGCGTAGTTTTAAAAGATATCGAACCCACAGGGACTAAGAATCGACCTAATGTAGTTAATCGCTACTACGTAAATCTAAGGATAATATTCAATTGATTATTGATCAGACGGGAATTAAAAAGAAATATTATTAAATTAAATATAGGATAATAATATCGGTATGCAATGGTCGGACTTCGGGGATCTAGTAAGCCATCGATGCGGATCGTAATTTAAAATCACTTTTCTGTAGAAATCATTAGTTTAAAAACCCTCCTCTCACACTCTCGTGTTTATTGATTACGATTTCACTATTAAACCTAAGTGAGCGCTCTCGCTGTATCAATTAAAGTTCAAAGTGATTTTTGAAAACTAATTACCCTTAAAGCACTCTCGTTGTATTTAAGGTTAATGCCTAATTTCTAAGGTCCAGTTAAAATCTCAAACTCTCGTTTTTATTGATCCTAACTTCTATTGTTTTTAACTCTCGTTACAAAACAGTTTAATTAAGCGTTTATAAATATCATCCAGACAAATAAATTTGATTAATAAACTACATCAAAGGATTACTCGATTCCCTCGGTTATGTGACCTTATATACCGATAAAGGGTATTTAGTCGGACATTGTTTTAATAGACGAATCTGAACATATATAATAGATATAACATAATCCGGACATAATTGATAAATTAACATAAACCGTGAATAATAATAAATGCTAATAAATAAACCTGAATTAAATTGCAGACTGGGAAAATTGTATCTTGTAGTACCGAATCTTGAATCCAGGACGAAAGTAAATGACGAAAACAAAATCTACTCTTAAAACTAAAATGAATTCTAGATCTTGAAAAAGAAATTGAATTGCAATAGTATTTCCGGTGTGGAAATCTATTGCAGAAAAATGGTTTTTGGGAAGAAGACTTGAACGTGCTGGAAGTAATTGCAGAGAAAGGGAACTTGACGGCAGTAGGTTAAAACTGTGTAACCCTTTGATTCAGTTCATGCCTTCAATTTATAGATCAACACTCGGTTTTTGAAATGTCTCGTAACAGCATCTCACGGCGGAGAAAATGGAGGAGAAAAAGTAGCGTTCTTTGAAAACAGACTCCTCTGGGCCTGGGTGTGTGACTTACGTCACACACATATTTTAGAGGGGTGTCGAACGGCAGGGAGGGGGTTGCACCGACCGGCAGGTGCCTCAGGGTGCCTTCCGTCTGGTGCATCCACTTCCTGTGCGTGCTGGGCTTGTGTGTGTTTGGGCCTGGTTCTTTTTGTTATTTGTACCTCCTTACTTAAATGTCTTTTTAAGCAATTTCTCTTCATTTTAAGTCCTTTTTCTAACTATTTCTTTTGCGAGCTCCGATTAACTAATTTCCTGAAAACAAATAGAAATACCGGCATAATACAAAATAAAATAAAATAATCGAAATAAAATAGAATAATAATGCATGTAAATTAAGCTAAATATACGATACGTTTTCGTGTTATCAAACTCCCCCACACTTGAACTTTGCTTGCCCTCAAGCAAAGGATCAAGAAAAAGATTTTACACATGCATGACAATCATCTTGATTCGTACTCGTCGCGGCGATACTTTGTTAGAGACACGAAAGCTCAATGTAAACACCAAAGATACAGTAGCGACACTAGACAACTCCAGCTTATGCAGACCAATTCAAATCATGCTATTACAGCTCATCTAGACCCTTTCGCTAGATTTTGCTTGTTTTCATTCGAGCGCAATCACATTAAGCCCTTTATCTTCACACGCACATAGTAGAGTAACCGGTTAGTGACTCTGATCCTTATTAGCACGGGGCTCTGACACTTTTCTGTGGTACCCACTTCTTTAACCAATTGTAAGCTGCGGGGAATCGAACCGTAATTCGCCCTACCAAGTTCAATATCAGATACTTTTGAACCAACTGGCAATAGGTTTCTTTATTGTTTGCGAGATATACATCCTTTGGGTTAAATGACCGGGTGAGGGTCACCTAGCTTAGTCAGAGCAATCTTTTAAATTCTTTACTGAAAATTTTTCAGGATCATTCACTTATATTCATCGGCTCTCTACGTAGTTTATGTTCAAGACAGTGTCGACTGCTGAATAAACTACTTGAAGCTACTTTAAAGCTAGAGATTAAAGAATTTCAAATAATAGGTACTTAAATTGAGTCTTGCATAAATCAGAGTTCTAGAGTGTCAAGACTGTAGCGATTTTGTTTGCTAGTGCTTCGGTTCTATCATATCATAAATTGTTGTATTCTTGTACTTTTCGACCGTGTCAAGCTATGCGTATAAGGTAAAAAGGTTTATAGTTCAAGTGGGCGGAGGATTCGACAAACGGAAAATACTCGCATATATTAAACTTAGAGTACATGGGTTGGAATGACAGGAAACTAAAATATTTTTTTTAGGGGATAACTGAAAATACTGGAAATTAAATACTAAAATTTAAAAACTATCAAAAATAATAAAGTGAAAAGCAGCAAGCTTCCTCCCCCACACTTAAACGTTGCTTTGTCCTCAATGCGACCTTGTGTGGTAGAAACGGTGAAAACTCACTACTCGTTTCCTCTTCCTCGTGCTCTTCCTCGGGTTTGTGCTCTTCCTCCTCTTCGACCTTCATTGCCGTCTCTAGGCGGAACTATCCCAGCATGGTACACATACTCATGTAAGCCTTCAACACGATATGTCAAACATTGCATTTCTTCAGTGCGGTCTGCAATGCTACGATTATTCCAGTACGCATAGTCGTGTTGATCTCTTTGCATTTCACGCATCAGCGTCATCATTTCGTTCTGACCCGCCTCAATCCTTTGATGACACTGAGTTTCTTCCTCATGGTTGCGTATCATCTCTCTATACACATCATCCAGTGTGACTGGTTGATTCCTTCTTTAGGGTGGAGGTACAGATGGTCCAGCAACATTTTCAGGATTGGGTTAGGGGTTTTCATCAGGCTGGGGATCTCCTTGATTCATTTCTTGTTCAACTTCATCCACATTATCTGCACTATTTTGATTCTCTTCCACGTTCTCACCAGGAGCAGGTGCGTCGAGATCATAGATCCAGTTCTCTCTACGGTCTATCCTTGTGGTCTCGATGTTAGGGAGTATTACACTACGAATTTCCTTGTTTTGCACTATGAGGTTATACCTTCCGTCTGGTCTTGATTTGATAAGGCGACCAGCTTTGCAGTTATTGATATCCATAAAAACGGGCGGTAGAGAAGGTAAATTTTCGAGCCTATCATTCAGGTCGAGGGCTCGAGCTATACCAGTGATAACCCATCCTACACAGAATGGTGTGTTTCCTTCTCTTGATACGAGAGCTTGAATGTGAGACATAAGGAAAGTGCTGGCATTGATCCTATGATTGGCGAAGGCACAATAAAAGAAGTATAACTCCTTACTATTGACTTTGTTGATGTTGGTTCTTCCAAAGATAGTATTTGCTAAAATGCGGTGGAAGTAACGCATACCCGGATTATGAATTTGTGAAGAGAAGCGCATGTCGGGAGCGACATTATCATTACTGGATATTCGACGCCAAGTTTCATTTGAGGCTCCTTGCCAGTCAAGCTCGGGCGGAATTCTATAGTTGGCTCCATCAACACGTGGGAACCGAAAAAGAGCACTAATGCTTGCTTGATTCATGGTGTATTCTCGGTTGAATAGTCAGAAGGTAGCGGTTCCGATAAGGTTGTGAGAAGCGTCGGTGGGTGTGTTGTAAATGTAAGAACTTAGGAACTCCAAGGTCAACGCCTCGTATGTGGGGTAGTCGAGTGTGCTCACGGATGATAAACCCGTTTGCTGGAGTAATATTTGCACACCGGTTTCGTACAGCCCCAAACTTCGCAAGCTATCAATATGGGCGAACCTTGATGCTTCCACCCCTCTCTGAGCGAAATGTCGGTATCGGTTTCGTTGCATTTTTCCCGCTTCTCTAATTCGGAAAATAACACTGGGGAACTCTTCTTCGTTTTGGTTGTTGAGGTTAGCCATGGTAAGTTTTCTGCTAGAAGTGTGAAAGAAATTGTAGAAGAAACAGCAAACAATATTTGTGGTTTATGGTTCTGCTTGTAGCAGTAGATGGTATATATAGCAGAGTGAATGAATGAGTAGGTTGAAAGAAATAAATGGTAAGGTTTGAATTGAAGTTAAAAATGGGAATTAATTTGGCAATGAGAAGTTTGATCAGAAGAGAAACTGGTTGCCTCTGGTGTGGAACGAAACAAATGCGCCTCTTCTGCATTTAAAGAGGGCGCCGACCGGATAGAGGCAGGTCACGCCGACCGGCGTGGGGTCCATTCTGACATACGGCAGAGTCTCATGCATGCGTGAAGCGTGCATTCAGTGTTGGCGTGGTCTGTTGTGTTGCAGAGATTCCAATTTTGACCGAAAATGCATGTGATGCTATTTGACCAACAATAATTTGGCATAAATACTTTTGACTGGTAGTCAAAGTATTATCATGAGGTGCATGCATAGTTCTCAGCAGAGTAAATAAATGGCATATATCAGTACTAATTTTTTTTCATAACAGTATTACAATAAAGCAAAGGTGGCACTGATATTTTGCTGTGTTCCATATATTCACTAACTATATTCACTTAACAGCAATAATTTTATACTAACTATAGTAGTGAATAAACACAAACATTAGCACATAGCAGGGGCAGAGTTTGTGATGCACACACGCAGATTTATCAGATGAAATAAAACAGAAAAATAAAAATAGAATGAAGAAAATACTGAATTTTATTAGAATCAAAAATTTTGTTCTAAAAATAGAAATACTAACTAATTAACTAATTAAAATACCGGATTTGAAAAACTGAAAATTAAAACTACTTAAAGCGGTAAACCTAAGTAAGCATTCCCTTCCCCCACACTTAAACAAGACGATGTCCTCATTGTCTAAATGTAAGAGTTAGAAATAAAAATTAGCGGTCTTCAATTAGCCACTTTTCGGAGGCGGGATGGAATGAAAGTGTTGATTAAAACTATCGATATTTGCCGTGACCAAATCCATAAATCCGTGGAAATCTCCTCGGAGTCTCCCTAAGTCGGTACGAAGTACAGCAACATCGTTCCGAAGGGTCTCTATAGCAGCAGTGTGGTCAACCATAGGCACATCCTCATCAGGTGTAGTATCAATGTCATAGTAGCCAGTCGGTGTCCTCGGATCACTTTCTTCTTCCTCGAAGTCATTCTCACCTTGTCCTTCCAAGTCATAAATCTAATTTTCTTTCTTGTGAACACTTGTGAACCTAATGCAAGGTAGAGCAAAATGATTAACCGGCTCATAGTTCACGAGAAGCTGATAAGGTGGAGACTCGTAGTTGCTAACCAGGCTCTTGTTGAAGCAAAACTCCATGTCCATGGATTTGAATCCTCCATAAGGAATCAATCTAGCTAGCGGGGGCTCTCAGAGATAAAGCACGGGCGATCTTAGTAACAAGACCCCCTACAAGGATAGGACCGATGGTATCTTGGGCCAGAGTGGCCATCCTAGCAAGCATAAAGGAGACTCCCATAACCGGTCTAGCTTGGAAAACACACATCATAATGCCTAGCTCATCCTTAGTCACTGAAGTATCGCCCAAAGGTTTTCCAAGAAGTGTGAAAGCTAGAATCATCTGGAAATACCTAATGGCGGGATTGTGGATTTCTGAAGAGAGTCGTATATCATTCTGGTTTCTACCAGACATGGTACTCCAAAAGTAGTCAATGATGTTATCAGGGAAGTACTCATCATCGACTTCCATCAAGGCATCCATGCCTGTGGGATATCCTAGTAACTCGGCCAACTGACGGGTGGTGAAGCGGTAGGTGAATCCAAACAATCTGAATGAAACTCTTCCTCTGTTGAAACCTAATCCAAGTCTAGGCTCATATCGGAGGGAACTCAGAAACTCTAAGGTCAGGTTGCGGAAAGTGGGTGTACGGGTGGTGAGGAGATCCTCCCAACCAATCTGATGAAGCATAAAATGCACACTTTCCCGGATACCTAGAACTGTCAGAGTCGCATCATGCGAGAAAGCGGTGAGACCCATCTCACGTTGTGCCAGAATCTCATATCGTCTCTGCTGATCCTCACTCCCAAAAGTAACTACCATGTCATCAGTGAAATCCATCTCTAAAGTCAGAAAAGTGGTTAGTACCCTGGAATTTTTTTTATAAAATCAGAAAGAAAAGTTTCAAGTTAGTATGATTTAAAACAAAGAGTTAGTATTTTGAAAATAAATGCAGAAAGAAAAGAAGATAAATTTTAATAAAACATTTTTAAAATTAAAATAACTTAACAGAAAAGTAAAGTTAAAAGGCGGGTTGTCTCCCACGAAAGCGCTTTGTTTAACGTCGCAAGCTCGACGAACCGATGGTTAGTTCTACGGCTCGACGATTAACTCTACGAGCTTAAGACTATCAGTGTAATCTTTGTTTTCAACAATATGGTAATGTTTCAATCGCTGCCCGTTTACAACGAAACTATCGCTCAATTTTCCTTTAATTTCGATAGCGCCACTCGAATATACTTTGGTAACTTCGAATGGACCAGACCATCTTGAACGAAGTTTTCCTGGGAATAGCTTAAGTCGAGAATTAAACAGTAGCACCACATCTCCTTCATTGAATTCCTTCCTTGAGATGCGTTTATCGTGGCACTTCTTTGTTCTTTCTTTATAAATCTTAGCATTCTCGTAAGCATCCAATCTAATTTCTTCCAACTCGTTGATATCCAATAGCCTTCTTTCGCCTGCGGCGGTGTAACTTAGGTTTAAGGTTTTTATTGCCCAGTAGGCTTTATGCTCTATTTCTACCGTTAGATGAAAATATTTACTGTATACTAACTTGAAGGGCATGGTTCCTATTGGTGTCTTGTAGGAGGTTCTATACGCCCATAGTGCTTCGTGTAACTTAGTTGACCAATCCTTCCTAGATGTGGCAACAGTCCTTTCGAGTATTTTCTTAATTTGTCTATTCGAGACTTCGACTTGTTCACTAGTTTGTGGGTGATAGGGCGTTGCTACACGGTGTCGGACTCCATATTTCACTAAGAGTTTTTCGAAAATTCTAGATATGAAGTGGGATCCTCCGTCGCTAATGACTAAACTTGGTACACCAAATCTTGGAAAGATTATATTTTTGAATAGCTTAATAACTACTTGTGCATCGTTTGTGGGTGAGGCTACAGCTTCTATCCATTTAGATACGTAATCGACTGCGACAAGTATGTAATTGTTACCGAAGGAAGATGGGAAAGGTCCCATAAAGTCGATTCCCCACACATCAAAGATTTCTACTTCTAAAATGCCCTTTTGAGGCATTTCATCTCGCCTATATATGTTTCTAGTGCGCTGACATCGGTCGTAGTTTCTAATAGCGATGTGGACATCCTTCCACAGGTTGGGCCAAAAGAGACCGGCTTGCAGAATCTTAGTGCAGGTCTTTGATGTGCTTGCATGCCCACCATAGGGGGCATCATGGCAATGATGTATTATGCTTTCTATTTCTTCTTCCGGAACACATCTGCGGAATATCCCATCAGCGCCTCTCTTGAATAGTAAGGGTTCATCCCAATAATACTGTTTAAGGTCATGGAAGAACTTCTTCTTTTGTTGATAAGTCATGTCAGGCGGAAGCACTCTCGCTGCTAGGTAGTTGACGAAATCAGCATACCATGGCAGTGTCGTTCCGGTGCTTAGTGTCTTAACGGTTTGCGCTTTAGGTTGCTTCAACGTGTTGCTTTCAGATTCTAAATGTGCTATTAAGCGTTCATAGGGGAAATCATCGTCGATTGGTGTTTCTTCTGTCTTAATACCTTCCATCCTAGATAAATGGTCGGCTACAACGTTTTCGGTCCCCTTTTTATCTTTGATTTCCAAATCAAATTCTTGTAGTAGTAGGATCCACCTTAATAGTCTAGGTTTTGCATCTTGTTTAGCTAGTAGATACCTAATGGCTGCATGGTCGGTGTAAACTATTATCTTCGCTCCTATCAGATAGGAACGAAACTTATCTAACGCGAAGACCACGGCCAGGAGTTCCTTTTCGGTTGTGGCGCAATTCATTTGCGCAGGGTCTAAGGTCCTACTTGTATAGTATATTGCGTGGAGTTTCTTATCTTTCCTTTGGCCTAAGACAGCTCCTACAGCATAGTCGCTTGCATCACACATAATTTCAAATGGTAAATTCCAGCCGGGTGGTTGCATTATGGTTGCGGATATTAGGGCCGTCTTTAGTACTTCAAAGGCTTCTAGACATTCATCGTTGAAGTCAAACTCAACGTCTTTCATTAATAGGCTAGTCAGAGGTTCAGAGATCTTAGAAAAGTCCTTTATGAATCTTTTGTAGAAACATGCGTGACCTAAGAAGCTTCGTATCTCTCTAACTGTTTTTGGGGGTTGGAGATTTTCTATTACTTCGATCTTTGCTTTATCGACTTCTATTCCTCTTTTGGAGACTGCGTGTCCAAGCATAATCCCTTGTTTAACCATAAAGTGACACTTTTCCCAATTTAGGACGAGGTTAACTTGTACACATCTGTCCAATACTTTTTCTAGATTTGAGAGACATCCTTCGAAATCTTCCCCACACACAGAGAAGTCGTCCATAAAGACTTCCATGATGTTGTCTATGTAATCAGCGAAAATCGACATCATGCATCTCTGAAATGTCGCAGGGGCGTTGCAAAATCCGAAAGGCATTCGTCTATAAGCGAATGTTCCATTAGGGCACGTGAAGGTTGTTTTCTCTTGGTCGTCAGGGTGAATTGGGATTTAAAAGAATTCTGAGTAACCATCCAGGTAGCAGTAATAGGAATGTTTTGCTAAGCGTTCGAGCATTTGGTCAATAAAAGGAAGAGGGAAATGGTCTTTCCTCGTGGCTTTGTTTAACTTACGATAGTCAATACACATCCTTGCTCCAGTCACCTTTCTTTCGGCTATAGATTCGCCAGACTTGTTTATGGTAACTGTTATGCCTCCCTTCTTTGGTACACAATCGACCGGACTTACCCACTGACTATCGGAGATTGGATATATAATTCCAGCATTCAGAAGTTTGGTAACTTCATCTTTAACTATTGTGCTTAGGATAGGGTTAATCCTTCTTTGATGCTCCCTAGAGGTTTTGCAATCTTCCTCCAACATGATGCGATACATACATATGGAAGGACTTATTCCTTTCAGATCAACAATGTTATATCCTAACGCAGATGGATACTTTCTTAAAACTTGTAATAGCTTCTTAGTCTCTGTGGCTCCTAGCTCTGTGTTGACTATTACTGGTCTTTTGAGCTCATCGTCTAGATATTCATATCTAAGAGTCTTGGGTAATGGTTTAAGGTCCAAGGCTGGTTTCTTTGGGCAAGGCATAGGGTTGGGTGTCAAAGCTAAGCACTCGCTTAAACTATCGTCTCGATATTTCGGACGCCAATTGTCATCTTCAAAGATCATGGGCATCGGAATCTTTATAACTTCAGAGTATGATCCTTCTGATAATCCTATCTCTCTTATACATTCATCAATAACATCCACCAGATAACATGTATCTTCTATAGCTGGGACTTGAAGGAATTGTGTTAGAATAAACTCGACCTTCTCCTCACCTACTTTGAATGTCAACTTGCCTTTCTTTACGTCTATGATGGCTCCAGCGGTAGCTAGGAAAGGTCTTCCTAAAATTATAGGAGTATTGACGTCTTCTTTTATGTCCATAATTATGAAATCCGTAGGGATGTAGAATTGTCCGATGCTGACGGGTACATTTTCAAGAACACCTACAGGATACTTGACAGATCGGTCTGCAAGTTGTACTGACATCTTGGTTGGTCTTAGATCTCCCATGTTTAGTTTCTCGCAAATGGACAAAGGCATTAGGCTAATTCTAGCTCCTAGGTCACATAAAGCTTTGTCTATGACAAATTTTCCTATATTGCAGGGTATGGAGAAACTTCCTGGGTCTTTCAGCTTAGGTGGCATTTTATTTTGAATTATGGCACTACATTCAGCAGTGAGTGTTATGGTCTCGTTGTCTTCTAATTTCTTCTTATTCGATAGGATCTCTTTTAGGAACTTAGCATATGAGGGCATTTGGGTAATGGCTTCTGTAAACGGAATTGTGATGTTTAGCTGTTTAAGAAGTTCGACAAATTTCTTAAATTGCCCTATGTTTTTAGATTTCTCGAGTCTTTGAGGGTACGGGATAGGTGGTTTATAAGGTAGTGGAGGTATGTATGGCACTTCTTTTTCCTCCGTCTCGCCTTCTTTGTCCTCTTTCTCCTTCAGATCACTTGGTTTATCCTTGGGTCTACTTTCCTCCTCAGTTGTCTTCCTAGGGCTTTGGAACATAGCAGGGTTCTTAAGCCTAGGGTCTGTCGGTTCGTCCATCTCTCTACCACTTCGCAGAATAATAGGATGAGCATGTCCTTTTTGGTTTGGTTGTGGCTGTCCTGGAAATGTCCCAGCAGGTGCGGCAGTAGGTGCTTGTTGCTGTGCCACTTGAGAGATTTGTGTCTCGAGCATCTTGTTGTGAGTGGCCAACGCGTCTACTTTAGTCGCTAACTGTTTGATTTGCTCATTAGTGTGCACGTTCTGGTTTATGAAATCCTTATTAGTTTGAGTTTGAGTGGCTATGAAATTTTCCATCATTATTTCCAAGTTAGACTTCCTAGGGATGTTAGGAGCAGCGAATGGTGCCTTTTGATATCCAGGTGGTACACTGGGTACTTGACCAGGTGCGTACAAAGCATTATTGTTCTTGTACGAGAAATTAGGGTGATTCTTCCATCCTGGGTTATAAGTGTTTAAGTAGGGGTTTCCTTGAGCATAGTTTACCGGTTCGGGGGAAACTCCTGCCAAAAGTTGGCACTCGGGGGTAGCATGTCCAGACATCCCGCATATTTCGCAATTGGGGGAAACAGCAGCCACGGCGGCTACAGGTGCCATAGTGAGGTTTTCAAGCTTCTGAGTTAGGGCATCGACTTTGGCGTTAACGCGATCGAGGCTACTTATCTCGTACATCCCACTCTTCGTTGAAGATTTCTCTCCAGAAGTTTTCTCTGATTGAGCTCCCTCGCTTCCCTATTGATAATGGTTTTGAGCCATACTTTCGATAAGTGCATAGGCATCAGCATATTCTTTATCCATCAGTGCGCCACCTGCGCCGGCGTCAATCGTAAGTCTCGTATTGTAGAGGAGACCATTGTAGAAGATATGGATGATTAACCATTGTTCTAAACCGTGATGTGGACAAAGTCTAAGCATGTCCTTGTATCTCTCCCACGCTTTGAATAAAGACTCGTTGTCTTTTTGTCTAAACTCATTGATTTGGGCCCTTAGCATGGCGATCTTACTAGGTGGAAAATAACGTGCCAGGAAGACTTTCTTAAGTTCATTCCAGGTCGTGACAGAATTGGCGGGTAAAGACTGGAGCCAAGCTCTAGCTCTATCCCTTAGTGAAAAAGGAAAAAGGCGCAGTCGGATAGCTTCCGAACTGACACCATTTGCTTTTACAGTGTCTGCATATTGCAAGAACACTGACAAATGAAGATTAGGACCGTCCGTCGCATTTCCAGAGAATTGGTTTTGTTGTATAGCTGACAATAATGATGGTTTAAGCTCGAAATTATTCGCTTCAATAGCAGGAGCAGCAATGCTATTGTGAGGTTCAGCTTGCGAAGGAATCGCATAAGATTTGAGAGGACGCGGCTGTTCTCCCATGGTTGATTCTTCAACTGGTTCAGAAGCGGGAGTAGGAACAAGAGTGCGAGTACGTCGTAATCGACGTGATACAGTGATAGAACGCTCTGGTTCGGGAATTGGCAGCACTAAGTCTTCACATCGAGAGCGAGTACTTGGCATGCACAAAGGGATTAGAATAATTGAGTTTGCCTTAGTCTCTACAACGTAACAGTTAATTACGATTGTCGACTAAATTAGTCCCCGACAACGGCGCCAAAAACTTGATCGCGACAATGGGGTATGTCTGTGATTATGAATGCAAGTGCACAGTCTATCGCGTAGTTTTAAAAGATATCGAACCCACATAGACTAAGAATCAACCTAATGTAGTTAATCGCTACTACGTAAATCTAAGGCTAATATTCAATTGATTATTGATCAGACGGGAATTAAAAAGAAATACTATTAAATTAAATCTAGGATAATAATATCGGTATGCAATGGTCGGACTTCGGGGATCAAGTAAGCCATCGATGCGGATCGTAATTTAAAATCACTTTTCTGTAGAAATCATTAGTTTAAAAACCCTCCTCTCACACTCTCGTGTTTATTGATTATGATTTCACTATTAAACCTAAGTGAGCGCTCTCGTTGTATCAATTAAAGTTCAAAGTGATTTTTGAAAACCAATGAAAACTAATTACCCTTAAAGCGCTCTCGCTGTATTTAAGGTTAATGCCTAATTTCTAAGGTCCAGTTAAAATCTCAAACTCTCGTTTTTATTGATCCTAACTTCTATTGTTTTTAACTCTCATTACAAAACAGTTTAATTAAACGTTTAGAAATACCAGCCAGACAAATAAATTTGATTAATAAACTACATCAAAGGATTACTCGATTCCCTCGGTTATGTGACCTTACATACCGATAAAGGGTATTTAGCCGGACATTGTTTTAATAGACGAATCTGAACATATATAATAGATATAACATAATCCGAACATAATTTGATAAATTAACATAAACCGTGAATAATAATAAATGCTAATAAATAAACCTGAATTAAATTGCAGACTGGGAAAATTGTATCTTGCAGTACCGAATCTTGAATCCGGGACGAAAGTAAATGACGAAAACAAAATCTACTCTTAAAACTAAAATGAATTCTGGAGCTTGAAAAAGAAATTGAATTGCAATAGTATTTCCGGTGTGGAAATCTATTGCAGAAAAATGGTTTTTGGGAAGAAGACTTGAACGTGCTGGAAGTAATTGCAGAGAAAGGGAACTTGACGGCAATAGGTTAAAACTGTGTAACTCTTTGATTCAATTCTTGCCTTCAATTTATAGAGCAGCACTCGGTTTTTGAAATGTCTCGTAACAGCATCTCACGGCGGAGAAAATGGAGGAGAAAAAGTAGCGTTCTTTGAAAACAGACTCCTCTGGGCCTGGGTGTGTGACTTACATAACACAACTATTTTAGAAGGGTGCCGAACGGCAGGGAGGGGGTTGCGCCGACCGGCAGGTGCCTCAGGGTGCCTTCCGTCTAGTGCATCCACTTCCTGTGCGTGCTGGGTTGTGTGTGTTTGGGCCTGGCTCTTTTTGTTATCTGCACCTCCTTACTTAAATGTCTTTTTAAGCAATTTCTCTTCATTTTAAGTCCTTTTTCCAACTATTTCTTTTGCGAGCTCCGATTAAATAAATTCCTGAAAACAAAGAGAAATACCGGCATAATACAAAATAAAATAAAATAATTGAAATAAAATAGAATAATAATGCATGTAAATTAAGCTAAATATACGATACATTTGTGTTATCAATCATACCTCATAAAAACAAGAAAATGTTAGCACGAATATAAAAAATGATACATGAATAAATAACAAAAATACCAAACAAATATTAATTAAAATTAACAAAAGAAAATGTAGATATAAGCATATTAAATTCTAGAAGGAAATTAAAATTAAACAACACATTTTTTGATATTTTTGATATAGGAAAATAAAACTAACATATTTTTTATATTTTTTAATATGGGAAATAAAACTCTAATTACTAACATATTGACATTTTTTTTAGATAACAAGAAGATTAAACTAATCTAAAATATTTTTGATATTTTTTCAATTAGCATAAAAAACAATAACATAAAATACTAACAAATAATATATAAAAAAAAATAACTAAATGGGCTAAAAGGAAACATAAAACTGGGGTGCAATAAGCATCTGGGCGCTTGGCCCATGAAAGAAATTGAAGCCTAAAAACAGTCCAAACAAAAATTAAAACACAATCCAGGAGGGAGAAGAATCTACATGCCACACCCTTTTTTATATTTGCCCCCCCCTTTTTTTAACCCAATTTTATCCTTGTTGAAAAAAATTAAGAAACAAAGAGTTTTCGAAGCAAATTTTCGGTATGCACTTCAATATTTCTGGTACAAAATATCAGAAATTTTGTTAATTTGAAATTTCCGGTACAACATACGAGAAATTTAGTTAATTTGAAAATGCTTCTTCCTCGATATTTGATTAAAGTATCTATATATTTCAATGGCCGCAACCCTGATGTTCAAACCAAGATTTCAGATGACGTTGAATCCTTTGCCACCTAGAAAGAAACATTGATACAAATGGAAGGGTGAAATACAACTTAATCGAGTTGAAGAATGATGAAGATGTGAAGGCCATGTGGAAATCATTTTGCCGTAGGATAACTAAAGGTCTGATCGAATTGGATGTGCAGATCCAAAGATTCGTTGACGACATAATGAAGTGTCTGATTCATCCAGAGTTTTCTGGTAGTGCCTATGTTTTCATGTTTCGTAGTACTGTTTATGCTTGTTGTTTGTCATCTGATGTTTGTTAACTATGCTTGTTTGTTATTGATGTTATTTTCTTTATCTACTTGAACCATGTATTAGCAAAAAAGATCATGCAATAAAAAATATGTTCATACATAAGATGTCCGTACAAAATATACAAATATACAAATAATACAAATGATACAGTCATAACAAAATAAATCTACATAGGTCCTCCACGGGCAACATCCGTCAACCTAGCTAAAATACTATGAACCTCACCATCAGGGTTCACCGAACCCTTGAGGCTTTCCAAGTGAACGGTGATGTATTGTTGGCGGCTATTCTGGTCACCCACGGGAGGTGGAGGTGGTGGTGGTGGTGGTGGTGGTGGTGATGGTGAAGAAGCCCGGGTACCTGAAGGCCCTGGAACATTAAATGTCGGCAGGTAGTATGACCTTAGGGTGTGACACACTGAGGAACCACTCCAGGTAACCATCCCGACACTCCTCAGGCTGCTGAACCGCAACGACTGTATCAATAATCTCACGGAGGGAGCTGAGGATGTGACTCTGAAACCAGCGATCAATGCCACCAATTGGAGTCTCTAGGACCGGCCGTGGGATGCCCTATATATAACCATACTGGCGTAGACACCTCTCAGGCAAGTGTCTAGCCACATGGCTCTCCCATCTGACATACCCTGAATATAAAGAGAAAAATCAAAAGAAAGATGATCGCGGTGACCTGTAAATGGTGTTCAGATGACATCATCCAGCGTCAGAGCATCCACCCTCCGCCTGTACTCAATCACCTCTCTCGGATGGGTCTCTCTGGCCTTCCACCTCATCGCACAAGGGTAAGCAGCTGCACAACGCTAGGTATTCCGCTCACAGATGTGAGGGAAGTGCTCGTAGATCCAACACTGCATAAATAAAAATTATCAAGCCCAAGTAAATTATAATAAAACACAAAAAACCATGTAAGAATATATGCATGTAACAAGCTCAAATAACCAGCAAGCTGTCTGGTGTCAGGACGAGAGGCGACATCAAGCGTCGTATACAGCATCGTCAATGCTGCCACTTCCCAAGCCCAACATGGGGTCTCAAGGTCGCTGAATAGAGATAGATAGCAGACATCTATATAAACTTCATACTTGTCCGCAAAGAGAGTACATGTCACTAGATGTAGCATGTACGCCATAGCGGCATCCTGGTACCTCTCTGCATCGACAAGCTCCTGATAAACCTTCTTCAACCAAGACATCCTGAGGTGAAAGCCCCGAGTGTCACCAAACTCCTTAAGCACAACCAGGTCATCAACCTCTAAATCATCCATCACCATGTGCACCGTCGTCGCCTGGTCCCTATGAACTGGTGTGAAAAAACGTACCAGCAATCAGAAGGTGAAATAGGGAATGTACATCATCCAGAGTCAGCGTCATCCCCCCGAATGGAAGATGGAAGGATGATGTCTCCGGGTGCCATCTCTCAACAAAAGCTGATAATAGAGGGGCATCCAGCATCGTCAAGGAGCATCCAGCTAAGTCCATAAAATGGAAGTCCCGAACTATCCTCGCCACCTGCTCAGGCATCAGTCTCTTGGGGAAGTTCTTCAACTTCGACCCGTGAGAAGTGACCTTTAGCACTGGACGCTCATGTAAGAAAAAAATACAATTAAAACACAATGTGTAATAAAAATTGCATGATAAAAATTAAGCACTTAAGCAATGTTACATACCTCGCCTTGCCATATCCTATAAGAGACATGGTCAGCATATCCTGTCAAAACAAACCTGTCAAAAGGTCCTCCTGGAAAAGCTCCATCAGTGTGTACTGATGGCTCCGTAAATGCACGTCCGTATCAACCACCAGCCGCTCTTCAGCAACCCCCTCCTCAACCACAACCACCCGCTCTTAACCTCTAGGCACCTGCTCCTTAGCAACAGCAACCTCTTCCTCAAGAACAGGCACATGCTCCTACGCAACATGCACCGGCTCCTCAGCAACAGCCACCGGCTCCCGAATAATAGCCACCGCCTCAACCTCAGCAACCTCATCCCGAACCACTTGCTCGTCCACAATAGTGTATGCTCTACCACCCCGGCGACGAGGTTCGCGGAACCCCCTACTCGCCTGCTCAACCCTCTGTTTCCGGTTAGAACTGGTCGGAGGAACGCGTCTAGCATGTAACACTGAGGTACCAGCTTCATCAGCAGTCGCCCGAGCTCGAGCATCGACTCTATCAATGACCCGATCCGCAACAGTATCATCTCTACTTCTAGTCCGCACTGAAAAATTAAAAATAAAAGCAAAATAGCATTTTTTTTAAATAGAAATACCAGAAATTTCAAAATTTTCAGTATGGGAAATTGTACCAGAAATTGTGAAATTTTCGGTACAAAACACCGGATATTTTAAAATTTCACATAGAAAATACTGGAAATTTCACAATTTTCAGTACAAACTACTAGAAATTTCATAAAATCTACCGGAAACTTGTTTTCGCCAAATTTCCGGTATCGCCCAAAGATTTGAAAAATCCTGAGTTTCACGTAAATTTCCTAAAATATGATAATGATTTTTTTTGGACATTTAGGTCATTTCATACATATTGGGGGGTGCCAAGTATAATTTTGAGGGTGGCAAGTTAAATTCTCTTGTGAGCCAAGAAAATTAGAGTGTGAGACCCCTACCAAATGACAATTCATGTTTCCTTCATTCAAATTCTTCCTCAAAAAAAATTCACTCAATTCCATACATACTACATCATACACCTCTTCTAGAAACTCACACAAAGGATAAAACTTTAACAAACTTTCACACCTCACTCCATATCTCACGTGTTTGCCTTGATTACTCCCTCCAATTTCTACAAACTTTTGCTTCATTCTTATCCTATTCACTCCACAAATTTCCTTATTACCCTCATTCTCATTGCCATACCAGAAATTTTGAAATTTCTGGTATTTCTATTTTTTTAAATGCTATTTTGCTTATGTTTTTAACTTTTTTCAGTGCGTACTAGAGGCAGAGATGGTACTGTTGCAGGCCGGGTCATTGATAGAGTCGATGCTTGTGCTAGGGCGGCTGCTGATGAGGCTGGTACCTCAGTGTTATATGCTGGATGCGTTTCTCCGACAGGTTCCAATCGAAAACGGAGGGCTGAGCAGGCGGGTAGGTGTAACATCCCGATTTTATTAATATTTTTATTAATAATATTAGTAATTATACTATTTGGTATTTTTAATAATTATTTATTTATTTAGTTATTATGTGATATAATAATTATTTGAAATATTTAATTGTATGTGTGTTTGTGTTATTTGGGTTAATTAAGTTGTATGAGAGATATAGTTAATTGGGCCTTAGTAGTAGAAACGTAATAGATGGATTATGGGTTAAGCCTATTAAGAGAAAAGAGATAGTAAGAGTAGAAAATTAGGGTTTTAGAGTTGGAGTCTCATAACTCATTTTTGGGGAGAAAGGAAAATTAGAAGAGAGAAGAGAAAGAAGGGAGGATCACTTGAGAGAAGAAGAAAATTATGGAGGAAGCCTTAATTTTCCCAGCATGTTTCAGCATAGAGTCACCTTGGCAAATCAGGCATATCTCTCAATCAAACCGTTGGATCGTTATAGTACTTGGATACAACGTTCCTGACTCATAGAGATAAGTTCTGACTGGAGCGACTTTGATTTTGAGGGATTTAAGTTTGTCTCATAAGCTGATTCCCAAACTGGTGTTTAGGTGTGTCTCCAATTGATGTTAGAAAGGATTTCTTTTGGAGAAAAACTTAGAGCTATGATGAAAGAGTCCATATTTACCAAGGTAAGGGTGGGGTTCAAATTATATAACCAGGAATATGATGATTGTATGTGGGATTAAGGTGTATGAATTTTTCCATGGATTATTTGTTGTGATTCTGTCATGTTGATTCAATGAAATTAGTTGTTGTTGTGGTGATAATTGTTGTTGTTTTATGCGAAGTTGCAGGATGTTCCATTAACGATGTATACCTCAATTTATTGGTATAGGGACGATATAGGCTTATGCCTTTGTGACGATGATGTTGTTTGTTGTGTGTGTTTGTTGTGTGTGTTTGTTGCATTCATATACATATTCATTTTTGGTGACGGCCTAGATTGGCAAATTAGCGACGAAGGCTTATGCCTCGATGCCTCTGTTAACTGGCAATTGGCGATGGGGGCTGAAGCCCTGGGTACCACATGCATGTGCAATTGTAGAGTCTCATTATATGTGGCATGAGTGTGATTTAATTGTGACGTGATGTGACTTGAGTTGTTGTTGAATACGACGATGTGAAATGAATTGTGATAATGTGAAGTTGTAATTATAAGTTGTTATGCTAATGACTTGTTGTGACAGGTACCGTCTGGAAGATGAAAAATAGTTGTTATAACTATTATTATGTTGTTGATTTTGTTATTATAATTGTACAGTTTTAAATTGTTGTTATAGCTGTCGTCTGAAAGTTGTAAAGTGATAATTTTGTATGATTTGATTCTAACATATTAATTATCATACTTTTGTTTATATTTTTCGATATCTCACCCCTTCTGAATGATGTTTCCCTTACCGTGGGAAACGGACAGGTACTCAAGATAGCGGTGGAAGTTTTGAAGTGATTTTATGAAGTCTTTAGTTGTTGTTAGCCGAGTTGGTGTCTTGATCTGATACGTAGCACTCGAGGGGATAAAACGATTGTTTTAATTATTAATTCTTTTGCTGAATTTTTATATGGTTTTGGTTTAAATTGTAACTTAAAGTTACTGTGCAATGATGTTGCGACTTGATTTGAATAGTTATGAAGTTTGTTGATTCTGCTGCGAGTTAATTATTGAATTGAAACAAAGTGATTTTTAGTAATGATTTGATTATCGTTTTAAATTCCTGTGCTATGTATCTATATGAAGGCAAGTAAGTCGTAAATGTTTTTGAGATAACGAATATGTGATACCTCAAATGAACTTGTTTGAAATTTATACTCGGATTTTACGTATAATTTATCGGGTAGATTTGGGGTGTTACATTAGTGGTATCAGAGCAGGTCGGTCTGCTCGGCCAGAGTCCTCTAATTGTTGTTATCCCTTAGTACGCGACAAGTGTGTACAACATTGGTGGTACTTGTTGTTTTTGATTGCTTGTTGTAGGAATTGGTTTGGAACTAAGTGGGGGAGAAGCTGTACTCCTCGGTTATGATTTGGTTGTAAGTTGTTGCTGCTTCGGTAGCGAAGAACATTTGAATATGGAAATAAGAATTGCATATGCGTTTGGTGTGGAATAGGTTGCTGAGGATGATGAAGTGAGATTGTATAACTAGATGTGAGCAAGTGGTAGATATTGCTACATTGTAAGATGTTTCAAGATATTGCTAAAATGGTTGGCAAGTTAGTAAGGATTATGTTGCAATCATATTAGAAGATTGATGGTATAAGTACTAGATTTAAATCGTGACTGGGTTGTCGTTTGATCGAAGGATTGGATGTGAAGGATGTGTTAAGTATGGTGATGTCGTATAGATTTTCGATGACGAAATATTCTAAGTGGGGGAGAGTTGTAACATCCCGATTTTATTAATATTTTTATTAATTACATTAGTAATTATACTATTTGGTATTTTTAATAATTATTTATTTATTTAGTTATTATGTGATATAATAATTATTTGAAATATTTAATTGTATGTGTGTTTGTGTTATTTGGGTTAATTAAGTTGTATGAGAGATATAGTTAATTGGGCCTTAGTAGTAGAAACGTAATAGATGGATTATGGGTTAAACCCATTAAGAGAAAAGAGATAGTAAGAGTAGAAAATTAGGGTTTTAGAGTTGGAGTCTCATAACTCATTTTTGGGGAGAAAGGAAAATTAGAAGAGAGAAGAGAAATAAGGGAGGAGCACTTGAGAGAAGAAGAAAATTATGGAGGAAGCCTTAATTTTCCCAGCAAGTTTCAGCATAGAGTCACCTTGGCAAATCGGGCATATCTCTCAATCTAACTGTTGGATCGTTATAGTACTTGGATACAACGTTCCTGACTCATAGAGCTAAGTTCTGACCGGAGCGATTTTGATTTTGAGGGATTTAAGTTTGTCTGATAAGCTGATTCCCGAACTGGTGTTTAGGTGTGTCTCCAATTGATGTTAGAAAGGATTTCTTTTGGAGAAAAACTTAGAGCTATGATGAAAGAGTCCATATTTACCAAGGTAAGGGTGGGGTTCAAATTATATAACCAGGAATATGATGATTGTATGTGGGATTAAGGTGTATGAATTTTTCCATGCATTATTTGTTGTGATTCTGTCGTGTTGATTCAATGAAATTAGTTGTTGTTGTGGTGATAATTGTTGTTGTTTTATGCGAAGTTGCAGGATGTTCCATTAACGATGTATACCTCTATTTATTGGTATAGGGACGATATAGGCTTATGCCTTTGTGACGATGATGTTGTTTGTTGAGTGTGTTTGTTGAGTGTGTTTGTTGCATTCATATACATATGCATTTTTGGTGACGGCCTGGATTGGCAAATTAGCGACGAAGGCTTATGCCTTGATGCCTCTGTTAACTGGCAATTGGCGATGGGGGCTGAAGCCCTGGGTACCACATGCATGTGCAATTGTAGAGTCTCATTATATGTGGCATGAGTGTGATTCAATTGTGACGTGATGTGACTTGAGTTGTTGTTGAATATGACGATGTGAAGTGAATTGTGATAATGTGAAGTTGTAATTATAAGTCTTTATGCTAATGACTTGTTGTGACAGGTACCGTCTGGAAGATGAAAAATAGTTGTTATAACTATTATTATTATGTTGTTGATTTTGTTATTATAACTGTATAGTTTTAAATTGTTGTTATAGCTGTCGTCTGAAAGTTGTAAAGTGATAATTTTGTATGATTTGATTCTAACATATTAATTATCATACTTTGGTTTATATTTTTCGATATCTCACCCCTTCTGAATGATGTTTCCCTTACCGTGGGAAACAGATAGGTACTCAAGATAGCGGTGGAAGTTTTGAAGTGATTTTATGAAGTCTTTAGTTGTTGTTAGTCGAGTTGGTGTCTTGCTCTGATACGTAGCACTCGAGGGGATAAAACGATTGTTTTAATTATTAATTCTTTTGCTGAATTTTTATATGTTTTTGGTTTAAATTGTAACTTAAAGTTACTGTGCAATGATGCTACGACTTGATTTGAATAGTTATGAAGTTTGTTGATTCCGCTGCGAGTTAATTATTGAATTGAAACAAAGTGATTTTTAGTAATGATTTGATTATCGTTTTAAATTCCTGTGCTATGTATCTATATGAAGGCAAGTAAGCCGTAAATGTTTTTGAGATGACGAATATGTGGTACCTCAAATGAACTTGTTTGAAATTTATACTCGAATTTTATGTATAATTTATCGGGTAGATTTGGGGGGTTACAGTAGGGGGTTCCGCGCACCTCGTCGTCGGGGTGGTAGAGCATCCATTGCTGTTGACGAGCAGATGGTTCAGAATGAGGTTGCTAAGGTTGAGGCGGTGACTGTTGTTTGGGAGCTGGTGGTTGTTGCAGAGGAGCCGGTGCCTATTGTTAATGAGCAGGTGCCTGTTACTGAGGAGGAGGTTGTTGTTGTAACGCCCCATATTGCTTTCAGGATGATCGACTGACCCCACAAACCAACACGAGCCTTTTTAGCATGCTTTAACCTCATTCGCACTCTTTTTGGGAAACTTCCCAGAAGGTCACCTATCCTAGAATTGCTCCAAGTCAAGCAAGCTTAACTGTGAAGTTCTAATAGAATATGGCTACCGAAAAGAAGATGCATTTTGTTTGTATAGGTAGTACCCATTAATCATTATAAGCCTTCCTTCAACCATGCAGTCACATAACTGCACGGCCTAAGGATCTCTTTCATTCCGAGGTGGTGACCACCCTTGCCCTCTTCGGCCTCAGGTGTTACATGCGGTGCAACCACCCTTTGACTTCTTCGGCCTCAGGTGTTACATGTGCACCAGCGTCCGCATGGTTCGTCCTGAGGTAGTACCCATTAATCCTTATAATCCTTCCTTCAACCATGGAGTCTCATACCTGCACGGCCTAAGGATCCCTCTCATTCCGATGTGGATACCACCCTTGCCCTCTTCGGCCTCAGGTGTTACATGCGGTGCAACCACCCCTCGCCTTCTTTGGCCTGAAGTGTTACATGCCCACCAACTTCTGCATGGTTTGTCCTCGAACCACATCGTACTGGCAGAGGTCTAGCTCTGATACCATTTGTAACCCCCCATTTTGCTTTCGGGATGATTGATTGACCCCACAGACCAACACAAGCCTTTTCAGCGTGCTTTGACCGCACTCGCACGCTTTCCGGGAAACTTCCCAGAAGGTCATCCATCCCATAATTGCTCCAAGTCAAGCACGCTTAACTGTGAAGTTCTTATAGAATGGGCTACCGAAAAGAAGATGCATCTTGTTGGTATAGGTAGTACCCATCAAACCTTATAAGCCTTCCTTCAACCATGCAGTCTCATACTTGCACGACCTAAGGATCCCTCTCATTCCGATGTGGCGACCACCCTTGGCCTTTTCGGCCTCAAGTATTACATGCGGTGCAACCACTCCTCGCCTTCTTTGGCCTCAGGTGTTACAGTTGTTGCTGAGGAGTAGGGGCCTAAAAGTGAGGAGCAGGTGGTTGTTGCTTTGACCACAGGTGCATCTACGGAGCCATCAATACATACTAATGGAGCTTGTTAATTATCTGGATTATGTAATTGACAATTATGTTTGGTTAGACTATAACAGCAACAATATGTATCATATGATGGAAAACTTGCTAATGGAACACAGGTACAAAACACAATAGGTGCAACAAGAAGATGTCCTATGAGATGTTGGAACACGTTCTGGAATAACATGTCCTATGGAATAGTTGTTAACATCGCGCCTGCTGAGTTGGATTAATGAGATTCAGTTTCAATTTAACAGATGCAAAATATTCTCTAAATATTATGCAAATCTTATAAGGCATTATATGTTTTAAAGGTCAGAAGAATCAATCCGAATATTTGAAGATTATATAGTTTCTACATATGGAGATATTCTTGAAAACTAAAAGATTGATGAACTTGATTGTAGCAGAAGTTACAGCTATATTGTAACATCAAATTAGCTATGATTGAAGGCCCAAATCCATTTGGGTATAAGTTATAAAAATAAAACATTAGATTGAAAGCTCGTGGGTTGCCTCCCACGCGGCGCTTTATTTAACGTCGATAGCTCGACGGCTTAGGAGTGCAAGCACTTAAGGTGGTTCTCTCGAGAATGACTCCTCAGTTGAACTTTTAGTAATCGTCGTTTTCCATTGCCACATATCGAGCCATCTCACATATCCCTCACCTTTTATTTTCTTTCTTCTGTGGGTGGTTCATTCTTTTGAACTCGTGGTGGCGGTTCTGAATCTATCCTAAGTATCAGCTTTTCGAGTTCAAGCTTAGTGATTTCATCCACCACCTCAAAGGTTAACCTTACCCTCTTAACAATAATGATATCCCTAGTTTCATGGTCTTCTAACTTTCTCTTTTTATAGGAGACTTCAAACAAGGGTGCATTAGTGGTGATATTTTCCAATACCTCCACATACATTTTGGATTGGGATTTTACCTTGGCTTCCACAAACCTATTCGGGTAAGGAATCGGTGGGGTATAGGGAGGAGGAACAACAATAGGTGCTTCATTCTCTACCTCTTCGACAATCGCCCTTTCGGCTGGTGTTGGTGGCTTTTCCTCAATCTCTACTCTTTTCTCACTAGAGCTCTCCTCAACCATATTATTGCTCTCCTCAATCTCATTATCACTCACATTAGGAATTTCAACTTATTTTTCACTATTGGTTGCATCCATATGCTCCTCAAGGAAGGGTCTTAGAGGTTTTTGTTCAAACAAGGAGATTTGGGTCTCTAAGGCCATGTTGTGAGTCGCGAGGGACTCAACTGCATTGTTCAGCTGCCTAAGGGTTTCGTTAATTTGGAGGCTTTCATTTCTTATCTCATCATTTTGGACAGTGTATGCCTCTATAAAGTGCTCTATCATAAATTCCAGCCAAGAGTGAGTTAGCGTCGCATCGAAATCCTCCATTGATGTTGCGAGGTTGAAGTTATGGGATTCTTGCAGTTCCTCAAGGTGGGTTAACGTCGCATTTTGTGTTTCCATAGAGCGCTCCATCATCGTCGTTTCTAGCCTAGAGCGATTTAGTGTCGCATTCATATCCTCCATTAATGTTTCGAGAGTGGAATTTCGGGGTTCTTGTGACTCCTCATAATATTGGGCGAGGTGATTGTAGAGGAAATTCGATTGAGGATAAGTTAGTGTCGAATTGTAATCCCCAGTTAATGTTTCGAGGTTGGGATTATAGGATTCTTGTGGTTCCTCGAAATATTGAGATTGGGAGTTGTAGAGGTAATTTGGGTAAGAATGAATTGGTAACGCAACATTGAAATTCTCCAATAGTATTTCGAGGCCAGATTTATAAGATCCAGGTGATTCCTCAAAATACTGGGAGTGGGGGTTGTATATGAAATTTGGGTGATACATAGTAGTTTAAAATAGAATGCCCTAGTCTATACGATGCAACAACGGAATAACAATATTGACTGTTGGTCCCCGACAACGGTGCCAAAAACTTGATCGCGACTTTATGTGTCTATTAGTCGGAATATTGTAAGTGCACAGTCGTGACATGTAGTTTTAAAAGATATCGAATCCATAGGGACCAATGTCAACCTACTGTATTCTATCGTTGCTTTGTAAAGGTAAGGCTAACGATATTTTAATTATGATTTAGGGGGAAAATAATACTAAATCTGGATAAAATATTAATAAACGGATACCAGTATGTAATTCATCTAACTTAGTAAGTCCGAAGTTCCACTGGCCAGGTTTTTAATCAAATCAAAAATCATTTATCAACTATGTCAGTTTAAAAGCCCTCCTCTCAAACTCTCGCTCTATTGACTTAGACTACGATCCTAACTCATAATGTACGCTCTCGCTGTCCCATCAGATTTAGAAACGCTTTTTGAAAACAACAGAATTAATAAAATACCTTTTTCATGTAAATATTATTTACTTAAAAACCCTTATCTCGAACTCTCGCTCTATTGACTTAGATTATGCTAATATTCCCTAACGTACGCTCTCGCTGTCCCGCCGAGTTTAAAACTACTTTTTGAAAATAAATAAATATCTAATTAGTTTTAATACGCTCTCGCTGTCCTTAAACCTAATGTCCAGTGTCTACTATCCGGTTAAATATCTCAAACTCTCGCTCTGTTGATTTCTAACCTTAGTTCAGTTTTAAAAACTCAAACTTTCGCTCTGTTGATTTTATAAACTTTAATATTCAATTAGACACTAAAACCAGAAAAAGGGTGATTTTTAATAAAATATTATTTAGGCCAATTTATTTCAGATCCATTTGGTTAGATTAATTTACATACCGATACCATATCGATTTAACTAAACATACTCATTAAATCAAACATGCATAAACAATCATACTTGATATACTCAGGCATATTTAATAACACACAAACAGATGGCATGCAATCATATTAAATGAATCAAAGCTATTATAAATATGGAACCTGAAATTAAACGGTACTGGAATTAAACTTGAACTTCAAAGTACTTGAACAATGATTCTTGAATGGAGAAAACAAAGCAAGGAAATAAAAGAACTCAATCTAATGTAAGGTTAGATTGGTTAAAAATACACAACAATTTTCGGTATAGAAATTGTTGTGTGAAAAATAAAGAAAGCTCTTAAAAACTAAGAAACGAAAATAGAAGCGCAGAATAAAATTGCAATTGTTCGGTAAAAATGTCGACCCTTGCACACTGGATGAGGGGTCTATTTATAGCCTCCGTACAAAATGTTTGTTGAGAAATTATAGGAGAACGTGGCTTTGTTGGATCTCTTCATTATTGAATTTGTGTGATGCACGAAAGTGGGAGGTATGTTGATCATTTAAACCTTTCATTGCAAGCTTCAAGTTATGTGGCCAAAAATAGCGGAAACATGGGTGTCGTTCATCAAAGCCCTAGTGACGCGGGTCACTTGCTTTTGGAGACGGGCGTCTCATTTGGGTAGAGGGGTGGAGACGGGCGTCTCCACTTAATGATGTGCCCCCCTTCATTTTGAAAGTGTGAGACGGACGTCTCACTTGCTTGAGATCTGGGCTTCAGCCATTGGGCCCTAGAGACGGACGTCTCCCTCTTGCGTGAGGTGGGAGCTTTGGCTCCTTTGTGGGCTGGGTTTAAACTTGTAGTTTTCTCTACTTCTTCAATACCCCTCTTTTGCTATTTATACCTCCCTTCATTTCTTTTGACTTATGGACGATTTCTTCTCGATTTCTTTCCTTTTCTTAATCAATCTTCGAATAACCTAATCAATCTGAAACAATGAAAATACCAGCATAATACTAAAATAAAACAAAATGATTAAAAGAAAATACTAACATTATTTATGATACTAAGTCAAGTATACTATATAAATTCGTGTTATCACACTTGCTCCAGAATCTTGAATCTTCCATTCTGGACGCCTTCCCCCTTGAAAATTAATAGGTTTCACCCATTTTCCTTGAGGCACATAAAAGGAGGACGGAAAGTCATGGGTTTCTCAAACCTCTTCCTATAATTCTCATTCCTACGAACACTGCTTTCTCCTTCAAAGAAAAATTGTCGATTCTGATTACGATGAGGGTCAAATCCAACTTTCTTAGCAGCATCTGCATTAAACACATCGTCACACTTTGGACAAAGACCTACCTGAGAATTATTCCTATGACATCTTTCAAGAAACTTCAAAAGACTCTCCTTTGGTTTGGGATAAACCAAACTCAAAACCTTGCCATCAGCAGCAAAATTTTTCTTTTCGTCAAAACCTTCAGTAGTTTCGACCATCATGACATCAAAAAGCTCTGTGTAATTAGCTTCTCCGACCAGTAAAGGATCAACATCAACCTGCATCGACGATTTTGGTTTCTCTCCAAATTGCAGTCTGCCTTCCTTCAAAGCCTTTTGCACCAGATCCCTGAAAAGTACACATCGAGATGTTTTATGCCCCAAAAAATTATGAAACTTACAAAATCCTCTTTTCTTTTTTTGTTCTAGAGGGGGATTTTTAAGTCCTGGAGGCACAATGATTTACCCATCAGTAACTAACAAATCAAATATCTCGTCACATTTTGTTATATCGAACGTATAAGTTTTATTGACAAACTTTTCATTCTTATTATTTTCAATGGGATTTTTCCCATTTGAAGGCTTAAGCAATTTGCAAACATATGGAGGTCATGGCTTGAATTCAGCCACATTTACCTCACTTTCATCGCAAATACTATCGACATCGGAGTCGAAACCACCAGTTGCAATGTGCGCAACTTTCTCCTTTTTAAGATATTTGCTAGCCCTAGCCTTTTCAGCTTTTAGCCGTTCGACCCGACGAACTCTATCAGCCAATTGTGCCATATCTCTCAAATACTGGGTATCTAGCTTTTTCCGGATAGAGTAATCTAAACCCCTAGCAGCCATTTCGATTAACTCATGTTCCGAGACCTGGGTGAAACATCTAGCTTTTAATAACCTAAATCAATTAAAATAATCATCTACAGACTCAACCACCTTTCGCCTTACTCCTGCTAACTCTTTCAAACTAATTTTCAACTGTCTCATATAAAATTGTTCATGGAACAATCTTTCTAATTGGTTCCAAGAAAAGACGGACTGTGGAGGTAAGGTTGTGAACCAAGTGAAAGCATTTTTTGTTAAAGAACTTGGGAAATACTTCATTTTTAAGTTCTCATTATTGGCAAGATCAACAGCTTCAGTCTGAAATCTGGCAACATGTTCAACTATCGACTCACCAGTTTCGCCAGAGAATTTAGTAAATTTTGGGACCTTCCACCCCCTGGGTAACTCAGTTTGCCTAAAATATTCTGACAAAGGAGACACAAAATCAGGCCCATGAAGTCCTACACTTATCCCATTTTGAATTAAGATTTGTTCCACTACATTTGAAATATTATTGTGACCAATATGAGCATTTTGCTGGACATGTCTTAACACTTGATCTGCATCTTGATTCCATTGTACTACTCTTGGGATATTTTGATCAATGTATTCCTCTTCGTCTCGTTCTGGGACCCGTCGTTGAGTTTTTATTCTAACTCAATTTCCTGGTGTTTCAACTACTCTTACATTCGACACTTGGGGAGTGGGTCAAGGTGGAATAGGTGGTGTCCTAAAAAAGTCTGCTATTCTAGCCATTTGACCTGCCAATATCTCATAACTATGGTTAATGTTATTTATCACGGGAATAAAAATAGTCCCAATTTGTTGTGTCAGGGCATTTACCATATCATGGTTACTTTCATCTATTTGTTGTCTAATAGACAACATAGACGTAGTTTTTAGTGATGGCGACGCTTAGGGCATATATCCTACCCCTGTTGGTCGACTTCTTGGATTCAAAGATGTACCTGTAGCCATCATGTTGTCGGAATACATAGATGGATTTGTATGTAAATCCACCATCATCGATATGAGCATTCCATATTGAGGGAATCCAGGCGGAGGGGCTTTTCCTCCTTGAAATAACGGTCTTGCCAGATTCATAGGCGACCGTGGAGGATTTACTGGCGACGACACTATGGCTACCGTCGACCCAGCACTTGATGCCCCAACTGCAGACAGAATTGTCATACTCTGTGATAATGTTCTAGTTGGAATGACATCTACATGATTTCTAGAAGGATCAGAAGTGTTTGTATTATTATTAGATATTTCATTTAATTGTCTACCACTCCTTAATCTCATTCATACTTTCGACAATGATTAGAAAGCAAGAAGACAAGGTAGCACCCAATTGATTGAAATTTGGTCGCCGTATGATCATGTTTTTTCAGAAATATTAATACTTTATTACCAATAAACAAATTACAAGCAAATGCGATCCTAAAATCGGATCCAACCTTCTTACAAGACAAAAAGAACAAAACCATCCATAACATTTATGGCATCATCACTCTACCCATGATCCTACTTAGTTTAGGGTTGCCCCAACACCTATAGACAACAATGTCAATGATCTTTGATCCTAAATTGAGCGTGGTTCTCTTGCCCTTAAAACACATTTGATTACGGTAGCTCCATAATTCATAAATGGCCTCTGCAAAAGTATATTTAAGTATGATGGCTTGGCCTCCTTTACCTTTGCATCATTGCGTTACCCAGTGGAGCATCTATTCCAGGAGCAGATATATCTTTTATTCCCTTTAGGCTTTTCCAAATTTTTGTCTCAGTAATAGGTGCTATTAAAGAATTTATATGACTAGTGTTCAGTTGAGGACTTTTCCTTAGTGCAACTATATCAATATGTGTGATATCTATATGAGTTGTTCCAACCATAGTACTTGGTTATTTTCTGCTCAATCTCCTTTTGTGTGTCTACATTGTTGCCATCATCCATTTCTAATAACTCTATGTGATTTAGCTTCCTTTTAGTCCTTAGTGTAACATGTAGGTAAGCATTGTTGCCATCACCAAGCCTCAGCCAATCAACTTTAGCCCTTTGTCTCAGGATCTGTTCTTCAATTCTGCTCATGGTAAGAACTGAAGTGGTACATCCTTTCACTCTCTGAATTTGCTGAGTGTTCATTCTGTCTTTCAAAAGCTCCTCATGTGCATTAGTAAGGTCTGCCCGGGCTCTTTCCAGCTGTTGAGTGATACCACTTAGTTCTTTGTTGAGAATCCTTATATCTGGCTGTAGTCTTTGAAGTTTTTTCCATAAAATAAACACAGCATACTCGTCCATGGGTCTGGCCCAGTTTTTGTGAACTACCTCTAGGAAACCAAACTAGTTGGTTATGGTGTTTTGGAACTGGAAGGGAGTTTTATTAGGTCTTATGGAATCTTGAGCTTTCAAGCATAACAAAGCATGATCAGAGACTCCATAATTCATCACTTTGAGAATAATATCCATGTTCTGTTGCTGCCATATCAAATTATCCAAAACGTTATCTATCCTAGAGTATATTCTCTCATTGGTTTGGTTGTTTGTTCAAGTAAAATAGTCCCTAATGCTATCTTTCTCATGGAGGCCAGTATTTTCCACCATGTCCACCATGTCCTTGTATTCATTCTCATGCACAAGTGTTCCACCTATTTTATCCTGAGCTTTGATGACATCATTGAAACCGCCCATGAGGCACCAAGGGCCAGTTATCCCCATGTGGATTTGTTCAAGATCTTTCCAAAGCTTCCTCTTATTTTTAAGAGTATTGAGAGCATAGATAACAGTCATCCAACTTCTCAATCCCCTTCCTTTTGATGCAGATTGCAATGTTATAGGAAGAAGGAACGTATATAACCAAATACCAGATCTTGATCTGCTTGGTTTGTTCCCCCACTCCGAAGGTGGTATTCAATATTATGTAAGCTTTCACTCGTACTTGCACCCCTGAGAACCCAACTAGTAACCCCTTGAAAGCTTTTAGGCCATCTGCGTCGAGGCAAAGCCTATTAAATGCTTCCCAATGTATGACATCTGCAAAGCTTCATTGAACTACAAAGACTCTTCTAATTTCCTAGTCATCGCACCTCACGTTGATAACCATGGGGCCGTCGTTGTGGGGACGAACACCTACTGCACCTTTATCTGAAAAAGCGATCTTGACCTCTGGTGTCTTTGTCTCTCCTTCCTTCGTATTTGTGGGCAAATCCTCTATGTTTAATACTTGGCAGACATATCTTCATCGGGCGGAGCTGGTTTCTCCGTCCCTAACAAATATTCCTACAATATTATTGAGAGTTTTGTCACCCTCTTCTTTGGATGACTCTTTTTCCTTTTTGGTCATGGGGCTTCTAGTATTGTCATGCCCGCATGAGCTGGCCCTACCTTACCCTTAAGATGAGTCGCCTTTGACATATTTCTTAAGGTGGGCTTTTTGGATTAGACGCTCTATCTTTTTCTTAAGTTGGTAGCAATTTTCTATGCGGCATCCTTTAGCCTTCTGAAACTTACACCATATTCCAGACTAAGGTCCCATAACATCTGCTTTTGGAGCTAGAGGCACAGGGGTATCATGCAAGTGGATAACCTTCCGCCATATCTGCTCACGATGAGTGTTCAAGGGTTTGAAGTTCTTCACGACCTTTCCACCTAGCTTAAACGTCATTTTATCCTTGATGGGCAAGGTATAATTGTTCTTTCGTAAGTGTTGTTAGCCTTCGACCTGTTACGTCATGATCCTTCTTCTCACACTATTTTTTTCGCCCTTTATATATCATTCCGCTTTTGTGACCACCTTTGCCAACAAAGATGATGTCCTTTGGGCGAGGGACTCGTTGAATTTCCCTTCTTTAAAACCATCGTGAAATGCTCATGCGAACATTTTTTAGTTCAGATGGATGACTTTTATGGTGGCTTCGTTGAAACCTATGAGGTATTATTTTAGTAACTTTGAGGGGCCTTGCCGAATGTTAAATAGACTGGTAATAAACATTGTTCTGGATTGGCTCAAACGTCTCAATTGGCCCAATCCACTCTTGGCATAGACCGATCCACTAAGCATTGGCCCAAATCACCATAGCCAAGAGGGTACAACGTTCACCCAACATTCCGAACACGTCTGGGGATTAACCGAGCACGCTGGGACCTCGTCCCCGACAACGACTAGTATCCCGGGCACGACTAGTTAAGACTTAGTCAAAGATCCCCTATATTGTGAGCTAGAAAACACGCCCAAGCCTAAAAAATAGGAGGTCCATGAGAACACTTATAAATAGCCCTATATCCCTAGAGGGCAAGGTAATCCAATTCTCACCCAAAATCTCATACTTACTGTTGTACTTTCGTTATCCCTTTACTTACTTTGACATCGAAATACCTTGAATGTACAACCTTTTTTTCTCAATCATCACCGAAGATCACGCCAACCGTTGCTGGTCATCTGTTCTGCTCGTAGAGAACAAACATTTTTCTATGTTGACTGGCTATGAACTGGCGCACAAGTTTCTTCACCAGCTACTAGTAGTTTACGATGGAAGGTCGGGTAGACCCGCAGTAAGACTACATCTCTAGAGGTGTCATATAAAAGCTTTGCATTTTACATTTTATTGAGTTGATATTGTTTTTTCATTGAAATTTTATGAAATTATGAATGATTATGGTTTATGAATTTAAGTTAACTACGGTAAAAAAAAAAAAGAGTTTAATTAAACTAAAAATCTAAAATCATGGAAAAGTGATAAAATTCCCTTTCACTCCCCCCTGTCTCTCTCTCACAAAGGTCGGCGACGATCCACGAAGGAGAAACAAACAAGGCTCCATAACACAAAACCCTAGAATTTCAAAATTCGCATGAACGTTCTTCGTCTCTCAACCCCAATTTCCAATCTTCAATGGGTCGACCAGAACAATGCGTCCTCTTCGCTCATACCTTCGTTCATTCACATCTCGATGAGTACGTCGACGAGGTATTCCCACCCACTCGATTTTCAATCTTTCATATTCTTTCTTTATCATCCTTTTCTCCGCTGAACTTGCATTCTCTCCTTTTCAATTGAAGCTTGTTTGTTGCTAATTCCTAGTCGCGTTAGTGTTTGAACTGTGTTTCAGTAAGTATATTGTTTTTTACAGGTAATTTTTTCAGAGCCAGTTGTAGTCAACGCATGCGAGGTTTTGGAACAGAGTGCATCATCAGTTGCACAAGCAGTACCACTTGTTGGGTATTTTTCAACACAAACTTTCCATTTATGAGTTTCTTAACATGAGCCCTTAGGGCACAAGTTAGCATTATGCTTAGAATTTATTTTACTTTTTATGTTGTTATAGAAATGGTTTATATATAAGCATTTATAGAATAAGTGCTTATACTATAGACACTTAATTAAGTTGCTTATGCAAACACGGTCTTAATATTTATGCAGAAGTCTTTATAAGTAAACAGGTGTTTATTGAAATATTATTGAGAGAGTATGTACTAAATTTGAAATGAAGAAGCTAGTTTTAACTTTTACAATAAGCAGTTATTTGAAAGTCTCATGATATCACAAGATTTTTTCATGTCTTTTTGTAGAGCAAATTATCTAAACCGGTTTGTAGTGTAATTTGCGGATAATAGCTTGTGCTAGTTTTGGATGAACATATTATATTATGTAAAGTAGAAGACCACTTTATACACTGACTTGGTGTTAACTATCCAAGGGATTTTTGTGTTTATGATTTCGTTGGGTGTCTGTTGAAGATTTTGAAATCAATTAGTTTATTGCTCGAAACCTTTTCAGGGCAACTTCACCTCCATCATTTGCCATAGAGGTGTTTGTTCATTGTGAGGGAGAGACGAGGTTTAGAAGACTTTGTCAGCCTTTTCTCTATTCACAGTCTTCATCAAATGTATTGGAAGTGGAGGTATGTTTGACATTTTAGATGGTGTTATAATAATGAGCATGCTATTAACAATGTTTGGTTCCTTGTTCCTCTAACTGTCTGAGTATTTGATTGTGCTTATATTTTTGTTGGACTTAGTCTCTGGCTCTCTGCTATATGTGTCGTGCAGTTCTTCAGTTTTGATTTTTCAGACGTGAAAAATATACTACTCCATCGCTATATATAGGACCCCCTTGAACAAATTCCGGGAATCAAAAGTTGTTAGCCTTATCAAACTATTTGACAATTGATATTGTTTTAGAAGGTTACCCTTCAATATAGAAGTAATTTGTTTTTATGATAGTATTTATTGTAAGTTGCAGAAAAAGATGTAACATAATTAGCAGTGTGTTGGTAAAGAAATAATTGATGCAATTGAAAATATGAAATGGTTCTATAAAAAGTGACATAAATCACTAGAGAGTCTTATATTTAAGGATAGGGGCTGTATATCACAAAAAGTAAATTTTACGTGTTAGACAAATTTTGAAGTCTTACATTTTGTCATTTGATTAAAATCTTTATGACTGCCCAATTTTCTTCATTAGTGTCCTTGATTATTATGTCCTCATCAGTTCAGCTACGTTAATATTGGTGATTTGAAGATTTTTTGGACCTGAATTGCACAAATATAATAAGTTTGGTGATTAAAATTTATGAAAAAATGATCAAAATTTTGTATACTCAAGGATGTCTTCTCTTGCTTATGATATATGTATGTACTTATTAATATAATTGATTTGATAAACATTCACAGTGGATGACTTGTTGTCTGACTTGTTAGTAATCTGCCCAAGCTTTCAAACTTATACTGTTATAGTTTTTCTATTAAAAATATTTAACTGTGTCCAAATTTCTATTATTTGCTTACCTTTTTTAGGCTGTTGTCACTAGTCATCTAGTTGTGAGGGGCAGTTATCGCAGTTTGAGCTTGCTTATATATGGAAACACAGCTGAGGACTTGGGTCAGTTCAACATTGAATTTGATGACAATGCGTTGACTGATCTTGTTGATTCTACTGAGGGGAAGCTTGAAGACCTGCCACTTGCATTGCATTCTACTAATTTTGCTATTGAAGATTCACGTTCTTCTTTGAGTGTCTTGTCTATTCCAGTTCCTGTAGCAGATATTTCTCTTGAAGTCAAACTTTTTTTACAGTTGATGTTAAAGATTTTAGAATTATCAGAGATTGGTAATAATGGACATATTGGGGATGATGGACATAAAGTTGTAAGTACTGTAGTATCGGCAATCTCTTCCTACATTTCTGGTGATATATGTGAATCAATCAGTGGGAAATATCAGATAGGGAAGAGAGCTGAGAAGTTTGAAGAGTTGCACAATGTTGTTAACAAGGCAAGAAAAGAGCTCACTGATGTCTATAGGGGTTTTAAGCAAAAAAATGAGATTGAATTCTCTGAATGTTCAGCGGAGGGACATTATTTTGAATTGGAGACTGAAATATTGGATTCCAAAACACTGGTGGATATGTTTAATCAGATTAATCATTTCAGAAGGCACTCTTCATCTATAGGAGATCACTTTCTTTCTCGGGTAATCTATTGTTTTCTTTGTACTTGTTGCACCAGTATCTGATTGTTAGTAGAGAAAATTAGAATCAAATTAGTTCACTCCCCCTTATTTTATACACTTGTGTTTTTTTGTTTGTCATTTTTGCCTGCTTATGTCTCCATTTGCTTTACTGCAGAATGAGCACGCTCTTCTAGGATTGAGCATGGCTTATTTACTATGTTCCGGTAGAGAGAGCTGTTTTCAGTTTGTTAATAGTGGTGGAATGCAGCAGATTGAAATGTTTTTTTCCAAGGATGGCCAGAATTCTACTACTATTACGCTTCTGCTTCTTGGTGTTGTAGAGCGGGCTACTAGATATTCTGTTGGATGTGAAGGCTTTTTAGGTTGGTGGCCTCGGGAAGATGAAAGCATCCCCTCTCGTTTTAGTGAAGGTTATAGCCATTTGTTGGAGTTGATACTGTCAAAACCTCGACATGATGTTGCCTCCCTTGCAACCTATTTGCTTCATCGCCTAGGATTTTATGAAGTTGCTTCAAGATATGAGGTATTGCTTTCAATGAAGGCTCTTGATTTGAATGTTTATTTTCTTTTAAGAACTTCATCTTTATCTTGTGGTAATTAAATTTTTGCCAGTCTGCAGTTCTGTCTGTGCTGGGAAACACCAGTACTTTTGGCAGGGTAACGGACGTTACTTTGAATATGCTAAGTTCTGCTGAAGTTCTGCTCAGAAAGCTCCTGGTCAGTTTTATGTCAATAGATTGTAACTTTTGTAGTACTTAAAATGAGTTGCAGACAAAATTTAATTTAAATTTTCCCATACAACTTAGGTTGATCTATGAATGTAACTTCGAAATATGTTTTTTTGTTAATGTTTGTTGACAAGTACTAATGCAGAAATTGATAAATTCACGTGGTCCAATTGAAGATCCTTCTCCCGTGGCCTGTGCAAGTAGATCCCTGATTACTGGTCAAACAGATGGATTGTTGTCATATAAAACAACTTCCAACTTGATCAGTTCTTCGAGTTGTTGCTTTTCAGATTGGGATATTGATTCACATTTACTGGGATTGCTAAAGGTATACTTTTAACCATTTTAATATTATATTATATGTTGTTATTGCTAAAGAAGTTGTATCTGTAGAAGATAGTATTTTAATGTGAGGGCTTGGGGACTAATTTCTACGATTATAAGTTTTTATTGGGCCAGTGCTTATATTCACTCATGATCACGTGATTTTGGATGCAGGAGAGGGGATTTCTTTCATTATCAACTGCACTGTTGTCATCATCTATACTGCGTGTGGAAAGGGGTCATGTCATGGAGATATTCATGGATGTCACATCATCTATTGAGGCTGTGATTCTATCCTTTCTTTTTTGTCGTTCAGGTTGGCCACAATTAACATATGTGCACACATCATTTGACTATTATCAAAAACTAGAAAAAGAAATACAACTATTTGAACCACTTCTCTCCAACCATTGTAGGCTTGATATTCCTATTACAGGATCCCGAACTTTCTAGTACTTTAATCCGTGCCTTTAGGGGTGGTCATCACGGCAACAAGGAAGATAGTATTCCGCTTCGCTATGCTTCTGTTTTGCTATCAAAAGGTTTCTCTTGTAGTCCAGTGGAGATAGGAACAATAATTGGGATGCATCTAAAAATGGTTAGCGACTCCCCCAAATTAGTGTCTGAAAAACACTTGTTTTCTCTTTCCCCCCTCTTGATGCTGCTGTATCATTTTTTTAAAATTTAATTTTTGAATCTAATGTTTGTTTATACCTAATTTCGACAATTTTCATACTTGCTATAGGTTAATGTGATTGATCGTTTGCTTTCATCAAATCCACAATCGGAAGAGTTCTTGTGGGTTGTGTGGGAACTGTCTGCTCTCTCAAGGTGTAACATTGCCTTATTTTTATTTATTTCCGGAATTGAAGCTTAATTATTTGAACATTGTTTGAATTGTGAATTAAACCTGGTGATGATTTATAGGTCTGATTGTGGGCGCCAAGCATTGTTTTCTTTTGGAAATTTTCCAGAGGTATGCAGACACACCATAATAATGCGGTGGCATAGCCTTTTAGGTCAATTAATGGATAATATTTTGCAAAATTAATATGTTCATGGGCGTGATGTTTATTTTTTTAATAAAAAATTCTGAATTTAGTATCTTACCTGGAACTTCGCTCTCTTATTGTTTACCTGATCAAAATAGGTGACAGTTTCATTTAATTATACTTAGCAGGGTTATTTTGTCCTTGTTTGTGGGGAATGTATGTGCACGTGCACATGGATGTTTCTTTTATAGATCTAGTTAACTAAAAGGCGTTTTGCTTAGACGTTTTGGTATATGATTAATATATTAAGTTTAATACTTAAAGTACTACGACCCTTTCATTTTCTGTAGGCTGTTTCCATCTTGATTGAAGCATTAAGCTCTACCAAGGAATCGGAGTCCGTTGGGAAAAACAGCGGTAGTCAATTCACTCTGTTATCTTTTTTATGCATAGTAGTGGCATAATTTCTTGTTTGGTGATCTAACCTACTGGTTCTTATTCTGCTGGTTTCAGGATCTTCACCTGTAAATCTTACAATATTTCATTCAGTTGCTGAGATTATTGAAGCTATTGTTACCGATTCCACATCATCATCTTTGGGTTCCTGGATTGGACATGCTACAGAACTTCATAGGGCTCTGCATTTCTCCTCTCCGGGTTCTAACAGAAAAGATGCCCCCTCACGGCTGTTGGAATGGATAGATGCTGGTGTAGTTTATCACAAACATGGGGGTATTGGTCTCCTACGTTATGCCGCTCTATTGGCTTCGGGAGGAGATGCCCAGTTAAGTTCAACTAGTGTCCTAGTTTCAGATTTGACTGATGTTGAAAATGTTGTTGGAGAGTCTTCCGGTGGCTCTGATATTAATGTCATGGAGAATCTTGGGAAGTTCACATCTGAGAAGTCTTTTGACGGCGTTACTCTTCGTGATTCTTCGCTATCACAGTTAACAACAGCATTGAGGATTTTGTCTTTTATTTCTGAGAACCCGGTATGTTACATTAAATTTTGAATTAGTTCATTGATAATTATAATAGATCCTCTCTTATGATAGTTTGTCTATGCAGACTGTTGCTGCGTCTCTCTATGATGAAGGTGCTGTTACTGTTATTTATGCCATTTTGGTCAACTGCAGATTTATGCTTGAGAGGTCCTCAAACAATTATGGTAAGTTAGTTATTATACTCGTAATAATAAATCACATATATTGCTAGGTTATCATAACAATTATGGAAAGACTTTTCCTTTTCATTCACAATATTCGGAATGCATTTCTCTCCCTTTCAACAGGGTAGTTGCAAGATAGACAGCACTTTTTTTGTAATTGGTTTTCAGTATTTATGAACTTGAATGTTAATTGTTCTCGAATTTGGGTTGAGCCTAACTCATCCCTACACAAAACTGGCTTGTAAGGTGCGGATTGCCCCCACTTATACACGCAACACATGCCATATCTCTAAGCAATGTGAGACTAAATCCACCCCTTCAAACCCAACACAATGAAGGTGTTGGGTGCTGCAATAAAGGAAAAGCCAAATTGCCGCAATTAAGGCGACTAGGGGCGAACCGCAATTAAGGCAGGAATTCCAACACACCCCCTCATGCTTGAGCCTCAATGAGCCGAAGCATGGACGGTGCGGGAAGCCCAAGTGATCTGGGATAGGCTCTGATACCATCTCGGAATTTGGATTGTGCTTAACTCATTCCTACAAAACCGGCTTGTGAGATGAGGATTGCCCCCAATTATAAATACAAGACATGCCATATCTCTAAGCAATGGGGGACTAAATCCACCCCTTCAAACCCAATGCAATGAAGGTGTTGGGGGCTGAAGGCAAGCCAAAGTGCCGCAATTAAGGCGATTAGGGGAAGACCGCAATTATGGCGGAATTTCCAACAATTGTGTACTGGGTATTTGTTTATTATAAAGTTTTGCCCAGGGTATGAATGTCACTAGGGCTTACATTAACAACTAGGTCATTCTCAATCACTTTAGAAATACAATCTTTTGGGGTTTCTGATACGAAACAGACACGTGCTAATAAACCTTATTTGGTTTATACACGCAAACCCAAAGCTAATGAACCCAATGAGCCCAGCACTGAAGTATCTGACAGCTGTCTGCCCAACACTTGAGTCTCTGACAGCTGGTGGAAAATTAGAATAGGGGGATGGGAAGTTAATTACAAAAGAGAGGAAAGGGATGGGAAGGCCATTCTCAACCAAAAAAAGGGTGTGTGTGTGTGTGTGAAGAATTGCCCTTTCATGTATTCGTTGAGAGGCGAGACAAGGGACTTCGTTGTAAATGTGGGCAACATTGGAGTCCAACCCATCAATGTCCAAATAAGAATTTGAGGTTTCTCATATGAGAGGGTGATAAACAACTAGACGAAGCCTTGCTGGCAGTTGAAGAAGTGAATGATCAAGAAGAAATGTCTTGCCAAATGCTTGATTTCAGGCACCTGGATCCGGATGTTATGATGAAAATCTAAACTCTCAAGTTGGAAGGGAGACTTATGAAATACCAAATCCTATTCCTTGTTGACAGCGGGGCTAGCCATAGTTTTGTGGTAAGGGAATTGGTTTAGTCTTTGGGGTTGAAAGTTATCCAAACTCAAAAGTTTGGTGTTACCTTGGGTAATGTTGATAAGTGTTAACCCTAGAATTTGGTGTAGTCTTTAGGATTGGAAGTGTTCACCCTACGTAGTATGCATGGGCCTCAAGGTTAAAGCGGTAGCAGGTGGTAGTATGCACGGGCTTCAAGGTTAAGGCGGGACAGCATACTATAACAATGAATGCATATGTTTTCAATATAACTTAAAATACTTTTTTTCCCGGTTATACCCTCTAATTAATACAATTTACTTCACCTCTAATTCATTATCTTTTCACTTTGTATTTATGATAAAGAACCAACTCATAAAAATACTAAATGCAGCAGAAATTAAGATGCCGTGTTGGCTGTGTGGTAAGACCAGACAGGATAAGATTAGAAATGACAATATTAGTAGAAAAGGTATCAGAAACTAGGCTTAGGTGGTTTGAGCATGTAGAGAGAACACTTATGGATTCTCTAATAATGAGAATATATAAGATGGCGGGTAGTCAAACCGCTAGAGGTAGAGGAAGTCCTAGAAAAACTATAAGAAAAAGATCTCGAGATTAATGAGTTGGATAAAAGCATGGTTTTTGATAGAACGTTACACATAGTTTGATCCATTTAGCCGACCCCGCTTAGTGGGATAAAACTTAGCTGCTGTTTGTCTTTATTATAAAGGTGAATGCACCTATACATGATAAGGTACTTCACTAAAGGTATTTTTTCTTTTTTATTTATGCACTTTTCTTAATTTGTGCTATTATGTCAATTCGGTCTCATATTTTGGAACAAATAGGAAAATACAATGGTAGATATAATTATGGAGTATTTGTGAAGTTTAGTGAATTGAGAAGTCACTTTATTGTAAAAGGGGGACGCATGAAGTAGATGCTCCTCTTCCATTCTTCCTATTTTCTTAATAAAAGTGTTGTTTCTATTCAATCTAATTATCAGGTTCCAATTCCAAACAGTAATGACTAGCAAATATTTAGTTACCTCAGTTCTTTTTATGCTTAATGGGCTATTTTGATACTACATTAACCACACATGGTTAACGAGAATGTAATTAGGGTCAATAACCACAGTAAACTGAATTAATAAAATAAATCTATTTCATTAGGCATATATGTTTTAGTGGGTTGTGAAAAAGAAAATCATGTCACAAAATTTTATATCCCATCAACCACATAATAAACTGAATTAACCAACAATTTGCATGTCATTAACCATGCAAGTCTTAGTGGCATAGTTATCAATCCCAGATTGCGGAGCGGAGTGGCCGACTCCAAAAATGCGATAGCAGATAGTAGGATAACCACTATTTGACTATTGTTTGGGCAAATTATATGAATAATAGCTATAAAATGTAAAACTAAATAAATAACACAATACCCATTAAAGATTCATAAAATCAAATATCAAAGCACAAAGCTTAATCAAATTCAACAACTCTTAATAAAAAACATATAAGAATAATAGCGCTATTAACTTAAAGAAAAATTATAAAGAATAACAGAAGAGTGAGAACAGCAAAGAAGCAGAAGAACAAAGGAATAACCAAACCAACCTGAAAACACTAGAGAAAAGGAAGCTTTACAGGCGGCGGGAGCTTTGCACGCGGAAGCGGCGGCGCTGGGAGCGAAAGAATCAAACACGATGGGGTGGAAGCAAATGATAGAGGATTGGGAGGAAGGTAGCTAAGAGAGAGTTCTGAGGCGAGGTCTAAACTGTCCGAAATGACACAAAAAGGGTTCAAAGCTAATTTTTTAAAGGGTAAATTAGGTTTTTCCAGGTTTGAACAGGTAACAGTTTTAACCTGCTCTGGGCTGGTAAGTGCTCCGCACCCTAATAGCGCTCGTGATCGCAAACTGCGAAGCAATGGCCTCTGCGACGTGCTGCTCACCGGGGATAGCACCACTATTCCACAAGATTGATAACTCTGCTTAGTGGGTTGTGAAAAAAGTTAAGTCTGTCAAAAATTAATTACCCATCAACCACATAATGAACTTCATTAACCACATATTTGAACGTCATTAACCATCCAACTTAGTGTGAAGGAGTACCGCGGCACTCCCATGTGTCAAAAAAACATTTTTATTTTCTTATTTGTGTATATTTTTGTTCTTGTGTTTTTGGACCATCACTCCCATTACTTGTACTCACCTTTTGTTTGTTTTGATACAACTATTTTTTTGCCTTGTTAGTAGAAATTTCATATTGCTCTTTATTGAATTTTTCGGTATTTTTGAACAGATTACCTTGTAGACGAGGGTACAGAGTGCAATGCTACATCAGACTTACTATTGGAGCGCAATCGTGAGCTGAGTATAGTTGATCTATTGGTTCCTTCTCTTATGTTACTGATTACACTTCTGCAGAAATTACAGGTATTTCCTCTAGAGCTTCGTAGTTTTCTTGTGTGTAGCCATTTGTTTCAAACTTTGAGAAAATTTATATTTAGAATGTGATGTGCATCATACTTATCAAAAGGTTATTGTACAAAATGTGAACAATTTGCAAGCTTGTGGATTGATTATCACATGTTGATAGGTGGTTATGTCTCCAACCCAGAAGCAGTGTAAACTAGTAGCTTCTGAGATTTTCTGTATCAATGTGTATTGGGTTAAACGTGAGAATAAGATATTGTATTGTTTGATAATGGTCCTTCTCTTGATATGTCGTGTCAATATTTTTTGTTTTTATTAAGTAAATAAATAGATGAGGCTAAAATGTGGCGCTGTTTAGAGTATTATACCACTGGTTGACTGTAAATGAAAACTCTTGTGTAATGCATTCTTGATATAGATTGTTTGATTGCAATTTGTAGGAAGCGAAGGAACAACACCGAAATACAAAATTAATGAATGCTCTTTTAAGAGTACACAGGGAAATAAGGTATCTCTGTTTCCTTTCTCTTTGCATCTGATTTGAGAATCACACCATCTTCAATAAGTTGATTAAATTCTGGTCATTGCAGCCCCAAGCTAGCTGCATGTGCTGCAGAGTTATCATCTCCGTATCCTGATTATGCAATAGGTTATGGAGCTGTCTGTCATTTGATTGCGTCTTCCCTTGCCTTTTGGCCAGTATATGGCTGGAGTCCAGGTCTTTATCACACTCTTCTTGCCAGCGTTCAGGGTACTTCATTGTTGACTCTAGGTCCAAAAGAAACATGCAGTTTGCTCTATCTTTTGGTATGCTTATTCCATTTGAACTTCTACTCTGTAAACTGTATGGTTGCTGTTATTTATATAAATATTTCGTATCACTTTGGACATATTCCATTCATCGAAACCATATTATTTTTCAAGACATGTATAATAAGGTTATTTAGCTGTTTATATGAGTGATTTTTTTTCATACCTGTTTCCTATTGCAAGATTGATTTGTTTCCCGAGGAAGATATATGGCTTTGGATTGGTGGAATGCCTTTGTTAACTACCCGAAGGATGTTGGCTGTTGGAACCCTATTAGGGCCTCATAAGGAGAAGCATGTGAACTGGTATTTGGAATCTGGACCCCTTGGGAAGCTGATTAGCCAATTGGCACCACACCTTGACAAAATTGCTGAGATTGTACAGCACCATGCTATTTCTGTATGTAGTTTCTGTCTGTGGTGATCTTACATTTTCTAATATGGAGTAGGCATTGTTGGTGAAATACTGAGATTTATATGAATGCTTGTCGATGTGTTGTTCTGATTTTCTGCAGGCATTAGTAGTCATTCAAGATCTGCTGCGTGTTTTTGTAACTCGCATTGCTTTCCAAAATGTTACTTATGCATCTATGCTCTTACAACCAATATTGTCATCGATCGCTAGTCATGTTTCAGAATCATCCCCATCAGACACTGATGCATACAAGGTAAAGATCCCGTGATCCCTATAATTTAGAACTTGTAGTTTATCTAGCTTGACATTGACAATTTGTCCTTTATTTTCAGGTTTTGAGGCTTCTTGATTTTCTTGTCAGTTTATTAGAGCACCCACTTGGAAAGGTCATTGAACTTATATATACATATATTTTTTTCTTCTGCTGTTACCTTTGTTCTTATTTCTTATTTTTATCAGGACTATGAATTGTGTAGTTTTATAATTGGCTGTTGGTTATAATAATAATTTTCCATAGTATAAAACTGGTCTGCATTTTCTCTATCAGGGCCTATTGCTGAGTCTGGGTACTCTTGAGACACTAACAAAAGTACTGGATAGATCTCTTATCATTGTTGATGGAAAGCCAACTCCTGATGGTAGAAGTTCTGTAAAATACAACTTTAATTTTTTTAGTTGGAGTCTCCCGGTGTTCAAGTTTATCATGCTTCTTTTTAATTCTGAAACTTCCCAATATTACTCCCGAAGACATGACTCGTGAGTAACATATTTCATTGTTAGTATGATTAGTTATGTTTCATTCAATTTTGAACACTAAGTGATGAATTTTCTGTCTGTTTAGCAGTAATTTTTTTGAAAAGATGAGTGATGAAGATTATGCCCTCATTTTACATTATCTTTTGAAAAGTTGCCAGGTGACTCTCTGATCCTGTCCATACAAATTCTTAGATCTGTTTAGATATTGTGTTGTTACTGAAATCCTTGTTCATTTAGATATCATTCTCAGGAAAAAGGAATTGCCAAAATTCCTGGCTAAAGACTCGTTGTATAGTTTAAATTGTAGTGCTATTTTTCATTGCTCTCGGTATTAACGAAGAATTTTAATTTTTCAAGGTCCTACCTGTTGGAAAAGAGTTACTTGCTTGTGTTTTAGCTTTCAAAGAATTAGCTTCATGTAGTAAAGGTCAAATGGCATTTGAAGCAGTTCTTTCCGGCAGCCACTATAATGCTCGGGAGCTTGATCAGAAAGATGATATGGATGTAAATTATAATGTTCCTAGTATGGCAGAATGGAAAAAACGCCCTCCTTTATTTAGCTGTTGGATGAAGTTGTTGAGATCAATTGACACAATGGAGGGTTTGTCGCCTTATGCAATTGAAGCGGTCTATGCTTTATCATTGGGGTCTCTACAGTTTTGCATGAATGGGGACAGGTGATATTTTAATTTCATAATTGGTGTTTCTGATTAACTTCTATGGATGTGCTTATGCAAATTTTTGAAAAACGTTCTTTCATTTTGCATGTTCACTAATATTGAGTTCCAAGAGCCTCACATACTCTTTTAGAATGGAACCACTGAATTTATTTAGGCTATGTTTGGGAGTTTGGAGGAGAGGGGAGGGGAAGACTTCCAAAAACGAAATTTTAAAAAAATATAGGAAAATATTTGACATTTTTTGAAAAAATGATTTTGTTTTGAATGATAAAAAAGTCATTATCATTACTAAATTTTTAATTTTCAGAATACTATAACAACCTAAAACATATTTGGAAAATTTATGTAAACCCTTCAAAACCCTCCAAAACCCTCCTTCAATATAATTTTTGAGTTCCCCCATTTTATGGGGTTTTTGATGTTATGAATAAACTCAAATCCTCCAAAACCCTCCAACCCAAAATCCTTTTATCCTTTTCACCCAATTCTTCCTATTTTCCAAAACTCTCCCCTCCCTTCCCCTCCAAACTCCCAAACATAGCCTTAAAGTTTAAACATTGTTCTCCCTCTTTTTTTATGCTTCCTTGACTGCTTTGAAGTGATAGGTCTGTTATTGTTAATTAAGCTGTTAGTTGATATAACTATAAACTGAAAGCTGATCATTTAGCTAAAATGTAAATATTTCTGCGAGTAGCTGATGAAACACCAAATATGAGTAATTGGTATTGAGAGTTATAGGCATCCTAACTTCTAAGGTGAATCTTCTGGGTTATGCTTGTCTTTAATGTTAAGAGCCTAAAATTAGAGTGTATTTTGTAAATATTTTAGAAGAGATCTTACTTAAAACTGTATGTAAAAAAATAATTTCCAATTTAAACCATTATAGAACAGATAACAATAACAGAAGACATTAGCTATAGGTAGTTCTTGAGTCAATTTAGAAATTTGAATGTATAACTCATACCTATATAAGCCCAGAGTATAGTCCTTCCATCCATCTTGAGACGCAGTGTATTAATTCTACATTATTAGGCCAGCCAGAGCCACTGCTTTTCAAAAGGATACAAAGGACTATTATACATTACATATACCATCTAAGTTCACAATTGAAGGCAGAAAATTTTCAGTGCTCCCGAAATACAGAATACAAATGTAACGAAATTAAACCTTGTTTGCTCTATGCACATGTAAGACTGTAACTTTCCTTGTTGTGTTAATAGTGTTCAATTATGAGCCCAAATCTAAAATATGAGCAAAAATCTTAATGGCTTGGTTAGAATATTAATCTCAAATGATTTTAAATTGGCCATTCCCTGCTCCAAATGAACATGTTTAGAGAAACCAAGCCTTATTCCGCCATAGCGCATCTTAAATCATAAGCCATTGACCTGTCTTTCTTAGTTCCTTCTATATTTTTTCTTGGTTTTCCTCTGCATCTAGTGTTCAAGTGACCCTCTCTGCGATCTACTCTCTTCAGTCCTGACTAGTGTTAGATTGAGCAATCTGAGAATGATGACAATACTTAAATTTGGGATAAGACGTGGAATTGGATGTTGGTCCACGAGAATCAAAACAATTCATGATCGGTAAACAAAGGCGATAAACTCGTCCAAACTTTAGAAATAGGGGTTGTTTGACTTTAAAGTAGAGCATGTGTATCTGCGACTTAAAACTGGAAAATGAGGGCAAATTCTGAACCAGGAGAGGAAGGTGAGTCAGAAGAAGGATGCTTCTGCTGGAAAGACCATCATCGTACACAGGTGGCAGCGAACATTGGCTGGTGCCTTTTTGATGCCGGATATAGAAGCGAGGCGTGTGAGCGCATCCGCCGGAGGTTGGTGGTGTGCCTTCGGCGGTGGGTTGACCTGGTAGAATTCTTTCTCATATCGTCATCGGTCTTTTAGCTGCAGCATTTAACTTTCTCTTTAGTGTTAGGGGAACCTTTTTATGACATAAAACACCAAGCCCCCTCATCCATCTCAACCACTCTGATTGAATCCAGTGGCTTACATCTCCTATTTTTCTGTCATTTCGTACAATGGACTAAAGATATTTAAAATGTGTGATTTGTGGTATAATATCTAACTTTCACCTCTAAGTTAGAGGTGCTTCATCTTTGCTAAAATTACATTTCAAATACTGTTTTCTTTCTTCTTATAATGAATATGAAGTAACAATGAATATGAAGTAACAAGTGAAAAATTGATGGAAAACAGATCCAATGGTGGTTGAATCTTTGACTGCAGTGACTGCACCCATTTTTCAACTGCAGAGGATCATGATCATGGTCTCTATTTATGTATCTGTGGTGTTTGCGTGTATTTACATATGTATGCTAGAAACGAAGGCCTTAAAAAATATATATCTGAATTTTAAATTTTTTTCTCTTGACATCACAAGTTTCTTTGTTGAAAAGAAGGCTGTGATTTATTTGGAAATTTCTCTGCACTCTCTCCTTATATTATTGGTTGGGGGACAATCTAGCAGGAATAATTGACAGTTTCTTGGTTAGTTTGATTTCTGACAGAGTTGTCGCATTGAAGTACCTTTTTGGACTTTCTGACGACGGGACAAGATCACTTGACTTTCCTGAAGAAAATATAAACTGCATACTAGATTTGAGTACTATCTTAAGTTCAAAGGCTACCGTGGATGATTGTTTGGTCACCTCTCACTTGCAAATTCCGTTAAACCAGGTAAAACTCCATTTCAGTACAGCTTCCTGTTTATTAATTTTTCCCTGAATCATTTTTTAACTTCTCCCGACTGTTTCTGATGCAAGGTTTCTGAGTCAGTGAAATCATTGTACTTAGTATTGCAAAGGCCTGTTGGTTCCATGGAGTTGGGTGATGTTGTTTTACCTCAAAGTGACGTTTTAGTATTTCCAAAGGCACTTCACATGCTTGAAAACAGTGTTGAAAAGATCGACAATCATCTCGATGTTGGAGGACTTGGCGACAAATTTCTTTGGGAATGTCCAGAAACATTACCTGATAGATTAACACTAACAAATCTTGCTGCCAAAAAGAAACTGTCAGCAATGGATGGACCAGTGAGGCGAGGCCGAGGAGAAAGTTTTCAAGCTGATGTTTCTGCTTTTTCACGTGGCTTAGCACCGTCTACTGTTTCCTCTGGTCCTACACGTAGGGATTCCTTCCGACAGCGCAAGCCGAATACCAGCAGACCACCATCTATGCACGTGGATGACTATGTGGCTAGGGAGAGGAATGTTGATGGGGTTACCAATGTAATAGCAGTGCCACGAACAGGATCTACTGGTGGGAGACCTCCATCAATCCATGTGGATGAATTTATGGCAAGACAAAGGGAACGTCAGAACCCTTCAGCAACAGTAGTGGGAGAAGCCGTGGGACATCTAAAAAATGCTTCTCCTGTGAAAGCTTCAGATGTAGAGAAGTCAAACAAATCTAAACAATTAAAAACGGATCTTGACGATGATCTTCAAGGAATTGATATAGTTTTTGATGGAGAGGAGTCTGACTCTGATGACAAATTGCCATTCCTTCAACTGGATGATAATTTACAGCAGCCTGCCCCAGTTATTGTTGACCAAAGTTCCCCCCACTCAATTGTTGAAGAGACAGAAAGTGATGCTGTTGATAGTAGTCAATTTTCTCGCATGGGTACTCCATTAGATGAAAATGTCCAGAGTGAATTTTCTTCAAAGATGTCTGGTTCACGACCTGATATGTCATTGACTCGTGAGTCAAGTGTTTCTTCAGACAGGAAATATGGCGAGCAGGGTGATGACACAAAGAATGCTCTTCAAGCCAAGATATCTAGTGGATACGATTCTGCAACAGCAAATAGTTCGTTCCCACAGTCTACTTACAACAATCCATCAACATCTATGCAATTACCAGTTGATTCAAGAATTGCTTCTCAGAATTTCTTTTTAAAAAACAGTCCGCAACGTGGTGGTATTGCTACAGGTTTTCCAGGACAGTATGACCCGAGATTTTTTCCGAACCAACCTCCTTTACCGCCCATGCCACCCCCACCAACAATCTCACCTGTAATGTCAAATGGTATCGATTCGGTGCATAGTCAGTCATCCTCATTCATTAATTCTGCAGCAGGTGCACGCCGTTCAGTTACATTTCAAGTGAGTAATTTCACTTTGCCTCATCACTCTTTAGTTATTTATTTCCTTCTTTCTGGTTACTCTTCAGTCTTTTATATCAAATTTTATCCTGTTTGTCTTTCTAAATTCGGCATTGACTACTAATGTAATTTTTCTTGGCAGGGACCATCAGATTATTTATCTCCATTCAACAATGGTTCAACTGCATCACCATATCCATCTTCTGTTCCCATGCCAGATTCCAAATATTCTAGGAATTCTATATCTTCCCCTAGTGGACCTAGTAGACCTGCTCCTCCCCTTCCTCCTACACCACCTCCTTATGCAACTAGTCCATATAATTTACCATCTATCAAAACTTCTGTCTCACAACCTGCTTCATATAATCAGGCAAGTATTGGGAATACTGATCTTTCTCAGGCCTCCATTGCTCCATCAGGAGCCAGATTGTCATCCTATCCATTAAATCCTTCGATGATGTCCTTGGGGTACAATAGGCCAGCTTCTATGCCAATGACTGTCTTCGGTAATACGTCAAATCAGCAACAGAATGAGAGCCAGTCAAGCTTCATGCAGAGTATGTCTGTCCCCCAAGCTTCCTTCCAGTCAATGCATTCAGTTACACAGTTGCAGCCACTGCAGCCCCCCCAGCTTCCACGTCCTCCACAACCACCTCAGCTTCCTAGGCCACCTGTTCAAGCTTTACAGCAGTTGGAACAAGGGATTACCGGACAGAGCAATGCTCCAGTACATGAGTTACAGATGCTGCAACGTTCTCAGGTTTCTTCAATGCAGACATATTATCAAACCCAGCAGCAACAATTTTCACATGAGCAGCAACAGCAGCAAGTCCAACATTCTCAACAAACGGGGGATGCTCAATCGCAGGAGCTTTCAAATGCTGGAATGTCATTACATGAGTACTTTAAGTCTCCAGAAGCCATTCAGGTATTTGCCATTTGCCATGCACTTTTTAAGGTGGGATTTGTTAGAGACAAATTTGATAGACCCAATTTTAATCTTATCACTATATTTCTCTCTGATATTGCAGTCTTTGTTGAGTGACCGCGAGAAACTTTGCCAGCTGTTGGAGCAGCAACCAAAATTAATGCAGATGCTTCAGGTTTTTTTTTTTTTAAATATTTATTTCGCGGATCTTATGTATGCTTGTTAGCCAAGGAGTCACAGAAATAGTTCAAATTATTGTCCTATTTATCTTATTTTGATCTCTTAAATTAATGTAGTAGTGTGTTATGAGCAATATTTAAGTACTCTTAACTACCTTGTAAATCTTTGCCTACTGTTTTTTATTTTTTATTTTTTGATTTTAATCACACAAGTGTATCATTGTTTTCATTTTATTTCCTGTTTACAGGTTACATATTATATTCAAAAATAGATCATTAAGTGTAAATAAGATCTCTGTGAAACCAGAAAATAACAACAACGTTTTCCCAAACAAAAATGCCTTTCATTTCCATTTTCTTAGTTTTCTAATTCTTTCTCTGTAGCACTTTACCTAATAAATAAAATGATTTGGCATTTCTTTAATTTAATATAAATCCTTGTTACAAAATATAAGATGGTTTATATTTTTTGATTCTGCCGATTTGATACACGGACTCAAGTTATTTCTTGTTTTTATGCAGGAAAGGTTAGGCCAGATGTAGCAGCAATCTGACCAAGTAGAACCTCAGAAGCATGTCTTTTTGCATAGTCAATACCTGTACATGTCCATTCATTGTCTGCCCATGGGTGGTGGTGATGTTTGTGCATCAGCCACCAAACATCAACCACCAAAATTTTGTGTTAATATGTACTTTTTGAATTTGTTTAATTTGTTCCAACACTGATTCCCATTTTGGATGACGATGATTATGGCTGGAGAGTGAATTCTAGTGAGCTAAGAAGGGAGATGGATGTTTAGATCCAAGTAACTGGTCTAGATGTCACATGCCTTAGGTATCTTGTCCTATCATTATGCTGCTTGTTGTATTTACTATTGTACATAACTACTGCTCCTTAAAATTTCAAATTGTAACATTCCTTTACATAGTTTTGTCTGGCTTTGTAGTTGTACAGTAATTTCACTTCCCTAGTTTTTTAAATATAAAATAATCTAAGGGACTTGCCACCTTTCCATATATGATTATATGGGCTGTGTTTGTTGGTTAGACCCCGGTAAGAGGTCCTTGCATTTGGATGTTGAAGCTAGATTACTCATCTTCACGTGTCATGTTGGTCTCGCTCAGGTTAAAACTTTAAATATCTCTTATAGACGTTATCAGAGTAAATTTTGCGTTCTTTCACACCGAATTAGTGTTTTAGAACGTTGAGAGGAATCATATGATTATATACCCGATTCATATATTATATACACTGTTAATCTTGTTAAGTTTTGATATACTATTTTAAACTTTTTATTAGTTGCTTTTATTTGTTTGTTGAATGCTTCTGTGCTTTGTTCTTTATGTGTAAATGTTCTTTATGTGTTCTACGTTTGTGCATGTGTTTTAAGCTCTTCCCCGCATGAGTTAGGGAGTGGAAGTGGGGAGAGTTTTGGGAGAAAGAGATTTGAAGAAAAAATAGAAAATAATTTTGTATAGGATGACGAAAGAATATTATTAATATATCTTTAACTTTTATAATATTAATAATATAGGTTATAATTAAAAAATTTATATAAGTTTTTCAAAATTCCCCCTCAATATATTTTTTAAATTTTCCAAATAGAGTTTTTGTATTAATGAACAAAATTAAATTTTTAAAACTTTTTCACTTAAAACATTTTCTATAAACTTTTATCTATATCTTATTTATTTGATAACTTATAGGGTCTGTTTGTTTCAGTTTTAAAAAAATGATTTTTTTTTTGTATTTTTGAAAATAGATTTTTCAAAACGGTATTACAAGTCTTTTTATATTCGTTTTTTCTAAAATGAAACACTAATTTTCACATCTTATAACATAAATATATATCATTGAAGATAAAAATTTAGTCAAAATCGTAATTTTTTTCAAAAGTGGTATTTTAAAAATGATTTTTATGAAAATCTATTTAAAATAACTTCAAAATTAAGTGATTTTTTGAACTTTTGATATTCAATTTTTTTTCTATAAATAGATGAAATATCTAAAATCACATTTTTTAAGAATAACTATTCAAACAAAATTTTCATTTGAAGCTTTTATAACAAGTTTCTTTGTAAATTTTTTTTCACAAAATTATGTAACACTACAAAAATTATTTTTAAAAAAAGCCAAAACAAACAGGCCCATAGTTAGTTTGTAATTGAGAAGTTAGTTGATTGAAATAAAAATATATATTACAAAATTCAAACATATTTCACTGACAGTGTTAAGGGGTCGATAATTCTCTTTTATAAAAAGTTCCTTTTATCACGAAAGATGAGTTGGCTCTCCTTTTTACGAGAGCGGCCTCACCCTGATCGATGAGAGTATTCCTTGCTTGACGTATGTTGCAGTGGGAGAGATCCAGGAAAGTGGCGAGGTTCCTTTTACTGTTTCCATCATTAATTTGGGGTTTTAATGTAAGAATGATTAACCCTAGAGTATTTGGTGCTTGTGCGCTTAGAAAAGTTATCTTCACTACTACGTAAAATCTATTTCCAAACTGTTGAAAAATGAATACCACCACACTTAACCAATCACTGTGAGGTAGGGGTGATTGTAAGTATGACATTTTCCACCATGGTCAAGCTATCGTGATTATAAATTAGGTAGAGTGCTATATATCACAACAATTACTTGAAATATCCGTTGTGATATTCTTAGCGCAACCCAATCCACATAACATTTAACAACAATTATGTTAAACAACCGCTGTATTATATAATTAAGTTTATTATAACTTATGTGAAATGCTTATTTCGTCAATGCTCATCAAGCATATAACCTTTCAATCTGATCTAGAACATTATAATATGACAAATTAAATATATTAGAAGAATAAGTTACGCCGTTCAATGTTTCACAAGATCTCTTCAACTCATTATCTGCATTTTGCTCTTTAATGGTTTAATTTTGTTTCAATGCTCGTAGTTCTTCAATCTCATTTTTCTTCACCTCTAGTTCATTTAGCAAACTATTATTTACTTTGCAAAAAAAATTAGAGGTAAAGGAAGAGGAGGTTGAAGAACTACAAGTATTAAATAAAATTCTAATCGTTAAAGAGAGAAATGCAGAAAATGGGATGAAGAAATCTTGTATTATTGATCAGTGTAATTTGTTTTCAAATGCAACTTAATATATCATATTATAATTTTCTAATTCAATTCAAAAAGATATATATTCGGTAAGGGGTTAAAAAAAATACTCAAACCACATAAGATATAATAAACTCATCTTCTATATAAACCTTAACAACAAAATATAAGATACAACAAACAACTCTTATTAACAAAAAAAAACTACATACAACATACAACTTTTATTACTAACAACTAACAACTTATATCAACAGCAACATATCAACTCATAAAATATTTTACGAACGTACTTGTCCTAGAATGACATCTACAATGAAAAGTAGGGGTGGCAAACGGGCATGCCCGCCCAATTTAGGCCCGCCCCGCAAAAGCCCGCGAAAAAACGGGGCGGAGCGGTGCGGGCTTTTTTAAGAGTGCGGGTCTAAAACCTTGCCCCGCCCCGCAAAAAAGTGAGGGCGGGGCGGGTAAAGCCCGCGAGCATTCGGCTTTTTAGGCCTAAAAATAGTAAAATCCTATGAAAAAACAAATGCCCGCAAAAGCCCACAAAAAAACGGGGCGGGGCGGGGCGGACACATTAAAGAGAGCGGGCCTAAAACCTTGCCCCGCCCCGCGAAAAAATGCGGGTAAAATGGGCTTTCCCCGCGAGCCAGACCCGTTTTGCCACCCCTAATGAAAAGAGGATGAAGCTGAAGCGAGAGCTGCAAACTTATGTTAACTTTGAATGGATATCTTTTCACAAATGTTTGTAGCGCTTACTTTACCTTCATGATCATTAGAAGTTGTTATTCATAGAAACACATACCATTAGTGAACCACACCTATAGTATGGGGTTTCTAGAGTTAATTTTTTTCATTCACCTTCTCTACCTATAAGTCAAAACCAGTAGAAAGTTCACTCATCTAAACTATTGAAACATGAACAATGATACATAAAAATCATATTAAGCTAACTTCAAAACTAATTTTGAAACATAAACTATTGAACTTGTTAGATCCATGATTTTGGGATTGACAAAATTTTGCTAAAATATGGTGCTTAAAAGATGTTAAGCAAGATGTCATAAAATCTTGATCTCTTGATACAACTGAGTATGAGCTTACATTAAAAACCATATGTCATGGTTGATGTCATGACATTCAGAACTAGAACTTCAGAACAAGCTGTTTGGAATCTTGACAGATTTGATTTGATTTAAATTGATTATATGATATTTATTTTGGTTATATCTAAATGATTTATGTAGGTCAAGAAGATTTAATCTGGAACAAGAGAATCAAGCCTCCACCAGAATTAAAATTTCTAAAATTGGATGATTGAGACAATATTTGTTTCAAGATTAAAAACGATTTCTCGGCATATTTGTTGTAACTCTCAGCTTATGGATCAAGTAAGGTGTTTTGAAGCCCATGGACTGCGGAAGACTATTTAAAGAGAACCCTATACCTAATGTAACTAACTCTTCACAATTGTAAAATTAGGGGAAGGTTAGAAATCTTAGGTTATGAGAGTCTCTTGCATTTTTCAGTCACCCACGTATCTTTTGATACTGTGTGGTAGGCTGTTTGTTACTTGCCTGTTAGTCAAGTTGTTGTTCTCACTCTTTAAGTTTTTAAGCATAGAGTTGAGTACTGTTCTTGATTGAAGCTTTTAAGCAAGATCAAGTATTGTTCTTAGTTGAAGTTGTGAAATAAGACTAAGTATATTTTACTGGAAGAGTGATATTCTTTAATCACAAGTTTGTGATTTGTTTTGTCACTAGGTTGTGACTTATTTTGTAAAAGTAATTGGGATTGAGATTGTTTGTTTATCACTGCAGTTATTGGAGGTTGGATGTCGATTTCTCATATCTAGATGTTGATTTTTAGGTAGAAGTTGCATTTGGTAGGGATTAGGCGAGAAGTTGTAAACTGAGACTGTTTAGGCTTTGAACTAATACTGATAATAGTGGACTTTTTTCCTAGTTTGGTAGCCCTTAGATTAGGCGTTGTTGCACTAAACTGGGTTAACAATTCTTTGTGTTATTTACCATTTTGCATTCTTTTCTGTTTTGTAAATATGTGTTCTCTCAGCAAGTGATGTCAAGACATCTGTCCTGACATTATGGTTTGGTTAAGACATTGATCTTAACTTGTGATTTATGCTGGTCGCCATTCTGTGATTTATCTGTTTGCATAAATTATAGGTGGATGCTATTATTCAGTATCAGGAGCAGATGCCACAACTTATATCTTAATATCATGTTCTGATATTGAAACATCGGTAGCAATATGTGTTGATCTTGTACCAAAAATTTCAATTGGTATTTGAGTAGGCACCCTGTGTGTTTATTGGGTGAGCTTCAGGGAGATATATTTCGCGTACTACTTGTCTTTTGGAAAGTTAGAATAATAGCATTATAGAAATCAACGACCAGGAGAATTTTGAAGTTTGACAGGTTGGAAGAACCCTGGTATTAAAAAGATAGAAGGGAAAAGTTTGAGTTGGCTCTTAATCACTCTGAAATTATCAACTTCATCCATGGAATTGGTAAGCACTCTTTATCACTTGTATTGTGGCCAAAGATACTTAGGAATTTCCGAAGTCCACTCATAAAGGAACATCTAAGTGTGTTTGAAAGAAAAGAGTTCAGATGTGAAGCTGATCAAGAAAAATTACTCTGGTCTCTAATCAAGAGGCTTGACATGAACGTGACGAGCCATTGAAGAAAAACAAGAGTTTTCTTTAATTCCTAACTCTGTAGGAGCTTGTATTAAGGGTGTCTTATTGCTGTTATGTTCCTTGGAAGGCAATCCAACCAGTTTTTGAGGAGAATGGACTGAATGTCAAGACAAATGTCAAGAACATCTATTCTGGCATCAACAAATGTTTGATACTCAAGATAAAGCTGGAGCTAGAGGTAAAATCTAATTAATGTAAAAAAAATTCAATATTGTAAGTGTAAAAGACATTGGAGTCTTTATGGAGCAGAATGCCCTACCTATCTCAAGAGTAACCATACAGGTTTTCTGTAACACCCCATAATTTCCATTATTTAATTTAATTGGAATTTAAACTATTTATTTGGATTAATTGGAAATTTGATGAATTATTGAGAAATATCATGAAAATAGAGTAATTGGGCCAAGGTGATGATTAGTAAAGGGGAGGTGTTATTGAGTAGGCTTTTTACTAAGTTAATTGTTATTTTCTTAAAATAAGGATTTTGGGAAAGGAAGAAAAGAAAAAGAAAAAGAGGAGAACTCAAGGAAGAACGTGAAAGAGCTTTGGAAGAGGAAGTGTAATTGATGGTGTAGATTGGATGCATTTGATGAATTAGAATAATTATGAATGATGTTGATGTTAAATAACCCCTAAGTATGGTAGAAATGTGTTAGAAGATGTGAATTGGTTCTGTTTTTATGTTATAATTGTTTTGGTATGAATTTGTTTGGATTGGAGAAGAGGAAGTGCTGTCAAAATAGTGATTTTCTGCTACTGGGTACGCTGTAACCGAGTAACAGCCCTGCTGTAACCGATTACAGGGTGGGAAAATAGAGAAACTGGGAGTTTTTAAGTGCTGTCACCGGGTAACAGCCTTGCTGTAACCGATTACAGCAGAGTTTGAATAATAGCGAATGCAGTGACGGTAACGTGTAACCGGGTAACAGCCCTGCTGTAACCCGTTACACTTGACAATTTTTCAAAAATTGATTTTCCTAAATAATTCATAACTTTCAAACCGTAACTCCGTTTGGGTCCCCGTGCGAAGCGCTAGAGAGCTAACGAAATGCCCTTTGTGATGAAAATAAATTGATTAATACTAGATGATTTAATTATTATGTGGTTGTGAAAATGACATGTAATTGTATATGTTGTTAGAACAAGATTTGTTCTGATCAATATTCTTAGTTTTGATGATAACAATGTATATGAATTTTGTATGAGATAATGTGGTACTCTAATACTATGCAATTTCCATTTCAGGAATTATATAAAGAGTATGCACAAAATCAGCGCAAGAAGCACTGACTCAGAAGGTTCAGCATGCAACATCAGAACATGGTCTGGCAAGACATCAAAAGATGGTCAAGCAGAATCAGAACATGGTCTATGAATGCATCAGAAGGACTTGAGATCAGAAGCAGAAGCACTGAAGTTCTCATGGTATCACGCTCAGAAGTACTTCATGGTCAGAAGACAAGAAGATGCTCTGGACCAAGCTGTTTGACTCTGATGATATTCAAACGTTGTTAACACAAACATCAGATCAGAAGCAAGTACTAGCTGGCAGGCTACGCTGACTGACAAAAGGAACGTTGAAAGCTATTAAAGGCAACGTCAGTAGACACAGCGAAAGCAAGGCTCGAGGTAGTTGACAAAAGAGTGAAACATTAAATGCAATGCTGTACGGAATACGCAAAGCATTAAATGCTCCCAACGGTCATCTTCTCAAACGCCTATAAATATGAAGTTCTGATGAGAAGCAAAGTTACGAATTCTGAATACAAGACTTTATACAAAAACGTTGATACTCTGTCAAATTCAAAAGCTCTCAAACTTCATCTTCAACCTCACTACATTGCTGTTGTAATACATTAGTGAGATTAAGCTTAAACTTAAGAGGAAATCACAGTTGTGATAATAGCTTTATTAGAAGCATTGTAACTCTTAGAACTTGTTTACATTAAGTTGTAAGGACTAGAGTGATCAGGTTGTTGATCAGAATACTCTAGAAAGTCTTAGAGGGTATCTAAGCAGATTGTTCCTAGAGTGATCAGGTTGTGATCAGTATACTCTAGAAGACTTAGAAGTTGTCTAAGTGGAAAACCATTGTAATCTCGTGTGATTAATGGATTAAATCCTCAGGTGAGGTAAATCACTCAAAAGAGGGTGGACTGGAGTAGTTTAGTTAACAACGAACCAGGATAAAAATCATTGTGCAAATTGTTTTTATCTTACAAGTTTTAAAGCTACACTTATTCAAACCCCCCCTTTCTAAGTCTTTTTCTATCCTTCAATTGGCATCAGAGCGCCGGTTCTAAGGTGCAAGCACTTAACCGTGTTTAGAAAAGATTCAGGAAGAGAAAAACACTAAGTCAAGATGGTTGAGACTCCACCACCTACATCTACATCTGGCTCAGCTGAGCAATACAATGGAAATGGTAACAATGCTTATACTAGACCTCCAGTATTTGATGGTGAAAACTTTGAATACTGGAAAGATAAACTTGAAAGTTACTTCCTTGGTCTAGATGGTGACTTATGGGATCTTCTGATGGATGGTTACAAACATCCAGTGAAAGCTACTGGCGTAAGGCTTACAAGACAAGAAATGAATGATGATCAAAAGAAGCTTTTCAAAAATCATCATAAATGTAGGACTGTTTTGCTGAATGCTATCTCTCATGCTGAGTATGAGAAGATATCTAACAGGGAAACTGCCTATGATATATATGAGTCATTGAAAATGACCCATGAAGGAAATGCTCAAGTCAAGGAGACCAAAGCTCTTGCTCTAATCCAGAAATATGAAGCCTTCAAGATGGAGGACGATGAAAATATTGAGAAAATGTTTTCAAGATTTCAAACGCTAACTGCTGGATTAAGAGTTCTGGGCAAAGGCTACACCAAGGCTGATCATGTAAAGAAGATCATCAGAAGCTTGCCCAGAAGATGGGGTCCAATGGTGACTGCATTCAAGATAGCAAAGAATCTGAATGAAGTCTCTTTGGAAGAGCTAATCAGTGCCTTGAGAAGCCATGAGATAGAGCTGGATGCAAATGAGCCTCAGAAGAAAGGTGAGTCTATTGCATTAAAATCTAATTATAAAAAATGCACTAACGCTTTTCAGGCTGAAGAAGTAGATTCTGAAGAATCAGAATCAGAAGAAGAAGATGAACTGTCCATGATCTCCAGAAGGGTAAACCATCTCTGGAAGAGCAAGCAAAGGAAGTTCAAAAGCTTCAGAAGTTCAAAGAAGCCTGAAAAAGGAGAATCTTCTGGAGGCAGAAGATCTAACAAGAAGAAGGTCATCTGCTATGAGTGCAATGAGCCTGGACAGTTCGAGAATGAATGTCTAAAACTTCAGAAGGAGAATCCCAAGAAGAAGTTTCATAAGAAGAAAGGTCTTATGGCAACATGGGATGATTCTGAATCAGAATCAGAATCAGACTCTGAAGGAGAGCAAGCAAATCTTGCACTAATGGCCACAATGGATGATGGATCAGAATCTACATCAGATACAGATTCTGAAGAGGTATTTTCTGAACTATCTAGAGAAGAGTTAGTTTCCAGCTTAACTGAACTTCTGGAACTCAAGGCTCATCTTAGTATCAAATACAAAAATCTAAAAAAGCAATTTGAATTTGAAACTAAGAAGCTGGAAGTGGAAAATTCTGAGCTGAAGGAAAAAGTTTTAAAATTATCCAAAGATATTGGATCTCCTTCTGAATCAGAAAAATCCATTCCTAGTCTCAATCATATTCTGAAAGAATATGACTCGAGCTTTAGAAAGTTCCTATCTAGAAGTATTGGCAGAAGTCATCTTGCTTCTATGATATATGGTGTTTCTGGAAACAAAAGGTTTGGTTTTGGCTTTGAGGGTGATACCTCACACAAATTTGAACCTGTTGATGATTTGAAAATCACATACAAGCCATTGTATGATCAGTTCAAATATGGCCACTCACATGATATTAGGCTCACTTCACATGCCAAAAGCTTTAACACTACACACACCAAAAAGCAAGTGACACAACCTAAAAAATATCATGCTGCCAAACCTAAAGAATATCATGCTGTTCCTCCTGTTACTTATAATGCTAAACCCAAGTTCAATCAGAACTTGAGGAAAACTAACAAGAAAGGACCCAAGAAATTGTGGGTACCTAAGGAGAAGATAATTTCTGCTGCAGATATCCTTAGCAGCAAAGAAGACAAAGCACAAAATGTCATGGTACCTGGACTCTGGGTGCTCGCGATACATGACGGCAAGAAGGTCTATGTTCCAAGACCTGGTGCTTAAATCTGGTGGAGAAGTCAAGTTTGGAGGAGATCAGAAGGGCAAGATTATTGGCTCTGGCACCATAAGTATTGGTAACTCTCCTTCCATAACTAATGTACTTCTTGTAGAAGGATTAGCGCATAACTTATTGTCCATAAGTCAATAAAGTGACAATGGTTATGACATAATCTTCAATCAAAAGTCTTGCAAGGCTGTAAGTCAGAAGGATGGCGCAATCCTATTTACAGGCAAGAGAAAGAACAACATTTATAAGATTGATCTTTCAGATCTTGAGAAGCAGAAGGTGACTTGCCTTATGTCTGTTTCTGAAGAGCAATGGGTCTGGCACAGAAGATTAGGACATGCTAGTTTGAGAAATATTTCTCAGATTAACAAACTAAATCTGGTCAGAGGTCTCCCAAATCTGAAATACAAATCAGATGCTCTTTGTGAAGCATGTCAGAAGGGCAAGTTCTCCAGACTTGCATTCAAATATAAGAATGTTGTCTCTTCCTCAGGCCTTTAGAACTTCTGCACATTGATCTATTTGGACCAGTCAAAACAGCATCTGTCAGAGGGAAGAAATATGGATTAGTCATCGTAGATGATTATAGCCGCTGGACATGGGTAAAGTTCTTAAAACACAAGGATGAGTCTCATTCAGTGTTCTTTGAATTCTGCACTCAGATTCAATCTGAGAAGGAGTGCAAAATCATAAAGGTCAGAAGTGATCATGATGGTGAATTTGAGAACAGATTCTTTGAGGAGTTCTTCAAAGAAAATGGTATTGCCATGATTTCTCTTGCCCTAGAACTCCACAGAAAATTGGAGTTGTAGAGCGAAAGGCGAGGGAGAGAGATGTTAGGGTTTTGTTTTGAGAGAGACGACTATTATATAGTGAAGTGAGATAATTTCGCTTATATATAATTATGGAATACATTTCACCACGGTTGATAATAAGAAACAAGATGAAATGGTAGCACCTTACCCCACGATTGATAATATGAACCGTGGTGATATATAAGGTGTTAGAACAAGATTTGTTCTGATCAATATTCTTAGTTTTGATAATAACAATGTATATGAATTTTGCATGAGAGAATGTGGTACTCTAATCCTATGCAATTTCCATTTCAAGAAATATATAAAGAGTATGCACAAATTCAGCGTAAGAAGCACTGACTCAGAAGGTTTAAGTATGCAACATCAGAACATGCTCTCGCAAGACATCAGAAGATGGTCAAGCAGAACCAGAACATGGTCTATTGAAGCATCATAAGAACTTGAGATCAGAAGCAGAAGCACTGAAGTTCTCATGGTATCACGCTAGAAGCACTTCAAGGTCAGAAGACAAGAAGATGCTCTGCACCAAGCTGTTTGACTCTGATGATATTCAAACGTTGTTTATACAAACATCAGATCAGAAGCAAGTACGAGATGGCAGGCTACGCTGACTGACAAAAGGAACGTTAGAAGCTATTAAAGGCAACGTCAGTTAAAGCAGGAAAAGCAAGGCTCGAGGTAGTTGACAAAAGAGTGAAACATTAAATGCATTGCTGTACGGGTCACGCAACACGTTAAATGCTCCCAACGGTCATCTTCTCAAACGCCTATAAATAGAAGTTCTGATGAGAAGCTGAATACAACACTTTGCGCAAACATACAGAAACGCTGTCAAATTCTAAAAAATCTCAAAATTCATCTTCAACCTCACTTCATTACTGTTGTAATATCTTAGTGAGATTAAGCTTAAACTTAAGAGAAAAATCACAGTTGTGATAATAGCTTATTAAGAAGCATTGTAACTCTTGTAAGAATTTGTTTAAATTCATTTGTAAGAACTAGAGGAGATCAAGTTGTGATCGGATTCTCTAGAAAGTCTTAGAGGGTATCTAAGAATTGTGTTCCTAGAGTGATCAGGTTGTGATCAGAATACTCTAGAAGACTTAGAGGTTATCTAAGTGGAAAACCATTGTAATCTTGTGTGATTAGTGGATTAAATCCTCAGGTGATGTAAATCACTCCAAGGGGGTGGACTGGAGTAGTTTTGTTAACAACGAACCAGGATAAAAATCATTGTGCAAATTGTTTTTATCTTAAGAGTTTTAAAGCTACACTTATTCAAACCCCCCCTTTCTAAGTGTTTTTCTATCCTTCAATTGGCATCAGAGCGCCGGTTCTAAGGTGCAAGCACTTAACCGTGTTTAGAAAATATTCAGGAAGAGAAAAATGCTTAAGTCAAGATGGCTGGTGAAGATCCAACACCTACATCTACATCTGGCTCTACTGAACGATACAATGGAAATGGTAACAATGGTTACACTAGACCACCAATATTCGATGGTGAAAACTTTGAATATTGGAAAGATAGACTTGAAAGTTACTTTCATGGTCTAGATGGTGACTTATGGGATCTTCTGGTGGATGGTTACAAACATCCAGTGAAAACTAGAGGAGTAAAGCTGACAAGACAAGAAATGAGTGATGATCAAAAGAAAGAATTCAAAAATCATCACAAGTGTAGGACTATTCTGCTGAATGCTCTTTCTCATGCTGAATATGAGAAGATATCAAACAGAGAAACTGCCTATGATATATATGAATCATTGAAAATGACTCATGAAGGAAATGCCCAAGTCAAGGAGACCAAAGCTCTTGCCTTGATCCAGAAATATGAAGCCTTCAAGATGGAGGATGATGAAAACATTGAGAAAATGTTCTCAAGATTTCAAATGCTAACTGCTGGATTAAGAGTTCTTGACAAGGGATACACCAAGGCTGATCATGTCAAGAAGATCATCAGAAGCTTGCCAAGAAGATGGGGTCCTATTGTGACTACTTTCAAGATTGCCAAGAATCTGAGTGAAGTCTCTCTTGAAGAATTGATCAGTGCTCTGAGGAGTCATGAAATTGAGCTGGATGCTAATGAACCTCAGAAGAAAGGTAAGTCTATTGCATTAAAATCTAATTATAAAAAATGCACTAACCCTTTTCAGGCTGAAGAAGAAGATTCTGAAGAATCAGAATCAGAAGAAGAAGATGAATTGTCCATGATCTCCAGAAGGGTAAACCAGCTCTGGAAGAGCAAGCATAGGAAGTTCAAGAACTTCAAAATTTCTAAGAAGCCTGAACGTGGAGAATCTTCTAGAAGCAGAAGATCTGACAAGAAGAAGGTCACATGCTATGAATGCAATGAGCCTGGTCACTACAAGAATGAGTGTCCAAAACTTCAGAAGGAGAATCCCAAGAAGAAGTTTCATAAGAAGAAAGGTCTTATGGAAACATGGGATGATTTAGATTCAGAATCAGACTCTGAAGGCGAGCAGGCAAACATTGCACTGATGGCCACAGTTGATGATGGATCAGAATCTACATCAGAATCAGATTCTGAAGAGGTATTTTCTGAACTATCTAGAGAAGAGTTAGTTTCCAGTTTAACAGAACTTTTGGAACTCAAGGCTCATCTTAGTATCAAATACAAAAAAGCTAAAAAAGCTATTTGATTCTGAAACTAAGAAGCTGGAAGTGGAAAATTCTGAACTGAAGGAAAAAGTTTTAAAATTATCTAAAGATATTGGATCTCCTTCTGAATCAGAAAAATCCATTCCTAGTCTCAATCATATTCTGAAAGAATATGACTCGAGCTTCAGAAAGTTTTTATCTAGAAGTATTGGCAGAAGTCATCTTGCTTCTATGATATATGGTGTTTCTGGAAACAAAAGGATAGGCGTTGGCTATGAGGGTGATACCCACACAAATTTGAACCTGTAGATGATATGAAAATCACATACAAGCCATTGTATGATCAGTTCAAATATGGCCACTCACATGATATTAGGCTCACTTCACATGCCAAAAGCTTTCATGCTACACACACTAAGAAGCATGTGACACAACCTAGAAAATATCATGCTGCTAAACCTAAAGAATATCATGCTGTACCTCCTGTTGTTTATTATGCTAAACCCAAGTTCAATCAGAACTTGAGGAAAACTAACAAGAAAGGACCCAAGAAGTTGTGGGTACCTAAGGAGAAGATAATTTCTGTTGCAGATATCCTTGGAAGCAAAGAAGACAAAGCACAACATGTCATGGTACCTGGACTCTGGGTGCTCGCGACACATGACGGGAAGAAGGTCTATGTTCCAAGACCTGGTGCTTAAGTCTGGTGGAGAAGTCAAGTTTGGAGGAGATCAGAAGGGCAAGATAATTGGCTCTGGAACCATAAGTATTGGTAACTCTCCTTCCATATCTAATGTACTTCTTGTAGAAGGATTAGCGCATAACTTATTGTCCATAAGTCAATTAAGTGACAATGGTTATGACATAATCTTCAATCAAAAGTCTTGCAAGGCTGTAAGTCAGAAGGATGGCTCAATCCTATTTATAGGCAAGAGAAAGAACAACATTTATAAGATTGATCTTTCTGATCTTGAGAAGCAGAAGGTGACTTGCCTTATGTCTGTTTCCGAAGAGCAATGGGTCTGGCACAGAAGATTAGGACATGCCAGTTTGAGAAAGATCTCTCAGATTAATAAACTAAATCTGGTCAGAGGACTCCCTAATCTGAAATACAAATCAGATGGTCTTTGCGAAGCATGTCAGAAGGGCAAGTTCTCCAAACTCGCATTCAAGTCTAAGAATGTTGTTTCTTCCTCTAGGCCGCTAGAACTTCTGCACATTGATCTGTTTGGCCCAGTCAAAACAGCATCTGTCAGAGGGAAGAAATATGGATTAGTCATCGTAGATGATTATAGCCGCTGGACATGGGTAAAGTTCTTAAAACACAAGGATGAGTCTCATTCAGTGTTCTTTGAATTCTGCACTCAGATTCAATTTGAGAAGGAGTGTAAAATCATAAAGGTCAGAAGTGATCATGGTGGTGAATTTGAGAACAGATTCTTTGAGGAGTTCTTCAAAAAAATGGTATTGCCAATGATTTCTCTTGTCCTAGAACTCCACAATAAAATGGAGTTGTAGAACGAAAGAATAGGACTCTACAAGAAATGGCCAGAACCATGATCAATGAAACCAATATGGCTAAGCACTTCTGGGCAGAAGCAATAAATACTGCATGTTATATTCAGAATAGAATCTCTATAAGACCTATTCTAAATAAGACTCCTTATGAATTGTGGAAGAACAGAAAGCCCAACATTTCATATTTTCATCCTTTTGGAAGTGTTTGTTTCATTCTGAATACTAAAGATCATCTTGGTAAGTTTGATTCTAAGGCACAAAAATGTTTCCTTCTTGGATATTCTGAACGCTCTAAAGGCTACAGAGTATACAACACTGAAACATTGGTTGTAGAAGAATCAATCAATATCAGATTTGATGATAAGCTTGGTCTTAAAAAGCCAAAGCAGTTTGAGAATTTTGCAGATTTAGATATTGACATATCAGAAGCTGAAGAACCAAGAAGCAAAGTATCAGAAGAAGAAAATCTCAGAAGCAAAGGATCAGAAGATCAATTTGCTGCATCTTTAGAGAATCTCAGAATTTCTGAAGAGCCAACAGCCAGAAGATCTTCTAAACTCACCTCTGCTCACTCAGAAGATGTCATTCTGGGAAAGAAAGATGATCCTATCAGAACCAGATCTTTTCTAAAGAATGGTAGTCAGAACAATTGATTAGAATCAGAAGATGAGAAGTTCTATCTTTCATCTGAAGCAAATTCTGTAACAGCTGTCATCAAGTGTTTTCTGATGGTGAACACGTGTTCACACGATAGGTAAAAACGTGCGTGAAACTGATGGGACGCCGCCCTAGGTAACTGTGTAAATCATTTCAAATATCATGTTCTCTCACCTAATGTCACTCATCATTTAATGCATTTGATTTCAATTGATTCTGTAACTGTTCATTCTCATAAATTAATTGCATTCTTTTTCAAATCCGCCCCTATATATTCATTTCAAATCATAACGTTTCTCTTTTTTGCTCTCATTCTCTCTCTTCTTGCATGCATTTCTGCAACTTGTTTGCCCTTTTCTCAAACCCTAAACGCAAACCCAGAAAAGTATCCAGTTATCTCAGTAGTGCTTTAATGGCTGCTTCATCATCTCTCAACGTTGGTTCCTCTATTCCTCTACATCTTCAAGAAGAAGAACAACAAATTGTTCCAGTTATCTCTTGCTCCATTCCCAGAAATGAGTTAGAAGTAATCTGTGAATTAACGGTGGACTTTGATAGTCTTGAAAAACATGAGTTCCATATAAAAGAGGATATGTTGTTTCAAGGATGGACTTCTCTGTTCTCTGAGTTCTGTGGACCTGTATACCCAGAACTAGTAAAGGAATTTTGGGTGCATGATGTGGTTGCCCCTAAATCAATCTTGTCGTTTGTTCATGGAAGGTTTGTTGTTGTTACTGAGAACATCCTAAGAATGATGTTTGATCTAAGAAACCCTGAAGGTGTCTATGAATTGGATCAAAGAGCAGATTGGGATGCCGTTCTGAATAAACTATACCCAGATGTAAAGAAAACTAAGCGTGTCAAAGACATGAAGGATCTCTACAAAATCTGGACCAAGATTCTTCTGGGGTGTTTCTATCACAGAAAATCAACCCATTCTGCAGATTTTGTCAACAAAGAGCAGCAATATATTCTGTACTGCATTGCCACCCAGAAGAAGGTTGATATTATCTTCATGATCTTCAATCATATGTGGAATGCTGTAAGAGTCTCCAGAAATGCCTTCAGAACGAAGAAAGGTAATATTATTCCTTTTGGAAGAATAATCACCAATCTTCTGATTCATACCAAGATTGTTGAAGACTTGGAAGCTCAAGGAGTTATCAAGGATCCTGTTACTGATACAGGAAGCTGCTTGAATGCTCACACCTTGAGAAAGATGAATCTGATTCAAGCTGTTAGAGTCAATCCTCAACCTCTCCCAGGAGCAAGAAGCAGAAGAAATCCTGTTCTTGCTGAGTTTGAATCATTCTTCAGAAGTGAGCTGCCAGGAGTTAGGGCTAAATATCTTAACTCTCTCAAGGAAGATAAAGCCAAAGATGCTCCAGCTAAAAGTGGTCGCAAGAAAGCTTCCACTTCCAGGCCTGCAGTTTCATAAGATGTTTCAAAAGCTGCACCAGAAGCTGTAGTAAAGAAAGAAAGAAGGACAAAGTGTAAGTTTGATCGTCCTTCTGTCAGCCAGGAGAAGGAAACTCAAGAAGAAGCTGCTTGAGTAGTTGATGAGAATGCTGCTGAAAGAGATGTTATTGCTGAGGAAAATCAGGATGTATTAGTTGAAAATAAAAATACTGAACAAGAAGGTGCTGAGAGGAAGAAGAAGAAGAGAAAGTTGAAGAAAAATAAGAATGTAGAAGATGGAAAGGATGTAGAAAAGAAGAAGAAAAAGAAAAGAAAATTAATAATAGTTGATTCGGATGAAGAAGAAGAAGAGATTCTAGAAGCTGTGAATCAGCAAGAAGAAGAAAATGCCAGAAGAAGAGAAATTTCTCTTTGGAAGGCAAAGATTGTGGAAGAGAAGAAGAACAAGAAGCAGAAAAGACTTGAGGCTGAATTTGAAGCTCTTCAGAAGATGCCCAAAGGTATACATCTTTCTGAACCTGTCTCTGTATCTGTTTTACATTCAAAATGTGTACCCACAAAAGTTCCGGTTAACCCTCAACCAGAAATTCTACCAGAAACAGCCCCAACAGAATCACCTCAACTCACCCATGTTCTCACACCTCCTTATCCCCCCCAAACCAATGTTCTTACCCCACCTTCTTCACCTATCACAAATGTTCTCATCCCTTCCTCTCCACCCACAACCAATGTTGCTTCTGACCATTCGCTTGAAACCCTCATTCTTAATATTCAACCCCTTCAAACCCTCTTTCCTCCTCACTCAAATATCTCCACTTTTCAACCTCCTCCTCATGCTAACTATGAACCCACTCCTTCTCCCTCACAAAATAATTCCTCCATCTCTGACCTTCCAGATTCTGCATCACATGAGCAATTGCTTCGTGATTGCAACTACACACCCAAGCCTCGTCCTGAACCTGAGTTGGTGGTGTTAGAATCTGCGAATGAAGCAGAATCATCTCTTTGTCTCGATAGGGATCCTCAACCCTATTTCCTTCTGATACCAGATTTTGCCATCACCAAACTCAAATCCCGCCGGGAATTTTCTGTTGGTGTACATTTTGAATTGTTAAATCTGAGATTGCAGACAGATTTAGAGACTTTGAAGGCAGCACATCATGCCAGGATGGATGATGTTGAACTCAGGAATCTCTGGAGGATGTCCAGAACACAGATGAACTATGAGTTCTGGAAGCTTCAGAAGATATGTGAAGCAGAAGCTCCTGGTCCTCTTGGAATTCTGAGATCCTATGAAGAGTTCTGGCACAGTCCCCTTGGAGGCAGGCATTGTTTTGAAGAGAAAGCTTTTGTTGATGAACTGGCAGAAGCTTTAGAAGCTGAACAAGAAGCACACTCTTGGGAGATTGTTGTGTGGAAGCCTAAGTTTCCTGTTTTGACTGAAGATTCCCAATGGTTATTCCACTGGCTTAGGGCAAATTCTTCTGAGCAGGCTCCTACCATGGCTGTTCCTGAGGCTGTCTATCATCCAGTCGATGCTGCTCCCATTCCTCCAAAGAATCTGACTGAGATTCTTCAAGCCCTGGAGAATGGAGTTTCTGATCTTCCTACTCCAGAATATGATGAAGATGCTTCTATGGAAGAAACTGATGCTGAGAAACAAGATGCTGAGAATCAATCTTCTGAGAAAAGTCCTGTTCCGGAAACTCAAGAAGATGTTCTTACATTGGATGCTTCTGCTGGACATGCTATTCCACTAAATGCTGGTTGTGAAACTTCTGGTGAATCCTCTCGTCTGGAGAAGACTTTGGAGGCTCTTCAACAGAATCAAGCTGTCCTTGCTTCTCGCCTGGATAAGCATGATGAAGCACATGAAGAATTCAGAGACTTCATGAAGAAGCAAAATGAAAGCACTGCTGGGATTCATGACATGCTGGCCAAGATTATGTCTAAGCTAGGCTAGTCGTAGTCTTTTGTGTCTTAGTTGTCTCCTTGTTCTTGCATCTGTCTTTCTGCATCTCCTTTTTTATCTTCTGATAATCTTCTGATGAAATCAATGAAAATTATCTTCTTTTCTCTCATATTGTTTGTTTTTCATCTGAATCTTTTATGCTTTTTGATGTTATGACAAAAAGGGGGAGAAAATGTGATAAATGATCTGATTTATATTATCAGTTGCTGGGAGTAAGTCTCCACATTTCTAACAGAATTTGCAAGTTCTATGTCTTTAAGTTTTTTGCAGGATTGAAGAAATTCTAAAAAGCTCAACATGAGAAGCAAAGACATGGGGAAAAGCAATTCTATATAGAAATAGGCTCATGGAACTTGAAGTAAGCTGAGTGCTGTGAAGCTTCAAGATCAGAAGCAAGAAGGAAGAATGTTCTGATATTCTCGTGGCAGAATATGCTATCACACATTCTTATCCCTTATATATTCTGATATATGTTCTGATGCATTTTTTATGTGTTCTGATGCAATTTGTTTTGTGCTCTGACACATACTATATGCTCTGATACATATTTTGTGTTCTGATTCATTCATGCTTTGACTTTTGTCGTTTAGCTTGTTCTGAAACATTTCAGGATTTAGAGATGCTCTGATGATGCTCTGGTACATTCAAAAATGTTCTGGTACAATCTAGCATGCAATGATTCAAGAAGAAATTCAAAGCTCTGAAGCTGTCCTATTGGAAGCAAGAAGCAGAAGCTCTGAATGTTCTGAAGTTCTAAGCTTATGTGAACGTCTCAACTGAAATGAAAAATACTCAGGGAAGTCTTTTATTTATAAATTTCTTCTAGTATTTATTTCAGGGGGAGATTATTTATCTCAGGGGGAGATTGTTAATCTCAGGGGGAGACATATTCACGCACTATGTTTATATGCTTATGCTATAACTGTGTAATTGTCTTTAGCCGTCTGATATTCTGATTGCAAATTCATATCATTTATATATGTTTTTGTCATCATCAAAAAGGGGGAGATTGTTAGAACAAGATTTGTTCTGATCAATATTTTTAGTTTTGATGATAACAATGTATATGAATTTTGCTTGAGAGAATGTGGTACTCTAATCCTATGCAATTTCCATTTCAGGAAATATATAAAGAGTATGCACAAATTCAGCGCAAGAAGCACTGACTCAGAAGGTTCAAGTATGCAACATCAGAACATGCTCTCGCAAGACATCAGAAGATGGTCAATCAGAATCAGAACATGGTCAATTGAAGCATCAGAAGAACTTGAGATCAGAAGCAGAAGCAATGAAGTTCTCATGGTATCACGCTAGAAGCACTTCAAGGTCAGAAGACAAGAAGATGCTCTGCACCAAGCTGTTTGACTCTGATGATATTCAAACGTTGTTTATGCAAACATCAGATCAGAAGCAAGTACAAGATGGCAGGCTACGCTGACTTACAAAAGGAACGTTAGAAGCTATTAAAGGCAACGTCAGTTAAAGCAGGAAAAGCAAGGCTCGAGGTAGTTGACAAAAGAGTGAAACATTAAATGCATTGCTGTACGGGTCACGCAACACGTTAAATGCTCCCAACGGTCATCTTCTCAAACGCCTATAAATAGAAGTTCTGATGAGAAGCTGAATACAACACTTTGCGCAAACATACAGAAACACTGTCAAATTCTAAAAGCTCTCAAAATTCATCTTCAACCTCACTTCATTACTGTTGTAATATCTTAGTGAGATTAAGCTTAAACTTAAGAGAAAAATCACAGTTGTGATAATAGCTTATTAAGAAGCATTGTAACTCTTGTAAGAATTTGTTTAAATTCATTTGTAAGAACTAGAGGAGATCAAGTTGTGATCGGATTCTCTAGAAAGTCTTAGAGGGTATCTAAGAATTGTGTTCCTAGAGTGATCAGGTTGTGATCAGAATACTCTAGAAGACTTAGAGGTTATCTAAGTGGAAAACCATTGTAATCTTGTGTGATTAGTGGATTAAATCCTCAGGTGAGGTAAATCACTCCAAGGGGGTGGACTGGAGTAGTTTAGTTAACAACGAACCAGGATAAAAATCAATGTGCAAATTGTTTTTATCTTAAGAGTATTAAAGCTACACTTATTCAACCCCCCCTTTCTAAGTGTTTTTCTATCCTTCATAAGGATAAACCCATTTTTTAACGAAAATATAAAAAATTATTGGTGTTGATTCAAACCCTTACACTCCAAGTACATTTCACCACGGATGTTAACAATGATTGTAGTGAAATCTCTTTTAGTAAATAGAAAAAAAATGTCCAAAAATAATTTAATACTATGGTTAGCAAAAAGACTGTTGTAATATAGTGTTACGAAAGATCTAATTTATAGTAGTGCTTCCTTGTTATTCTACTCTCTTGGGACTGTTTGCAATTTAATGTTTTTCATTTCACACTCAGTGGCCAATGTGAGGTCGACGATGAAAACATCATACTTGGACTGATTATTGGTAGTGGATAATTTAAAATTTAGAGATACTGTGATCATCAAGTCAAATTCATTCTCTAATATTAGGCCGGTCCCACTTCTTCAACTGTTAGGTGAACCATATGTGAACATAATCCAAATATAGACTAGCTCTAATGTTCCTAGAGTCATTTATTTGTTATGAGATAGTTGAACAACTATGAATTTAGTGCTTTCCTCAATTTAAAAGAGATGTCTAATTTTGATATCTTGACATATCCCTTGGTTAAGTGTCCATCCAAATCTGGTCGGTGGAGTACTTGCTTCAATGGCAAATCAATATGGAAAACAATGATATGTGGTAGAAATTACCTTAACAACTTCTTGGATGCTGTAACGAGAGCCAATGCCACATTCTCTATCTTCTAGTAACGTGTTTGAGGTCTTGCTAAGGATTTAGAGATAGAGTACACCAAACTTTAAGCGAAATTCACCTCTCTTATAAGGACTACATTAACTGCTTCAATGGAGACAGCCAAATAAAGGAATATAACTTCCCCAACAACTGTCGGATATAACTAATGGGGTTGGTAGGGATGTCTTTAAGGATGAAAATGATTTATCCCACTTTGGGCTCCACTCAGAGCATGCTTCATTCCTCAACAACTTATAGAATAACAAAGCACACTGAGCCGATTTGGAAATGAATCTGTTCATGGCCGTCAACACCCCACTCAACTTTATTACCTTTTTCTTCGTTGTTTGGTGCTCCCACTAGATGTCTGCCTCAAATTTTTCTTAGTTAGTTTTTATGTCCATTTCTGTTATGTAAAAGCCCAAAAATATGGGCTCTAATCCCAAAGGTAAATGTTTCTTTATTGAGCTTCATGTTATATTGCCGAGCATTCCTAAGTACTCTATGATGGGCTTATCGTTTAGTTCTTCTTTGCGGGACTTGATGATTATGCCATCCATATAAATTTCTAGTGTATCACTTATTTATTATTGAAGACTTTGTTCATCATCCTATGACATATTTCCACCATATTCTCCAGACCAAAGGGTATCACATTGTATTGATAATCGGCTCGCTGCATCTTGAAGGCTCCTTTCTCTCTGTCCGTCTCGTACATGGGTATTTGGTTATAGTTGGAGTACGCATCCATAAGCGACAATTGTTTGTAACCGACTGAACCATCTATCATGATATTTATGTTTGGAAGTGGATACAAATCTTTGGGGAACACCCGATTGAGGTCGGTCTAATCAACACACATTCTCCATTTTCCTGAGGCCTTTTTGGCTAGTATGACATTTGATATCCATTTAGTTTATCTCACTTTAGAAATAAAGTTAGCATCAAGCAAGCCCTTGATCGTCTTCATGGTTTCTTCATCCTCATCAGGTGACTGCCACCTTCTTCACTAGGCTACATATCATACAAAAGGATCAAAATTATACTGATGGCACACTATGCCTGGGCAATGCCTGACATCTCATAGAGAGAAATTTCAAAAATGCCGACATTGGCCTTGAGAAAATAAACAAGTCAGTTCTCCATCGTGCCCAAAACATCAAAACCTATACGGATCGACTGTGTTGGGTTATTGTAACACCCCATTTCTACCCAATAATTATACGACAATCAGAGTATAGAAATTTCTAAAACATTACATGGGGTATCACATCATCGACTTAAAATCACATATGGGATACACGCCTTCAAGATAGATACATAACACTTTATCAAAAACGGACAAACTTATAACAATTGGTTTAGTCTTTAAAAATTGTTCATCAAAGTTAAATAACGACGCAGTGGATTCACAAACTTCAAAATAAAGTCATAGCATCTTAGCTCATCACAAAACAACTTCCAAAGTCGCGATTAAAATGCAAAACAACATTAAAAATTGAGCAAAAGAAATAATTATAAAAACATGCGTTTGTCCCCCCCAAGTGCTACGTATCAGAGCGACAACTGACTCGAACTCACGGCGACTAAGTCTTCACTCATAGATATTACCTGCACGTTACCAATATAAAGGCTATGGCCAACAAGAAAAGGGTGAGATATCTAACAATATAAATAAAGTTATGATAAACAATATATTAGAGTTGGAAATCATAAAAATCATCACATCACGGTATAATTGTTACCATTCAATTCACCTCATTATTTCAACCAACACGATTTACTTCAAAATCAAAGTCACACAATTTCGTGAACATACAAAATGGAATGAGACTCTACAAACGCAGATGCATGTGGTACCCAGGGCTTCAGCCCCCATCGCCAATTACCAGTTATTAGAGGAATTCAAACATGCATAAGCCTTCGTCACTATTTTTCCAAATCCAGGCCATCACCAAAAATGCAATAATTATGCGACCCCATGAAATGCAACATCACCAGAAAATCATAAAAATTCATTGCAAGTATAATCACAAAATTCATCGCGAGGCATACACCTATGTCGTCGGAAATTACCAATAATCAGTGGCAATATATCATCACTTTATTTCCTGCACTTCACAACAATTCACAAAAATTCATCGCATCACGACATCGCAAATACATCACAAGAAATGGCAGTTAGTGGACTATTCCCGAAGCGATCCTACCTAAATTATTCTACCTGCTATTATTTTTCTTTCTGCTACTGATATACCTTAGGATTTTGTTCTATTAATCATCATGTCCCTGTTAAGAAATTAAGCACCTATACTACTATGTTCCAAAAACTTGTTACTAATGCCTCTATTTCTATTGTTATTCACTACCTGCTATATTGAATTTATTCATTTTACTATTTGCTACTGAAGGTCTTATAAACTAACAAGGGGCTATAATTCAATTCTGTCAAGTTCATCACGACTCTCTTGATTAATTTCATTGTTATTCACTAATTCAGTTAATCATGGTGCTACTGAGTTAATTACTAGAGTTAGGCTAAATACAAGTTGCAAGCACTTAATTTATGGAAAGCACTAAAATTAAAGTTGTGTCCCCCGTCCTTACATATAGGGCGCCCTCCCTAGCCCCCAGTGGCCCTCGTCCCACTTTCCTCATTTTGGGGGCGTCCCACTTACACATATGGGCGGTCCACCCGTTCACCATGTGCCCCCCGCCACACAAAATTTTCCCTTCTTTCTTTGTATTCTTCTATAATCTCTTCGTTCTTCCCTAATCAATTTAACCTAGAATAGGTTCATGTTTCCAGAAAATATAACAACACAAAAATCCTTCATCACAGATTCATTGATTAAACTTATCAGAAACAATTTCATTCCCATAAATCACAACAAATGCAGTTAATCAACATTCAACACACAACAATAGTTATCTTGAATTTTTCTAGAAAATCATATAGCAGCAACCACAAAAAATTATACAAACATAGGGGTAAAATTTATAACCCAAACCCCACATACGAGGTCGTTCTAATTCAAGGATAATACAAGGAAGCTTCATGTGATGCAAGCAATGACATATTCCAAGCATCTAAGATAATATTCAAGATTGGAGGGAATAATACTTGAGTGTTTTAACCATGGTTAAGCTTTGCACTCATGAGAAAAATATTCCATTTCATCTTGAATTTTTCTAGAAAATCATATAGCAGCAACCACAAAAAATTATACAAACATAGGGGTAAAGTTTATAACCCAAACCCCACATACGAGGTCGTTCTAATTTCTTTTCTCCGATCGAAATCCCTCAATTTTACTCTACGTGACTTCTGCTTAGGGGTGGCAAAACGGGCTGCCCGCCCCGCCCGCCGCCCCCCCACCTTAAGCCCGCCAAGTGAAATGGGCATAAAAATCATGTCCGCCCCTGTCATACCCCAATTTTTGACCTCTGAGATCCCATCATTTTCTAAGTGTTATGATCATTATCATTATCATTTATCATCATGCATATTTTTATTTACTAACAAAAAAAGAAAAAGAAAAAAAGTTTGTTGCTTGTGTGTTAAAAACAGGAGAATGATCAAGAGAAAGCTGAAGAAATTAGGGTTTTGAGGCCCAAAAGAGGTTCAACATTCTCTCAAGATTCAAAGGTTCCTTCAATCAATATTCAAGTCCAAGGATGGCTCAGTTTAAGGCAGACAACTCTCAAGATCTCCCGAAGCGCCAAATTAGGGTTTTGACCTAATTTCACCAGAGGATTGAATTTTAATCAGGAGATGATTCCAAGACTCAAAATATGATTCAAAGGCCTTCAAATCAACATTATATTCCATTCATGTCATTGAATGAAGGAGAAGACCTTGATTCATTGAAAGATCGCAAAACTGCAGTTCATCTGAAAAAAGTCAATTGCAGTCAAAAATCAAGATTTTTGGTCAACATCAATTATTTGAAGTAATATTCATCATTTGACCTAAAAGTTCAGAAATCAACAAAACTCAAAATTGCAAAATTAGGGTTTTTGACCTAAAATTCCATAACTCTCCTAATTCATCAGAAAAATTCCAACCAAAGCTCATTCTCAAGGAAATTCAATTCTCTACAACTTTGATGTTGGGCCCAAGGTCAAGAAATGCTTCCGGATAAGAGATATAAGCCAAAACATTACATGTCATTTTGAAAGTCAACAAAAAGCAGTTTTTTGTCAAAGCCCATATCATCAAGATGACTTCTCCAAATGCAAAAAAGCTTCCAAAGTGGCTTGTAGAGGACATATTGGGCTTTCAAAAAAGTACAAGAACACCTTCATAGGATCAAAATTGAGGGAGATATGCCTTGATGAAGTTGACCTTTTTTGGAAAAATGCATGAAACAAGTAATGACCAAAATTTGATTCTTTTTCAAAAAAGGCCAATTCTTTTGTGATTCAATCTTGATTCCCATATGGCTAAGGGAATTCACAATATATCCATGATTCATGACATTTTTATTTCATTTTTAATTGAATTTTATTCAATTAAAGTTTAATTAAAAAGAGATAATTCAAGGATAATGCAAGGAAGCTTCATGTGATGCAAGCAATGACATATTCCAAGCATCTAAGATAATATTCAAGATTGGAGGGAATAATACTTGAGTGTTTTAACCATGGTTAAGCTTTGCACTCATGAGAAAAATATTCCATTTCATCTTTTTCCACAAAATCAATCATGACAATTCCACTTGCTTGGCCTATAAATAAAAGCTCATTTCTTCATTCAAAAAAGGCCACAAAAATCATCAAGGAAGGAGGGGAAGAACAACAACAACAAACACAACAAAACCATAGCTTAAGAATTTTATATTTTCCAAAAGTTTCAATAAACTTGTAAAAATCAAGGCTCATTCAAATAGCCACTTTCAATCAATTTCAATCACTCTATTATACTCTTGGGACATCATAGAGTAAGCATCATGTAGCCTATAACATGTAGTAGTGTTAGGAGTTCATGAATCAAAAACTCCATATTTATGCATATTTCAAATTTTATCATATTTTTATTATTGTTATATTTTGTTGAAATCTAATGACACTAACATGTTCCTGGGAATATTTAGAGTAAGTTTGAACGTTAGCATGAAGCTTTAATGGCCAGAACAAAGAGTACCATGTCAAAACACCATGTTAGAACATAACCATGGCTAAGCTCCAAACTCATAGCTACGTCGCTCTAACGGAAAAAATAACACCGCTATTATGTTCAGAAGGGTCAAATTAGGTGATCTGGGTGGCCCCTGTTTTTTTTCATCTTCAATATGTAGGTCGTTCAAGAGCTTGAAAATTTGAAGGAAAAATCCGCAGGAAAATCCACAGCTAATTCCGCAGGTAAGAGGTTGAAGAAGATGAATAGTAGTGTGGACTTTTTGACCATGCTGCGTGGCGCTTTGAAGGGATATCATTGGCCAGTCAAAAGTTCTTTCCTTCCACGCAGGCAGAGTGGGCCCCAGTTGACTTATCATTTCAAACTTTGATCACACGCTCATGGCCCACGTGATCTATCATGTGCCTTCAGATGTTGTCCATCAGATCATCACTATTTCACATCCAATGCACCAGGACGCACAGACCACCATGGTCCACCATAAAATCACCACACAGGATCCAGTTTGTTTTATTTTCTTTATATTTTCTTATTTAATCTATTTTCTTTTCAAAATTAATTAAAAATAGTTTTAAAAACCCAAAAAATATTTTAATTTCAATTTTAAGTTTGTAAAATATTATTTTATTTTTTAGCATAAAAATATTTTATTTTTATTCATAATTAATTAATGTTGCTTAATTAATTAGTAATTATATAAATATTGCTTTTTAATTATTTTTAACCAATAAAAAAACTCCAAAAATATTTTCCTTTTATATTTAGGTTTATATTTTTATAATCTAATTTTTGACATAAAAAAAATATTTTTCTTGTTAAGTTTAATTATTTGTATAATTATTTGTTTAATTAGCTTGTTAATTAACTTAAAATCAATTCCAAAAAATCAAAAAAAAAATGAATTAGGTTTAATTTGTTTTATATTTATTTTTGTATATTATTTGATTTTATTTCTTATCTTTTTCTTTGTCCCGAATCGGAATAAAAGATCAAAAATGGCAGAGATTGTATGCAGTTGATTTAAGACTTTTGGTAATTTATCGTGTAGTCGCTATGATTCTATCAAGCTTCTGATAAATTTTCATTAACTTTAAATCCGAGATCATCATTCACTCACCATCGATCTTCACTAACATCGTGGATATACTTGACTAGCTTCAAGATGATTCGCGTGCTAACGTACTAACAATTGACTTTAATTTCCGCATTTTATCATATTGTTATTTATATTTCTTGCTTTATGCTTTATTTTATCATTCATCATATTTATGTTTCTGTTATTTTCTCTTTGTCCATTTGGACGTATTATTTATGTTTCTGTTATTTTCTCTTTGTCCATTTGGATATATTATTTATGTTTCCGCTATTTTCTCTTTGTCCATTTGGACGCATTGTTTATGTTTCCGCCATCTTCCTTTTGTCCACTTGGACCATATTTTTACCTTTGAGCTAAAACATTAATAATCAAGATAAAACTTAAAAAAAAACACTTCGCACACTTGCACCTCTAGGGTTTCCCCCCTTGTTACTTTTTTTTAATCATACCATCATTTAAGAAAAGTATTAAATGCATAGGAAATATCTTATAAATTGAGAGTAGGTAACTCCTAATTGCTTGCTCAGACACCTTTCATTTTCAAACAACGTGTTTTCAAAACTTCTCATCTATTTTCAAAAACTTTCTTCTGGTATTTGAAGGGCATTATTCCCGGTGAAACTCTTCAGAAACCTATGTGACCTAGTGTCCATCTTCACTTCTTCTATTTTCAAATCAATAAGCATTCAAACAAAAGTGAGCTAAGCAATTAAGAGCCCATGGATAACCATGGATACAAAGGGTGCTTTAAACCTTCCCTTTGTATAACCAACCCCCCGAACCCAAAATCTGTCAAAAGGTCTTTCCTGTTCTTTTATGCCTTTCCTATTTGGATAAAATAAAAGTCGGTGGCGACTCTTGCAAAAAAAAAAAACCGCAAACAAACATTTTTGCTATGCGGAAATCAAAAGAAAGAGTAGGAGTCAGTTCGCAAAAAAACCGAGTTACAGCCCCGCCAAGATGGTGGGTTGGCAGGCGGCGGGCTTACCCGCCTATTTTTATTTATATATATTTTTTTATTTTTTAATTAAAATATTCACTTATTTTTTAAAACAATTTTTTATAAAAGCAACTTTTTAACAAATTTTGCTTAAAAAAATATTACATATATTTACAAATAAATATATAAAATAAACCATCAAGAATTGAAATTATTAGAATTAACTAAAAAAGAGGGAATTTTGGAGGAGAGGCGGGTTTTGGCGGGCGACGGGTATTAGCGGGGCGGGCTATGGCGGGCGGCGGATTTTGGCGGGGCGGGCTTTAGCGAGCGGCAGACCTAAAATCTCAACCCAACCCGCCATTTTTTGGCGGGTGCGCGGGCCGGCCTGGCGGGCCACGACCCGTTTTGTCACCCCTACTTCTGCTGCTACCTTCCAAATCCCTCTTGTTCCGCTTCTATGCCTCTCTTTATCTTCTTCTCCTCCCAAAACCTAAGTGCTGCAGTATGCCACTTCTCCTTGTTGTTACATTTCAAAAATGGACTTAATATTCTTTCATAAAGCTATACCTCACCAATTAAGCTAGCCCGCTAAAATAAAATATACACCTCTTAATATTTTTCTATATTTAAATTAACTAATTTATTTTAATTACCCTATTATCTCACAAAATACTACTAATTATATTATTAATATTCCTAGTAATAAAATATTAAATAATACTGTTAGAACTCGACCGACTCGGCAACTCACAACCCTACAATTCATGACAATACTCAAAGTTAACTATATTGAGTAATTAATTGAATTACGAGCGTTATAGTTATCATCAAGTTACGCAGTTTCAAACTAGCTTTAAGGTCTTTCTATTGACTCATATTAAGATACTAATTTGATCATCCAGTAGGATTTCATCTTCTTGTACGTTAATAAATCGGTCGCAATAATGACCAACTCACCTGAACGATTGTGATATTTCATCTTAAAATGTACAATGGAGGCTGTAATACGGTGAACTGACTTTTATAATCGAAAAATGTCGCGGTTAAGCATGAGTCGCCACCGACTTTTATTTTATCCAAATTAATTAGAAAGGCTAAAAGAACAGAAAAAACCTTTAAAAGAAAATTTGAGTCCGGGGGGGTAATTATGCAAAGGGAAGGTGTAAGGCACCCTTTGCATCCATGGTTTTCCATGGGCTCTTAATTGCTTTGCTCGTTTTGAAACCAAAAGTTTAGAAATGTATAGAAGATGAAGAAACAAGGACTTTAGCTCGTAACTGAGCGTAGCCTTGATAGTGTTTGTTTAAGAAAAAGTTGATAAAAGACATTTTAGCCAGAGCAAGGCAATTAGGGGCAATTACCTTATAATTTGAAAAGAAGTTCTTTTAGCCTTTCAGGGTGAAAGGGTCTATCCTTGCCATAATTGGGCAGGAAGCCTTTCATTTGGAGGTTGAAGGGTCATCGAGTGATCGTTCGCCATAAGACTGTCCCATGCCATACGGAGGCAGGTAGTCTAAGGGAAGGACCAGAACAGCCTTATTCGGAGGCAACCAGAGGATACCTCAGCCTTTTCCGTAGGCAACTTTCGAGGGTCGAGGTCATATAGTGTATCGAAGGCAGCATCATTAGGGTCGTATGACCTTTATTTATCGAGGCAGCATGGCTGAGGTATCCTCGTATTCGAGGGACATGGCTTATTCTGCAAAAACACAAGGCAACAGGCAACAAGGCAACAGGCAACAAGGAAACAGGCAACAAGGCAACAGAGAGGTTACCCCAAAAGCGTGCGTGTGTGCAACAATCACGTGGTTCAATTCGAAATATATTATCTTGTAATTTAATGACTCTAGTTCAGTTCAGAGTTGCACTCCCTAGGATTACTAACCACGCAGTTTAACATAAAGCAGTAATAATAGCAATATAGGGAAGGGGAAAATGAAACCAGCGGATCCCCCAATAGGGTTTGGCATAAGTAATAATAAAAGACAGAAAATATCAGGGTTAAGGTTTAGGGTTACCAATACTCGTGGCTTCGGTAATCGACAAACCCTGAAAATTGGAAAAGAAAGAATAAACAGAAGGGTGAGTGCATTATCAGTTCGGAGGCAAACAGAATTAACCCTAAAAATAAAGAATAAAGAAATTTAAAATAAATAAAGCAAATGGGCACTTAGCTTCGAATTTGATCTGACATGGTTGGCGGACGGAGGATGCCTTGAGACTAACCCTGAAAAGGCACAAAGGCAAGGCATAGAAAGGAGTGAGTGTATGCATAGTTCAGAAAATATAAGGGCAAACCCTAAAACCAAAAGGAAATAAGATAGACTTTAAGATAAATTAAGTACTTAACTTTGAGTCTTGATCGGGCGCGTAGTTGGAAGGTATTTGAAAAGACAATCCTGAAAAGGCACAGAAAAACGAAATATTTTTAGTGTATGGCATGATCTCCGTAAACCCTGATTAGGGTACGAATTAAATAAGAAAATAAAATGATTTAATTAATTATTGGTCTCGCGACCTAATTAATTAAATTAGGAAGAAAAAATAAAATCGAGCATGCCGGTATTTTTTGGAATTTTTAGTGTTAAAATAAAATAAATATGAATTTTTTGACTAAATAAATAATTAAATATAATATAAGAATCAAACAGACATTTAAATAAAATAGATTAAATGAAATAACTAATATATGAATTACTAATTATAATAAAGAAAAAAGTTTGAAAATAAAATATAATGGTTTTGATAAAAATAAACAAATGAAAATAATACATAAATATTAATATATAAATTAAATAGGTGTTGTGTAATAAAAAATAAAAAATTTGAAAAATTCTTATCTTTTTATCCTGTGTGGCGCCAGCGTGTGCGTTCCATGATACACCTGCGTGCTGGCGTGCGTTGGATTGGGAAGAAGCAAGATTGCATGGCTGGATGAATGAAGGCCCACGGTATGCACAGGAAGTGAATCGCACACGATCCCAAGGCATCTCTCCTCCACGCGCGCACCCTTTTTATTTTCAAATTGGCCAATGAAATCTCGCCACCGCATCGTCTTCTTCAACAAACTCCCTGCAAATTTAGCTAGGATTTTGCTACGACTTGCGTTCGTAGCCTTCCTCACCTGCAAATAACGAATACCATCTAGAACACAAATAAACGTTTCGCGAGGCCCCAGACACGATCGTCCAGACCTCACGAGTCCATCCATAGCTTCAGTTGGTCTCAATTTTACCTGTATACGGAATCCCTGATTCGAGACCTAAAAAACCTAACAATGGTGAAACGCTATATACGCATCAAAACTCGAACCAAACGAACCAGAAATCATCCAAACATCATCATAAACGCAAATCAAATGTCAAACGATGTTAACAATGCATGTATGAATGAAAACGAAGTGAGTTTAATTTGATGCAAACCGTGGGTTATAGAGGTCGATTCGAGACTTGCTGATCGAAGGTGATGACCTGTATAGCTTCAAAACACCTTCAGGAACGTATTGGGATCAAGGGGATGTTCTGAATTTGCTTCTAACTCAGAATCCGACTTTGAAAATTCTTGGAATTTTTGGTTCGGTTTTAGGGTTCTTCTTGCAGAAAAATCGTCCCCTTTGCTTCTGAATGGTTTTTGTATATATACTAGCTGATTTTAGGTTAACAAAATTGAAGAGAATCTTGATGAATATTTGATTGGCACATCTTGGAAAATTTAATGAAATATCCTTCTAAATTAGGCCAATATCAATTTTTTTTTTTTTCAATCCAATTTTGTCATTGATTTTGCACTGCATATTTGTCATTTATGAGATTATATTTGATTGGAATGGAGCAAATAAAATCTCCTATTAATTTTATTGTTTTATATAATTAGTTTAAATGATAAAAATCATAAAAATAAATAATAAAACAAATAAAATAATAGGTGACTTGTCTTGGGGCGTGCATGGGCTCAAAGTGAAGATTGGGTTAATAGAACATAGGCCCATTTGGAAAGTTTTGGATTTTGGGACCTTTTCTTTTCACATTTTCCCCTTGAAATTGCTCAACTTCGACAAGGCCTATCTCTCTCAATTTTTGAGGTATGGATGAGTTCTAAGACTTTTTAGAAACCTTAGAGAGTCCTCTAACCAGTGTCTTTGGTCTCATATCAAAATTATTTTCCATGCTCCTTGTGTGTCCTTTTGAAAAAAGTGACTTTTTGTTGACTTTTGAAAAGGACCTATAATGTTTTGGTTCATATCTCTCAAATGAAGCATTTTTAGACTTGGCATGTGAGAGACAAAGTTGTAGAGAATCAAATTTCCTTCAAGCTTAGCTTTGGATGGAAAATTTTGGATGTTCCATGTGAAAGTTATGGCTGGTCAAAGTTCAGTTGACTTTTCCTATACAAAACCCTAATTTAGAAACTTTTTGATTTGTTGATTTTTTATCTTTCCTTGATGAACCATGGTCAATTCTTGATCAAATGGTGAATGATACTTCAATATGAGGATCTTGACAAAAAATCAAGAGTTTTGACCTTACTTTGACCACAGTTGACTTCTTGAACAATTGAGTGACCAATCTTTTGAGATGAGACTTGGTACTTGTCATAGGGATAGTGTGAGATATATTGAGCCATATGGGATGTCTTGGAGCCATTGATTCACTGATTTTCCTTTGAATGAGCCAAACCCTAGTTTTAGAGCCCTGTATAGGAGAGTGTGTCTTGGAGCTTTGTGTATTGATAAGAGGAAATAGTATGGGCAAATTTTGGGGTATAACAGAGGCCACTGCGTGTAATGCTGCCATAAACTACCTTTCTAGGTTGTTGCTGTAGATGCTTTTGCAAGGGATGACGAGGAAGCACACTTTCACAGTTCTCATGTTTCGACTTCTTTGAAAGAGCCTGGTAGTTATATGGTTCCACATGGATAAGTTAAGGAGTGATTTAATGCCAACCAATTTATGTCTTCACATGACTTCAAATCTTTCATGCACAATCCTATTCTCATGAAGACTCCGAGGTACATCCAGTCGTATGAGGTTCCGTCATCGATGAAGATCTCCATATTGATGGTTAGCTATGGTGATGGTTGCGAATAATGGAATTAAGAATCAAATTAAGAGATCCATCAATCTTTTCACTGTCTTGAAACCCTAGGATACGTCTAGCATCTTCTAGTCTTTCAAGTGTCGCTGATGATTTGAGTGGGATTCGTAGTGAAGTCCATTTCTTGCCGGAAGATCCGATACCAACTGAGTTAAAGATAAAGGTAGGAGACGATCTAGATGCTAGAGCAACTACAATGTTTTTGGTGGTTGGAATGGAAGTCATCTTCTCTGTTTGAGTGAAATCGCTGTTGTAATTTATGGTTTTAAATCAGAAGGAATTTGACTTTGAATTTTTTTGGAAATTAGAAGTCGATTCTTCCATACGGAGGCATTGTTATGCCAGGGAATCAGAAATGCATAATGAAGCGATGAAATAGAATCTAATATGGTGGTGCAAACCTCTGATGTGGCGGCCGGGGGGTAGACCTGTAAGGTTAACACTCCAACGACTAATTTAGCAAGAGAATGAAGAGTAAATGTGAGTTATGATTTTGATAATACCTCAAATTTCACATGGATTTCCTTATATATGAGATATGATTATGGACATCCATTGCTTTTCGACGAGGAATGAGGCACACCGTCCTCTGTGGGTTATGGACAATCAATCTTCTAGACACATAGCTGCCAATGTTATTTTCCATGAACGCACGAAACATATTGAGATCGATTTCCATGTTATTTTTGAAAAATTTCACTAGAAAAATTGTTCCACCTTTTGCCTATACCCAACACTTCTAAACTTGCAAATATATTCAAAAAATCTCTTGAACCATATCCTTTCCAAGCTTGGCATCTCGTTAAACTTCGCTCTAGCTTGACGGGGAGTATTGGACCATATTTCCCGTTTCTTCTTGTCAGTTAACTAGCCGTTAGGGTTTGTTAGTTTCTATTTTGTAGGATAGTTTTTTATTTTCCCTTTATTGTATCTCAAGCCACCCCTTGTATGTATATGGCTATACCTCTCTATTGTAATCTAAGTTCAATAATTAAAGTATTTTCATTTCATATTATTGTCATTAACATAAGGAAAACTTTGTTAAATGAACTTTAATACAATATTTGAAGGGTGACCCATGGAGCCAAATATTAAACTTGCTATAGACATTATTATTAAAAATAGCCTGAGATGTTTCAGTGTAGTAAGTAAGGGGGATGCTAGGATTCTGTGTTAGGATATATAAGTGGTTATACACTTTAGCAACCCCAATCATCTTCAACGAAGGTAGTGTCTGAATGGTGCAAGAAGAATGATAAAAAACAAGGTGACAAGTATTGTTAGCATATAACTGACGAGTAGATATTAGGTTTCATGTAAATGTAGGAACATACAAGACATGGTGCTATGTTAAATTCTCATTTAATGCAACAGTGCCAAAAATGGTTGAGATAATGTTAGAGCCATTAGGTAATTTGATTGTGATAGGATTAATAGCATGATATGAGTAATAGAGATTGAGAGAAGAAAAAATATGATCAGTTGCACCTGTGTCGATTATCCTAGTGTTGTAAGTTGAACTTACATTACTATGGATGAAAGTTTGGTGCAAATCTGATGATGATGTATTAATGGAATAAGAATCAGATATAGTTGAGGTATCAACTTGATTCAAGAGAGCCACTAATTTATTGTACATTGTTAGAGAGATCTAGACTTTTTCTTCTTGAGGAGAGGCATCAGGGGAGTTGGGTTGGTATTGTGAAGAATTAGTGGCAACAATGTTTGTGAATCCAACTTTATCTTTGAATCAAAAACCTAGGGGAAAGCCATTCTTGAAATAACAGGTATCAACAATATGACATGTCTTGCTGCAGAAGGAACACATTTTGGAACTATTTGAAGATTTTGTGTAGAAAGATGGTTTGCCACCTCCTTTGTTTTGTTTGGAGTTGAATCTGTTAGGAGTCATGTTTTGAGATTTAGCCAATAGAACTTTGGAATTATCAGAAAAAGAAGAAGCTGATATTTTGACGTTCTTGTTGCAAGATCGATGAGAAAAATTTTGAAACATCAGGAAAGGTCTCTATCACGAGACTTGACGGTGTTGTAGTTTTCATTTAAACCTTTCAAGAAGCAGCATATCACATATTCCATATCACGTTGTTTCTTGATGGTAGCATGAGCACCACAGGTGCAAGAACAAATAACTCTAAGGGTTCCAAGATCTTCCCAATGTGTTTTAAGTTCATTAAAGTACGCCGTGACCGATTTATCACCTTGGCGCATAAAACGATTGTGGTGAGAAGATCAGATAATCGGAAGTGATCTGTCTTGGAAAAATGATGTTGGAGATCTGTCCACAGTTGAGCAGTGTTGTCTACATAAATGTTACTTTGTGCGATGTCAGGCGAAAGGAATGTTGAAATCCATGCGAGGACAATGTTGTTGCAGTGTTCCCACACATCGAATAAAGGATCACTTTCAATTGGAGCTGTGATCTTGCCATTGATGAATTTAATTTTGTTTTTGCTAAGGAGGGCCCGTTTCATGGATCTACTCCAATACTCATAATTGTTCTCCGATAATGGAGGTGAAATAAGAACTGTTCCTGGGTTTTCTACAGGATGTAGATAGTAGGGGCTTGAATGATCAAGAGCTGGGTTCTTGTCGTTGTTTGTTTTGGTTGCGGGGGGAGGGGGGTGAATCTTCTTTATCACTATCCACCATGATGAAAGATGTAGGTGAAGTTCAAGAATGGAATGAGTAAAGGGATGAGGAAGAAGATGAATATTGTAACAGAAAGGTGGTTTTCACACTACTGATCACATAATATGAAATGAATATACTTGCATGATTGAACTTAGATTACAGTAGAGAGGTATAGCCATATATATACAAGAGATGACTTGAGATACAAGAAAAGGAGAATAACAAACTATCCTACTAAATAGAAACTAACAAACCCTAAAGTCTAGTTAACTAACATGAAGAGACATAAAATATGATCCAATAAATAGACAACAATCTATGACATGAATCCTCTGTAAGGCTTCAAAGATGGACATTGTGTGTTAAACTTGGGTTTCCTTCCTATATGGAGAAAAGCCCAAATATGAATAGCCCATTTGGCTCACTTATTTAAGTGGAGAGTGTCAATTTAGGGTGAAGAGAGATAGAGAGAAAATAAGGATTAAAAAGAGAGAAAAGAGGAGAAAAACTCATCCCATTTTTTCTGCCTCAGTCTCACTAAATCGACGATCCCCGATTCGTCCACTGTCGGATCGAGCTGGAATTTTATGGGCATGTTCGAGACTCATGTATCTAACTTTTGACCAATCCGAATTTGAAAACAAGGTCTGAGCAGAGAGATATGTGCATCGCATTGGAGCTGCAGATTTGAGTTATTTTTCAACTTTTTGATTCTTATTTGTAAGTTAGTTTTGCTTTGTGATTTGCGGTTGTTAGAACTTGTTTGTGAATCACTTTAAGACTCTCTTATATCCTCAATTGATTATAGTGAAGCTATTTGTTTGGTCTGGACGACTCGTGATTTTTACTCTCAAATTGAAGGGTTTTCCACGTTAAAAATATCAGTGTTCTTTTTGTGTGTTATTTGCCGTCTTATATTTGTTGTTGATCCTCAAGGTTCCTTCAAGTGTGTGGAATTTTATATCGGATGCATATTTGTCGGTTATTGTGTCTTAATTTCTCATCAGTGTGGTATCAGAGCTTTTGGTTAAGGGCTATTTTACTTGTTTGAATGGTGGAGTTCAAATACAAAGATAAATATGGTATTGTTGAATGGATCTGTGAGGGCAAGGTGTAGTTTTCATGACGTCAAAACATTGTGAATCAACTACAACCCAAATGGAATCTAAGAAACCGAGCAAATGCAACCAAGACAAGTATCTTTGACCACAAGACATTAATAGGTCGACTCATGGATGCAATAGGTCGACCTATTGCAAGCTGATTCTGAAAGATTCTAAGTAAGGAGTGAATGCGTCGACGCATTACATGCATAGGTCGACGCATGGAACTTTGAACTTATCTCGGGTATGCGCACACTGACCCTTCAGGTCGACTCATTCAGCTTTTGAAACCTCAGGTGAAAGATGATTATGCGTCGACGCATGGATGGAGTAGGTCGACGCATGGAACCTTGGGGGAATCTCGGGTATGCGCACGCCGACCCTTTAGGTCGACGCAAGTGTCTCACATTCCTCATTTTCAGGTGCAACAAATTAAATAGGTCGTCCTATGCAGAGAGCAGGTCGACCTGTCGCTCATTAAATTGATTTTTCTGCTGTGTTCAAATTGGTTATGCATTAAGTGTGGTATAAATACTCAGGTGATCATTCCATGGCAAAAACAACAAGAAACGTGAAATATAGACTCAGCTTCTTCTCATCTTCAACCTTTCGCTTATTGATCGAGATTCACACATAATCATCTTTCTCGATCGAAGTAATGAACGTGTGTTGATAAGGTTCGACGGTAGAGTTTGTCTTGTTCGAGATTCGACGGTAGACATTCATCTTGTTCGAGTGAAGAGTGTTGAGGGTGTTTCTTGTATAAAACCTTAGGGTTTTTCCTTCCTCATCAAAGATTTTGGGTTTGAAGGTTTTTGACGATCGATTTGCTTTGGTAATCAATTCAGCCGTGCATAAGGGTTTGAGAGATTGAAGATCTACTCAACAAACTTGCTACAACCGGAGGATTGAGAAAGAAACGATCGGAGTCTTAATCGTGAAGATTAGACATCGACTTGATTCGACTCGAATCAAGGGAAGGATCGAAGCGTATTTCAATTTTACTGCATTATTGTAGTTGGTGATTGGTACTTTCTTTCCTTGTTAAACATTTTGCAATTAAATAAAAACTTTCCTAATTTCAATTGAAATTAGGGGCAGACGTACTCCTGCGAGGACGATAGAGGAACTGCCTAAACAAATATCTTGTTCCTTATCGCTTTTACTTTATCGCATTTTCACTTATTTTCGTTTATTTCCATTATTGAACAAAAACTAAGGTTAGGTAAAATATCGATCACCAAGTGTTCGATAAAATTACTCAATCACATTTTTGTTCATATTTTAGTGAAAACGTTCATTGTGAGTAATATACCATATTGTGTGTAATTGAGACAATCGAGATTTTCGTTAAAACGTAATTCATCACTTATCATTCTCATCCGTTTGGTTTATGGCACATATCCGGTCCCCGATAACATAATCATCTTAGACAATTAAGTGATTCAGGGAAGTCACGTTTCAAATAGCTAAAATTTTCTTAGGTCGAAAAAGGTGGTCTATTCACCCCCTCTAGACCAGTCCTATCGTCTAACACGATCTAATTATCATTTATGGAGTGGTAAGTTGAAATACTTTTGTTAAGAAATTGCATTTACCAGTTTTTAGTTCCGCAAAGCCGGATTATGTGTCTGATCAAGAATGAGAGTTTGAACATCAACAGGTATATGGTTTTATTCGACAATATGTAGAAGATAATGTTTGTAATCATATTGCTAATGAGACACATGCAAAAACTTTGTGGGAGAAGATATAGTCCTTGTATGCCTCTAAATCAGGAATAATAAATTGTTCTTGTTGAATAGTTTTATAAGTTTGAAGTATAAGGAGGAGACTTCTATTTCAGATCATTTAAGTGAATTTCAAGGGATCCTTGATCAGATGTCAATAATGGGCATTAAATTTGATGATTAACTTCTGGGACTATTTCTATTACTATCTTTACCAGAGTCTTGGGAGACGTTTTGTGTTTCTATTACAAGTTCTGCTTCTAGAGATGTTGTTTCTTTAGAAACGGCTAAGGGTGGTATTCTTATTGATGAGAAGGAAGGCACATGGTTCTTCATCCCAATCCGAGGTACTTTTCACTGAAAAATAGGGGGAAAAGTCAGAAAAAGGAACCGAAGGGTGGTAGAGAGAATAGCATAAGCAAGTCCAAGCCACGATACAAGAATATGGAGTGTCATTATTGTCACAAAACAAGACACGTACAAAAGTATTGTAATCATTGGAAAAGGGATAACAAAGGCAAGAAATGTAAGTCCAAACAAAGAGATCGTGATGATCATGTTGATGATCGTGTTACTACGACTACTAGTGATGATCTTGTTATTTGTTGTGATCATGAGTTTGTTAATCTTGTATCAGATGAGAGCATGTGAATAATTGACAGTGGTGCTACATTGCGTGTTACACCAAGGAAGAATTTCTTCACATCTTATACTTCTGGTGATTTTGGAAAGTGGAAACTCAACAAAGGTAACTTGGTTGTGGCTAAAGGGGAGAAGCTTTCTAAATTGTATTGGACATAATCTTTGGTTGCTAGAGACAATGTGAATGCTATTGACATGGAAGCTAAGCATCTTTGTGGCACCGAAGACTTAGTCATATTAGTTAAAAGGGGCTGAGTGTTTTGGCCAAAAAAGATGTTCTTTCTGGATTAAAGAATGCATATTTGGAGAAGTGTTCTCATTGCATGACTGGTAAAAAGACTAGAGTATCTTTCAAGAGACATCCTCCCTCAAGGAAGTCAAAGTATCTTCAATTGGTACATTATGATGTTTGTGGTCCATTAAAGGTAAAATCCTTTAGTAGTGCACTTTATTTTGTTACCTTTATTGATGACTGTTCCAGGAAACTATGGGTTTATGCCTTGAAGAAAAAAGACCAAGTGTTGGAGAAGTTCAAAGAATTCCATGCTTTGGTAGAGAGGGAGACACGCGAGAAGCTGAAATGTGCTCGTTCTGATAATGGTGATGAGTATTGTGGACTATTTAATGCTTATTGCAAGCATCACAATATTGCACATGAAAAGACTCCTCCTAAAACTCCTCAATTGAATGGTTTAGCAGAGAGGATGAATCAAACACTAATTGAGAGATTAAGATGTATGCTCTCTGAAGTTAATCGGCCTAATCATTATTGGGGTGAGGCACTTTACACGGCGGTGCATGTTCTTAATATCACTCATACTATTGCTTTGAACAATGAAGTTCTAGAAAAAAATTGGTTTGGAAAGAATGTCAAGTATGATCATTTGAGAGTATTTGGTTGTAAGGCTTTTGTGCATATTCGAAAGGATGAAAGATCCAAGTTGGATGCAAAGTCAAAATAATGTATCTTCATAGGTTATGGGCAAGATGAGTTTGGTTACAAGTTGTATGCTTATGTAGGGAAGAAGCTTATTCGAAGCCACAATATAGTGTTCATGAAAGAGTAAAATATTGAAGACATTGATAAGGTAGAAAAGAATACACGCAAGAAAGATATCAGTTTGTCTAATATTGTATTAAAGGCAAAGAATATCATGTGTGTATATTGAGAAAGAGTTTATATAGGTAGAAGCAAACTCCAAGGTAGTGGTACAAGAAATTTGAGTCTGTTATGTGTGATAAAGGATATCATAAGACTACTTCAAATCATTGCGTATTTGTTAAAAAGATTTCTAATGATGACTTCATTATCCTGTTGTTATATATTGATGATATGCTTATTGACAGGTTAAAGAAGCAGTTGGGTGAGTCATTTGCCCGGAAAGACAAGGGAGCAACTAAACAGATTCTTGGCATTAGATTCATGCGTGACAGAAAGAGAAGAAACTTTGGATGTCACAAGAACATTATATCGAAAGAGTGCTACAGAGATTCAAAATGAAAAACTCTAAGGAGGTAAGCACTCCTCTTGCTACTCATTTCAAGTTGAGTTCTAATCAAAGTCCTTCAAGTGAAAATGAAGCGTTTGATATGAAACGTGTTCCTTATGCGTCTGCTATGGGTAGTTTGATGTATGCAATGGTGTGTACAAGATCATATATAGAACATGTTGTTGGTACAATCAGTAGATTTTTTTTCAAATCCACGTAGAGAGCATTGGAATGATGTAAAATGGATTTTAAGGTATCTTTGCGGTACTACTTGTATGAGACTTTGTTTTGGAGGAGATAAGCCTACTCTAGCGGGATACTCTAACTTTGATATGACTGGAGACATTGATTCCAGATATTCCACTTCAGGCTACATGATTAAATTTGTAGATGGAGCTGTGGCTTGGCAGTCCAGATTGCAAAAGTGTGTAGCATTGTCTACTACTGAGGCTGAGTTTATTGCCATTACCGAAGCATGCAAAGAGTTACTTTGGTTGAATTTTTTTTTGCAGGGGCTTGGTTTTGTTCAAGAAAAATATGTGTTATTTATTGATGGTCAAAGTGCTATTCATCTTGGTAAGAGTTTAACTTTTCATAATAGATCCAAACACATTGATGTGAGATATCATTGGATACGTGATGTTTTGGATGCTAAGTTGTTGGAGTTAGCTAAAGTTCATACAAATGATAATGGTTCTGTTATGATGACTAAAGTATTACCAAGAGGGAAGTTTGAAGCTTGTTGTGATATCGTCGGTTTGGTGATTTCCTCCACATAGTTGTGAGGGGGAGATTTGTTAGGCTTGGGTTCCCTTCTATGTGGAGAAAAGCCCAAATATGAATAGTCCATTTGTCTCATTTATTTAAGTGGAGAGTGTCAATTTAGGGTGAAGAGAGATAGAGAGAAAATAATGATTCAAAAGAGAGAAAAGAGGAGATAAACTCATTCCCGTTTTTTCTGCATCAGTCTCACTAAATCGACGATTCCTGATTCATTCACTATCGGATCAAGCTGAAATTTTATAGGCATGTTCGAGACTCATGTATCTAAGTTTTGACCGTTCAGAATTTGAAAACAAGGTCTAAGCTGAGAGATATGTGCCTCGCATTGGAGCTGTAGATTTAAGTTATTTTTTCTGCATTTTGATTCTTATTTGTAAGTTAGTTTTGCTTTGTGATTTGTGGTTGTTAGCACTTGTTTGTGAATCACTTTAAGACTCTCTTAAGACCTCAATTGATTATAGTAGAGTTATTTCTTTGGTCTGGACGACTCGTGGTTTTTACTCTCAAATTGAGGGGGTTTCCATGTTAAAAATATCAGTATTTTTTTGTGCGTTTATTTGCCGTCTTTTATTTATTGTTGATCCTCAAGGTTCCTAAAAGTGTAAAAAAATTTATATCTGCTGCTACATATTTGTTATCGTGTCTTAATACTTTGGTGGAGTGACATTTGAACTAATAAATTAGGGGTGGCAAAACGGGCCGCCCGCCCCGCCTTATGCCCGCCAAAAAACGAGCGGGACGGGCATGCCCGCCAAGTAAAATGGGCATAAAAGTCATGCCCGCCCCGCCAAGATGGCAGGTTGGCGGGCGGCGGGCTTACCCGCCTATTTTTATTTATATTTTTTTAATAGATTAATAGGCTTTTTTTACCTTTTAATTAAACTTTTTACTTATTTTTTAAAACAATTTTTTATAAAAGTAATTTTTTAACAAATTTAGTCAAAAAAATATTACATATATTTACAAATAAATATATAAAATAAACCATCAAGAATTGCAATTACTAGAATTAACTAAAAACAGTGATTTTTGGAGGAGGAGCGGGCTTTGGCGGGGCGGGTATGACGGGCGGCGGGTTTTGGCGGGACGGACTTTGGCGAGCGGCGAGCATAAAATCCCAACCCAACCCGCCATTTTTTGGCGGGTGCGCGGGCGGCCCGGCGGGCCCCTGCCCGTTTTGCAACCCCTATAATAAATGGACTCTTACCTGCCGGTTCTCAATAGTACTAAAATATTGAATTAATGACAACTAAAATTAGAAATACAAAAAATTAGCCAGAACTCTAAGTGTGACACAACTTTTGTCCATAGTTTATCTTTTTCTCATAATAATATATGAAACATATAAGTGTGAGTAAGGTGCCACATTTGTTAAGAATAAGTTAAATGAAGAGATTTCTTGTATATTTAGAATGTGGTTTAAATTCGACTAGACTCATTAACGGAAAAGCCCTCCATCAACAAAATGCACGCTTGCATATTTTTGTATTACAACAGGTTGTATATTATGGGGAAGAGGTGAGGAATTTTAGGATTATTATACTTAAAACAAATAATAAATGATTTGCGTTTTTATTTATTTATATATTATTCTACGAATATCAATGAAATCTTAATATTGCATGATCCGAGAAGCCCATGATCCAAGAAATAAGAGTCAACGAAAAGTTCCGTATCATCGAGTTGAGATGAAAGATGAAGAGACATTCTTTCTTCTAAAAATGCTTACTACTTAGCTCCCACGTGCCTCTTTCTTGCTCAAGAGACAAACTTGTGTTTAGAGAAGCGCAGCATTAGTATCATCTCAACTTTAAGGTTTTTTCATAAAAAAAACTCGACTCTAAGGTTGAGACAAGTGTTTAGCACATTTGTTTCGAACTAGCCTTATGTCTAAAGTCGGAGAGACTCAATTATGAGAAGATCCAATCTAAGTGCACGAGTTGGATTGCTAAAGTTCGAGTGATTATGCAGTTAAAAGATCAACACTCGATTATTGCTCTCAGATGATTGTTCATCGTCAAATTAAATCGAAGGGTCCTCTGCTTCTCACGTCGGATGACTTGGGGTAGTTCTAACCGTCTTCCACATATAAAGCTCTTCTGTGTCGAGACCCATATATTCTACTCATTCTCATTCTCATTCTCATATTCAGATTGCTTCTCATTCATTCACGAACTTGAACGTTGGAGTGCTAACCATTTAGATCCACCCCGCTCAGTCGTACCGAAAGCTCGCTCCACCGTACCAGAGTCTTACTTCACCCTTTCTTTAACTGTTTCAGATTCTTGAACAAAACAATGAAGCCATTAATGGGAATCAACTTCTGATTCACACAAATTTCCATGATCAGAGTCTTCTGATTCAAAAACTCATGAATCGTTACAACAATCTCATTTGAAAGAAGGCGATGATGTATGATTCATCTGTGGAAGTCCCAACAAGCTCATCAACCTTAAACCACTCTCTTACCTCGTCGTATCTTCGATCAAAGGTGGATCATCTGGCCAGGGGAAATTAAACAAAAGACATTCAACACAAGATCTTCGAAATCATCTGCGACAACTAGAAGGCAAGAAGAAGACAAACCTATCTTAGGGTTCTGGAACAGCGAGAAGGTTAACGAGGTTTCTAATGTGATGCTCGAATTTGTCGTAACTGCCCCAATAGCAAACCATTTATTATCAAGGATCCTTATTGTTAAAAGAGTTATTGTGATGTCATGTCCACCAATGATTCACGAATCTAGGCTTACAGGATCAAGACCTTGAACCATACGAAGGTAGGAACCTTATGGTGTTCAACGAGTCCACCATTCTCCCTAGTAGAGCCGTGGAATTTTCATTTGTTGTCTAAGAAGGGAAGGACGAAAGGACTATGAACATGTATTTCTCGGTGATTCCTTGCAGAGCGCCTACAATTGTATCACAATGAAATATTTCCATGCAACGTTAGATGCACTGGCTTCTACAGTCCCCATGAAGATGAAGTATTACAATAACTTTGGGGTAACATCCTTACCTCTTCATGGGAAACTTCCTTACCTCTTTCCCTCTTCGATGATCTAGTGTTAGACGAAGGGACATTATCTAGAGGGGAAGGGGGTTGAATAGATCCCCTAATTCAAAATTTAAGTTTTAAAGGTTTTGAAAATAGTGTAAACTTCGACGAGCAGAAGTTTCGTGTTTAGATCGAACATCTTCTAAATTGAACAAGTTATTGGAACTCAGATACGTGTAACCGTGTATGGTATGACAATGAGACAATCAATGTTAACAATTGACTTCTTAAATTAACCGTTCAAGCATACACAAGCCAATTAATTTCCAACCAATTAAAACACAAAATAATAAAGTGTCAAATTATCGAGCACTTGGTGTGCGATTGATTTTTCAGAAATTTCTTTTAAGTTTGTTGAGATTCAAATCCTCTTACTATCAAAGTGATTGCAAGACTATCAACAACTCAACAATGATAAACAAAATTCTAGAAACTTATTACTAACCAATCGCTAAATCAATATGCTTAATAATTTGATAATGGAAATTTAAATGCAAGATATATATATATATATATATATATATATATATATATATATATATATATATATATATATATATATATATATATATATATATATATATATATATATATATATATATAGAGAGAGAGAGAGAGAGAGAGAGAGAGAGAGAGAGAGAGAGAGAGAGAGAGAGAGAGAAGGAGTTGTTTAGGAAGTTCGCCGATCGTCCTCGCTACGGCTACACCTGCCCTTAATTCCAATTTAGAATTGAGATAAATTTTTACGATGCAAATATATTATTTTACAAGAGAATTGAAGCAACTCAAACCTATAAATCCTAAGTTTGTTGTTTACCCTTTCAATGTCTCTCCCCTTGACCTTGACTCGATCAAGTCGCTCAACAATACCAATATGATTCATCGTCTTGTGCTATCCTTTTCCAAGAAACCACCGTTCTTCAAAGTTTTCACTCGGTCGAATCCAAATTGCGAACAGTTGTCACCCGATAATACCAATTGATTCATTGTCTCAAGTTACTCCTTTGCAAGACACCACCGTTCTTAAAGCTTTCACTCGATCAAGTCTAATTAGCTTAATCCTATCCAAAACCTTCAGTTCACCAAGATCATGAAGCAAAACCCCAGCTTGGTTTTCTTATTAACATAACCCCCAAATCCATAATGATCTTGGAGGGCAAACACTCGGTTTTTACATATGAAACCCGATTGATTCTCAACCCAACCTTAGATAGAAACCAACCTAAATTAAACGTTATTAACCGAGTCTAGATGAAACCCAAATATTGAATGATTATTTATACCTTGTTTGTGTGTATGCATAGGTTCAAGGTTGAAGATGATGAGAAATCAAGTTGTAGCAACCTGCCTAAAAAATTAATGTTTTAGAGTCGCCACCTATTCTACCAAGGCGATTAGGAAACCTATGCAATTGAGAGATCAGGGTAAGATACTATATTCAGGTCGAGGGAAGGTGTTAGGCACCCTAAACCCTTTCCTAAGGTTTTATATTCACAGTAAAGGTTTATGGCTAATTATTAAGGTTAATAGCTAAGGAAATGAGAAGGGGGAAAATTGAGATTTTAGGGAGGGGGACTCGCCTTGTTGCCAAGTGCCTACGTACCTCCTTAGGGAGGATCAGAGTCTACGTAGTTCGGGGACAGGGTTGTACGCCTTTGAATTTGATATGATATGGTTTGAAGGCTTTTTGAATGGCCTATCATAGTTGTGATTATCCGTAGTTTGATTTTGAAATTTGGAAGATGTTTGAAAAGTGTTTAGAATTTTTAGGCGTACAACCCGAGTTTAATTTTGCACTATTAACCGCAACGATCAATAGATTCGATCGCCATAGTTAAAAGATTAGAAGTTGCACCGTTACCAATTTTAATCAATTAATTTGATTATTACTAATAACGAATTAGAGTATGATTTTTAGTAATTAATTTACATTATTACCCCTCGCAATCGATTGATTCGATTAAAAAGAATAAAGAATTTGAAGTTTAGAAAAAAGAAGAAAAGATTAATTATCACAACCAATAAGATAGTTGCAACCATTTAATCGAATGTAATTTGATTCGTATTTTAATTAAATAGCTTTTTAATTAAAATAATTGTTGACCATAGCGATTAATCGATTTAATCGCCACGAACAACAAATTAAAATCCTTAATATATCTATCACATATTTATTTTATAAAAATAATTATTATATAATTAATATATATTAAGAAAATATTTAAATAAAAACAAATAAATAATTAAAATTAATTAAATTTTATTAGGATTATGATCATGTAGGGCTGTTATGAGGGACCATGGTATGAATATTAATTCTGGGGCGTTAGATCTAAGGGAGAATTGGATTAAAGGCCCAGATCTGAGGGATGCATGGTAGTCCATAGACAGGCGCGCATTGGATCAAGAAAGACTCTTCAGTTAAAAAAAATAATGTTGGAGGAGGGATTCGAACCCACGCCCCCCCCCCCTCACATACGCTCCTCCTCACCACCCAACCAAACGTGTTCATCTGTTTATAACACGCGCCCATATTATCAAATAAAAACACCAACTCTGAATGGAACAACGCGCGCCAAATTTTGAAAGATCCAATGGCGTGTGGCCACGTTATCGTCTTCCCCACCCAGCCTTGAAATTCTCTGCAAATTTAGCTACAAATTTGCTACGATTCTATTCGTAGCAAGCTTACCATGGAAATAGCGAATAACACATATATGAATATAAATCTTTCGCACCCCTTCTAAATCCTTCGTCCCGTCCCCACGAATTCAACCACACGTTCAATTAATCCTAATTTTCCCCCTAACCAAAAGCCCCAATTTAGAACCCTAAAATCCTTGCTCGGACGTTAATGGCAACACGCAATTAGATCATGCAAACTTTAGTTTAACCATTCAGAAACGATCACAGACATCATACAAACCATAACACACCAACAATTTAACATATGAATGCTTCAAACATGCAAATCGAACCAAAGTTTAGAAAGACTTACATCGGCTTATAGGAAGTTATTCTGGGGTTGCTGAAGCAGAGTAGCGATCCTAATAGCTTCAGAAATCTTCAGGGAACCTTTTGCAATCCTTAGAACTCCTTGAGATGCCCTAATTCTCCAAAACCGGTTTTGAATTTTTGATGACTTTTGTGTTCTTGCAGCTGCGTTTTCGTCCAGAATTTCCACCCCTAATCTATTGCTCTCACTTGCATACTTATAGGAGAACTAATTTAGGTCAAAGAGAGAAGCCCAAAGCCCTTGAATCCAATGTTGCAAGTTTGGAGAAATTGATTTTATTTTTGAATACAATCTTTCTATTTTGGTCATAATTTTGTATCAATCTCTTCCCAACTATTTTGTCACGAAAATATACTATATTTTGGCATTAATGTTGATTGAAAATCAACAAAATATCTTTCCTAACAAAATATTTGATTTCCTCACTCATTTAAATCATTAAAAATCAATTTTAAATGAAATAAAATTGTGCAAAGTCAAATAAAATGTTTATTATTCGTGGCATGTGTGTTAGATAACTTATGGGCCAAATTCAAGTCATAAAAGTATGGGCCTATTTGCAAGAAATCCAATTTGAACCTTCTTATTTCACATTTTGTCTCCGAAAATCAACCAACTTTGATCAAGCACATATCACTCAATTTTTAAGCTATGATGGAGTTCTAGGACTTTTTGGAAACCTAAAGAGGTCCTCTATAAGCCACTTTGGAACATATTTTTTATTTGGAGCTTTTATCTTGATCATATCCTCTTTGCAAGAAAACTGCTTTTGAAGGATGCTTGAAAATGACCTATAATCTTTTGCACTCTATCTCTTAAATGAAGCACTTCTAGCCCTGGCTTGTGAGAGACAAAGTTGTAGAGAATCCAATTTCCTTCAAAATAGGCTTTGAGTGGGGAATTTTTGATGTTCCATGTGAAAGTTATGCCCAATCAAAGTTGGGTTGACTTTCTCCTAAGAAACCCTAATTTAAACCTTTTTGTGCTTGTTCATCTCTGAGTTTCTATTTATGGAATCATGATCAGTCTGTGATCAAATGATGGATATACATCCCCATACTTGTTGTGTGACCAATGGTTAGAAGTTTGGATCATGCCTGGACTTTGGATTTGAATCAGTTGATTGTAGATCTTGGGACTGTTTGAGCAGGTAACCTTTGGAGTGGTGCCTTGACTTTTGCTATGGAGTTATATTAGATCACCATAAACCATATACCCTTGATTAGGAGCCTTATCTCATTGACCCCTCTTAGAGGAATCTCAACCCTAGCCTTAGGAGGCTCTTGGCTAGGAGTGTTGCTTGAATGGAACCCTAGTCTTTGAATCTTTGTAGGTGAAGTAGATGGGGCAAATTTTGGGGTATGACAGCTGCCCCTGTTCAATCTTTTTAAACCTGAAGAGGCGGACAGGCCTGCTTGCCTGTTGCGACCTGAAGGTGGAAGATTATTGAACACTGAGAATGCCCTGAAATTTGCTGATATTGCGGAATGTGGAGTAGATGCGTTGCTGGCCACGTGATTAACGTGGTAGGGCATGTTTGGGATTGGAATCAGAATTGAAATTGAAATGAGTTCCGGCTAATGCCAAGGAACGTGGTGCCATATCACTGCCGTGATAAGACGTAACGCGAGGGTTACGATTTGGTTTGAAATTGAAATTGCCATTATCACTACCGTGATAAGACGTAACGCGAGGGTTACGATTTGGATTGAAATTGAAGGTGCCATTATCACTGCCGTGATAAGACGTAACGCGAAGGTTACGATTTGGATTGTAATTGAAGGTGCCATTATCACTGCCAAGGGACTAACGTGATAAGACGTAACGCAATAGGTCACGATTTGAAATTGAAATTGAAGGTGCCATTATCACTGCCAAGGGACTAACGTGATAAGACGTGACGCAATAGGTTACGATTTGGATTGAAATTGAAATTGAAAGTGCCATTATCACTGTCGTGATAAGACGTAACGCGAAGGTTACGATTTGGTTTAAAATTGAAGGTGCCATTATCACTGCCGTGATAAGACGTAACGCGAAGGTTACGATTTGGTTTGAAATTGAAGGTGCCATTATCACTGCCGTGATAAGACGTAACGCGAAGGTTACGATTTGGATTGAAATTGAAGGTGCCATTATCACTGTCGTGATAAGACGTAACGCGAAGGTTACGATTTGGTTTGAAATTGAAGGTGCCATTATCACTGTCGTGATAAGACGTAACGCGAAGGTTACAATTTGGATTGAAATTGAAGGTGCCATTATCACTGTCGTGATAAGACGTAACGCGAAGGTTACGATTTGGTTTGAAATTGGAATTGAAATGGAAACGGGATCTAAAAGGGTTTGGAATAGGATTGAGATAGGATTGGAATAGGATTTGGACAATAGGAGTTGGGAAATTAGTTTGGAATTGGAATGGGATTAGGAATTGGGAAATCAGTTTGAAATAGGAGTTGGGAAATCATGTAACAGTCAGACGGGAACTGACTACCAGACGGGAACTGGATTTTGAGGTAACAGTCAGACAGGAACTGACTACCAGACGGGAACTGGTTTTGAGGTAACAGTCAGACAGGAACTGACTGCCAAACTAGAATTGGATTTAATGTAACAGTCAGACGAGAACCGACTACCAAACGAGAATTTGATTTTGAAATGTTTTGGACTGCTAATGAAGTTGGACCTCTGTGATATGCAGTATGTGAATGCGCTAGATGATATGTATATGCTAATGCGTATGTACGTATGTTTATGAGTCAAATGGACGGCCAGGTTGCTATCATCGGTAGGGTTACCGGGATACATCAATCAGGTGATTGGAAATGAACCAACAGTAAGGTTACTGGCATTGGTAAGGTTACCGGGAAGCAGATGGATAGTATAGCTTAGCACCAGAGTTTTGCATTGGATGTTTTGATGTATGGGACAGTGCTTATGCATATGTTGATTGATGTAATGAGTGGAACGAAATAATGTCTTCTATAAGACTACCTGAAAAAGGTTTCTGGAATGGACATGAACATTTGTCTTAAAGAAGACTACCCTAAAAAGGTTTTCAACAGAGAAAGAGGAATGTCTTAAGGGTGACTACCTGAAAAGGCTGGAAGAAATGTCTTAAAAGACTACCTAAAAAGGTTCTTGGAAAGGATAATGGATGTCTTAGAAAAGACTACTTAGGAAGGTTCGTAGAATGTCTTAAAGAAGACTACTTGAAGGGATTCCTGAAAAGGATGCCAAATTGTCTGAAAAAGACTACCTGAAAAGGTACTTAGAACAAGAATGTCTCGAAGAAGACTACCTGAAAAGGCACTTAGAAAAGGAATGTCTTGAAGAAGACTACCTGAAAAGGTAAAAAGAAATATCTTGAAGAAGACTACCTGAAAAGGTTATTGGAAATGACGATGATTGTCTTAAAGAAGACTACCTAGAAATGTTCTTAGAATGTCTTAAAGAAGACTACCTGAAGAGGTTCCTGAAAGGATGATAAATGTCTTGGAAAAGACTACCTGAAAAGGTTCTTAGAAAGGATCGTAGGATTTGTCTTAAAGAAGGCTACCTGAAAAGGTTCTTAGAAAGAGAATGTCTTAAAGAAGACTGCCTAAAAAGGGTTCTTGGAATGTCTTAAAGAAGACTACCTAAAAAGGTTATCGGAAATAATCATAAGAAGACTACCTAAAAAGGTGTGGTGTAATGTATCAGCCATTGTATGAGTTATATGTACTTGCATGGTACTCGAATGATATGTTGTTGATAACCAAAGCGTATGCGAAATGTTGTGAGGTTGTTGGATAAGGTAGGGTGTGATGCTAGCGCGATTTCCCAATACCTGTTTTGTTCGAATTTTGAAGATCGTAGTTAGGAGGAAGATTTGTTCGAAGCTGCAGAGTATGAGAGTGTCTTTTGTTGTGCGCTTTATAAATTTAGTATCCATTGCCCCATTATTTTAGTGGAAGAAGATGCTTATGAGGGAAATGCCCCAGGGAATAAACTTGTCATATGCTTCGACGTTTAGATTGAAGGGTATGCCCTTGACTTCCCAGATATGGAGGGTTACCCATGGTGTTCTATCCTTTTGAATTTGAATTCTTCCCATGTTTGACATGCCCCTGATTGAAATTGCTTCGAGATGTGACCCGGGTCAACTGGACCTTAGGGAGAATGTCCCTTGTTAATAGGATCCTTAGTTGTATGCCCCTATAATTATTGAAGTTTTGCCCTTGTTTAGGAAAACCCTCTGGACGTGGCTTCCCCATGCAAGAGTCTTTATTAGAAATGGTCATCTTTGATTAACCAATTTCGAGATCTCCTCGATGCTAAGTGTATATTTGTAGACGGCGTTGTACCTTTTGAAAAGTAATTCTAATGTAATGCAAATGCAAGTTTTGAAATCGAAGTTCGTCATGAATTAGGACTGAATGATTAGAAACGAATGTTTGAAGAAGCGTAGTGATTAGAAATAGTTTTAACAAACTTAGGAGTCAGTATAACAAATCCTGCTTAATATGCTTTCGTAGTTAACCTTGCCTCAATTAGGACTTTTGAATGTTGTAACTTGGCTTGGTTCATGGTTTAAGAAACAACGGATATAAGGCTCAAAATTTATTTAACCCACCCATTTCTCCTTGATGTTCTCCAAGTCCTAAAGATTCGACTAATCCAATGAATGTGCTTTGTTTGTAAGAGAATCGTTTCAGTTTCGATGTTGAGCAGAATTCTTAGTAGAGATGCAAGCATTGATGAAAATGTTGTAAAGATCCAAGCATTTATGAGAAGCTTCGCTGATTTAGCAGTCGCAAGATTATCCTTGATATTTTGCCTTTGTTTTTTTTCTATCCCTTATTTTTGTATGAACCAATTCCCTTGAATTTGATCCATCGGGATGCTTTAAATTTTGCCTAAGTCATTTGGTTTGTTTTCATGGAAGTTTCCATTTTGACTTAGCGGGCATTTTTCTTTTGAATGCTCCTCTTGGGAAATGATCCTTGGATATTGAATGTTGTGACTGCCATGCTGATTCTGATTTGTAAGCTTCGAATTTGGTGCGTCCTTGATCTTGAATGATGTATTGAGGAGGAAATTGTTGTGAATGTTATCTCCATTGCTTCCTCAATCTTGGGTGAACGCGAGGAATAAGATATGCTTGAACCTTTGCTTGATCCTTGCTTGGATTGACTGATTCTCTTGACAACCAAAGTACATCGTTGAATTAATCGAAATCTACCCTGCCCCGGGTTGAAACCAAGGTTTATTTGAAAAGTAGAAACAAACTCCAACTCCTGGCTCGACGGGGTAACGAGGGATTAACATCCTTATATCTCCGCTGTTTGGGAATTGAAACAATGCGTGTATATCGTCGGTTCGGTCTTACCTTGAAAGCATATATTTAGCTGGACTTAGTTATTTGTATTCCTCATTCTCCCTCAAGTTTGTTAATAATTGGAAGTTGAAATTGAAATAGAATAGAAGGGTGCGAGTGGAAAGTCGTAATAGTGAGCGAATGAAGCGAATGGATTGATTTCAAAACATGCATGATTATTTTATTGAATTACTATTCGAAAGATACAACGTTTTACATCAGATAATACTTTTGTGATCGTAGAGGTTACAACTTGAAATGATAAAACTATTGATCCTAGGGGCAATCTCCTTGGTGAATCTGTTGACCATATCTTACTCCTTAGTTCATGGACTAGTAGAAGTGACAGGTAATCTCGAATTCTTCTTGGGCACGTCGAATCTGTCGGGAATAGATTGTTAGCGGTGGGTTTTCGTCATATCGGAACTTCATGAGTTTCCTTAGACTGAACCTCTTTTGCTTTTCCATCGGATAGTATCACACCATTTGCAACCTTCAGCGCTTGCAAGAAAATCTATGACCCTTTTGCCCCTTGGTGGGGGAGCTAACATATGTCGTCTTCCCTCCATCGTAATTATGCATCTTTGTTCAGGATATTGCCCCAGTTGGACTAATCCTTACCCCAGGTTATCATAGAGCGTCCTTGTAAATTTGATGTGTTCATAGATGAACCCCTTAATGCCCAGATACCTCTTGAGTGTACCTATGAGGGAACTTCGTTGTTGAACTAGTCCTTGCTTGACGATAACCTATATTGTATCTTGTTTCAAAAAGGCATGAATACGTGGTTGGCATGGTGGAAGATATCCTTTTTTTTGTAGTAAGGCCGAGATCATTCTCGATAATTTATCTTCCTTTCTCCATAGGTGATGATCCTCTTATTTCTTTGTCGGATTCAGGAAACCGGCTAGCATGGTAAGTATGGATGCGGGCGAGGATAGAAATGCAAATGTGAATGTATATGTATGAATGCGTGAAAATGCGAATGCACGTGCGTGCAAAGGACTCCTTTTTTTTGTCTATTATGACTCTTTATATGTAATGCAATGTGGTTGTGCGATAGATATAATCCTAAGGATAGCCTATGCGGATTTAGGGGTGGCCTTAGACCCTAATGAAATTATTGTAAGTTAGATATTATGACACGCCATTGGGAATAGATTATGAAGTACGCGGAAAGTAGCAGCTGATGACCGTTCTGGACAATCACCAGTCGCATGACCTTCGAGAGGTCGTTTGACGTGTACTTACGAAGATGTCCCTCGTGGGAAGGTTCTCTATGCGGAACACAACCTATCTAAGGACGATATAAGATGAAGTGAAATCCCTACAGGCTAGGGATTGAAGACGACTAAATGGAAATCCAAACCCTACAAGTTAGAGGGTGCGCGGGAATAAACACGGGTTGACCGTTCAAGACAGTTACCAGCTCTCATGGCCATCGCGAAGCCAATCAACGTGCGTTAATGAGGACGTCCTTCACGGGAAGGACACGTTATTGTAGAAACACATGAGCGTAGAAGAAAAATCCCTACGGGCTAGGGAGTTCGTAGGAGCAAGCATAGAGTGATCGTTCGAGACAATCACTTTATCTCATGGCCATCGAGAGACCAATTAACGTATGCTGACGAAGATGTCCTTCGTAGGAAGGACGCGTAGTTATAGAAATACAAGGATGTACAAGGAAAGTCCCTACAGGCTAGGGAGTGCGTAGATGGCGATGTCCTTCGTGGGAAAGACATGGTCTTAGGAGTTAGAGTCCCTACAGGTTAGGGAATACGTAGGGATACCTGCAAAATTGAAACGCATAGATATTCGAAGTATATAAATTACAAGCATATAGTAAGCACAAAAGCACAAAAGTCTTAAGTTCATAGGTCCGACGTCACGGCTCTTGGGAGCCAACCTTTTTATGGGGGGGTTCTAGAAGGTCTCATGGGGTCGTTCGTAGCCTCCGAGACTTTTTGTCTCTTCGGATTTTAGAACAACTCATTTTATCCATGAGGTTCGAATTTTTGGGGTAGGTTCCCGGAGAGATCAGCCAAATATCCCGTCCTGCCCTCAACAAAGTCAAGCCTCATTTTGGACATTTCCGAATATTCAACCCACTCCGAGTGGAGTTATCAATGAGACTCGTAGGCGATTCATGCTCCCCTATTGATCTCAAAGTTAACTCCCACACTTAGGGTTTAACACATCATAGAAAATACCAGCAATGCATATAATATATAATCAAACATTTTAAGGCAGGCAAATGAACATTCCAGGAAAACAAAAACAAATAAAAATAAAAAATAAACAAATAATTTAAAATTTATTAAAAAGATGAACCTCCCCAAACCCTAAAAAATGGCAAGTTTGCCAAACCTAAACCCTGCCAAAACCTATAGGAGCATAGTATTCACTATTAAGTGTGTCCCCAGCAGAGTCGCCAGCTGTAGCAACCTGCCTAAAAAATTAATGTTTTAGAGTCGCCACCTATTCTACCAAGGCGAATAGGAAACCTATGCAATTGAGAGATCAGGGTAAGATACTATATTCAGGTCGAGGGAAGGTGTTAGGCACCCTAAACCCTTTCCTAAGGTTTTATATTCACAGTAAAGGTTTATGGCTAATTATTAAGGTTAATAACTAAGGAAATGAGAAGGGGGAAAATTGAGATTTTAGGGAGGGGGACTCGCCTTGTTGCCAAGTGCCTACGTACCTCCTTAGGGAGGATCAGAGTCTACGTAGTTCGGGGACAGGGTTGTACGCCTTTGAATTTGATATGATATGGTTTGAAGGCTTTTTGAATGGCCTATCGTAGTTGTGATTATCCGTAGTTTGATTTTGAAATTTGGAAGATGTTTGAAAAGTGTTTTAAATTTTTAGGCGTACAACCCGAATTTAATTTTGCACTATTAACCGCAACGATCAATAGATTCGATCGCCATAGTTAAAAGATTAGAAGTTGCACCGTTACCAATTTTAATCAATTAATTTGATTATTACTAATAACGAATTAGAGTATGATTTTTAGTAATTAATTTACATTATTACCCCTCGTAATCGATTGATTCGATTAAAAAGAATAAAGAATTTGAAGTTTAGAAAAAAGAAGAAAAGATTAATTATCACAACCAATAAGATAGTTGCAACCATTTAATCGAATGTAATTTGATTCGTATTTTAATTAAATAGCTTTTTAATTAAAATAATTGTTGACCATAGCGATTAATCGATTTAATCGCCACGAACAACAAATTAAAATCCTTAATATATCTATCACATATTTATTTTATAAAAATAATTATTATATAATTAATATATATTAAGAAAATATTTAAATAAAAACAAATAAATAATTAAAATTAATTAAATTTTATTAGGATTATGATCATGTAGGGCTGTTATGAGGGACCATGGTATGAATATTAATTCTGGGGCGTTAGATCTAAGGGAGAATTGGATTAAAGGCCCAGATCTGAGGGATGCATGGTAGTCCATAGACAGGCGCGCATTGGATCAAGAAAGACTCTTCAGTTAAAAAAAATAATGTTGGAGGAGGGATTCGAACCCACGCCCCCCCCCCCCTCACATACGCTCCTCCTCACCACCCAACCAAACATGTTCATCTGTTTATAACACGCGCCCATATTATCAAATAAAAACACCAACTCTGAATGGAACAACGCGCGCCAAATTTTGAAAGATCCAATGGCGTGTGGCCACGTTATCGTCTTCCCCACCCAGCCTTGAAATTCTCTGCAAATTTAGCTACAAATTTGCTACGATTCTATTCGTAGCAAGCTTACCATGGAAATAGCGAATAGCACATATATGAATATAAATCTTTCGCACCCCTTCTAAATCCTTCGTCCCGTCCCCACGAATTCAACCACACGTTCAATTAATCCTAATTTTCCCCCTAACCAAAAGCCCCAATTTAGAACCCTAAAATCCTTGCTCGGACGTTAATGGCAACACGCAATTAGATCATGCAAACTTTAGTTTAACCATTCAGAAACGATCACAGACATCATACAAACCATAACACACCAACAATTTAACATATGAATGCTTCAAACATGCAAATCGAACCAAAGTTTAGAAAGACTTACCTCGGCTTATAGGAGGTTATTTTGGGGTTGCTGAAGCAGAGTAGCGATCCTAATAGCTATAGAAATCTTCAGGGAACCTTTTGCAATCCTTAGAACTCCTTGAGATGCCCTAATTCTCCAAAACCGGTTTTGAATTTTTGATGACTTTTGTGTTCTTGCAGCTGCGTTTTCGTCCAGAATTTCCACCCCTAATCTATTGCTCTCACTTGTATACTTATAGGAGAACTAATTTAGGTCAAAGAGAGAAGCCCAAAGCCCTTGAATCCAATGTTGCAAGTTTGGAGAAATTGATTTTATTTTTGAATACAATCTTTCTATTTTGGTCATAATTTTGTATCAATCTCTTCCCAACTATTTTGTCACGAAAATATACTATATTTTGGCATTAATGTTGATTGGAAATCAACAAAATATCTTTCCTAACAAAATATTTGATTTCCTCACTCATTTAAATCATTAAAAATCAATTTTAAATGAAATAAAATTGTGCAAAGTCAAATAAAATGTTTATTATTCGTGGCATGTGTGTTAGATAACATATGGGCCAAATTCAAGTCATAAAAGTATGGGCCTATTTGCAAGAAATCCAATTTGAACCCTCTTATTTCACATTTTGTCTCCGAAAATCAACCAACTTTGATCAAGCACATCTCACTCAATTTTTAAGCTATGATGGAGTTCTAGGAATTTTTGGAAACCTCAAGAGGTCCTCTATAAGCCACTTTGGAACATATTTTTTATTTGGAGCTTTTATCTTGATCATATCCTCTTTGCAAGAAAACTGATTTTGAAGGATGCTTGAAAATGACCTATAATCTTTTGCACTCTATATATTAAATGAAGCACTTCTAGCCCTGGCTTGTGAGAGACAAAGTTGTAGAGAATCCAATTTCCTTCAAAATAGGCTTTGAGTGGGGAATTTTTGATGTTCCATGTGAAAGTTATGCCCAGTCAAAGTTGGGTTGACTTTCTCCTAAGAAACCCTAATTTGAACCTTTTTGTGCTTGTTCATCTCTGAGTTTCTATTTATGGAATCATGATCAGTCTGTGATCAAATGATGGATATACATCCCCATACTTGTTGTGTGACCAATGGTTAGAAGTTTGGATCATGCCTGGACTTTGGATTTGAATCAATTGATTGTAGATCTTGGGACTGTTTGAGCAGGTAACCTTTGGAGTGGTGCCTTGACTTTTGCTATGGAGTTATATTAGATCACCATAAACCATATACCCTTGATTAGGAGCCTTATCTCATTGACCCCTCTTAGAGGAATCTCAACCCTAGCCTTAGGAGGCTCTTGGCTAGGAGTGTTGCTTGAATGGAACCCTAGTCTTTGAATCTTTGTAGGTGAAGTAGATGGGGCAAATTTTGGGGTATGACACAAGTATGTGTTTATAGTTTTATCAAGTTGAAAAGGATGCATGTATGATATATAGGTGTGAGACTTGGAGGCAAAAGAAAGACCTAGAGTTCAATAGAAAACTTATTTATGGAATTGGCTTCAGTACGTGTCGACACATGCAAGGTGTGTGTCGACACATGATGGTAGGCATTGATGCATGTGTCAACCTATAGCATGTCATGAGTCAACTCCTACAATTGCACAAGTTGACCTATATAAGGTTTTTGAGTCGACACAAAGAAACAAAAAGTTTTTGCTTTAAAACGATAGCACATGAGTCGGCACAAAACATGTATGTGTCGACACATAGAATGATTTATGCAGCATGTGTCGACACATAAAGAGGGATGGGCAGACACATACAAACAAAGGCTACAAGCTTTAAAACAACAGTACATTGCTGAAGCGATAAAGCGGCAAGCAAAAAGTAATAGGTATTATTTATTACCGGGTGATATAGGTTATATCGTATCGTAGTCCACAGAGATTGGTAGAGAAAAACTGTCGTTCGACTATCTCGCGTTCTAAGTTTCATGATTGGGTTACGGAAAGTAAATGCGGGAAAAGTAAATAAAAGCAAATAAACAATCTCAATAGTCTAAGAGAAATAGTTATGGAATTGCATTTCGTTATACCCGTCGAATACTTAAACCTGAAGATCTTATCGTAACACACTCACAATACGCATCAAAATCACCAAGAATCAATTGAGATGCCACGTCAGTGTCCATGTCTGAAACACCAACGAAAGCTCAACCGTGCTATTCACATCAGCAATTTCCCAACCGACACAAACAACACGGAGGCATTAAACTCGATACCCATTAAGATTATTAGCCCCAAATCTATGTCTAGAGTTTAGAAACTAATAGCTATCATTCCTAATCAAGGTCTATGATGTCTATTTCTAAAACAACACAAACCCAAAGAATTTAAACAAAAAGATCAAGAACAACACCAATGATGATTTGTAAAACAAATATATAAACGATCCTAAGATCAACAAATGTACATACAATAAGAGTAGAAATATACATACAAAACCCACCATTGGAATGAAACATAAGGAAGAAAGAAGATAAACCGAAAACTCTCACCATGTCAAGGCAATCGAGACAAATCCATAGCCAATCCACATGATGTAGCACCCAATGGTGTTGCCTAAGCCTCTAAACTATCAAAAATGGATCAAAGCTCAACTTTGTCAAAGATGAGATGATAAAACCTAAGAAAATCTGATTTTACAACATATATACAATTCTGAACTCGCAGACCTCGCTAAGCCAGACAGATCTCGCTAAGCGAGATTTCACTAATCCGTACACTATTCACAAATATTTTACACTAAACGACAAAAAATGATCTGGCTAAGCGAGCTATATCTGGCTAAGCGAGAAAAGATGGCTAAGCGAGCTCGCGAAGCATTAGTTACTGCCAGAGGAACAAAAACCAGGCCATAGCACGCTAGAACTTGTGCTTAGCGAGTTTGACAGAACTTTGGCTCTTTATTTCTTCAAAACGCGCATCCGGGGCCGTGTCTTCGACACTTTATTACTCGAGACTCCAAATATACAATAATACCTACAAAAAGACATTAAAATTATCAAACGGTACATAATTACACAAAAATATAATTATCCGTAAAGTAAACATATTTACAAACAAATCGACGTTTGTTCAAACGATATTGTCAAAAAGAATAGATAAGTGCAACAAAACTTATACACAAAATAGATACAATTTGCACTTATCATACATATGCCGACACAAAACAAGTATGTGTCGACACATGCAAGTGATTTTTGTGCAATTAAAAGTAAATAACTTATTAGCTGGAATAGACAAGCAAATCAAATTTATGATTAGATGAATTATCCTTTAGTTGAAGGGAGATTATGCGATTATGAAAGCAGACATATACAAATGAGTTGAATCTTTCTTAAGTCTACTAGGCTACATAAGAGCAAGAGAAATGTTAAGAGTCAATCAAAACCAAATAAAATTAGATAATTTGACATTTTGTTCATGTTACTTATTTGTAATGTCAATAACTGATATTCCTATTAATATGGAGCCGCATTATAAAGGAATATCACAAATGTGAATTAAAGAAACCCAAAATATAATAAAAGAGAAAAGAATAAGTCGAATGTGGAGCGTCACGTACATCTAATATTGAAGAAAGTGAAGCAATACCAATATAATTAAATCGAGCAAAATATAATTCTTCACGCCTCACCATTGTGGTTAGTATGACTAAACTTTCCTATAAATACCACACTTATAAAGTTTCTTTTAGCACATATAATCAATCAAACAAATTTTTTACTCAATTTTTATCTTTTTAAACCATTTTGCTTTAATTTTGTATCTATATTTTCTAGTTTTTCGCTTAAACATTTAGAGTGAGTATCTAGCTACTTTCTCAAGTAGTGAGGAAGCAATAGATGATGATAGTAATTGATTAGTGACAATTGTGAGGTTGGGATGCTACCCTTTTGAAGGAATGTGTTGATATCTATAATCTGTCTTTTGTTGAAAGGAACCTGAAATTGTACTTTCGATGGCTTTGCTTCCCAAATCACCCTCATCAAATCCAATAACATCATGCCACGTGTACTAAACACCGACACCCTATATCAGCCTACGGTTAAGTGGCACACTACCTGGCTTATTTACCTTATGCATGTTCATGTGCATGAATACATATACATTTCCAAGATCATACATCTCATGTGCACACCAACACTCAATAATGTGCTTTGAGAACTCAAACTTCACCGATACTACATTAGTTATTACCATTAAATAAATAGGTAAAGCCACCTCATTTGGTATATATGGCAAAAATAGTATTCCTTCCATACTAAAATAATAATAATTTTTTTATATTTTAGATTAATGAAATTTTATTTTTAATCTTTCAATTATATTTTCTAATAATTATTATTGATGCTTTATTTTTTTCTCATTTAACATTAATTTGAATACATCAATAATCAATAAAAATAATTTAGTAAAATCACTCTTCTCTCTTTTATTTATTACGATTTTTTAATTCATATGAAAGTGTCGATTATGAAACTTATTTTGGGACAGACGAAATAATTTAAGAGTGAGTTTAATCTCACTTAAGAGTAGTAAAACGAGTTCGGTTTGTCAATTATATATGTTTTATTCACACATTTTGCATAACAGACCAAAATTTTAAACCCGCAATATCCAATATACCCACTCCCCCTTAAATTATTTTTGGTTTTTTTTCGTGCAGACATTAACAAATTTTTTTATAATTTTTTAGACTTTAATGATGTAGTTCCAACATACCCATCCGCCTTAATTTTTTGCGAGACAAACCATAATTTTAGGTATGTGCTCTCAACAATGTCCGTTTTGTGCCGCCCACTTCATTTTCTTGAAAACTTTTGTAGGACGGAACTAAATGAGACCGACACAGACATACTGGTTTGTCACCCTTAATAAATAAATTTTTTGTATTTAATCTATTAGACAAAAAAATAGTGATACCAACATTTTACTTTTTACTCTTTTTAAAACTCTATAATTAGCTTAAATTCATGTATGTCCTATAAGCTTATACAGCTCACATAAATTAGTACTAGTTATAAGTATCACATATATATAACTCAACTATGCAGTATTGTCACTTTCTCTAAACAGCCCCCCTCTCTCTTTCTCTCACTCCCCAAACACAAACAAGTAAATACAAAGAGAGGTATAAAGGAATATAAACAACACTTTTCTATATCACACTGATGCAGACATGGAGAGTGGTTGGAAAGCTACAACTGAGATATCACCAAACTGTCCAAGATGTGGTTCCTCCAACACAAAATTCTGCTACTACAACAACTACAGCTTAACTCAACCAAGATACTTTTGCAAAGGATGCAGAAGATATTGGACAAAAGGTGGATCCCTCAGAAACGTCCCTGTTGGTGGTGGCTGCAGAAAAAACAGAAGAGGTAACAACAACAACAAAACCTTGTTAAAACAACATTCTCATGATCCTGTTTTAAGGACTAATAATGTTTCATCTTCTACTTCCTCTTCATTGGTTGCTGAATATCATAAACCCAATATTGATCTTGCTTTAGTTTACGCGAATTTCCTTAATCAAAAGCCTGGTTCTCAAAAAATCAGTTTCGACCCTTCTTTAGAGAATTCGAGGTTGTTATCGAATGTTGAAGTTGGTTCGAGTAGTTTGAATTTATCGGAACTAGAACATGGTTTCAAAGGGTGTTTGAATCTTCATGATCAGTTACTAGTACCATCCACATCCACAGTGGTAACACATTTTGGTGAGTTCGAACTCTATTCTATGCAGACGCTTCGAAAAGATAGAGTTCATGATGATGGTAGTGTGAACTTTGAGCTACCACCTTTGCCTGGTGAAGAGGATTCATCATCACATGATGATCATGTGATGTGGTCCAATTCTGAAATGATGATGAACCTTCCATTTCAAGTCACTCAACCTCCACCACCACCGCCACCACTTCTTGGTCTTGATCAAATTCATCATGCTGATTTGTTAGTTGGTAATTGGAGCCCTTTTGATTTTCCAAGGGATGCTTCTTTCTCTAGACCTTGTTAAAAAAATATTCTCATTTTTATCGTATCGTGCGATGATGAAAAAAAGTTTAGGTGAGTTGGGTCTGAATCATATTAAACATGGACGGAAAAAACCCTAAGACATAATGGATGTCGAACAAAGTTCTAAAATGATACGGAGATTTGAACCCTTGAACCCTGATACTCTTACGAGTTGAGATGACTCTGTACCAACTGAACTAATCAACGTTTTTCTCGATTTTCTTCATATGGTTTGTATACTCATTGTATGGTGTATAGAATATGGTTTTTATTAGTACAAAATAATTGGAAGTTGTAAACAAATACAGTTTTTGAGAGTTTATAGTTACAAATTATATATTGATAAACATACTATAGTGACACATAGAGTGTTTGAGTTTGGGTTAATTTTCTATTACTAGCTTATTAGGTTAAGGTTATGTTGCTTTCCATTTGCAAAAGTGGTTGATGTAATAGCTTTTTTGGTTCTACTATTTTATACTTATATTGTATTTTTCTTTTTATGTGTTGATTAATGGAATAGCTTTTGATTACAGAAAGAAATACATGTGATTATTCATCATCTAACTTCAAACAATTTCCTGGCTTCAATTTAAACAATTTCCTTATACTCTTATTTTTTATTTTATTTTTATGTTTCAATCAACCAAATGAATTATGAAAAGGAGAGATCACTCAAAAAGAAAAACAAAAAACTGAAGATGATCTAAATACTAAAAACTAAAATAACATACATAATACTTGCATGAAAACGTACATATATTAATATTTTAACAACAATCAATAAGAAAAGAATAAATTTTAAATTTAATTTATTTTTTAATTAGAATTACAGGGTGATTGTGATAATTAAAGAGAAAAGAATTTATTTTTATTTTTTAATTCATAAAAAATTATATATATATATATATATATATATATATATATATATATATATATACATATATATATATATATATATACATATATATATATATATATATATACATATATAAAATTATTCGGATGTTATGAGAGAAAAACATTTTTATTTAAAACGAATAATACTTCGTAGTTGTAGTGACGCAGACTTAAAATCGATCAGAAAAGTATAGATGATTATTTAAAGTAAGAAATTTTTTTTAGATAAAAACTAATATACATAATTTTTACAAACAATTAATCACAAATTTTTTATTAATTTAAAAATAAAATAAAATTTTCTCTATCCTTTTTTATCACCCCTATCCATTATTGCAATTAAATTATTATTGTCTTAATTGATGATCATTACAAATTTATAATCCACCCATTGAGTCTTAGATATGATTTCTAATTTTTTTGAATGAAACAACAATGACTGTAACCTATTTAACTGCACATGACCCAACCATATTTCTTTTATAACATGTTTGATGAGTTCTTCTTTTAGACAAAATCTCATTTTTGTTGTTGTCATTTTTATAAAATCATTGAATCAATGAGTTCCATATTTAAAACTATCCTCCAATATGTCCCTTTGATAACTTGAACCTTAGAATTTCATGGTCTCACTAATGAGTTGTCCACTAAAGTAGTTATCTATATTGAAGATGAAATTTAAATAACCAGAAAATTTGATATCATGCTAATCAATGCTATTTACATATTAACCAGGTCACTCTCAACAAATAACCCTATGAATTAATATTCCAACTCATGCATGAAATAACCGATAGGAAACATTAACACAATTTGCAACTAGTCTCTATTTCTCCAAGATTCACATGCATACAATTATTTATTATTAATGTTCACAAAATACATTTGACTTCAATGTTAAATGAAAGGTAGGAGATATAACACGAAGAAATTCATAACCACACAATTTGTAACGAGAGCTGGCCTTTAAATTGAGCAATAACTGTTTTTTAATATTTGAAGGAAAATTCAAAGTTTGAATATTTATTTATTTATTGACAAATTTTTTAAACTAGAGACTTGAAAAGTGAGCAACCACCTGCAAAAAACTGTGTGCAACACATGATCCAATAAAACCCCACGATTGACTTGGAGTTGATAAAAAAGAAATACTAGTATATTTTTGAACAAATACTTTAGCTTACTCCCATATATGTGAAAAAAAAATTAAAATAACAATGTTTTTAAAAAAATATAAAAAAAAAAATAATTTGGAAAAATTTACACAAATAACCAGGTTTGGTGGGGCACCCAGGTGCATGAGCCACCTGGGATGGCGCCTACCTTTAATTTTTAGGTGTATGCGCCATCTGGGATAGCGCCAATGTTGTCCCTAAATTAGGGTTGCTATCTTAGATGGCGCCTTAATGTAATTTTTTTTTGTTTTAACAAATATTGGTTAAACGATTGAAAAAAAATCGAAAACAAACAACTTTATTAATTTAAACTGACAGATACATTAGAAAACAACAGAAACAACAACTGATAAAGGGAAAATTAAAATACCATTAGTGTCTCTCATCACCGTAACGACCGTCGGTTCCGCATCTAGGAGCTATCCGAACACGTGGAACACGTGTAACGCCGCGATCCCCACCTTTCCCCTTTGTGGTTCTTGTTGTGTCTGTATGGATGGCCCTGGAATTGTGTCGTCAATAAGGTCAATGTCAAGGAAATCGTCAAGGCCACCGTAACGTCCCGGAAGCCGACTGTCGTAAAGTCGGTGACCCATGCCCTCATAGCTTTGAAATGGTGGTAGAGGAGGAGGTGGAGTTATGATTTCTGGTTGGTAGCACTCAGCGGCACTTGCACTGCCTTGATAAAAGGCAAATGTTTCGGTTGGTGTTGCGTATCCATATGGGCTATGGTGGTGAGAGGCTTGTGATATTAGTGGGTCGCGACGGTCACATTCATCTTGTGGAACCAGCCTTGTTGTGTTTGCTAAATGATCTAGAGGAGCCCGTCTCTTGGTATTGGGTGGGTCGTCTACGGTTTTGGCGAGGTGGTTGACTGCGTGGTTGAAATAGTGGTTGGGACTGAGTTTGATATGGGTTGTGTTCTTGGTATTGGTCTTGCTGTTGGTAAAGTGGTTGAGATTGAGTTTGGAATGGGTTGCACTCTTGGTAGTTATGTTGTTGGGAGTTGTACTTGTATTGAGTTTGTTCTGGGTACTGTTGTTGTTGTCGTTGGTGTTGTTGTTGTGGGTATTGTTGTTGTTGTTGAGATTGTTGTTGTCGTGGGTATTGTTGTTGTTGTGGGATGATGTAGTTTTATTGGCGGTGTCTATTAAGTAGTAAGGGTGCGGTGTCTATTAAGTAGTAAGGGTCGGCCATAAATAAATTGGGGGTGGTAACAGATCTGTACCAACTCATATATTGGCTTGGTGATTTCATTTCAGTATCACTAACAGAGAAGTTGAGGACATGTTGCCTACAATTTTTCCACATCCAGCGCCATTCCGGAGCGAATTCCTTCCAGGTTCGGCCATTCCATTAATGATTTTAATTAATTTATATAAATTAAAAATAAATATAATTAAATTTGTATATGAGAATGATAATCATGTAACCGTATAATATTATGAGAATAAAATAAAAAAAATTAAAAGAAAAAAGAGTAACAAGTAGTAAAGCATATATTAAAAAATTATGTTAAAATTGTAAAGTGACTATAGTGTATTAAAAGCAAAGCATTGAACATGAAAATTTTTATTATATTATATTTGATTTCGAAATTGATCATGAATTAGACAAAATAGGTAGTAAAAAACAAGATAAAAATATTAATTTGTACTCTTCAGTAAATTAAGAGAAATGTGATTGTGGATCCTGCTTATACTCTGTGCCTGCTTTACATTGTCGAGTCGACTTCTTATTTGTTTCTCACTTATGATTTAGTTATCAGTATTTGATATATGATTTTTAGATGATTGGGGTGACAAATAATACTTCATAGGGATCTTAGCTTTCTCTTTGATAGTTTTCTTGATTTAGGTGGTAGAGCGAAGTCGAGGGAGTTTTATATGATTTGGCTTGCTGTGATTTGTACTATTTGAAGGGTCAGTAATGAGACTATTTTTTCTAGTATTTCAACAATCATGAAACAAGTGGAGAATTTTTTTTAGTTTAAAAATGGTTTTTGGATAGATCACTAAAAATCTCTTGCACCTTCACAAAATAGCTCTAAACCCATATCATTCTAATTAATCAATAGCTGACCGAGATGTAAGGCCAGATTGAACGTGTGTATTTTTCCTTCTTTTTTCCCAAGTAGCTTTTGATTCGATGGTGGGGATCCAACTACCTTGAGCTCTAACTTTATTTTTATTGGGGTGTAGTTCTTATAGGCAGTTGTTCTAGAGTCTGGCTTGTGGAAGTTTATCAGTTTTTGGCTTTGTAGTTTTTTCCTCTTGTATGTATTCGATTTTGTTGTTGTAGTTTTTGGCCTATCTTATGTTATATGTCTACTCATTTGTATATTGTATGTACTATTTCTTTCCATTATTTATATTATTATTTACCTTTCAAGAAGAAAAGAATAAACAACTTTTTATCTCAAATATAAAGTATCAAAAATACTAAAATATTATTTAAAAATAAAATAAAATAAAATTTTAATTACAAAAATATCATCTCTCATCCTATCTTTTTCTCGTTTCTCTCTTCATCTCCTCCCTCACTTTTATCTCTCCCAAATCTCATTCTCTACTATTTATGTCTTATGTCTTTTGTGAGAATTGAATCGAACTCTAGTGTGTCGAAGGATAGCTTCTGGTTCAACAGAGATTGTGTCAAAGACCTACATACTGTAGTCGAAGTGTGTTATAGTATGTGGGTGTTGAAATGCTAGGGTTGTTAGTATTTCAAATTAGGCCTGTTTGTTATGTCCAATTGTTTAAGTTAACTTGTACCCTAACTTGGCTTGTAATGGGTATTTGTGAAAAAGCCCATTAGGTAGTATGTTAGGTTTTATTATAAATAGCATACTAGTCTCTCACTGTTGCATACTGAAAATCCTAATTTAGGGTGAGAGGGTTATTTGTTATTCTTGTAACTTGTAATCTTGTTTTAAAGAGAAAGAAAAGAATAGCAGTTATAACAAATCCTTGTTGTTCTTCTTGTTTATCATCTTTTCTACCATGGTGTGTTTCTTGATAACAGAGAAACAATTTATCCTTTGTTCATCAAGGCATCCTTTTCATAACAAATTGGTGCGGTGAGCATGGAGAAGATGACTTTAACAAAGGATGAGATTGAAAAGTTCACCAGAGTGAATGATTTTGGTCTGTAGCGCTTGAAGATGATATCCCTACTGGTTCAGCAGGGTTGTTTGGAAGCGTTGAAGGGAGCAGCGGCTATGGACGTTGCATTAACGGAAAGAGAGAAGACGGCCATGATCGAGAAAGCACACAACTCAATTTTGTTGATCCTTGGTGATAAGGTTCTCTGGCAGATATCAAAGGAGACGGCGGTATCAGGGTTATGGGTGAAACTTGAAAGTTTGTACATGACCAAATCGCTGGTAAATCGACTCTACCTGAAGCAAGCTTTGTATTCATTCAAGATGATTGAAGATAAAGTGTTGGCTGAGCAGTTGGATATGTTCAACAAGCTGATTATTGATATTGGAAATATTGATGTGAAGATCGATGGTGAAGATCAAGCGCTGTTACTATTATGCGCTTTGCCTCGATCACATGCTCACTTCAAAGAAACTCTCTTGTATGGAAGGGAGTCCCTGACCTTTGAAGAAGTTCAATGAACCCTGTATTCTAAAGACTTGAACGAACTAAAGGAGTATAAACCTTCGATTGTTGGTGAAGGTTTGGCCGTTAAAGGAAAATTCATGCGAAAGGATGGTAAGTTCGACAAGAAGAAGGGCAAAAATCAGCAGAAGTCTTATAGTGGCGAAGCATTTGACATTCAATGCTATCATTGTAACAAGGAGGGTCACATAAGAAAGGTGTTCCCTGAATGCCTAAAATATCATTGAGGTAAGGATAATGGCAATGCAACCATTGTTCAAGATGATTTTGAATCATCTGATGTTCTTGTGGTTTCAAGTGGTGACTCGATTAAGGAGTGGATTATGGATTTAGGCTGCACTTGGCACATGACTCCAAACAAAGACTTATTCAAGGAATTATGTGATCAAGATGGTGGATCTGTATTGATGGGAAACAACAAAGCTTGCAAGATTACATGTGTGAGATCTATGAGATTCAAGCTCCATGATGAGTCAATAAGGTTGTTAACTGAAGTCAGGTATGTTCCTGATTTGAAGAGAAATTTGATTTCTCTTGGTGAATTTGACAAGAAAGGATATGTTTGCCAAGGAGAGAAAATTATCCTAAGAGTCATGAAGGGGTCGAAGGAAGTTTTGAGAGGCGTGAAGAAACAAGGCTTGTATACCCTTGAGGTTGAAGTTTTAAGTGGTTCGACAAATGTTGCATCCACGAAACCTTTGTTGTAGACGGAAATTTGGCACATGAGATTGGGCCATGTCAGTGAAAGGGGTCTGGTTGAATTAGCGAAACAAAATATGCTTGGCGGAGACAAAGTCGAAAAGCTGAAGTTTTGTGAACACTGTGTACTTGGAAAATCTTGCATAGTGAAGTTCAACAAAGGCAAACAAAGAACACATGCATCCCTTGATTATATCCAAGTTGATGTTTGGGAGCCTGCAAGGTGTCCATCACATTCAGGAGCGAGGTATTTTCTATCCACAGTAGATGATTATTCCAAAAAATTATGGGTATTCATCCAGAAGACTAAGGATGAAACTTTTGATAATGTCAAAAATTGGAAGATTCTGGTCGAAAATCAGACTGGCAGAAAGGTCAAGAGGTTGAGGACTAATAATGGCCTTAAGTTTTGCAATGAGGTGTTCGACAGTTTTTGTGCTGCCTCTGGTATTGCAAGGCATAGAACTACTGCAGGTACTCCATAGTAAAATGGTTTGGCTGAAAGGTTTAATCGAACTATTTTGGAGAGAGTTAGATGCATGTTGACTAATGCTGGGTTAAAGAAGGTGTTCTGGGCCGAGGCTGTTTCGACAGCAACATATCTGATAAATAGATGTCCATCGATAGCGTTAGATATGAAGACACCTGAAGAAGTTTGGTCGGGACATCCACCAAATCTCGACAAACTTAGAGTATTTGGCTGCGTAGTCTATGCTCACATTAGGCAAGACAAGGTCGAACCTAGAGCTCTGAAATGCATGTTCATGGGATATCCTGAAGGAGTCAAAGCTTATAGGCTATGGTGCCTAGAGCCAGGTCACAGAAGGAGTATCACCAGTCGAGATGTAATTTTCAATGAAGCTGAAATGGCCTTTAAGAAAATTGATGATGTTAATCGAAGTGCAGAAAAATCTGATGAAGAGCTGGAACAGGTAGAGATTCCTGTTGAGGTGGAGCAAGTTGATGTTGTATTGCATATTCCAGATGAAGTCGAAGAAGAAGCAGAAGATGCTAAGGAAGTTGAGGAAATTGTCGATGACTACCTGTTGGCAAGAAATAGGTCGAGAAGAGTCATCAAGCCACCTCAGAGACTTGGGTATGCAGATCTTATAGCTATGCCTTAATCTGTGCAAGTGAGGTTCTAGACGAAGAACCTAGAGACTATAAGGAAGTTATGAGGAGTCGAAATAAGACTGAATGGCTGAAGACCATTAATGATGAAATGAAATCTCTTCATGATAATCACACCTGGGAACTGATCAAGAAACCTAATGGAGCAAGGTTAGTCAACTTAAAATGGATTTTCAAAGTTAAGGAAGGAATCGAAGGAGTGACGTCGAAAAGATATAAGGCAAGGTTGGTCGCAAGGGGTTTCACTTAGAAAGAAGGTGTCGACTTCAATGATGTGTTTTCTCCTGTTGTGAAGCATAGGTCCATTCGAATGTTGCTTGCCATGGTGGCACAGTTTGATCTTGAACTGGAACAGATGAATGTGAAGACTGCGTTCTTGTATGGTGATTTAGATGAAACGATCTTGATAAGGAAACCTGAAGGATATGTCGAAAAGGGGAAGGAAGATTATGTGTGAAAGATAAAGAGATCTTTATATGGACTAAAAAAATCTCCACGACAGTGGAATAGGAGATTCGACAAGTTCTTAGCATGCATAAGTTTCATTAGAAGTCAGTTCGATCATTGTGTTTACTTCAGATTTCAACCTGGTAATTCATTTGTTATTTTGTTGCTTTATGTGAATGATATTCTCATAGCAAGCAACAATGTCGAAGATGTAAAGAGGGTGAAGGCTGGACTCAATAAGGAGTTCGATATGAAGGACCTGGGAGTTGCTTCCAGGATTCTTGGAATTGACATTCCAAGAGATAGAAAGCAGTCAAAAATATGCTTATCTCAAGAGGCATACCTGGAGAAGATTCTCGATAAGTTTGGTATGTCAAATTCAAAGCCTGTTGTGACTCTAACAAACCCTCAATTCAAGCTGAGTATTGATCAGTGTCCCAGTACTGATGTCGAAAGAGCTTATATGAATAGCATTCCATATGCTAATATAGTAGGTTCTTTGATGTATGTTATGGTCTGTACTAGACCCGACATAGCATATGCAGTACGTCATGTAAGCAAGTACATGGTGAATCCTGGAAAGGCTCACTGGCAAGCGTTGAAGTGGATTTTAAGGTACATAAATGGGTCTCTGAACAGGGTCCTAATTTTCTACCCTTGTTTGTTTCTTGATAACAAAGAAACAATTTATCCTTTGTTCATCAAGGCATCATTTTTACAACATCTTTTTATTGAAATATTTTATTTATTATTATGTTTCAAGATATCCCTCTTTACTATTTATCTCATATGTCTCACTCGTTGAAATATTTTATTTATTATTATATTCCAATATTATTATCAGTTTTTTCTTAAATTTTGGATGCCTCCGTGTAGAAAGCTGGAGTTAGTCACAATTAAATTGTGAGAAATTTTATAAGTGTATTATTTAACCACAAATTAACCCTGACAAATGTGTTTGGAAGCCTTTTTACCCAAATCTTAACAATGGAGTGCTTATTTGTCTATTTGTCTATTTAGTTTCTGCAAATAAATTGTGCTTATTTGTCTATTTAGTTTATTTCTCTATTTAGTTTATGCACTAGAGTGTCATTATATTTTTAATAAATGTATTTAGTATACCTTGTACAAATTAATTATTAAATCAATTCTAGCATCTCCCCTCTATTTACTCTATATCTCTACTCTCCCATATCTCATATCTCTCTCTCTCTCTCTCTCTCTCTCTCTCTCTCTCTCTCTCTCTCTCTCTCTCTCTCTCTCTCTCTCTCCTATAAATAATCTATTTCATGACAAAGTTTTCACCTCAACCAATAAAAATTTGAAGTCAAATGACCTAAAACACATCATTTTTTTAAAGTTTAATCTTATCCTTCGATTTTGTACAAAATCGACAAGAAATGTAGCTCATAATTTGAGATTTAATTTCCAACTCGTTTTAATTTATGCTTTATTTAGAATCAAAATTTTGCCTTTATTTTATAAATCATCTTATCCCTGAGTTTTGTAGAAAACCAACATGAAATGTTGATTAATATTTTATTTAATTAAATTAAATGTACTTTTTATCAAGGGCTATTATTGAAGTTCTTGTGTAATATTACATGTTTGCAAAAGGTTTGAACTCAAAAGCTTCTTGGATCAAGAGATATTGGTTGCTAAAGTTGAGACTTTAAACTTGTGCAAAGGTTAAAGGACTTATAAAATTTTCCAAGTGTTTCAACATGATTAAGTGCATGACTTTCAAGATGAATTGTGGATTGCTAAAGTATCCATTTTCAACACGTGGGGTCTGCTTTTGAACAGGGCATTTGAGACTATATTGTGGTGGAAAGTTTGAGCCAAAAAGCTATTGATAAAAGGGAGAAAAGTAGAGTGGAAGTCATGACATCAAGTTGATAGAATTGGCCAAGTAATTTAGATTTTTTCTAAGTGTTTAGGTCTGTTCAGGGGCCTAACTTTGAGGGCAGATTCAAGAATATTCCAAGCGTCATTTCAACTTGTGTCCAACATGAAAGTTGTTCATTTTCCCACAATCTATCATTTGCCACCAGGATTCCTTCGTTTGGATCATCATGCATCAAGTTACATTAATACAAAGAGGCACAGATGGGCACAGGATCATCAACATTTCAACATCACCATTCATGTTCAATTTGTGCTATGATATTTTGTTTGCTTATGCATCATCACCATACCATTGCAGCCATGATTCGCATTGTAACACCCCTTTTATACCCCAAAATAAATAAGCATATAATCAGAGAATAAGCATGCATATAATTCAAAAGGGCGTCACATCGACGTTTTCAAAAACTAAAAGCTTTTAAAAACCGACAACATTTATCTACAATATACAATACACCTGGTCATTTCAAATAACACCTAAACATTTAATTACAATTCACACAGAATATGCATTCACATCGGAAAATACTAAAATACTAATGTATTTCATAAAATGATTCATGTTCCATACCATGATCATATCTCAATAATCATCTCAACATAAAATAGACCATAATCAGAATATTTGGCTTAAAAGCCTCTCAACAACAAGTAGCCAAATAAACAGGTTCTCAAGTCATAACATAATACATAACCAAATAGAAACATAAGTTCAACACGACTAGTCTACCCAGTGTTACATGACCAGAGCATCGACTCACAACCTAATCTCCAACAAACACGGAATAATCTCCGGCTAGATCACGCACGAGCTACTAAACTCCAGAACCTGCATGTCGCTAAACGAGGGCAACACTAAAACAGAAGGGTGAGAATATGAATCATTATGAAGAAAGTATAATAAGATACAATGGTTAAATCAACAATTCAAGTAATTAATCACACTATGTATAACCATGTAGATAATAATAATCGATCTATATTTCACATGGTATCCAGTATACAACAAGTATAAAGAGTATAATATTTCAATTCCAATATTATTTTCTCAATTATGCACACAACCATAATTATCACATATTCACACATTTAATCAAATATGTATTCAAACATCACTCATTTTGATTATCAAGCTCATACACATATCACAACTACATCAACTTCACATATTCAATTATCTCATAAATCTAATGTGACTCAATGCAAGATATGTGACGCTATGCATGTGGTACCGCAATGTGAACCCAACGTTTCACCGCTTTCCGATTCAATATCTAGAATCCAAGCCACGCTTCCGATCCGGACAAGATCAAAGCCACCACATATGTTTCCAATTAAGGATCAACGTATTCTACGTCTAATTCCATACAAGGATCACCGTCTATTACCATGTGAACCCACAGTTTCACCGCTTCCACAATAAAGTCGACTATGCCATGAATGAATGTACAATTACCAACCAACTCTGCAATTAAGTTCATCTCATCAATCTTAACTTATCGCATACCCATAATAATTCAACTCTATGAATTATATATCAAATTGTACACAACATTCACAACACATTGATATCAATCCACATAATAGAAACAATATTCAATTATGATTCACAAAATACAATTAACACTAGTAAATCATACTATCTCATGTTAATTCATATTGCCAACAAAATATAATAATATACTTCCAAACCAAGTATCAATTCATTAGTATTGACCAAAATACAATTACGGTCAAACTTTCCAAAATACCGTAAGTTACCGACAAACAAATAATCAATTCAATATCTGTTATATTCCAATTAATTATACATATTGAAATTAATTTAACTATTAACTAAATCAACTAATTGATAAATACACTTCATTAGTTCCAATTTACTATTTGATTTTCTATTACAAAACCAACATTTTAATATAAAAGATATTGCACAATTTCAATAAAATAACACTACCACGTTAATCTACTAATTAAACTTAGCTACCACGTAAATTTTCATCAAATTCCAGACAACTAATTATACCGTTTAGTTCAGCTATTTCGGTCAAACAGGACTGTTTGAATTACATTTGTTCTATAATTGCTACTGTTTCACAATTTCATTATCCCACTGTTTCAATTATGTAAATCATCTCATAATTATGCTTCCTAACACTTTGAATGGGAACCCAAATAATTATATCTAACTCAAAACCTCTAAAATTAATTATACTTAATAATACTAAATCATTATTATTATTATTATTATAAACTAATGAAATAATATATATTAGAAAACTTTAATATATTAGAAAACTTGAATATATATATATATATATATATATATATATATATACACACACACACTCAGTAAGGTAGTAAAAAAATGTATGTATATGTCAATAAATTGAAATTGGTTTATCACGCTACAGAATAAAACGCTATACTCCACTTCACTAACAACATCGCTACAATATCGTTATATATACACTTATTCTATTTCTCTGGCTACAGTATGGAAAAGAGTATATGGAACTTAGGGAAGGAGTTTGTATAACACTTGCAGAAACTATCACATTTCCATTTAATTCCAACTAAATATCACCTAATAGCTTAAATAGGTTTTCATGTTCTAACAAATTAATCTATTTTAATTTAACACTAAATGCATCTAACTGATTAATTCCAAACAAAATTAACCATTACATATTCAAGAGTTACTCATCAAAATCTAACAATGTCAAAACCATAAAAATTAGGGATTTCAACCTAAACATGTTTCTATCCATTGACCCAATCATACTAACCCATAATAATAAGGATTCTCCCCCTTACCTCTTCAATGTCTCCTCCAAACCCTAGCTCCCATTTGTTCTTCTCCTTTTCTCTTTTTCTCTTCTCTGCCTCTTTTCTTCTCTACTCGTGGAAAATGAAAAGGAATAAAGAGGAATGTGGTACCTCACTCCCTAACCCTTACCAACTACACAATATGGGCCTAATTATAACACTCCCTGTTTACTTTTAACTCCCACAAATAAGCCCAATATAATATAATCTATTTATTATTTCTATTTTAGCTACTAAATTAAATAACACCAATAATTAAATAGACACAAATATACACATCAAGTTAATTAATATAATCAATTATTATACTATCTAACAATCAATTAATTGATTAATACACCAAATAAAGTCAAATAAAATAGTAAAATAAATACTGATAAAATCCTCTAATAACTCAATGTCTCATATTTTCGGTCAAATCTTAATTACTCGGAAAATTCCCAAAACGCTAAATGTTAACTCATTAATATTTCTAATACTAAAAATATTAAAATTTTTGATTAAATATCGATCCGCTATCCCGAACTAATACTGACTAAATCGTCCCAAAAAGCGAAATTTTCAATAAACATCACAAATGACTAAATTAAAAAAATAATTATTTTTCCAAGCGTTACACACATCACTCATCTTTTTCCCAAAGTGAGCCAACCTATATTGTACCATTCATGCACCTATAGATAATTGGTCAAAAATACCATAAAGCATCTTTTGAAAACTTGGTGACTAAGTTTGCATCATACCATTATGCCAGCTCACGCCTATTGCTTACCACACCTTTTCCTCATGTGAAAAAAAAATGCTAAAATACCTCCCTCAATGTTGCAGCTAAAGGCTTGAGCTCCATGTACATTCTTCCATTTTTTTTCAAGCTTCAAAAGTTATTAGCCAACTGTAACAAACCTTGAGCCACATAATTACCTCTAACTGCTTCTAACATCAATATATAAACATCCATCAAGCCATAATTCAATTCAGTTACTCATTTCTCCATTTCCAAATTCATAAACTCTCTCAATCTCACAAAAACCAGAAATGTGATTTCTTTCATTCTATCACATTATCTTATCTTCTTTGATTAAATCTTCATCTCCATGATGTACATGAACTTCAGAATACCTCCATTTTCATCTGGAAGCGCCAAAATGCTCAGTGCAACTTCATCATCATCTCAAATTTTCTGGACTTGGTTGGAGATTTTTAAGAAGATTCAAGACCAACTAAGCTTTGATCTGCACTCAGCAAGGTTCATGCAAGCTCTCTGCATCTTTTGGTGAGATCTTTATGCATTTTCAAGAGGCAACAAACCTTCCCCGTTAGGTAATCGTCGGAGCTCCATTTTATCTCATTATACGCATCATTCTAGGTTCTTATTGTTGCTAGAAAATGTTGGGACATGAGCCGAAGTCCTAATGTTATTAATAGGCTCTGATTATGCATTATCCATGGTGAATGCTTGAGTTCTTGTTCAGTTAGGGTTTGTGTCTGTGGTTGATTTCATGTTGTTCGAGCCATGATCAATGAAAATGGAGTTCATATTTGAGTTTAGGAGGGGAACTCGACTGGGAGAGTGGTGATATTTCTCATTTCTAGAGATTTCCCTGCTGTGGCCAGCTCAGGAACAACGACTTTGCTCGCCTGAGATGAAAGAATGTAACACCCCGATAATTTAATTAAATTATTTCGGATTAATTGTCGAAGTTGTGAAATGTTGGAATATGTGGATATAAGTTATTATGTTAATGTTGGTTGATTAGTTGATTAATATTGGTAATAATATTAATATAATTATTAGATTATTCTATATGGGCTTATTAAGTGGTTGGTGGTAGTAAAAGGAGGGTATGGATACTAAGCCCAAAAAGAGAATGGAATTATATGTTTAAGTGGAATGAAGTAATTGGGAAAAAGAATTAAAAAGTGGCATTTGTGAAAGAAGGAAGAAACAAGAGAAGAGTTTTGGAGAGGAGAGGAGAAAGCTAGGGCATAAAGGGGGAGAACTCCATTGGAGAATATGAAGCTTTTAAAGAAAATTGCTAATGTAAGGGTGAGGTTCTTAATCTCTAAGGGTTGACATGATGATGGGTATGGTAAAGATTATGCTTCATAATTGAATATCCATGTTTGTGTAAGAATTGCAATTTTGATGTTGTTGATGAATGTTGAAATTGATGAATGGTTTGTTGAACATTTTATGAAATTGTTAGAGGTTCATGTGAGTGGGTGATGTTGTGATTTGTGGATTATCTCTAATCTTTCAATTTTGTAGTTTTGGGAATGTTAGGGTTCATGCTAGATTCCATGAATTTGTGCTATTAACCATGTTGTATTTAGATTGTTGATGATAGATGCAAGATGCTGGTTATATATGTTATTTATTGTTCAATGAAAGGGGTTTTGAGGTGTGGGAGAGTGATTTCGTAGAACTGAGTTCTCTGTTATTTTTCTGTATAATCGTACGTCCGCTAAGTGGGATTTGGTCCGCTAAGCGAAGTCTAAGAAGAATTTTGAAAATCGCGAGTCCACTAAGCGAGATTGGTTCGCTAAGCGGAGCTGCGAAAGTGGTTTTCTTCTGTTATGCTAAGTGCGCTTGAAGTTCGCTAAGCGAACTTTGCTGTGAAAACTTTTTTGAAACTTTTATTTGTCACATCTTTTGATCCGTAATTCCTTATCATGCGTCGTTTGGACCGTTGGAAAGCTAAAATAAATTCCTATCTTATAAGAATGGATTGAGAACCATTAGAATATTATTTAATATGACTTATACTTTTTGTATGTGTTTGATATGTATGAATTGATAATGATGTTGTATGCTATATGCAATTAGTTGTACGTATTCGATCTGTATGAGCTGATAATGATGCCTTGTGATGAATTAACAATAAATAAATTTTTAATTAAGGAGTTGAACTAACCGTGTTATGTCGTTATTGATTTGTGTAGTGTGATGTTTGTTGTTAATATGATGAATTTGTTGATGTTTGTTGTTAATATGATGAATTTGTTGTTGTTATTGTTGTTAATATGATGAATTTGTTGATGTTTTTTGTTAATATGATGAATTTGATGATGTTGTTGTTGTTGTTGTTAATATGATAAATTTGTTGTTGTTGTTGCTAGTATGTGGAATTTTTGTTGTTGTCGTCGACCCTATGGTCAATGTTGATAAGTTGTATTGTGAAATGTAATAATGTTGTATGTTGATATGACATAGTGACGTGCTTGAGCAGTGATGAATTACTATAGTAGTAATGATATTGTTGTTGCTATTGAATCTTGACATTGAGTTGATGTTGATAAGACGATGTTGTTGTGTATTATGAATATTGTATTTTGTGGATGTGCATCATTGAGTCACATTCATTGCATAGTTTGAGATGGCCTGAAAATGGCAACCATGACGATGGCCTGAAAATGGCAAAGTGACGATGGACCAAATGGCAAATGTTTGAGACGGGAGTTTTACTCCAATTGGTACCACATGCATATGCATAATGTTGAGTCGCATATTGAGTTGCATTTGATTGTTGTTGTGATTATGAAGTGAATGTTATAATTGTTGATAACTTAGTTGTGAATTTGGATATGTTATTATGAATGATTAATAACATTGTTGTTGTGATGAAAGTTGCTTTGTTGATGGTTTGGTTGTGATAAAAGCTGTATTATATTGATAAATTGTGAAGTTGTAGTAATTGTTGTATGAAATGGTGAAATTATGTATGATTTATATCTCCTATATTATTTATCGTTCATTCCTTTATATTGCAAGATATCTCACCCCTTCTGCTGATATTTCCCCTACCATGGGAAATGGGCAGGTACTCAAGAATAGTTGTGGAAGTTCGAAGTAATTTTATGAAGTTTTTATGTTGCTCTATGATAAGTCAAGAGGGTGTGACTCTGATACATAGCACTCGGGGGATGGTTGTTATTATGTTATAACTGTTGTATTCTAAGTTGACATTTATTTTAGTTGAAGGAAGTATTAACTGGAATTTTGTTAAGTACTTCGTTGTTTAAAAGTTGTTTCAGTTGTATAAAAGATGTTTCTAAGTTGATTCTAAATTATAAGTTGAAGTTGGATTCAATTGAATAAAGTTGTGTTTCTGAATGCTATGTATCATTGTTTAATGAATTACAGGTTGTTTGTTGTTATAAGTGGAAATGTGACATCTCATTGTTTGTTGAAAGTTTTTATAATACTCTGATTTTCGCTTATAATTACCGGGTAAATTTGGGGTGTTACAAAGAACCTAGGGTTTAGTTGGCGCATGTTTTCAAATTTGAATGAATTACGCTAGTGAAATGTGATTGGTCCATGCATGATAATACTTGTCCTCATTTTATTAATTGGCTTTAAATCACATAAATGGATTAATATTAGAATTGGGCCTAACACGCTTCCTATCCACACCCCACTTTTTTGAGCCCATTAGCGCATTTGAACTGAGCTTAGTTCATTCCCTTTTACTCCATTGCACCTTATCTCAGCATTAGTTCAATTTCTATTTTCTTTTATTTTTGTTTCAAACTTTGATTTCATTACATGATAAAAAATTGTAAAAATTCATTTTAAATACTTTGATATTTCATCTTATTTTTTATATTTTTTATTTTATTTTTCCCATATTATTTTATTTAATTAGAGTCATTTTTGTCAAATGTATGCTTTGTTGTTGATGCTTTCTTGTGAGCTTTGTGTGATGCCTTGGTTAAAACCTTTTTGAGCCAATTTTTTTACCATGTTTAGACACATCTATGCTTAGGTATTTCATGTGGTCTTGGTGCATTTTTTGGATGAATTTGAGGTCATGATTAGGTGGTTTTATTGAGCCTCGATTCCTTGTCTATTATTTGATGATTGTGCTTTGAGTTTGTGTAATGATTTTTGATGCACTTGTGGAATCTTTTGGGTGATCTTTCTCGAATCCTATCTAGGGCCTTTGCCATGATTTGTTGCATTATTATTTTGACATTTTGATAAATGCCATGCTATGTTTTGGGTGAATCATTTTGTTGTGCCTAAGTGATGATTGTACTTTGTGTTTGTGCTACATTTTTAAATGCATTCGTGCAATAATTTTTTGGGACTTTTCTTGACCTATAATTTGAGGTTTTTTCCATGTTTAAATAACCCATAGTTTTGAGACTTTGAAATATTTGTTGTCATGCTTGTGATGAATCCTTTTGAGGTATAAATTGTTGATGAATGCTCAATGTTTTGACCTAATTCTTAAGCATGTTTCAATTGAAATTTCTTCTTGATTTTGAGCCATGTTTAGATTGAAGTTCTTTGTCAAATTGCTGCCACCTATTATTTCATTCATATTACAATTTGAAACTTCTTTGTGTGCCAAATGTTGACCACATATTGATGATTGGATACTTGGTTAATTGTTCATTCATTGTGATTGATTGTTTAGGTCTTGTAAGTATAAAGTCCAATCCTTAGTAGCATGAAGCTTAGGAGTTTGAATGATGCTTAGGTAGTTACTGATGTTGTAGTAAAATCAAGTGTAATTATTGTGTTTATCGTATCCACAGAGATTGGGGCGATATCAAAACCGTTCAACAATTTCTATATTTCTAAGCAGAAGTTTCAAGATGTATGATTTAAGTTACAAAAATTAAAAAGAACACAAACTAAAGATAAGTTTCAGAGGAATAGACTTGTTGGGAATTTGTTTTCATTCACCGATTCAATATGCAAATATCAGATCTGTTATACACAATTTAGACATGTTTCATTATCATCACGTATTGCTCACAAACTAAGTTTATATCTAAACATTTGATGAGAATTCTACCTTATGGTTTAATCGAAGATTTCCCGGCCTATTAAACAATACGGTAGCATTAAGGTTCAATACTTAAAGTGAATATTAAACCTAAATCTATGTCTAGCATTTAGAGTTTAATAGATGTTATCTTAGACGATAAAACGAAGATAACATCAATAATGATTCAAACATAAATTGCATATAACACCATTATCAAAGTAAATACATATTGTTTTGGTGAAATTTGACCAATCCCAACAAGAGAGGGATTTAGCTACTCATGGTAGCTTGATGAACAATGGAAGAATTAAGTTGGAACGACATCAACGACGATTTCCCGACTCTTGATGTGTATCCACCTCTTTCTTCCTAAAACCTCCTTTATTCCTACCTCTATTATATTACAAAGTGTATTACAATGATCAAAATTGGATATTCCAACTGAATTGAGTTCTGCTATATTTATAGCAGTTCTGGCCGCCTGTGTTTGCTACGCAAACTTTACTTCGCTAAGTGAAGTATCTATTTATTCTCCATTAAGTATGCCTTTCAAACCGCCTTCAGGAAGCCGCCAAAGTTTGCTACGCGATGTGAGGTTCTCTTAGCGAACTACCTTTCTTCAGCCTTAAGTATTTTAAATATCTTTCAAACCGCCAAAGTTCACTAAGCGAACTTTCCTGTGCTGTTCTTCGCTGCAAGCGAACTGGGTGATTTTTCTTCTGTCCTGGGTTCGCTAAGCGAAATATGGTTTAACTTGAGTTCTTTGAGATGTATTCTTTGTTAACCTTAGGGTTTAAAAATGAGATTCTTCTTGACATGTTTAACACTTTCCTTAGGGACTTGTATTATTGATTTTTTATGTTAATCTCGATGCCATGTTTTGATCACATGCTTTGAAGATTAGGTGATTACCTAGAAGCTCAGGATTGTTGTTTTTGTTTTCCTAATACTTTTTTGAGTGTTTAGGTTTGTCTTGAGTCTGTTTAGGCTTAATTTGTGGTTGTGTGAGTCTTACTTGGTTAAGTTTGATTTGTCTTGAGTCTTAGTTAAGAACTTAAGATGGTTGTCGGTGGATACGTATAAATTATACTTGTTCCTTAGTCTAGGTTCTTGATAGGCTTATGGTTGGGTTGTTTGAGTCATACTTGGTTAAGTTGACTTATCTTGAGTCTTGGTTAAGTACTCAAAGTTGTGGGTGGGTAGTTACCTCTAGGTTGACATTCTTGCTTGTTCTTAAGGCTTGTTTAAGTACTTGAGATTTATTTGTGGTTGTTACCTTATGCTTTTGAAATTGTTATTTCTATGCTTGTGTGTGATAGTATACTCCCTTATGAAGTCTTTATTCATCTTAATCTTTTGATTGAGATTGTATTGAGCTAGACTTTAGGATTGATATCCAAGCATTACCACACAGTTAGGATTTCCCTTGTAAACTTAACCTTAGGGCCATCTTGCATGATAACTTTAGGATAAATATTCCTTTGAGACTCAACCTTAAGTACACTTTGCATGATAACAAGTAGGACCCAAGTCTCCCCTTAGACTTTTGTTCTTTATTTTTCCATTCTTTAAGACTAAAACTCTTTTGTGATAAAAAATTCAAAAACACATAAAAATGCTTAAACACTTTCATAACTAAAGGAGGAAATGTTCAAGTATCTCTTTCCTAACTACTTGAGATAGTTCTCCTACCAATAATCACTCAACAAATGCAAACTCTTTTTGCCTTAGGGGCCTTTTCCTTTTGAAAAACCTTTTCATAAAAGGATATTCTGGTGAGCTCAATAATAAAAAACCTTTTGTTTTTTCCCTTAATAATTAATGCATGTATTCCCTTAAAAAGTAAGCATTAGATACACACACTCTTTGATTAGAACAACAAGAGTGGATCCCATGGAGTACCATGGACGTGAGGGTTACTAATACCTTCCCCTTGCATAATCGACTCCCAGACCCAAGTTTGGTTGTAAGACCATCTCCTTTCACTGTTTGAGGATTTCTTGATATTTTCCTTTCCCTGTTGGGAAAAATAAAATTGAGTGACGACTCTGTTTATTTTTCGCGGGTAGCGACAAATACCCTTTGTTAAGAACCTTTAGTCCTGCAACAAGAGTTTGAAACCTTGAGAACATGTTCTCAATTGTTTCATCGTCTTCCATCTTGAAGGCTTCATACTTTTGAATCAAGGAAACAGCCTTGGTCTTCTTTCCTTGAGCGTTACCCTCATAAATCTATATTGAGTAGAAAAGTTAGTATAATTTTTTATTTAACGTTTTTATTTAACCTTTAAAGTTTTTTATTTAACATTTTTATTTAATTTTTTAATTAACTTTTTTAAATGTAATAACTAATATAAAACGTTAGTATAACTAATATAAATTAATATTGCTCAATTTTTTTAGAAATTTATAAATTTGAGAAGTTAATATATTATATAAAAAAATAAAACGTTAATATTTGTTAGGGATTTATTAATTATTGCTCAGTTTTATATGTACAGTTTTAATATAAATGTATTTTATATAAAAGTATATATATTAATAGTTTATAAATTTTTTTTAATTAATATGTACAGTTGGGGAATATATTAAATATATATAGTTAATATAGTTTATATATTAATAGTTTATAAAATATTAATAGTTTGTAATTATATATACGTATAGTTTATAAAATATATATATACTTTTAAAAACATTAGTATATCATTAGTATAATATTTAATTAACTGTATATATTAAATAAACTAATATTTATTATATACTATAATAAAACATATAAACAAAATAATAGACCTATGATAATTTATAAAATATTATTACAAAAAATATATGTTAGTTTATAAATGTTATTATAAAAAATCTGTATTAGTTTATAAAATATTATTACATATTATACTTACAGTATATAAATGTTATTACAAAAATTGTGTATTAGTTTATAAAATGTTAACGTTAAAACATATATATTATTTATTAAAAATATTATTAACATTAAAACATATATATAAAACTTATAGTATATATTATTAACTTATAGTATATATTATTTATTAAAAATATGTTAACGTTAAAACATATATATATATAACTTCACTACGCCAAATTTAAGCTGTAGCAGCGCAGCTACTAAAGCGCTTTTAGCAAAAGCGCTCTCGTAGGGCTCGCTAAAAACAAAATTAATAAACAAGAGAAAATGATGCAAAAAAAGCGCTCTGGTAGGGGGGGTTATGAGAGCGCTTTCAAAAAGCGCTCTGGTAGGGGGGGGGGGGGGGTATGAGAGCGCTTTTAAAAAGCGCTCTGGTAGGGGGGTTATGAAAGCGCTTTTAAAAGCGCTCTTATAGGGTGGGTGCTACGAAAGCGCTTTTGGGATAAAAGCGCTCTGGTAGGGGGTGTTATTAAAGCGCTTTTGAAAAGCATTTAAAAAATTATATATTTTACAAACACACGCGTTTTGTTTCAGATCCAAAACACGCGAACCTTCTTCTTCCTTTCGTTGCTCCGCCGTCCTCACTCCCTCTCCAGCCTTCAACCGACTCCGCCGCCGCCTTCCTCACTCCATCGCCACCCTTCAACCGTCTCTTCTCTGTTCAGGTTAGGGTTTTGTGCCGGAAATTTTCCTTTTTTTCATTGTTTGCTTTCAAAAATACAAAATTTTATTTAGGGTTATAGTTAATATTATTGGGGCTTTTTTAATTTATCAGTGATTTAGGTTTTATCAGTGTGATTTAGAGTATTGAAGACAAAGTTTGTTAGGTTTTTATCAGTGATTTAGAGTATTGAAGACATGTATCAAGTAAGTAGAAGATGTTATTGATAATGAGACCTACAAGGGATTATATTTATTAGTGTGATTTAGAGTATTGAAGACAAAGTTTGTTAGGTTTTTATGCAGAAAAAAAAAACTCAAGTAATTTGTTTTTGGAATAAAAGTTTCATTAGATCCGTGAAGTTAGTATTTACATCTATAGATGTATTATCTATAGTTTTATACACTTTTTAATTTAGTATGAATTGATTTAAAGGGCCTCCAGGATTGATCGCTTTTTACATGATCTTTTCTGGACATAAAGCATATGACTTTTTGTTTTATTAGCCACTATTACGAGTTCCAATGTGGAACGTGTTGAGAACATTCATTTCTAGGGAACTTTTGAACTCTTTTAGCTTTCACATTCTAATTTTTTTTCAATATAATGTATCTGGAAATTAACATTCTACTTTTAACTAGCCATAGATGACAATCATAAAATAAACTGAGCTATTAAACTTTTATAAATGACAAACTAATCATTTTAAACGACAATCTGAGCTATTAAACTTTTATAAAGCGCTTTTGTTAGGTTTTTATCAGTGATTTAGAGTATTGAAGACATGTATCAAGTAAGTAGAAGATATATGTTATTGATAATGAGACCTACAAGGGATATCTGTTTCATCAACTTTTACATGATTCAAGATTTTCTATATGTAGTTAGTAATAATCACGTTTTTCTATTGTAGGTTGAGCTTCAAACAGTGGATGGACTGGTAAAGGATAGAACACAATGTGCCCCTGCCGATTATGTTCCACAGAATATGAATCAAGTAATTGTACCCCGAAGTCTTCTGTGGCAGGATCCTTCGGGGTACAGTTATTTGATTCATATTCTGTGACACAATACAACTTGGATAGAAATGAGGCGATGCAGGTTAAGTCCAACAAAACCTTCAAATTTCTAGTCCAACAACCCCTTCTCATTATTGCAACATTTATTGATTGAGTAAACATACACCCCTAGCTTACACCAACACCGTAATTTTCTACATACAAGGTATACAATTCATTTTTTATTAATTTATTCTATCTTAATTTCTGTGCACAAGTATCTATCTGTGTTAAAATATACGGTGTAATATACAAGTGTAGGAAAATAAGTGTAGATATAGCATAGCTCAAAGATGAAGGAAAACGCTGAAGGGTAAGTAGTAGTAACTAGTTGTCATGTATTATTTGTCATAGAAATTAATATTCAACTTTTATTTGTGTCTAATTTTTCCTGTCAATTGGTTGTGAACTTTACATTAATTGTTGTTGCAGAGAAACTTCTTATATTGCTAAGAGATAGTAGAAAGCTCACAAGGATACTGGGCTCTTTTGATCAATTTGGTAACAACTTCTCAAATTCTGTAATTGTTTGACATGCTGTTGGTTGAGTTTCTAATAGTGTTCCTATCAATAACATGTAGCTAATGTTGTTCTTGAGGGTGTCTGTGACAGGATTATTGTTAGTGATCTATATTGCTTTATCCCTCTGGGCTATATGACGTGGCTGTGTTAAATTTAAGGTAAACTTTATGTACAAAATTTGTTGAACTAATTTACAATAAATGATATTCCATTCCATGTATTCAAGTTAGATATATAAAGTCCTAAATATTAATAAATTAATTTGTATTTATTGATATATTTAATTTGATTATTCTTTTTACACGACATATATATATATATATATATATATATATATATATATATATATATATATATATATATATATATATATATATATATATACTCGTTCTACTCTTTACCTTCTTATTTTAGAGCCTTTATATAATAATAATAATCTTATTTTGAATATATTATTTTTATTTTGCAGATTGTGAAGATTTTCAGTCATTTGAAGATGTTCAGACTTTGCAGGACTAGGACCGATTTAGTTGATTTAGTTGTTTAGGGATGATTTTCTTATTGTTATAATATCATGTGAATTGGTTTAGTTGTTTTCATGTTAGAAATATGAGAATCAGTGTATATATATTTTGGATTAATTACAATGGTATAATTATAATGCATGTTTAGTATATAATCGAAATCGCTTCTTTGTTGAAATAATGAGATTACTGAAATAATGGGATTACGATTGTAAATTATAGGTTTATGGGATAACAATGGTAAATTACAGGTTCATGAAAGAATGCTGCCATAAATGCAGGTTTAGAAATTATAAAAATAATAGGTTTATAAAAAAAAAGCATAAAAAATAAAATAAAAAACGCAACCTACGAAAGCGCTTTTGGAAAAGCGCTCTTATAGGGGGGCTATCAGAGCGCTTTTTCCAGAAAAAGCGCTCTAATAGGGGGGATACCAGAGCGCTTTTTCCAGAAAAGCGCTCTTATAGGGGGGGGTCTACCAGAGCGCTTTTAGAAGCGCTTTTGTTACCTACGCCAGCGCTGGCTTTCACAGCGCTTTTAAAGCCCAAAATAAGCGCTTTCGTAGGCCTTCCGTGTTGTAGTGCTTATAACACATATATATTAAAGTTTAAAACTTAAATACTTATAACACATAACACACACACACACACACACACATATATATATATATATATATATATATATATATATATATATATATATATTTCATTTTCATTATAAGACATAACAGACTAATTAGCCTAGTGGAAACGTGCAATAAGCATAACAGATTAATTAGCCTAGTGGAAACGTGCAATAAGCCTAGTGGAATCGTCTTCCATCTTGAAGGTTTCATACTTTTGAATCAAATATAGATTTAGCAGAGTCTCTATTTGTTATCTTTTCATACTCAATATAAGAAATTGCATTCAACTGAATGGTTCTAGCTTTATAATGATTCTTTTACTCTTTCCTTTGTTGATTGTTCATTCTTGTTCTTTCAATAATGTTTTCACTTGCATCAACAGGATGTTCATAGCCATCAACTACCATATCCCAAAGATAAACATCATGACCAAGAAAGAAACTTTCTATCCCGTCCTTCTAGTAATCATATCTTTCTCCAGGAAGTTTGATGTTGTAATGATCTCTTTCATTGATAACTGGTGCAGGTGGTGGTGGAATGGCCATTGTGCTTCACATAAATTATTTGGATCTTTATCTGACACAATTAAGTGTTTTTATAAACAATTAATACCATAACTAGAGCTCTGATGCCAATTGAAGGTGCGTGAAACACAAGAAAGGGGGGTTTGAATTGGGTCTCAAGTAACAATATAAATTTCTTCCCAAGTCAAAAACAAAGAACACAAGAACAAAAATAAAAGACACAATTATTTTTATCCTGGTTCACTGTTAACGAAGATAATCCAATCCACCCGTCAAGGTGATTTTGCCTTCTCAACAAGGACTTAATACTCTATAACTGAACTGATTACAGAACCACAAGAAAGACAACTTGTCAGTGTTGCAAACTACAAAGACTACCCCGTCAATGTGTTCTTAAAAAATCTGACTATAACCTAGTCTCTCAAGCAACTATTAACTTACAAGTAGAATACATAAAGTTGTGTTTTGAAAGCAGATTACACAAATTTAAATACAATCAAATAACACAAAAGTGTTAAGCAAGTATATGTACAAAAGCTCACTTGCTGCACGTTAACAAACAAAAGTTCACTTGCTTTACAAAATTATACAAAGAATAATCAGAGATAATTGTGCAGTGTTTTAGCGTAAGTTTTGTAGTGTCGATTAGCTTATTTTTCAATCTTCCAAGTCTTCCTTTTATAGCCAAAAATAAGTCCTTTGAAGATTAGAGTTGGAATACTCAATTCTAGTTATTTTGTCCATAACAGCCAGTGAGAGAGTGGTGGACAACACAGTACCATAGTACAATCCTTGCGCCACCCTATCCGGGTAATGGAAGCATTTGTACCTCATACTATTTCCTCACATAAACCAATTTTAATCTTATTTTCTAATCTTTAGAGGCTTCTGATAGTTGTTGATGAAGCATGCTTAGTAGGACCAAAACTTGAATCTTTAGAGCCTAAGTCTTTAGAGTCTTCAGAACTTGTTCATCCATAACCTTGTCTTTAGAGTCTTCAGCACTTGGTCTTCAGAATAGTACCATAACGGCCAGTGAGAGAGTGGTGGACAACACAGTACCATAGTACAATCCTTGCGCCACCCTATCCGGGTAATGGAAGCATTTGTACCTCATACTATTTCCTCACATAAACCAATTTTAATCTTATTTTCTAATCTTTAGAGGCTTCTGATAGTTGTTGATGAAGCATGCTTAGTAGGACCAAAACTTGAATCTTTAGAGCCTAAGTCTTTAGAGTCTTCAGAACTTGTTCATCCATAACCTTGTCTTTAGAGTCTTCAGCACTTGGTCTTCAGAATAGTACCATAACGGCCAGTGAGAGAGTGGTGGACAACACAGTACCATAGCACAATCCTTGCGCCACCCTATCCGGGTAATGGAAGCATTTGTACCTCATACTATTTCCTCACATAAACCAATTTTAATCTTATTTTCTAATCTTTAAAGGCTTCTGATAGTTGTTGATGAAGCATGCTTAGTAGGACCAAAACTTGAATCTTTAGAGCCTAAGTCTTTAGAGTCTTCAGAACTTGTTCATCCATAACCTTGTCTTTAGAGTCTTCAGCACTTGGTCTTCAGAATATTTGTCTTCAGAATCTTTAGAACTTGTTCTTTTAGAACCTTGTCGTCAGAATTTTCAGAGCTTGGACAACACAATCTCAGAGCTAAAGAAGTCTCTTGAAGCTCTTCCACAAGAATCACGATCAGAAGCTCTATCACTAACGTTCATCAGAATCGTTGTTACAGAAGCATTCTAGAACTTGATTGAGTCTTTGTAAACACCACTGGTTTCTTCCACAGTCAGAGTATGTTGAGTTCGGAACCTGATGACGTCACACGCCTTTTCTTCAGAGTTAGAACCTGTTAGCAAAAGCTACACATTAGACAGAAACCGTTAGAATACTAAATTGTTCTCTAAGATATCATGTAATGTTATCATCAAAACATCAGGGCAGATGTATAACCAAAACTTGTTCTTACAACACTCACAACTATCCTCCACAATTCTTTCTGATTTATAACATAATAAGGTAGAGTTGGTAGAAACATTAACAATGCATTCTCAAAAACAGTATAACATTTGCAAAGTGAACAATGCGGAAGAGAGTGTTAACATGACTACATTTTGGTTGCAGTCAAAACAAAAAGAACAGAAGACAGTTGAATCATGACTGAAAAATAAGTCAGCATAGTTAGAGTTGGAAAAATATATCTTTTAGTAAAAAAAAAATTTTGAACATCAAATTCTCCATTTTGAACACATGGCAATTCATAAGATGGAGGCAGTTTCTTTGTTTTACATTTAGAATATTTCTTTTTGTTTATATTAATTTTCAGTTTAGAATACTGATTAGTTTTTTTCACAAACATATTTTAATTTGTTGTATGTCAACTTACATAACTATCATGCTACCTACTATTGAAAAAAAGGCTTATTAAATAAAATGGTTATATTATAAAATTATTATACTTAATAAGTGTGCATCATTTTAAACAATCCTTATAGGTAAAGATATTTAATTAATTTATATATTTATATGAAATGGACGACTGTATCAAAGGGTGGCATTGCCATGTGCAAGCTGTTGCTTTTCATATACAAGTTTTTTTATAAAATATTTTAGCAATATGAAGGGCTTGAAAAATTCGTGAGTGTTTTCGGTTTGAAAGAACCTTTCATTCCTGATTTGACACAATCTTCTATAATTAATTTATGCCATTTTGTTTGGAACACTGCATTTAAATATTTCCAAACTAATATATTTATATAATCTCTCATCCCATCTTCAGAGAGTTCTCACTACAATGTGTATTTTTAAATATATTTTTGTTTACGGAAGTAAGTGTATTTTTGAAAATAATTTTTTTTATTTAATATTGAATTGTTCTGTAAATTTATTTGTGGATTTTTTTTTTAAAGTTGTTTAAACGGTTTTATATATATATATATATATATATATATATATATATATATATATATATATATATATATATATATAAAATAATTCAATGTTAAATAAAAAAAATGTATGTTCGATGATACACCTCTAAAAACAAAAAAACAAAAAAACAATAAAATTTTATTAAATACCTAAGAGTATTGTAGGATGAATTGAGATATTTCTATACTTATCTATCTACATTCAAGAAAATACTTATATGGACACAGCTACACCACCTGGATTTACACACAACCAATCACATATTTTTATTAATTAAATAATAAAACTAAAATTATCTCTCTCCTCCATTATCACAACCACCCTCTATGTTGGCAATTAAAAACGAAATTAAATTTTAAATAAATTTAAATTCTCTCTCTTCTTATTGGTTGTTCCTAAATATATGGATTTAGGTCCGTGTCCATGCAAGAATTGCTCATTCATTCAAAAGTACACGTATTAAAATTTTATTGAGTAGTTGCTTATAGTAATGAGGTACATAAATAATTTATTTATTTTTTTCTAAACGGATAAATATTCGTAGAAGCATTGTATAGATGCTATGGAAAATAAGTAAGAAAAAAGACTCGTAAAATTGTATAATGTAAGTTTATAGGAGAAGATTTTTCCCAAGATAACTAAATAAAAAGATAAAAAAAGATGTATCATTTTTATTCTAGAGTCCAAAGCCATGTATTGTTATAGGCACGTCCGAACAAAGAACAAGATATACAACACTCTTAAACAAAAGATGTACTAGTTTTAAGCCAACTTATGCATTTTTCATCATCTCCATCAATATTCTCTTCTTTCCTCTCGTTTCTCTCTATCTCTCTCATAATTTCATTCTCTCTCTTAATTAATTTTATATCTTTTAACCAGTGTTTTAAAAATCGGATCGGACCGGCCAGTCGGACCGGTCGAATCGGGAACCGGCCAGATAACCGGTCTGATTAAATAGCTGGATCGGGAATGTCATTGAACCGGTGTGAACCGGTCAAAACCGGTGTAAATCGCTAAAACCGGCAGTTTTTGTGAATGAGTTGTTTAAATGCATTTAAAAAAAAAATTAAAACAATGGCATTTTAACTATTTTAATTAAAAATTAAAATAAAAAATAAAATATATAAAATAAAAAAATGGTTGTAGATGCGGTTTATTTTGTTACAATGTTGATATTGAAGAAGGAGATCCCAACATTGAAACAATTTTTCTTTTATTGAAATGAAATTTAGTAGACAATAGAATTATTTGGTTATAAATTATTCAATTAAATTATGTTGCGATTAAACTTTTGTTTATATTTTATAATTATGTACTATTTGATTGTGTGTGATACCTATGTGTAAAATTTCAATTTAAATTATGAACTTGTGATTTTTTTTATAATATGATGTTTTCAAAAAATTTAAGTACTAGTTATATTTTGTAGGGACTGAATCATCCGGTTCGACAGATTTTACACCTATATAATTTTGTTATAACGACCGGTCTATTCAACTGAGTTATCCAATTTAACCCGGTTTAGTCATGCGGTTCGACCAGTGACCCAGTGGTTCGACCAATAAACCAGTAACTCAGTACCCTCACCAGTTTGATGTCCGGTCCGGTTTTTAAAACACTGCTTTTAACGATGAATGAGAGTGAAATTAAGTGAGATCGAGGAGAATGAGAGAGAAAGAGATAATATTGATGTTGAGGATCCAAGTCCGTACTAATTGAATTTTAGGATGTATTTTATCGGTTTCCGTAAAAATATGTTGGTCTAGTAGAAACAATTAGAGAATTTAAATTTGTTTATTCCGAAGAATTGTTAAGTATTTAGTCAAATAAGAGTCCTAGTTTATAGGATATTTGTTAATTGATTTAGTCAAGTTTGTTTCCTTATTTCTAACTAGAAGTGGGTTGTAGTTTGTTACACCACGTTCGTTCTTGTTACATCTAACATTCTGGTATCAAGAGCAGTGACCTAAGAGATGGGTTCGGAAGCAAATTTTGCAGCAGCCTCCATTCCGAAGTTCGACTGTGTTTACCCAGAAATTTGGTAAACAAACGCTATTTTTTTTAAAGGTTGCTTTGTGGAATCTACTAGTAAATTCCATGATTTATTTCTATGTTCTTGTTTTGTGTAACTTTGACTCGTATTAGATGCAGAAAACTTGAATGTAAATGAGGAAAACAATACATAATTTTAAAACTTGACTGATGAAATAAAGGCATTAAAAGAAAGCAATAAATGCATGTAAAGGACAATGGAATGTTAAAATGATTGCATAATAATTAATCTGGTATGCATACGTACATTCCCAAAAAATTACAATCATTTCTCATTTTCTGTGCAGAGATTGAATTTTGTCATTTGTAATGTAGAAATACGGACCCCTAAACTACTAACATTAACTTGCTTAAATAGGAATTCTAAAAAGTAAAATGTCCTAACGGTCGACTAATCACATGTCGACACGTGTTCCATCCATGCAGCCTTGTCCTTGGGAAAAACGTGTTTCTGACAAGAAACTGCCCAAAAACCGTCTATTTTGAACCTAAGGAACTTTCGACTTCAAAGCCAGTTTAATTTCTGAAATAACTTAAGTCTTTTATTTCGCTAAGTATTTCAAAGGCTCTTCCAGTCGATGACCCATGATACCGAGTCGAACACCTTCGACTAAAAACTTTAAGCCTCCTTTTTTCTTATTTTAATGACATGCTCATAAAATAGGAAGTCGGAATCTTTAGGTTACAAACTGCCCCCCCAAAAGGCAACTTTCGACTAAAATGAAGAAAGAGAAAGTTGGCGTTTTGCATTCTTCAATATTTCGACTTTCCAAGTTCTGCCAACGCCATAATTGCACTATGATTCCCAATGCATTAATCATTACTTAAATCCTAGGTAGTGGGCTATTAACTGTTTCTCCCACTTCCTTATTTCATTTTCCAAGAAAAATTATCTGAAACGACGTTTACTTCCATTACTTTCTCTTGCTGACATCATGCTCAGATTTTTCTTCTTATAAAAACCCTTTCTCTTCATTTTTCAACTTCTTCTTCTTCTTCACGCATACAAATTTTCCAGCCTTCAAATCTCTGCATTCAAATTTTTCAACCTTCAAAACACTTTCCAACTTTCACCTATGGCCAACTCCACCATTTATGACACTGGTTCCAACCCTTTGGCTGCAATCATCTCTCGTGAAGATGAAGAAAAGGCCTAGAGAATGTTCCTCAACCTTATGTCAATGAAGCCAAAGTTACCATTTGGAAAAACCAAATGTTAATCCCGTTTCAAGCTGCTTACAAACTCTTGGCATTTTTAGGCCCATACCCAGATCACCACCGTTCGCATCCTAGAATGGTTCAAAAATTCTTTCCCGCCTTTTTGTCTACCATGCCTGTGGCATTTGAAAAGAATCGTCAACTGGACATGAAGTTTATAAATCCTGCTATGAGGGTCTTCCGTTCGACTCCTCCTCTAGGAAACAAGGATTTTCTGGCTTGGCTCAACAAAGTTCAAGAAAAGAAACACCAAAGGTGGGAGGAATTGGGGATCTTCGACGCTATCCAACTCTCAAGGACTGCTCATAGGGTAAATCCTAGCATGCTTCTTGCCTCAATCTTTTTCTAGGAAGGTTCAACCAACACCTTCCACTTCCCTTGTGGAATGATGACTCCCACTCTCTTCGAAGTGGCTGCTATTACAGGGCTTTCGCCTCTAGGGGAATTTTTCGACCCAACCCTTCTGACAGAGATGGAGTTCAACTTTGGTAATGCCACCATCACAAAGTACATCCAGGATCATCACATCAAGGATTCGCCTGAGGCCTCTGACAAAGAGCAAGTGGCTTTCCTCACCTACTGGTTATCATACTACCTGTTTTTCCCGGGATCTCTCCAGATTGCAAAAGCCTATATCCCCATGGCTATTCAAATTCACGAGGGTCGAAAAATCTCTCTCGGTAAGCTCTTACTAACATACCTTTATCAAAATCTAGGTCTAGCCTCTTTAAGACTAAAACACCTTCATGAAACCACCAAACAACTCTCCTTACCAGGACCTTACTGGCTTTTACAACACTGGCTAAATGCCACTTTCGAATCTCACATTGGTTTCACCGTCTCACCAGCCATTCTTGAGGTTATGCACGACCGGAGAGTCGACGGCATCAAACTGGCTTTGTAGACTCCTCAATGTGAGTCTAATAAAACGAACTTCTTTAAGTTCATAAAACTCTTTTCAGAATTTAAAACATTCCTCGCATCGATGGCTCCATTCTTCAATAGGTGTTTTGGACCCAGTTGGTTTAGGGCCATCTTCCCTGGCAGCACCCCAACAACTCGTGCTTATTTGAATGCCATTTGGGCAACTTTTATAACTCCAACCTTGTTATCATACCGAATAGAATCGATTGGTAAATGTTATGGGTTTACAGGCTATCAGTCTAACTTAGTGTCTCGACAATTTGGCCTAAGCCAAATGCCGCCAAAAAGCCCTTTTGCTCATGAGACTGGCATTTGCTGTTCTGGAAGACCCTTCAGCTCAAGAAATCATGTCGACTGTCTGAAATTCCACAATAGACAATTCTTGGAACTTCCTACCTTCATTTTTCAAACCTCATATTTGACAAACAAAGAATTTAACGACTGGTGGAATGCATATTATCAACTATTTGCCGACAAATTAAAGAATGCCTTCGAGAAATTGGAGGATCGACTGAATATGAGTAAGTTCTTTTCCAACTTCGACCTTTCTTCAGGTAACAACCCCGCTGACGAAGTCGAAGGACCTACAACCAGATAGGTATTACTATCTTATTGTATAATTATCTCTATTCCTTTCTTTGAACTAACCCTAAATTATCATTTTCAGGGTCGAAAACGTCAGAGCAATTCAAACACTACCACTCTTGTTAAGAAATCCAAAACAAACACAATGAGAAAGGTAATCCTCTTTAGTTGATTATTTTTATTTGAGAAACTATTCTTAATAATCATGCATATTTTTGTATTTCTAGTTGATTGTCAGTGATGATTCTGAGGAAACTAATTCACCTCAAAATGACGAAGGTGGAAATTTCTCTCGACCTCCTGCTCCAACTCCAGCAAAGAAGAAAAAGACTACCAAGAGACCTCCTCCAAAAGTTGTCAAAAAACAATCAGAACCAACTACGTCAAAGGCTTCAACTGAGGTAAGATTTTATTTCTACTTATCACCTCTTCAACTATGTCTTCTTTTAACATACGAATACTTTGCCTGTAGAAACCTCTCGTATTCTTGGATCTTATCGAGGATTCTCCCAAAACGGGTGAGACAATTGTCAAAGCAGCTCCAGAAACAACCAGTATCCCCAGTCCACAAAGGACAGATGCTTTTGAGAGTACTGCTGACTCGACTAACACTCCTCCAGGTCAACCTGAAAAACCTGCGAATGTCACTCCAACACCAACTCAAGGAACCCCTGAAATGATTCCCCAGGACCCCAACAACAACAAAAAATCAATTCTCTCTCTAGTTCATACCAAGGACAATGCTCAACCTTTTGTCGAGACCATTGCTTCGATTCCCCGTATTGAAACAAGCATCCTAATTATTCAAATTGATTCTCAACCCCAGCAAAATATCAACATTGAAGATGACAAATCCAACATTTCTCTCAATCAGACAGAAATTTTGAATTTGAAGAAGACTAATCCTTCAGAGGCCTTATTGCGTTTGCAGAAGCTTAGGGAAACTTCGCCTGTCAAAAATCCTACCATTCAATCGACTGTTCCAAGAGATGAGATCGAAGCTCCCCTTGTGTCTTTGATTTCTCAACTCCGTGATTAAGCCTGATTTCTTAATTGTTCTTGAAGAGTCTGATTCTCTTGGTGGAGAAATAAGGAAAATCCTGGATCAAATCATTAAGGCACCACTTCCTGTTCCCATTGCTCATTACTTCTTCGACTTTGAAGCTTATTTCGACCAACTCTGGAGAGATCTTGTTAAAAGAAGAAATATTAATCTTCAAGTGAAGAACAAAGTTATTGAGATGAACAGGGAATGGGATTTTAGTATTGTTTCTGCTAAGAAAGTTGGAGAGCTTTAAGACAAGGTTCAGAAATATTCTGACAAAGAGAAGGCTATCAAAAATAAGATCTCCGACTATCAGGCTCAAATCAATGAACTTAACAAGAAAATAATTGAGCTTCAAAAGGAAAAGTCTGATCTGGCAGAAGTCAAAAGTATTCCCTCTTCTGAAATCATCAACCAGGACCTGTAAGGCATTGATCATGGCGAAAAAGCCTTGAAACTTAAAGACACCATCCACTCCCTCAAGCATGGATTAGCTCGACTCAATACTAAGCTTGGCTTTGAGTCGACCAATAGCAGACTTCAAGGAAAAATTTCCTGTTTTTTAGATTATTGTCTGTTCCTTTCTTTTATTAAGAACAATATTTTGTAACGCCTAGCCGTGTGTTTGGCCATATTTAAACTAATTTTCTTATGTTTCTGTTATACGAATTTCCTGAAGTATTGGTTTATATCTTTTCAATTATTTCCCGTTTACCCTTAGGATTCATAGATCCATGCTTAACTCTTCGATCTCATAAGCATTATTCGTAAAAATTTGCACAATTTTAAATGGTCCTTCCCAACTTTGTGACCATTTACCTAATGATTTATTCTTGTGATCCATAGGTAAAATCACTTTCCATACGTAATCATTTATTGCAAATGTTTTCAACTTTACCTTTTTATTATAAGCTTTCGCCACCTTTTTCTTTTGTTTAACCAACCTATCTAAGGTTGTTAATCTTTCTTCGTCCAGATCCACCAATTCATCCAACATCATATTCCAATATTGATCCATAAGGATATTGTTCTGTCTTTGAATTCTGGATGATTGTAGATGAATTTATACAGGCAACACAACATCATGCCCAAAGGTTAGACGAAACAGAGTAGTATTTGTTGCTTCTTTTGGGGAAGTTCGACATGCCCACAAAATCTGGTCGAGCGTTTTATGCCAATTCTTTGGTTTTCTTCCCACATGTTTTTGTATGAAGTTTATAATTACTTTATTAGCTGCCTCGACCTGACCATTAGCCTGAGAATAATAAGGGGTTGATGTCAATAATTTGAACCCTGTTTCGACTGCAAAATCTTGCATCTTTCGACTAGTGAAAACTGACCCCAGATCAGTAGTAATAGTTTCTGGTATCCCATATCTAAAAATAATGTGTTTTTTTATGAAACTAATCACAGTCTCCTGATCGACATTGACTAACGGGATTGCCTCTATCCACTCCGTGAAATAATTTATCCCTACTAAAATGTACTTATGTTATTTCGACGAGGCAGGTCTAATTTCCCCTATTAAGTTTTAAGCCCATCCTCGAAAAGGCCAAGGCTTAATTATTGCATGTAACTCACTTGCTGGCACATGCTGAATACCTGAAAATTTCTGACACTCTTGACACCCTTTTGCAAACTCAATGCAATCTCTTAGCATTGTTGGCCAGTATAGTCCTTGTCTAAACAACAACCATTTCATTTTATGACCTGACTGGTGAGCTCCACAAGCGCCACTATGAACTTCTGAGACTGCCATATATGCTTCGGCTTCGCTTAGGCATTTTAACAATATACATTTTGCAGTCTTTTTATATAATTCATTTCCCAATATTACATGAATTAGAGCCCTATATTTAACCTTTCGACCAGTTATCCCGACCAGATTATTTAAATATTGCACCAATGGCCTTTGCCAATCTGAATCTTGCATATTATCGATGGCAAAAATTTCACCAATTCCTACTAAATCAACATCAACTTCGTCAATACCTTAATTTATCTCCCCAAGTTTTGCTATCGATAATTGGTCTGGATGACCACAAATTGGCCCCTCTTTTTCCTTTACTTCGACTAATTCTTCTAGTCTATTTTTGGAAACTCTATATCCTTAAGCAATTTGTGTCAACTCATTTGCTGCACAATTCTCAGCTCTTGGTACATGGATTACGTTAACTAACTCAAATTTCTCCAACAAACTAATGCATAATAAATGATTAAATTCTCTTTTATACATTTATATTCCCTTTTATCTATCAAATTACAAGTTCAGAATCACCTCTTATCTCGACTTGAGTTGCCCCCAAATCTAAAAGAGCTCTTAATCCAGTAATCAAAGCTTCATATTCCACTTCATTGTTGGAACATACTTCACTGATTCGATACCTAAATTTGGTTGGAATTCCCTGAGGAGAAATGATCAACACTCCAATACCTGCACCATTTTTATGACTGGAACCGTCGAAGTACAGTCGCTATTGAAGCTGGTCGACTGTATTTTCTGACATTTCGACTATTCCATGATCCACAATGAAATCTGCCACAATTTGTCCTTTCATGGTTTTCAAAGGGACATACGGTAAAGAATACTCGGTTAATGCTAATGCCCATTTACCAATTCTACTCTGCAAAATGGGTTTGGATAGCATGTGTTTGATAATATCATAATCAGACGAAACGTACACATCAACAGGTTTTATATATTGCTTCAATTTATTACATGAGAAGTACAAGCATAAACATAACTTTTCAATATCACTGTTGTCGCACGCTCGCGAAATGTGAACAGAGTCGCCACCAATATATTTATCCCAAAGAGGGAAAGGAATATCAGAAAACCTAACAAAGGGAGGAACAGGGTCTTGCGACCAGAGAATCAAGGTACGGGAGTCGGTTACGCAAGGGGAAGGTGCTAGCACCCCTCACGCCCATCGTACTCGATGGTATCCACCTACGTTTGTTGCTATCTAAAGGGTGTATAAATCTAAAGCTTAATTACTAAGGGAATGCATGCAAATGAAAGAAAAGAAACACGGGGAAAATAAGATTTTTAAATAGTTGTGCTCGCTTAGGCCCCGCGACCCAATGCCTACGTATCCTTTTCAGGAATCAGAGCGTCGTAGTTCGGCTCTTTAGTTTTTGTTTGTTTTTGTGTTTTTTAGTGGACGGAGTTACATTCGCACTCCGCTGCTCGACCTCTGGAGTCTTAAGCTGGGAATGGAGCGGAAATAACGTGTCCGATTAAAGAATGCATCGGAGGCGAGATAGAGAAAAGAGTTTGAGCGTTCAAGTGGCACCCTAAAGCAAGGGAGACTCAAGTTGCTCTTTGGTTTGTGTTTTTTAGAAATTGGGAACTTACGCTCGAATGGTTCCCTAAAGCAAGGGAGATCCAAGCACTCGAATGATTCCCTAAAGCAAGGGAGATTCAAGCTTCCATTCCCTTTTTAATGATTTTCACTTTTTTATTAATGTTTTATTAAGTGTTTTATTTGTATTTTTTAAAGGGATTTTATTTTGATATTTATTAGATGTTTTAATGTTGAAAAGGAAAAGAAACTAGCCTAAGTATGAAGGGAATTTCTACCTAATGTTATCATGGTTTCTACCTAAAGTTAGGATTAAAGGAGACATGAAAATAAAGATCACAATTAGAAGTCAACAAGTAGGATACATGAAAATAGTACAAGAGCATGAAATAGAACAAGTCAAAATATAGCACAAAAGTGAATTAAAAGTACTATTATTTTTATGTTGATTTTTATGAGAGGAATTGAATTACAAGTCAAGCAAAAAGACTAAAAACAAATAGCCTAAAAACTAATATTTTTTGTGATTATTTTTATATGACAAAAATTGTATTAAAGGTTTAAAATGATAGGAGAAAATTAGTATTTTTATTGCCAACAAGGGAACAAAACTAATATTAAAAACTCTAAATTCTAATTAAGGGAAAAAGGATGAACAAGGGGTGTACATTGAATTGGTGGTGTAGTTAGCAGGAACAAGGCGCAGGGCCCAGAGAACTGGCCCCAAACAGATTTTTGTATGCAAAGAAAAAGGGGAGTACACGGGCTCAGTGGGAGGTTTTTGTAGCAATCAGGCCCAAGGGAGATTTGTGATCCATCAGATTTCAGATTAATTATTAAAATAAAAAACAATTAAAACAATAAAACAAGATAATTGAAAGAGGAAATTAAGGTTGATCTTGTGTACCGATTGAGCTTTCTTCGTCCTTACTAGGGGTGTTCGTGGTTCAAGAACTGCACTGAACTGAACCAAATTAGTGGTTCAGTTCAATTTTTAAAAACCACTTTAATAAAAAACCAATTAACTGTTATAACAGTTCCAATTCAGTTTTAAATTGGTTTTAAACCAGATTGTATTTATAAACTGGTTTACAATCAATTTCTAATTATAAACTGGTTTAATCCAGTTTATAATTAAAAGTCAAATTTATTTTATAAATTATTTTCAAAATTGTATTTTTTTTAAATTTATATCCCTCTCTTTTATATATATATATATATATATATATATATATATATATATATATATATATATATATATATATATATATATATATATTGGTTTCTATTTGTAACTAAATCTATTATTGTCAGATGTTTCCTATGATGAAATTTATTGAAATAAAGAAATTAGAAAGGATGCTCTTATATTTATTTATCTGCAAATCAAACAAATGGCCAACATCATTCAAGGATATTTGAACTGCAAGATCTGTTGAATGTTCTTCGGTATTTTAGTTTTGATTAATGTATGTACTAATGATGAGGCTATTGGATTTGTTTTTATTGCGTCTTTGAATTTTGAGTTATTTGTGCAATGTGAGAGCCTTTGCCAATGAAGATTGAGAGACACAAACCTAGAATCTAGAATGAACCATTAATTTTGTCTCATATTTTCGATAAAATTTGATTTTTTGTTTTTTTTTTGAAAAACTCATTTTTTTCATATTTACAAATAACTTAATTTTTATGTGTTTTTGAAAACTCAATTTTTCATTTTTTTTATAAAAAACTTAATTTTTTTTATTTCGGAAAAAATTGATTTTTTCGTATTTTTCGAAAAACTCAATTATTTGTATTTTAGAAAATTCGATTTTTTTTTCGAAAAAACTCGATTTTTTGTATTTCTAAAAAATTCGATTTTTCGTGTTTTCGAATACTTGATTTTCATTTTTTTTCGAAAACACTCGTTTTTTCATATTTATGAAAAATTCGATTTTTCGTATTTCTAAAAAATTGGATTATTTATTTTTCTGAAAAACTCGATTTTTTATACTTTCAAAATACTATTTTTTTAATTATTTAAAGTTTTAAGTAAAAATAATTTATTGAATCATAAAAATAGTGAATATATTTTTCTGATATTTTTTTTAATTTTCCAAGAAAAAATTAATTTTAGATTTTTTTAATTTTCAGAAAAATAAATATTTTTTAAAAAAATATTTTTTTCTGCTAAATTATTATTATTGGTTTTAGGACAAAATTAATATTTTCGAACCGGTTTATAAAACGAAACTGGTTCTAAACCGGTTTTAAACTGAAGTTGAATTGTTTAAATTAAATGGTGCAGTTCACTAACCATTTAAATGGTTCAGTTTTTTAATAGTGCAATGCAATTCAGTTCTAATATACAATTCAGTTAACCACATTTTTGAACACCCCTAGTCCTTACTCACTCAAAGCGGCGGCGATATCGCCCTCTCCGACGAGGTTCTTCTCTTCCTCTCTGTCATGAGCAAGAAAGCGCAACGGAAACCTCCACTCTCAGCCTTACTCTATCGTACCGTCTTTCGACTCAATCTCGGATTCGCTCTCTCCGCGCAATAGATTCTTCAGGAAGACTCAACGGCTGCTCCAATAATCTTGACGAGGATGAATGATGTCTGAAGCCTCGATTCGACTGAGAAATAATCTTGTTTGGATTTTGACCGTGGTGAAGATCTATGGCCGAGCTTCCTTCAAAGATCCATGTAGTCGAGGTGGTGATGAGAAATCCAGAGAAAGCTTCAAGAACCGGTAAGCTTCGATTCTGTTTTCTTCCTCTCCTTCTGCATTTTCTGTTTCTCAACTCGTGATGGCGACACGTTGTTGCTGTTTGCTGATATTGTTTGCAGAGAAAACTCAGAGAATTGGAGGAATGGAGCGTGGGGATAAAGTGGAGATTCTGGAGAAATGATAGAGAGTGAATCGAGAACAGAGATGGTGATTGAAGAAGGTGAGTGAAGTTGAATGTTGAAGGTGAAGGCGATGAAGAGTGAGAGATTGAAGGTTGAGGAATGGTGAAGATGATGAATGTTCTGAGATGAAGTGTGTGAAGAGTGGTTGAAAAGTGATAAAGAAGTTGCAGAGTGGAGAGTTGAAGATGAATGAAGTGGATGATGAAGGGTGAGAAGTGAAAATTCGTGGAGGAGATGGAAACAGAGAAACAAATGGTGGAGAAGAGTGTGAAGAAGCCAGAAGTGGTGGAGGCTGAAGATTATATAGGTTAGTCCTTATCTCTTTTCTGTTATGATTTAGTTGAATTCTGTTAGAGGTTGGTTGAGGTTGTTGAAATCAGTTAGGGAATGTTAAAATTGTTGGTTAGTTACATTGGTTCAAAGTTTGGTAGTTAGAAACTGTTATATAGGTGGTTAGAGGTGGTTTAGGTTAGTTATGAATGTTAGGAAGTTAGTTGATTCTGTTAGTGAATTATAACTGAATCGGTTAGGTGGTTGAAGGTTATAAAAAGTTAGTTTCTGTTATAGGTTATAACTGACCGTTAGTTTCAGTTAGTTGGTTATGAAAACAGTTGGAAGGGTTTAGAAATTCTGGTATGAATATGCATTGGGTCTGAATTTGGTAAAAATATATGGATGAATGGTATTATGATTGTGCAGGGCTGACTGTTTAGTATTTGTTGTTCTGAATTTTTGGAATGCTTTGTAACAGGTTTGGTGGTTTGAAGAAGGAGCTTGGTGTATGTGGTCATGTATGAGGCATAGCATGATATGGCATTGGAATTGAAGGATTCTAGAAGAGATGGGGAAGCTTGGAAGTAAAACATTAGCTATCTAGGTTTATATTCCTTTTTTGTACATAATGTAAAGAGTTAGAATGGTGTAATCTTGTGGAGTATAGATACTTGTAGATGTGTGTTTGAACAAGAATGATAGACATTTAGACCTTTGGGTATGTCATGAAATTTTTTGGATTTTTTATAATGGAATTTGAATTGTGAAATATGATGTGATGAACTCTTGAACTTGTAAATAATGTGTATTTTTGTAATCTTCAATTGTAATGTATGTTGGGTTTCTTTGGAGAATGTTGACCTTTGTAATGAACTTTTAATGGGAATATCTTCCTTATGGACAAACATGCATAACACTTGAGTAAGGTCATAAAATCTTGATAAATACCCTTTTGAAATATCTCTTGACAATTCTTCGATTTTCATAGGAGAATGCTTCCAAACTAATGGATAAATTATATTTGCGTCTTAAAGAAACCTTAACTTCAAATTGAACCTTTAGACACCTAATGTCTTGATGATCCTCACTTTACTCAAAAGAAAAACCTCTTGGTTTAAATAGCCCAAATGATGGAACCTTTGAATAGCACTTGAATGGAGAAACCCTAATCAATGATATCCTTGATCTCTGTGCTAAGCTATTGATTAATGATGCATGAGTTAGATGATCTAATGGATGGTATGCGGATGGTTGAGAATTATACGCCAATTATAAATAAATTAAGATGGACAAATTTTAGGGTGCAACAGCTGCCCCTATTTAATCATCTTAAACCTGAAGGTGAGATTGGCGTTAGCCTTTCGAGCAACCAAGGTGGAAGAAGATTAAATACCAAGTGAACCTGAAAATTTGCCTGATGAGAGATAGGATCCACTGGGGAAAAGATGGTGTCAACTCCACTGAGGAATAATGTATCAACTCTGGATTGAACGAATTAACTCTGGGTTAGAAATGAAATAGAACTCAACTCTGGGTTGAAGAAGAAAAGTAGGGAGATCAACTCTGGGTTGAACAAGAAATTGGGTAATAACTGTGGGTTGAAAGAGGAAAGATGAACAAATAGAAATACCCGTCAACTCTGGATTGAATGAGAAATAAGAAGAGATACTCGTCAACTCTGGGTTGAATGGAAAGAGAAATAATCAATTCTGGATTGGACAAAGGATAACCGTCAACTCTGGGTTGAGTGGGAAAGAGAGATAATTAATTCTGGATTGAACAAGGGATAACCGTCAACTCTGGGTTGAGTGGGAAAGGACAAAAGATCAACTCTGGGTCGAATAAAAGAAAACCGTCAACTCTGGGTTGAGTGGAATAAGAGAAAAGATAACCGTCAACTCTGGGTTGAGTGGGAATAGAAATTAACAAGGGATAACCGTCAACTCTGGGTTGAGTGGGAAAAGAAGAAAAAATAACCGTCAACTCTGGGTTGAGTGGGAAAGTCAAAAGATAGCCGTCAACTCTGGGTTGAGTGGGAAAGACAAAAGATAACCGTCAACTCTGGGTTGAGTGGGAAAAGAGAATAATCAATTCTGGATTGAATAAAAGGATAACCGTCAACTCTGGGTTGAGTGGAAAAAGAACAAGATAACCGTCAACTCTGGGTTGAGTGGGGAAAGACAAAAGATAACCGTCAACTCTGGGTTAAGTGGGGAAAAGGAAAGGATCAACTCTGGGTTGAAATAAGGATAACCGTCAACTCTGGGTTGAGTGGGAAAAGAAATGGATCAACTCTGGGTTGAATAAAAGGTAACCGTCAACTCTGGGTTGAGAGGGAAAAGATAATTAACTCGGGGTTAAAAGATGAACGGGAAATCAACTCTGGGTCGAACACAAAAACATCAACTCTGGGTTGAAAAGGGGATAACTGTCAACTCTGGGTTGAGTGGGAAGAGATAATTAACTCGGGGTTAAAATATGAGAGGAAAGTCAACTCTGGGTTGAACAAAAAACATCAACTCTGGGTTGAAGAAAGATGAACATGATTGACTATGGGAGATGACACCACAATAGTAACTCTGAGTGATCCAGTGGAATATCAATTGAATGTTGTGTAGGGAACCCATCTGATGAATAACTTGGCTTATGCTTCACATGCAATATTTGATTTGTTTTATGCACTTCTGGAGATGCAATGCAATGAATTCTATATGCAGTATACTGATTGATCAGGGTTTCTGCTTTGTGTGGGGAATAGATTGTTAGAACAAGATTTGTTCTTATCAATTATCTTAGTTTTGATGATAACAATAATATGAATTTTGCTTAAGATAATATGGTACTCTAATCCAATGCAATTTCCCTTTCAGGAAATATATAAAGAGTACGCATAATTCAGCGCTCAGAAGATGTGTCTCAAATGGTTCAGCATGCAACATCAGAACATGGTCTGGCAAGACATCAGAAGATGGTCGAAGCAGAATCAGAACATGGGTCTATGGAAGCATCAGAAGAACATGAGATCAGAAGCACTGAAGATCAGAAGATGGTATCACGCTCAGAAGCACTTCAAGGTCAGAAGATCAGAAGATGCTGTGCACCAAGCTGTTTGACTCTGATGATATTCAAACGTTGTATTTACAAACATCAGATCAGAAGGAAGTACAGGTGGCAGACTACGCTGACTGACAAAAGGAACGTTAAAAGCTACTAAAGGCTACGTCAGTAGACACAGCGTGAACAAGGCTCGAGGTAGTTGACAAAAGCGTATAACATTAAATGCGATGCTGTACGGAACACGCAAAGCATTAAATGCACTCAACGGTCATCTTCTCAACGCCTATAAATATGAAGTTCTGATGAGAAGCAAGGTTAACGATTCTGCACCAAAAACAACTTATATCAAACTTGCTGAAACGCTGCTCAAATCTAAACTCAGAATCTTCATCTTCATCAACTCACTACATTGCTGTTGTAATATTTTAGTGAGATTAAGCTTAAACGTTAAGAGAAATATCACAGTTGTGATTATCGCTTTTAAGAAGCATTTGTAAACTCTTGAATTGATTACATTAAGTTGTAAGAAACTAGAGTGATCGTGTGATCAGTATACTCTAGGAAGTCTTAGCAGTTGGCTGAGCAGTTTGTAACTAGAGTGATCGTGTTGATCAGAATACTCTAGGGAAGTCTTAGGAGTGAACTAAGCCTAGAGTGATCGTGTTGATCAGTAGACTCTAGAAAAGTCTTAGAGGGTATCTAAGCAGTTGTTCCTGGAGTGATCAGTGTGTGATCAGAAGACTCTGGAAGACTTAGTTGCGGACTAAGTGGAAAACCATTGTAATCCGTGCGATTAGTGGATTAAATCCTCAGTTGAGGTAAATCATCTCTGCGGGGGTGGACTGGAGTAGCTTCGTTAACAGCGAACCAGGATAAAAATAATTGTGCAATTTATTTTTATCGTCCAAGATTTAAAGTTACACTTATTCAATCCCCCCCTTTCTAAGTGTTTTTCTATCCTTCAATTGGCATCAGAGCGCCGGTTCTAAGGTGCAAGCACTTAACCGTGTTTAGAAAAGATTCAGGAAGAGAAAAACGCTTCAGTAAAAGATGGTTGATGAAAGTGAAAAGTCTACACCTACACCTGCATCTACATCTGGCTCTGCTGAGCAATACAACGGTAACAATGGTTATACTAGACCGCCGGTATTTGATGGTGAAAACTTTGAATACTGGAAAGATAAACTGGAAAGTTACTTTCTGGGTCTAGATGGTGATCTATGGGATCTTCTGATGGATGGTTACAAACATCCAGTAAATGCCAGTGGCGTAAAGCTGTCAAGGCAAGAAATGAATGATGATCAGAAGAAGCTTTTCAGGAATCATCATAAATGTAGAACTGTTTTGCTGAATGCTATCTCTCATGCTGAGTATGAGAAGATATCTAACAGGGAAACGGCCTATGACATATATGAGTCCTTGAAAATGACTCATGAAGGAAATGCTCAAGTCAAGGAGACTAAAGCTCTAGCCTTAATCCAGAAGTATGAAGCCTTCAAGATGGAGGATGATGAAGACATTGAAAAGATGTTTTCGAGATTTCAAACTCTGACTGCTGGATTGAGAGTTCTTGACAAGGGATACACCAAGGCCGATCACGTAAAGAAGATCATCAGAAGCTTACCCAGAAGATGGGGTCCTATGGTGACTGCATTCAAGATTGCAAAGAATCTGAATGAAGTTTCTCTGGAAGAGCTGATCAGCGCCTTGAGAAGTCATGAAATAGAGCTGGACGCAAATGAGCCTCAAAAGAAAGGTAAGTCTATTGCATTAAAATCAAATATCAAGAAATGCACTAACGCTTTTCAGGCTAGAGAAGAAGATCCTGAAGAATCAGAATCTGAAGAAGAAGATGAACTGTCCATGATTTCCAGAAGGGTAAATCAACTCTGGAAGAGCAAGCAAAGGAAGTTCAGAGGCTTCAGAAGTTCAAGGAAATTTGAACGAGGAGAATCTTCTGATGAAAGAAGATTTGACAAGAAGAAGGTCATGTGCTATGAATGCAATGAGCCTGGACACTACAAGAATGAATGTCCAAATCTTCAGAAGGAAAGTCCCAAGAAAAAGTTTCATAAGAAGAAAGGTCTTATGGCAACCTGGGATGAGTCAGAAGATGATTCAGAAGATGAGCAGGCTAACTGTGCGCTGATGGCGACAGAAGATGACGGATCAGAATCTACATCAGAATCAGATTCTGAAGAGGTATTTTCTGAACTTACTAGAGATGAGTTAGTTTCCGGTCTAACTGAACTTCTGGAACTCAAGTCTCAAATTAGTCTCAAATACAAAAAGCTGAAAAAGCAATTTGAATTTGAAACAAAGAAGCTTGAGTTGGAAAATTCTGAATTAAGAGAAAAACTTTTAAAATTATCCAATAATGTTGGATCTCCTTCTGATTCAGAAAAATCCACTCCTAGTCTAAACCATATTCTGAAAGAATATGATTTAAGTTTCAGGAAGTTCTTATCTAGAAGTATTGGCAGAAGTCAGCTAGCTTCTATGATATATGCTGTGTCTGGAAACAAAAGAGTCGGCATTGGTTTTGAGGGTGAAACCCCATACAAACTTGAACCTGTTGATGAAATGAAAATTACATACAAGCCATTGTATGATCAGTTCAAGTATGGCCACTCCCATGATATTAGGCACACTTCACATGCTCAAAGTTTTCACATAACACACACCAAAAAGCATGTGACACAACCTAGGAAATATCATGAAACTCACATTAAAAATTATCATGTTGTTCCTCCTATTGCTTATAATGTTAAACCCAAGTTCAATCAGAACTTGAGAAAATCTAACAAGAAAGGACCCAAGAAAATGTGGGTACCTAAGGATAAGATTATTCCTATTGCAGATATCCTTGGCTGCAAGAAGGACAAAGCACAACATGTCATGGTACCTGGACTCTGGATGCTCACGACACATGACAGGAAGAAGGTCTCTGTTCCAAGACCTGGTGCTTAAGTCTGGAGGAGAAGTCAAGTTTGGAGGAGATCAGAAGGGCAAGATAATTGGCTCTGGAACTATAAAGTCTGGTAACTCTCCTTCCATTTCTAATGTACTTCTTGTAGAAGGATTAACTCATAATCTCTTATCTATCAGTCAATTAAGTGACAATGGTTATGATATAATCTTCAATCAAAAGTCTTGCAAGGCTGTAAATCAGAAGGATGGCTCAATCCTATTTACAGGCAAGAGGAAGAACAACATTTATAAGACAGATCTGCAAGATCTTATGAGTCAGAAGGTGACCTGTCTTATGTCTGTTTCTGAAGAGCAGTGGGTCTGGCACAGAAGATTAGGTCATGCTAGTTTGAGAAAGATCTCTCAGATTAACAAACTGAATCTGGTCAGAGGACTCCCTAATCTGAAATTCAAATCAGATGCTCTTTGTGAAGCATGTCAGAAGGGCAAGTTCTCCAAACCTGCATTCAAGTCTAAGAATGTTGTTTCTACCTCAAGGCCATTAGAACTCTTGCACATTGATCTGTTTGGACCAGTCAAAACAGCATCAGTCAGAGGAAAGAAATATGGATTAGTCATCGTAGATGATTATAGTCGCTGGACATGGGTAAAATTCCTAAAACACAAGGATGAGACTCATTCAGTGTTCTTTGATTTCTGCATTCAGATTCAATCTGAAAAAGAGTGTAAAATCATAAAGGTCAGAAGTGATCATGGTGGTGAATTTGAGAACGGATCATTTGAAGAATTCTTCAAAGAGAATGGTATTGCCCATGATTTCTCTTGTCCTAGAACTCCACAGCAAAATGGGGTTGTAGAACGAAAGAATAGGACTCTGCAAGAAATGGCCAGAACCATGATCAATGAAACTAATATGGCTAAACATTTCTGGGCAGAAGCAATAAACACTGCATGCTATATTCAGAATAGAATCTCTATCAGACCTATTCTAAATAAGACTCCCTATGAATTGTGGAAGAATAGAAAGCCCAACATTTCATATTTCCATCCTTTTGGATGTGTATGCTTTATTCTGAACACTAAAGATCATCTTGGTAAGTTTGATTCCAAAGCTCAAAAGTGTTTCCTTCTTGGATATTCTGAACGCTCAAAAGGCTACAGAGTATACAATACTGAAACATTGGTTGTAGAAGAATCAATCAATATCAGGTTTGATGATAAGCTTGGTTCTGAAAAACCAAAGCAGGTTGATAATTTTGCAGGTTATGATATTGACATATCAGAAGTTGTTGAGCCAAGAAGCAACGCATCAGAAGCAGAACTTCTCAGAAGCAAAGAATCTGAAGATCAAGTATCAGCTTCTCTGGAGGATCTAAGTATTTCTGAAGAACCATCTGTCAGAAGATCATCCAGACTCATCTCTGGTCATTCAGAAGATGTCATTCTTGGAAAGAAGGATGATCCAATCAGAACAAGAGCATTCCTTAAGAACAATGCAGACTGTCAATTAGGTCTTGTATCTTTGATCGAGCCAACTTCTGTTGATCATGCTCTAGAAGATCCAGACTGGATAATTGCTATGCAAGAAGAACTGAATCAGTTTACAAGGAATGATGTTTGGGATCTTGTTCCTAGACCAGATGGATTCAATATAATCGGCACAAATTGGGTCTTCAGAAACAAGCTCAGAATGAGAAGATGAGAAATTCTTACGTATGAGTATCCTTTGATATGAAATTTTTTTTAAGAAGTTCTGATAGAAATCAATTAGAAATTGTGATTCAGTTATTACTAACGTTTCAGTGTCTAAGTTGATTCAGAATCTCTCTAAAAGCAAAACAGCTGTAACTGGCTATCCAGATGGTAAACACGTGTTCACTATTCCTGGACAAGCGTGCGTGCAGTTGAGGGGACGTCTACTTAGGTAACTGTGCAAATCACGTCTTTTGTCATTATTATCTCTCCTCATGTCACGTAACATTAAATGCTTTTCATCATTTACTCTCTTTCAGTTTTTTTTTATATACTCTTCAAACGTTTCTTTTCCCTCTCATATTTCTCTCTCTCTGCATTCGGTTTCTTTTTCATCTCTCTCTTTTCATATCATAAACCCTAGCAGTTTCCAATATCTGAAAATTCATCATGAATCCATCGTCAAGCTCTGGGAATCAAGACAATGATAGGAAACAAAAGAGAAAGGCATCTGCTGAACCAGAAACCAAACCTAAAAGAGTTAGGATCTCCTATGACCCTCTCAAAGTGTATCAACCCCTTGACGGTTCCCGTCAATCACCTCCCTCTTCAAAGACCTCCACCACCTCTTCCTCCTCATTCATCCTCTCGGAACCACCTTCTTCACCATCTGATATCTCCTCTCCTTTAACCCTTCCATCAGATATTTCTTCATCCCTCTCATACCCTTTTCCCACCAGAACACCTAATCCCTATAGTGTTGTTCTTCCCGACTCAAGGTTCACTGTCAACCCTCCAACCCCTACCACTCAAACATATCTGGAGCTTTTACATGCTGATGTAAATGGCTGGTTGGAGATTCTAGGTGCTGCTCACCTTAATCATCTGGATGAGTATGCTACAAACAACCTCTGGAATACCTTTCGTCAGGATTTTCTGGATAAGGCTACAGACACTCAGAGAAGGATTATGTCTGAAGCTCCTGGTGTTCGTGGTCTCCGGTTGGAAGTTGGTGAGAGCAGCCACCACTGTCTCATCAGGAACAGAAGCGTTCTTGAAGAGAAGATACCTGCAGATGAGTTGGAAGAAGAAAATCTCTGCAGAGATATCGTGGTATGGAAACCCCGGTCTTCTGTGCTCTGGTTTCCTGTGCTGACTGGAGATTTTCAGTGGCTGTTCAACTGGTTCAGAATGAACCCTTCTGAAAAAGCACCTCTCATGGTCTTTCCAGTAGTGGTTTATCGTGCTGAAGTTGCTGGTCCTACTCCTCCAACAAACCTAGCAGCTATTCTTCAAGCATTGGAAGATGGAACTTCTGAGCTGCCTGAACCAGAATATGCCAAGGCTCCTTCTGAGTCAGACTCAGATGAGGAAATGGGAGATGCACAAGCTGAAGATCTTCCAGAAGATCACCCTGCTGAGATTGCTGTCCCTCTGGGCAGAAATACTGGTGCTTCTTCTTCTGGTGAAACCTCAGCTCTGATGGAGACCTTGGAAACTCTTCATCAGAATCAAGCTATGCTGGCTTCTCGTTTGGACGCGCAAGAAGCAGCCAATGCTGAGTTTCGTTCCTTCATGACAAGGCAAGCTACAAGCACTGACGGGATTCATGATGTTCTGGCGCGGATTTTGCGTAGGCTAGGATCTTAGTCTTTTGGTCTTTGTAGTTTCCTTTCCTTGTTGCATCTGTTTTCCTGCATTCTTGTCTTGTAAACCTTTTTGATTATCAATGAAAAAGTGTCTTTGATTTACATTCCAGTGATTTTATTTGTCGTTTTATGCATCTGAATCTTTTTAAATATTCTTTTTGATGTTATGACAAAAAGGGGGAGAAGATAAATGATAAATGATTTGATTAAATCTATCAGTTGCTGGGTAAAGGCTCCCACACATTCACTAACAAGAACTGCAAGTTCTATATGGTTTAAGTGTTTTGCAGGTACAGAGAAGTGAAGTGAATCTTCAGAAGCAAACACCAGAAGCAAAACCATAAGAAGCATTATTCTGTAAAAGGAATAAGCTCTTGGAAACTGAAGCAAGCTGAGTGCTGTCAAGCTTCAGAGATCAGAAGCAAGAAAGAAGAATGAATCAGAAGCACTGATAATAGAATTTGAATATCATTGTCTATCCTGTTCTGACAAAATTCTATTTGCTCTGATACATATAATGTTATGGCTCTGATACGTTATTTGCTCTGATACATTATTTCAGCCTATATGGCTCTGATACATATAATGTGTTCAAACATACATTTTATGTTCTAACTCGTTCATGCTGACTTTTGTCGTTTAGTTTTTGTTCTGTAACATTTCAGGATGTAGAGATGCTCTGATGATGCTCTGGTACATTCAACAATGTTCTGATACAAATCTAGCATGAAGTGATGTTGGTAGACATTCAAAGTTCTGAAGCTATCCGAGGGAAGCAGAAATCAGAAGATGTGAATGTTCTAAAAGATCCAGAAAACTCAAGTTCTGAAGCTGTCCTGAATGGAAGCAGAAATCAGAAGCTGTGAATGTTCTGAAGATCAAAGAAATTCAAGTTCTGAAGCTGTCCTGAATGGAAGCAGAAGTCAGAAGCTGTGAATGTTCTGAAGATCAAAGAAATTCAAGTTCTGAAGCTGTCCACGATGGAAGCAGGAATCAGAAGCTGTGAGTGTTCTAAGGATCTAAAGAAATTCAAGTTCTGAAGCTGTCCAATGGAAGCAGAAGTCAGAAGCTATGAATTCTCTGAAGGCAGAAGCTTATATGATCGTCTCTACCGAAATAATCAGGGAAGTCTTTTATCAAAGTTCTTCGAGTATTTATTTCAGGGGGAGATTATTTATCTCAGGGGGAGATTGTTAATCTCAGGGGGAGACATATTCATATGCTTATGCTATAGCTGTGTAATTTGTCTTTTGCCGTCTACTCTTTCTGATCGCAAATTCATATCATTTATATATGTTTTTGTCATCATCAAAAAGGGGGAGATTGTTAGAACAAGATTTGTTCTTATCAATTATCTTAGTTTTGATGATAACAATAATATGAATTTTGCTTAAGATAATATGGTACTCTAATCCAATGCAATTTCCCTTTCAGGAAATATATAAAGAGTACGCATAATTCAGCGCTCAGAAGATGTGTCTCAAATGGTTCAGCATGCAACATCAGAACATGGTCTGGCAAGACATCAGAAGATGGTCGAAGCAGAATCAGAACATGGGTCTATGGAAGCATCAGAAGAACATGAGATCAGAAGCACTGAAGATCAGAAGATGGTATCACGCTCAGAAGCACTTCAAGGTCAGAAGATCAGAAGATGCTGTGCACCAAGCTGTTTGAACCTTTAGACACCTAATGTCTTGATGATCCTCACTTTACTCAAAAGAAAAACCTCTTGGTTTAAATAGCCCAAATGATGGAACATTTGAATAGCACTTGAATGGAGAAACCCTAATCAATGATATCCTTGATCTCTGTGCTAAGCTATTGATTAATGATGCATGAGTTAGATGATCTAATGGATGGTATGCGGATGGTTGAGAATTATACGCCAATTATAAATAAATTAAGATGGACAAATTTTAGGGTGCAACAGCTGCCCCTATTTAATCATCTTAAACCTGAAGGTGAGATTGGCGTTAGCCTTTCGAGCAACCAAGGTGGAAGAAGATTAAATACCAAGTGAACCTGAAAATTTTCCTGATGAGAGATAGGATCCACTGGGGAAAAGATGGTGTCAACTCCACTGAGGAATAATGTATCAACTCTGGATTGAACGAATTAACTCTGGGTTAGAAATGAAATAGAACTCAACTCTGGGTTGAAGAAGAAAAGTAGGGAGATCAACTCTGGGTTGAACAAGAAATTGGGTAATAACTGTGGGTTGAAAGAGGAAAGATGAACAAATAGAAATACCCGTCAACTCTGGATTGAATGAGAAATAAGAAGAGATACTCGTCAACTCTGGGTTGAATGGAAAGAGAAATAATCAATTCTGGATTGGACAAAGGATAACCGTCAACTCTGGGTTGAGTGGGAAAGAGAGATAATTAATTCTGGATTGAACAAGGGATAACCGTCAACTCTGGGTTGAGTGGGAAAGGACAAAAGATCAACTCTGGGTCGAATAAAAGAAAACCGTCAACTCTGGGTTGAGTGGAATAAGAGAAAAGATAACCGTCAACTCTGGGTTGAGTGGGAATAGAAATTAACAAGGGATAACCGTCAACTCTGGGTTGAGTGGGAAAAGAAGAAAAAATAACCGTCAACTCTGGGTTGAGTGGGAAAGTCAAAAGATAGCCGTCAACTCTGGGTTGAGTGGGAAAGACAAAAGATAACCGTCAACTCTGGGTTGAGTGGGAAAAGAGAATAATCAATTCTGGATTGAATAAAAGGATAACCGTCAACTCTGGGTTGAGTGGAAAAAGAACAAGATAACCGTCAACTCTGGGTTGAGTGGGGAAAGACAAAAGATAACCGTCAACTCTGGGTTAAGTGGGGAAAAGGAAAGGATCAACTCTGGGTTGAAATAAGGATAACCGTCAACTCTGGGTTGAGTGGGAAAAGAAATGGATCAACTCTGGGTTGAATAAAAGGTAACCGTCAACTCTGGGTTGAGAGGGAAAAGATAATTAACTCGGGGTTAAAAGATGAACGGGAAATCAACTCTGGGTCGAACACAAAAACATCAACTCTGGGTTGAAAAGGGGATAACTGTCAACTCTGGGTTGAGTGGGAAGAGATAATTAACTCGGGGTTAAAATATGAGAGGAAAGTCAACTCTGGGTTGAACAAAAAACATCAACTCTGGGTTGAAGAAAGATGAACATGATTGACTATGGGAGATGACACCACAATAGTAACTCTGAGTGATCCAGTGGAATATCAATTGAATGTTGTGTAGGGAACCCATCTGATGAATAACTTGGCTTATGCTTCACATGCAATATTTGATTTGTTTTATGCACTTCTGGAGATGCAATGCAATGAATTCTATATGCAGTATACTGATTGATCAGGGTTTCTGCTTTGTGTGGGGAATAGATTGTTAGAACAAGATTTGTTCTTATCAATTATCTTAGTTTTGATGATAACAATAATATGAATTTTGCTTAAGATAATATGGTACTCTAATCCAATGCAATTTCCCTTTCAGGAAATATATAAAGAGTACGCATAATTCAGCGCTCAGAAGATGTGTCTCAAATGGTTCAGCATGCAACATCAGAACATGGTCTGGCAAGACATCAGAAGATGGTCGAAGCAGAATCAGAACATGGGTCTATGGAAGCATCAGAAGAACATGAGATCAGAAGCACTGAAGATCAGAAGATGGTATCACGCTCAGAAGCACTTCAAGGTCAGAAGATCAGAAGATGCTGTGCACCAAGCTGTTTGACTCTGATGATATTCAAACGTTGTATTTACAAACATCAGATCAGAAGGAAGTACAGGTGGCAGACTACGCTGACTGACAAAAGGAACGTTAAAAGCTACTAAAGGCTACGTCAGTAGACACAGCGTGAACAAGGCTCGAGGTAGTTGACAAAAGCGTATAACATTAAATGCGATGCTGTACGGAACACGCAAAGCATTAAATGCACTCAACGGTCATCTTCTCAACGCCTATAAATATGAAGTTCTGATGAGAAGCAAGGTTAACGATTCTGCACCAAAAACAACTTATATCAAACTTGCTGAAACGCTGCTCAAATCTAAACTCAGAATCTTCATCTTCATCAACTCACTACATTGCTGTTGTAATATTTTAGTGAGATTAAGCTTAAACGTTAAGAGAAATATCACAGTTGTGATTATCGCTTTTAAGAAGCATTTGTAAACTCTTGAATTGATTACATTAAGTTGTAAGAAACTAGAGTGATCGTGTGATCAGTATACTCTAGGAAGTCTTAGCAGTTGGCTGAGCAGTTTGTAACTAGAGTGATCGTGTTGATCAGAATACTCTAGGGAAGTCTTAGGAGTGAACTAAGCCTAGAGTGATCGTGTTGATCAGTAGACTCTAGAAAAGTCTTAGAGGGTATCTAAGCAGTTGTTCCTGGAGTGATCAGTGTGTGATCAGAAGACTCTGGAAGACTTAGTTGCGGACTAAGTGGAAAACCATTGTAATCCGTGCGATTAGTGGATTAAATCCTCAGTTGAGGTAAATCATCTCTGCGGGGGTGGACTGGAGTAGCTTCGTTAACAGCGAACCAGGATAAAAATAATTGTGCAATTTATTTTTATCGTCCAAGATTTAAAGTTACACTTATTCAATCCCCCCCTTTCTAAGTGTTTTTCTATCCTTCATAGATTAGATGGAGTTTTGACACTCTGTTTGAGAATCAATGTGAGGTAGATGCCCCTGCTTTGTTGATGATTGGATGAGAATGCAATGATATGTATGATGCATGCATGATTATGAATGGAATGATTTGCTTCCAAGATACAAGAAGTGGATGAAGGATGCCCTTGCGGAAAGGTTTTTTTTTTTGTTTTTTGTTTGAAGGATAAAGTTTGCGAAGGTGAGATGGATTGACTCCTCGACACCTATCTCGATATCTGACGCTTGATTGAAGATGAAGAAAAGGATTGTTACTAGCTTGCCCCAGCTTGTAAGATCTCTTGAGATAGAACTTTGATAATGCTTGAATCATGGAGATTAACAATGGTTTGCCGCAGTGTTGATCATGGAGTGAATGCCCTAGATTGAAAGGAACTCTTCCACTTAATGGATTCTTTGGATATTTGCTCAGCGGATGACCAACCTTTGCCTTTGTAAGACTACTCGATGGAATTTCAATGTTGAACTTTCCTTGGTATCAAGTACTTACTTTCATATTAGAGACAAATCTATTCTGAAAAAGATAATGAGAATGCGATGCACATGTTAATCTCAAAGAAAAGTTTTATTTGTCAAAATGTTGCACTGATACTACCACAAATGACATAGCAACATTAGGAGTCAGTTTGACATGATCTCACAGTTTGTATGCTTTCAGAACGAACCCTGCTTCAATTAGGACTTTTGAGGGCTGTAACGTGGCCGGGTTCACGGTTTGAGAAACAAAGGATAAAGGCTCGAATTCTACTTAACCCACCCCTCTTCGTGATGTTCTCCAGTCCTACGTTCAGTTAGGTTGACACGAGTGTTCATCTTTCAGGAAGGATTGTGATGGATGAGGATCCTTTGTGGCTTTGGCGAAGGTGGCAGCCACCCTTTGGTGCTTTCGTTGATGGTCACAACAACTTGTCCTATGGAGGACTTTTTTTTTTGCTTTGCTTTCCCTAATTTTTGCCCGGACAAAAAGTTTCTTTTGAATTTGGTGATCGTTGTCCAGCGGGATATACCCTAATTTTTGCCTAAGTCATTTGCTTCAAAGCTTTTCTTTCTTTTGACTTAGCGGGCTATTGTTTCTTTCTTTTTTTTTGATCATGATTCATACTTTCTTTTCATTCCTTTTTGTCTCGTTTGGGAACAAGTTGTATGACTTTTGTGATTGACTTGATGAAAAGGTTGTGACTGCCTTCTTCTTAGTGAATGGGAGACATCCATTGTGGATAGTACTCTTCTTCTTTTGTTGTGAGAGATAAGATATGATTGATCCTCTGATGGAACGCCTGAAAGTTGAGCGCTCGGTCGCACTAACTGAAGACTACCCTGCCCCTGGTTAATATTGAGGGTTTTGTATTTTTGAAAAGAAACTACTACTCCTTAGGCTCAAAGGGGTTGACGAAGGTTTCACTCCCTTATAACTCCGGTGTTTAGGAATCGAAACAATGCCTGTACATCGTCAGCAGGATCTTTGTTCCAAAAGCATACAGTTAGTAGTTCATGTGTTTTTGATTTTCATCATTCTCCTTTTTTTAGTTGCTTAAGACAAATGAGTTGGATATCAATGAACATAATGACAAAGATGAAATGATTTGAGAAAAACATGTATATTGCATTATTTTTATTTATTCAAACAAAATGAGTTTCTTTAATTGAGAAGTAATTGATAACAACGAAAATAGTACAATTGAAAATACTAGAGAAATCTATACAATGGCAAGCTTGGCCTTATTCTAATGCAAATGAAATGTTCTCTGACAAACATAAAGTCTTCATGGTCCACTGGTGGAAGCTCCATTGTGAGGTGGCATGGGATTGTTGATAGTAGCTTGATCTTGTTTGTAATTCCCCATGATTCTTCTTCTGTGAGCTTTTATCAGATATCGGTGTGGAGGAATCGTCTTGACTGATCTGATGGAGAGGAGGAAGGTGGTAAGAGTCTTGGTAACCATGGATGCATATGCATGAATGCAAAAATGTTAATGATGATGCAAATGCAACATAAATCAGGATCAAGGATCAAGGCCTCTTGGATAACAACTTCTCATGGTCAATAAGATATGGTCGAATCCTCCAGATTCAGAGGTTCGACGTTGCTTTTTGGATAAACAGCTTGTGCATAAGTCAAAGATGGTCGAACCCTCCAGATTCAGAGGTTCGACGTTGATTCTGATAGATAGCTTTTGCATAAGTCATATAAGGTCAAACCTCCAGATTCAGAGGTTCGACGTTGATTCTGATAGATAACTGATGTAGAACTTTTGTATAAGTCAAATGTCCCAGGATCAAAGGTTCGACGCCTTTTATTGAATAGCAGAAATCCGGGTATGATGAAGGTCGAGTTTCCTGTCCCACCCCAATCTCACAGGTATGTAGTCTAGACACGGACAAGTGGTCCCTAATGGTCACCAGGGTCTACAGTTCCCATGGGGTACAAAGTGTTTGAGGCAACAAGCGTGCCAGACACAGTGTTCCATGAAAGAACCTCGCCCAGTTGTGGTACCCCATGTCAAGCTCGATCATAGCAAGCGCTACGGGAGTCAACATGAGCATCCACGCTAATCCTATGTGTCACTGGCCTGGGTAGTGGGCCTTTTACCTCACAAAAACCCCCCACCTGCAAAACAAAGCAGAAAAATATGTGGCCCCCACGGGGGCCCATAATATAGTCCAGAATGCGAGAAAATAAACATGATATGCAAGCAGTAAATAGACATGATATGCAAGCATAAAATAAATGAAGCGAAGCAAAAGAAATATATAAGCACACCCAATAAACAAACAACAAACAAAGGCTAGGATCGACTCGCTAAGTACGGACCCGCAATAGGTCTAACATCCCCAGCAGAGTCGCCAGCTGTCGCACGCTCGCGAAATGTGAACAACAGAGTCGCCACCAATATATTTATCCCAAAGAGGGAAAGGAATATCAGAAAACCTAACAAAGGGAGGAACAGGGTCTTGCGACCAGAGAATCAAGGTACGGGAGTCGGTTACGCAAGGGGAAGGTGCTAGCACCCCTCACGCCCATCGTACTCGATGGTATCCACCTATGTTTGTTGCTATCTAAAGGGTGTATAAATCTAAAGCTTAATTACTAAGGGAATGCATGCAAATGAAAGAAAAGAAACACGGGGAAAATAAGATTTTTAAATAGTTGTGCTCGCTTAGGCCCCGCGACCCAATGCCTACGTATCCTTTTCAGGAATCAGAGCGTCGTAGTTCGGCTCTTTAGTTTTTGTTTGTTTTTGTGTTTTTTAGTGGACGGAGTTACATTCGCACTCCGCTGCTCGACCTCTGGAGTCTTAAGCTGGGAATGGAGCGGAAATAACGTGTCCGATTAAAGAATGCCTCGGAGGCGAGATAGAGAAAAGAGTTTGAGCGTTCAAGTGGCACCCTAAAGCAAGGGAGACTCAAGTTGCTCTTTGGTTTGTGTTTTTTAGAAATTGGGAACTTACGCTCGAATGGTTCCCTAAAGCAAGGGAGATCCAAGCACTCGAATGATTCCCTAAAGCAAGGGAGATTCAAGCTTCCATTCCCTTTTTAATGATTTTCACTTTTTTATTAATGTTTTATTAAGTGTTTTATTTGTATTTTTTAAAGGGATTTTATTTTGATATTTATTAGATGTTTTAATGTTGAAAAGGAAAAGAAACTAGCCTAAGTATGAAGGGAATTTCTACCTAATGTTATCATGGTTTCTACCTAAAGTTAGGATTAAAGGAGACATGAAAATAAAGATCACAATTAGAAGTCAACAAGTAGGATACATGAAAATAGTACAAGAGCATGAAATAGAACAAGTCAAAATATAGCACAAAAGTGAATTAAAAGTACTATTATTTTTATGTTGATTTTTATGAGAGGAATTGAATTACAAGTCAAGCAAAAAGACTAAAAACAAATAGCCTAAAAACTAATATTTTTTGTGATTATTTTTATATGACAAAAATTGTATTAAAGGTTTAAAATGATAGGAGAAAATTAGTATTTTTATTGCCAACAAGGGAACAAAACTAATATTAAAAACTCTAAATTCTAATTAAGGGAAAAAGGATGAACAAGGGGTGTACATTGAATTGGTGGTGTAGTTAGCAGGAACAAGGCGCAGGGCCCAGAGAACTGGCCCCAAACAGATTTTTGTATGCAAAGAAAAAGGGGAGTACACGGGCTCAGTGGGAGGTTTTTGTAGCAATCAGGCCCAAGGGAGATTTGTGATCCATCAGATTTCAGATTAATTATTAAAATAAAAAACAATTAAAACAATAAAACAAGATAATTGAAAGAGGAAATTAAGGTTGATCTTGTGTACCGATTGAGCTTTCTTCGTCCTTATTCACTCAAAGCGGCGGCGATATCGCCCTCTCCGACGAGGTTCTTCTCTTCCTCTCTGTCATGAGCAAGAAAGCGCAACGGAAACCTCCACTCTCAGCCTTACTCTATCGTACCGTCTTTCGACTCAATCTCGGATTCGCTCTCTCCGCGCAATAGATTCTTCAGGAAGACTCAACGGCTGCTCCAATAATCTTGACGAGGATGAATGATGTCTGAAGCCTCGATTCGACTGAGAAATAATCTTGTTTGGATTTTGACCGTGGTGAAGATCTATGGCCGAGCTTCCTTCAAAGATCCATGTAGTCGAGGTGGTGATGAGAAATCCAGAGAAAGCTTCAAGAACCGGTAAGCTTTGATTCTGTTTTCTTCCTCTCCTTCTGCATTTTCTGTTTCTCAACTCGTGATGGCGACACGTTGTTGCTGTTTGCTGATATTGTTTGCAGAGAAAACTCAGAGAATTGGAGGAATGGAGCGTGGGGATAAAGTGGAGATTCTGGAGAAATGATAGAGAGTGAATCGAGAACAGAGATGGTGATTGAAGAAGGTGAGTGAAGTTGAATGTTGAAGGTGAAGGCGATGAAGAGTGAGAGATTGAAGGTTGAGGAATGGTGAAGATGATGAATGTTCTGAGATGAAGTGTGTGAAGAGTGGTTGAAAAGTGATAAAGAAGTTGCAGAGTGGAGAGTTGAAGATGAATGAAGTGGATGATGAAGGGTGAGAAGTGAAAATTCGTGGAGGAGATGGAAACAGAGAAACAAATGGTGGAGAAGAGTGTGAAGAAGCCAGAAGTGGTGGAGGCTGAAGATTATATAGGTTAGTCCTTATCTCTTTTCTGTTATGATTTAGTTGAATTCTGTTAGAGGTTGGTTGAGGTTGTTGAAATCAGTTAGGGAATGTTAAAATTGTTGGTTAGTTACATTGGTTCAAAGTTTGGTAGTTAGAAACTGTTATATAGGTGGTTAGAGGTGGTTTAGGTTAGTTATGAATGTTAGGAAGTTAGTTGATTCTGTTAGTGAATTATAACTGAATCGGTTAGGTGGTTGAAGGTTATAAAAAGTTAGTTTCTGTTATAGGTTATAACTGACCGTTAGTTTCAGTTAGTTGGTTATGAAAACAGTTGGAAGGGTTTAGAAATTCTGGTATGAATATGCATTGGGTCTGAATTTGGTAAAAATATATGGATGAATGGTATTATGATTGTGCAGGGCTGACTGTTTAGTATTTGTTGTTCTGAATTTTTGGAATGCTTTGTAACAGGTTTGGTGGTTTGAAGAAGGAGCTTGGTGTATGTGGTCATGTATGAGGCATAGCATGATATGGCATTGGAATTGAAGGATTCTAGAAGAGATGGGGAAGCTTGGAAGTAAAACATTAGCTATCTAGGTTTATATTCCTTTTTTGTACATAATGTAAAGAGTTAGAATGGTGTAATCTTGTGGAGTATAGATACTTGTAGATGTGTGTTTGAACAAGAATGATAGACATTTAGACCTTTGGGTATGTCATGAAATTTTTTGGATTTTTTATAATGGAATTTGAATTGTGAAATATGATGTGATGAACTCTTGAACTTGTAAATAATGTGTATTTTTGTAATCTTCAATTGTAATGTATGTTGGGTTTCTTTGGAGAATGTTGACCTTTGTAATGAACTTTTAATGGGAATATCTTCCTTATGGACAAACATGCATAACACTTGAGTAAGGTCATAAAATCTTGATAAATACCCTTTTGAAATATCTCTTGACAATTCTTCGATTTTCATAGGAGAATGCTTCCAAACTAATGGATAAATTATATTTGCGTCTTAAAGAAACCTTAACTTCAAATTGAACCTTTAGACACCTAATGTCTTGATGATCCTCACTTTAGTCAAAAGAAAAACCTCTTGGTTTAAATAGCCCAAATGATGGAACCTTTGAATAGCACTTGAATGGAGAAACCCTAATCAATGATATCCTTGATCTCTGTGCTAAGCTATTGATTAATGATGCATGAGTTAGATGATCTAATGGATGGTATGCGGATGGTTGAGAATTATACGCCAATTATAAATAAATTAAGATGGGCAAATTTTGGGGTGCAACAACTGTACCTAGTCTCTGCATCGACTAAAGTTCGACTCAGATAATATATGGCCCTTTCGACACCATTATCATCTTCTTAGGCTAAAATACTTCCTATTGTCGAACTAGATGCAGCTATATACAAATTCATACTTTTATTTCTACTGGGGGGCAACAGAATGGGAGGTCTAGTCAAATATTCTTTAATTTTATCAAACGCCTGTTGATGTTCTTCTTCCCATCTGAATTTTTCATGACTCTTGAGTTTGAGTAGCGGTGATAAGAACTTCGTCTTGCCACTTAGATTTGAAATAAATCTTCTCAAGAAATTTATTTTCCTCTGGAGCCTTCTGCTCCAAAATTGCTTCGGTTTTATTTTGATTTATCTCAATGCCCTTTTTGTGAACCACAAAGCCAAGGAAATCCCCTGCATGAACACCAAACGCACATTTTAAGGGATTCATTTTCAAACCATATTTCCTCATCCTTTCAAAATATTGTCGAAGATGGTATAAATGACCACTTTTTGAAGATGGCTTTATAACAATATCATCAATATAAACCTGCATGAAACATTCTATAAAGTCATGAAACATAGAATTCATGGCTCTAGCATTTTTCAAACCGAAGGTCATTACTACCCACTCATCAGTACCTAAAGCATCTGGGCATCGAAATGCCGTTTTAGGTACATCTTCTTCGGCTATAAAATTTGATTGTAGCCTGAATATCCATCTAGCATACTTAGATATTCAAAACCCACCGTAGAATCTACTAGCATTTCAGCCACATGCATAGGGTATTCATCCTTAGGAGTAGCATTGGTTAGATCTCTGAAATCTATGCACACTCGAAGGGTCCCATTTTTCTTTATTACAGGCACAATGTTAGCTAACCATTCGACATACCTTGCAGTTCGACTGAACTTGATTTTAAGGAGTCTCTCAATCTCCAATTTGATCTTCGTTATTATTTCTGGAGCAAACCTTCGAGGCATCTTGTAACACGGCGGGAGAATTGACTATTTAAAAAAATGTTGCGGATAGCAAGAGTCGCCGCCGACTTTTATTTTATCCAATTAGAAAGGCTAAAAGAACAGAAAAAGACCTTTTAAAAGACTTTGAGTTCAGGGGGTAAGTTATACAAAGGGAGGGTGTAAGCACCCTTTGTATCCATGGTTATCCATGGGCTCTTAATTGCTTAGCTCACTTTTGAATGTTTGAATTGTTTGAATTGTTTGAAAGTAAGTATAGTGTGTGAATTAGAAAAACTTGAATAAGGACTTTAGCTTGTAAATAAGCGTAGCCTTTTTTGGAATTGTTTTGAAAAGAGTGTGAAAAAGGTTTTTGAATTTTGAAAAGAGCAAGCAATTAAAAGCACCTATCCTAAGTTTAATTTCTTTCTGTTCTTTAAGATTTTCATTTGAAAGGGCTATCCATACCATAAGAAGGGTAGGTAGTCCTTTTTTCGGATTTCGAAAAAAGGGTCATCGAGAGTTATCGTTCGCCATAAGGCTATCCATACCATAAAGAGGGTAGGAAGTCTTAGGGAAGGATATAATAGTCATTTAGGAAACCAGTAAGGATACCTTAGCAATCGAAAAGGAACTATCATCATCTTATCGTAGGCAACCTCGAGGGACAAAATCATATATTTATAGGCAACATCGAAGGGACTTATGATCTTTTATGATGATTATGAACTGAGGGCAACATTTGTAAGGTATCCCTACGCTCGAAGGGACTTGACTATTTTATATCGAAGGCAGCATAAGAAAGGTTACCATAAAGGTGTGTGTGTGTGTCTCACAATCAGGTGATTCAATTCAGATATATTTATCTTGTAAAAATTAGTGATCTAAATTAATTAACAATCTTATCACTCTCTATTATTACTAACCAAGCAGTATAAAGGCAGAAATATAAATGTCCCACGTTATTACAAGGCTTCGGGAGGGGGATTACATAGCTAAAAACCCGGAAGAAAATAAGGCGAAAAATAAAGGCAGAAGAATAAACCTAAACTATTACAAGGCTTTGGGGTAGATACATTATAGTGAAGAAATGAGCGCGAAAATAAAGTCTAATCAACTATTACAAGCCACGAGGACGAACCACAAAAATAAGACAGGATAAACTCGTACGGTTGAAAGGAAAATTAAAAGGGAAAATAAAAAGTTTTTTTGGAATCAAGGGAAAACCTTAAAGGCTGATTAAGAAAACCAAACGGGTAAAAACCTAAAAATTAATTATCGGTTTTAACCTATGTGAAACCTAAATCCTAATTAAATCAAAAGCTAACCCTAATTATTTAACCTAAAAAATAGCCTAATCCTGATTAAATTATTTAACCCTAATCCTGATTAAATTAACCTAAAATTAATTAACCTAATTCTAATTAGTTATCCTAAAATTAATAATTAAATAATAAATAATTAATCTAAATTAAGTGAATAATCTAAAAACCTAAATTAAATTACTAGACCTAATTAATTTAAAATTACTAACCTTATTTAAATTATTAGCTAATTACCCTAGTTAACATTATTAACTAATTATTTAAATTAATTACTAACTAAAAAAACTAATTTTATTAAGGCTTAAATGCAACTTTGGTCCCCCTATTTAGTTATTTTTTTGATTTTGATCCCCCCACTTTAAAAATCACTATTTTAGTCCCTTTTTTAAGTTTTATATTTAATTTTGGTCCCCCTTCAAATTTGGGAGTATTTTTTAATGAGGTGGCGTTATTTTTGCTTATGTGTCAATGCCATGTCATTTTAATATAATTTTTTTAATTCATTATTTTATTTTTTTTTAATTTTCTTTTTAATAATTAAATATATTTAGTTATTTTATTTTATACATATTTATTTATTTATTTAGAAATTAAATATTACATATTCCAAAATATATGTTTGGGCCTACACTCTAACTTTTTTATAAGTGCTGCCCAATCTTTAACATTACAAGTATATTATAAACACTAATTTTTGGATTTAAAAATTCAATGTGGGACTTAAAGAAACACTAGTGTTTACATTGATGGACACTGATAAAAGTGGCACTGTTTACATTCATTCACAGAATTTATTAAGCAAGTGAATCGTTACTGTATGCTCTCTTTGCACTTGTCTCCCCTTCTTTGTTTGGTCTTTTTGTCTCTAATAGTTCAGTGTAAACCAGAAACTCAGGGCATGCAATAGAAATAGGTGACCAACGATGAATAAAAATAGTTTCATCAACCATGCATGATTGATACCTACCAACACGAGAAATCATCTCTCCATTAGTAGACCCATAATACTCTTGTTCTATGAGTCCATGAATACTCTTGTTTTAAACCACCTTTATCACTTTGAAAAAAGACCAATCTGAGTAGTTGTTGTGTAAGTTTGGACATTTCATCCATGATTTTGAAATGCAATGCATTGTCTTCACAAAATTGTAATGGATTATGTGAATGTTCAAAAGACTGCAAGGCATATGCTATGGGCGTCACTACTAACAATTCAAAAAATTTCACATGCAAGTTTACAGGTTTCTTTAAGTTTCTTTTGTATTGTCTTTTTCTTTTTATCAATATTGTTCTCATTGTCTCCCATACTAGATTTCTTGGACATTTCTGAACCTTCGCTGCTAAACTCAAAGCAGCAGCTGCAACAACATATGCCAAAAGCATACTTTTATCAGTGTCCATCAATGTAAACACTAGTGTTTCTTTAAGTCCCACATTGAATTTTTAAGTCTAAAAATTAGTGTTTATAATATAATCTTACATCTTTCTACTGTAATGTTAGAGATTGGGCTGCACTAATTAAAAAGTTGGAGTTTAGGCCCATACATATATTTTAGAGAATATGTAATATTTAATTTCTAAATAAATAAATAAATATGTAAAATAAAATAACTAAATATATTTAATTATTAAAAAGAAAATTTTAAGAAAATAAAATAATGAATTAAAAAAATTATATTAAAATGACATGACATTGACACATAAGCAAAAATAACGCCACCTCATTAAAAAATACTCCCAAATTTGAAAAGGGGACCAAAATTGAACATAAAACTTAAAAAAGGACTAAAATAGTGATTTTTAAAATGGGGGATCAAAATCAAGAAAATGGCTAAATAGGGGGATCAAAGTTGCATTTAAGCCTTTTATTAATTAAAATCAATTTTATTATTTTTATAAAAAAATATTGAATTTTGAAAATAATTGATAAAAAGGCTTTTTAGTAAAAAATAAAAATAAATAAAGAAAAGAGTTAAACAAAGAAATAAATAAATAATAAAGAAATAAAATAAAAAAATTAAAAACCTGGCGCCTTGATTCAGTGTGGCAAGGTCCCTAATGTCCATGGTACATCTGCGCGTTAAAGAGCATTGGATCTAATGAGCTACTGATCTGATGGCTGACAACATGAGGGTGCATCGTACGCACAAGCCTGAGAAGCGCTGGATCCAACGTCACTCCAATTCCCTTGTGCACCAAAATCAGTTTGAATCTGGCCAATCACACGCTTCCACGCCTCGTCTTCAACCTTGCGTTCGTCGTATTAGCCTAGGAAGACTTTTACCTATGGCTTGCGTCCATGGCCGTAGGTCTCGTGTTCATAAAAACTCACACATTCCATATAAATTTTTCGCGACCCCATGAATGAGTTCGTCTCACTCTCACGAACAAAGTGGTACCTGCAATTTCTGCTAATTTTACCTAAAACCAAAAGCCCTCATTGGAGCTCTTTAACCCTAACAATGGCTATTTGCTTATACCGGCACAGAAACACAATTAAACATCCAGAATCCTTCATAACATTATATAGAACACAAATATGCAAGTAAAAATTGTTTATGATGCATGAATATGAGTAATCGAAGAAATTTAGAGGGATGCAAATCGTGAGGTATTGAGACGTGTTCTTGATGCTTCAAGGTTCGAGGATGACTGGAGAATGGTCAGTGATACTCCAGGAATGCGTCTAGACCTTAAAAACTCTTTGAATCCACCTCTAACTCCAAGAACGAATTTGATTTTTTCTTGAATTTGAATGAGCTCTGTTAGGGTTTCTCAGGCTTCCAAAAACGTGTCCAAGCATCTGGAATCCTTGTATACTTATAGGAGATGGAATTAGGGTAACAAAATTGGACAAAATCCTTTTGAATCAATCATTGGAAGTTTGATTGAAATATGATTTTCAATCTATCTAAATTGGCCAAATTTCAATCTTTCTCTTTCAATTTTGCGGAGCACGAAATTATATTGAATATGAGGTATAATTGGTGATTATATTTGATTCAAATCATATCCTTAAACCAAATCTTTGATTTTACTTGATTTATTTGAGTTTTATCACTTTTAAATGAATAACAAATTCACAATAAATCAAATAATTCCTATAAATTCGTGTCCCTTATCACCACAATAGTGACAAATAACTTTAGATGAAATTAATCTTTTATTAATGAAACGAGGTTTTTCATGAAAATCGCCCCCTATCACTTGAAGAGCTAGAACAAGAACAAGATAGTAAAGTAACATGATTTAGTTGTCTTTTGATATTTTCAGTTTCAAGTTTTAAAGTTGGACACTTAACACATTCTACTTTTTCCACCCTTTCAACAAAAGCGTCAAAATTATTATAACGCCCATTAACTAAATATGTATGTGCCTCTTTAAGAGACTCTAAAGTGCAATTAAGACTATTTATCTCCTTTTTAAGATTTAAAAAACAATTTATTTTTGGAGAGAAATTTTCTTAAACGCATTTATAGAATCCGCATACATATCATTAAATGCTTTCGATAATTCACTATATGTATATTTATTATCAGATTCAGAAGTATATACTTTTGATGTTTCACCTTTCTAACGTACCATCAAACATAGGTTGGCACACTCATCATCTGAAGTCGAGCAAGAATCTGAGGACGAGCTCTCAATCTCTTTTTCCCATGTGGTATAGGCTCTACGACCATTAGAACTTTTTACTTTCGTCTTATAGAATTCCTTATCTTTCTTTTTAAGATGTTTGGTGATACTTGGACAAGTAGTTCTATGATGTCCCAATTTACCCCACTTGTAACAAGTAATGTCATCCTCCTTTTTCTTGTGGTCTCTTTTGAGCGAGTGAGTATTTCTGAAATTTATCAATCCTTTTTCGGAATGTTTAAGCTTGTTTCTTTTTAGGTATCTCTTATAGTGTTTGATAAATAAACCCATTTCCTCCTTTTTAGGAGTTTCATTATAAGAAATATCATTTTCCTCCTTTGATTTACTGGCTTTAACGACTCATCTTTCAAAGAAAGATCATGTTTCTCTTTTTTCCATTTCTCTTTCTTTTTTTTTACTTTACTTCGCTATCGTCTAACTTCCCAAATAACTTTGTGATACCCTAGGTATTAAGATTATTAGATTCTTTTATAGTGGCAACCTTTGGTTGCCATTCCCTACACATAGATCTCAATATTTTTTTTAGCATAACATTTGTTGGAATAGGTTTTACCCAAGTTGCTTAATTTGTTGATTAAGTGGAGGAATATAGTTTTCATGGAATTCAAAAATTCTTTGGGTTCCATAAGAAACAATTCGAACTCCTCTATAAACATATTGATTTTAGAATCCATGACATCATCCATTCCCTCAAAGAGAGTTTTGAGAGCGCTCCACATACCTTTAGCACTCGTATGATGTAAAATAGTATAGAATACTTTCACGCTTAAATGAGAGATAAGTATGTTTCTCGCTTTCAAATCATAGGAAGCCTTTTTTATTTTATCATCATTCCACTCTTTTGGGTGTTTTACAACTCCATCTTCACATGAGAATTATATTTGTAGAGAAATTGCTTCGTGTAAGCACTTGATCAATTTGCAAATATCACAGATAATCTAATGATGATACACAAGGTATTCAATAGATTCAATTGTATAGTTCACGAGTTATGCTTATACAATGATTCAATTTTGCGAATTCTAAACTCAACAAGTTTCTTATATTTTAATCACCACTAAAGATCGATTAGGAACCGATTCCAACATAACTTAATCTTAAGCAATAAATTGCTACCAATTGAATAAACAATAAACTACTCTAAAAATTGAAAACTTAAGCATGCAATATCCTACAAAAATTTTAATGAGAGTGATAGAGAGAGAAGACACCGAGATTTATGGCGCTTCGGCGTTCGTCCTTGTTTTCCTATGTGCACTGTTCAATGGTTTCCAATTGGAACCGACATAGCTCCTTTTTATATTGATAAACATTGCATAGTCCATACAATCGCTAGTCGATAATAATGCTGAAGACAATAAATCTTCTATCTGGACCTTGACTTGTATACATCATAATGCCAAACTGTTTTGCATAATCTTTACTCGGTTGACGCTTCAAAATCTTTCAATATCACCAATATTTTCCAGGCCTTCGTGTGTAGAAATCATCCCTTCATCGTACCAATTCCTTGAGAATATTTGAATAGAACTCATCCTTATCTGCGACCTTCCCCACAATCACTACTAAGGTAATATGCAGAGAAGAACCTCCTTCTTTTAACAAGAATTTGTGAGCACCAATGACAACTTCTCAATCTTGCAAGAACCTGAAAATATTTACCCAATCTTCATGAACAATTAGTTTCAAGACAGTGCCTCCTTCAATTAATCATAGACCTCTCATTATCAAGATCTAAAATCAAAATAAAGGTTAAAGAATATAGAAATTGGAATATAATGGTTTTGAACTTTTCAAAAGTGAGAGGTAATTAATTTCATAGAAAACCACAAAATTATTATGAGATTCTTACATGAAAGTGTTAACAAAAAGTTTTTATATGTGTTTGAGATTAAGCACAAAAATGAAAGATAAAAGTTAGTTAGATTCGAATCAAGAATAATATATGGTTTAAATTAAATGAACAAGTGAAGTTGAATAAAAAGAAATCATGTTTTGACCCATTTCATGCTAGATTTTCAAATCAAGATCAATTTCTGATTCGAATCAAAGACCTCGTGATTCGAATCAAGTGTAGATTCTGATTCGAATCAACTACAATAGGTCCTAATGGAAAACACTGAAAAAAAGTTTGATTTGAATCAAGTGTAAAGTCTAATTCGAATCAAATCAAGTAGGGATCACCAGAAGGAGCTTGATTTAAATCAAGTGTAAACTCTAACTCGATTTTAATCAGAATGTGTGCTTAACCTGATTGATTTGAATCAAACACACAAAGTCTCTTTTTTTTTTCTTGGTTTTAAATTTACTTTAAGATTTTTCCTTGCACCTAACTTGAATGAAAGCATCATGATCAAGTTCAAATATAACCATTGATTTATGCATGCTAAAATTAAAAAATTGATTTAAACCTTGATTCAAAGATGTGCAATCATGAGGGATACTAAATAAATGATAATAAAAGAAAGCGATAAGACAAGAAATAAAATAAATGTATTGGAGTGCTCCCCCTGTGTAACACCCAAAATCTACCCGATAATTATACGGAAAAATCAGAGTATAAATTCATAACAAGTTCATTTGAGGTATCACATATTCGTTATTCCGAAAAAATTTATGGCTTGTCTTCATATAGATACATAGCACATAACTTAAACGACAAATTAATTAATCTTCGAAATCATTTTATCAAAATAAACATTTTTAACTCGCAGCGGAATTCACAAAACTTCTCTATTGATTCAAACAGAACTATAAAACGCCCAGATCGGAATAAGATGACTCCCTGAATAAGAATACGGCCTTCGTTTGATCTGAATGGCTTGTGGATGGGAGAACGAAAGCTTTTCCATTTAAAACCCTAACCATGGCATCTCATGGTTTTCACGTGAAAGCTTCAAAGTGAAGGTCCTAATCTTCCTTATACCATGTAATACACTCAACAAATGCATCAAAACACAGTAATATATCGCGATACATGAAGAACGAAATTTAAAGAAAGCACCATGAATATGTTGAACATGGAGTATGCAATCTGGGCAGCATGAGAGGTTTATAATGCATCAACCTTACCTTAAATTACCTCAGAAGTCGAGTGAGATGGGTGGAAGATGTTGCACCCCAAAATTTGCCCATCTAATTCTATGCTAACTGGCTTTTCACATTCATATGCATCTTTCTATTAGGTCATCTAACATATCACACATTCATCATTATGTAACTTAGCATTAGAATCAAGGATCGGTGAGATTAAGGTTTCTAATCCCTTATGAGAAGCTTGACAACATCTCAAATAAGGATCCAGAACCAAGGATTTATTTCCCTATGATTGCATTCGTCGAATGCTTTTGTTGGGATCAATTGGATTATATCTCGTTTCCCCATTCAGGTAGTAATCGAGAGGATCTTTCTTATTCAGGATACTGCTTGAGTTACAAGTCGTGGAATACATGGCAAGATAATGGACTTGGGGCTTTCTCATCATCATTTAAGGAATGATTTATCTTATTCATTTGGGATATATTCGTTCACTTTAGTTTGTATACAATAAATTGGGATTTCTGTTGAAGTCTTCTCAAACCCTTGTTAGTCATCGGTTCCAAACGTGACAAGCAAAGTAACAGCAAAAAATTGGAGTTTTCAAATTGGAAGTATTAGAGGAAGAAAATTCCAAATGATCAATCACTCAAATTCAATATCTATTCAGGTTCATGCATATACAAAAATACAATTCAAAACCAAAGTTCCATTCAAGAAGTTCTTATTGTACATGTTTCAATATATTACCTCAAGGATTTACACTCAAGTTATTCATTACAATTCAAGCCCATTATATTCATTGTTACAAAAAACGGAATAATCCATATCTAGAGGTCCAAACATCATTCGACTCAACACTGTGCAATTTCAAACATTTCCCACCATTTCTCATTCAAAGCACTACACAAATATACAAACTCCATTCAACATCCCTATCATCACATTCATCTTACAAGCTAAAGGATTAAGACAATTTACTTTCATCATCCAATACATCATTACATCATGTTTAGATAAAATTACACAAAAATTCTAGACCTAATCCTATGTCGCCAAATTCCACGGTTTTCAATACATTCACTCTTCATCTTCAACTATATTGGTTCCAATTGCTATGACACTCTGTCTTCAAGTCAACACCACCAGCCTGCTGCCTGCACTGCAAAGTAAAAAAGAAAGAGAAAGTATATAAACAGCAAAAAGCAAAGAAAAGAAGCAGACAGTTGGGCTATTATCCAAGACCTGAGTTCAGTTCTATTCAGCGACATCATGCTCATAATCCAAAACAGTTACACAACTTCTCCTAACCAACAGAATTCCAGCAGAGAACCAATCCATAACTACCTACAACAGAACTTAACTAATTTATAAACCAACCCCTAACTGTCAAAATAACTGTCCTAACTAATTCTCACACCACCTATAACAGAAATAACAGATTTCCAACCATTCCCTAACAGCTTCATAACAGAAATGTAACTACCAAAGTCAGTTACAAACTTCTAACAGAACTATAACAGAAAATCAGAAGAAAACTTACCTCTATATATCACCAGCATCATTCACATTTGAGGCGGTCTAGGATTTTCCATCACCATTTTTCCTCTCCTCACTTTCTCATCCCTATACTCTCTCAGAACCTTCCATCTTCATCTTCATCATCTTCACTTCAGTTATCACCATTTTTGACTCAACTTGAACCTCTCTCTTCGTCCTTCATAATTCATCACAGAAAACTTCAACAAAAATCTCTCGAACCTTCTTCATCACCAACAAATCTTCATGACCTCCACCATCAATCTCCCTCGTTCTGCAACCGCGTTCATCACATCACAACAAAGAAAAGAGTAGAAGAAGAAGAATTCACGAGGAGAAGAAGAAACTGAAACGAAAATTGACATAGCAGAAAACCAAGAAAGAACCACGACAAGTGTATCGATTCGCATCACTCATCTGCAACAATAACAATCGTCATCGTCTCCATGGCATAGGTGCAACCTTCGATCTTCAATCGGCTTCAACATCGCCAATCACTGCGATCACATTACGCGGAAGAATCCGAATGGAAAAGGAAAGAAGGCTTAGGTTTGTTTTCGAAGAAAGAGGTAATGAGATGAGCAAGATTGGATAGGCGGAGATATAGGTGGTGATATTCACACCGGTGGCCGGGGAGTTCGTTGTTTCCACTGGAGAAGGTGGAGTGCTCTGTCGGTGCCGTCGTGAGAAGAAGAGGAAGAGAAGTTTGTCTTCAGAAAAATATCAAAGGTCACACATTTGACCTAATCCCTTTCTAATTTCTTTTTTAATTAATGTAGTAATTGATTTTGATTTTTCAATTAAGTATAAAGTTTGCTTTAATCTGAGTTTAATGTGATGAATTGGTAGATTAATGGACCATAAGAGATTAATTGAATCTGATTAGGAAATCTAGATGAACCAAATGCTTTGGGCCACCGAATTACTGAATGCACACCCCTGAGGCCCATGCTATCCATTTTTGACAAGCAAAATCTGTAAACAAAAACGCCCCTGGGCCTTGATATGACTGGGCCTTGCGCCCAGGTTGCTCCATCACACCATGTATTTCAATTCACACCCCCTGGTTCCATTATTTAGGTAATTAGATTTTTGCCATTTCTTTTTAGTAATTAAAACTAATTTTTTACCATTAGTTTTAGACCTTTAGTACTAATTTTGATATAAGAATAATCACAAAAATACTAGTTTAGGCTAATTCTCTTTTGGTTAATTAGAATTCATCATTTTCTTCACAAAAAACCATAAAAATAAATAGTGTCTTTTAATTCAATTTTAACACTAAATTTTGAATCATTTGTTTTCATGTTTTGATGCTATATCTCAAGTCATTCCTTTAGTTAATTTTGCACTAATTTTGTATCATGCTTACTTGTGATTTTTTACTTGTAGCTTTATCTTGTAATTTCACTTGTATATTCCCATAATCTTAGGACTCATAATTCATAACCTTTAGGCTAGTTTTCCCTTAAATCCTAACACTTAGGTATAATCATAACATTAAGCTAGTTATTCATTTTAGGCTAGTTTTCTTCTCCTTTTTCTTTTCAACTTTAAAACATTAATAAAGGACGACGCGAATCATGCTAATGCCTTTTCTTTAGTGTGAAAGAAATGATTGGGGCGTAGGCCCCGATGTATGTTCTTTCCCACTTAGCGGAAGAGAAATGATTGAGGCGTAGGCCTCGGTGTATTTCTTAACCGTTATTTAGAGAAACGATTGTGGCGTAGGCCTCGATGTGCATTCTCTAATTATTCAAAAACTGTATTTCATTTAGAGAAACGATTGTGGCGTAGGCCTCGATGTGCATTCTCTAAATATTCAAAAAAACTCCTTTTTTATGGCATGATTCAAGTCATAAATTAATTTCCCTTAAAAGACACCTAACCAAAAACATTTCAAAATATCTAATAAAGGCTAAGACCTAAACAAAGTAAGGAAGTGATGCGAAGCCTTGTAGTGGGTTTTCGTCCATCATGGAATTACACCTAAAAGACACAAACCAATTTTCTCTCTTCTCTCTCTTGCCTCCGAGGCATTCTTTCTCTTGCCTTCAGGGCATTCTTCCTCCTAATCGGACACGTTATTTCCGCTCCATTCCCAGCTTAAGACTCCAGAGGTCGAGCAGCGGAGTGCGAATGTAACTGTTCAACTAAAAAACACAAAAACAAACAAAAAACTAAAGAGCCGAACTACGGCGCTCTGATTCCTGAAAAGGATACGTAGGCATTAGGTCGCGGGGCCTAAGCGAGCACAACTATTTATAAACCTTATTTTCCCCGTGTTTCTTTTTTTCATTTGCATTCATTCATTTAGTAATTAAGCCTTAGATTTATACACCCTTAGATAGAAACAAACATAGGTGGATACCATCGAGTACGATGGGCGTGAGGGGTGCTAGCACCTTCCCCTTGCGTAACCGACTCCCGTACCCTATCTCTGGTCGCAAGACCTTTTCTTATCCATTTCTTATTCCAGGTTTTCTGATATTCCTTTCCCGCTTTGGGATAAATATATTGGTGGCGACTCTGTTCATCATTTTCGCGAGCGTGCGACAGCTGGCGACTCTGCTGGGGATGTGATAGACCTGTGCTGGTCCATTCTTAGCAAGTCGATCCTAGCTTGCGTTTGTTTTCTTTTCTTTGGGTGTTCATTTATTGCTTTACTTCTTTATTGTTTTATTGCTTTATTATTTTATTGCTTTATTGCTTTATTTCTTTATGCTTCACATTTTATTTTCCTATACTGTGGATTACTGTTCTGTTGTCTGTTGGGATGGGATGTTTCTGATTTGAGGTAAAAGGCCCAATACCCAGGCCAGAGTGACACATAGGATACCTAGGATAGAGTGGATAGTCATGACGCCGATGAGATGTCAGGTCTTGTCTAGTGCGATCATGAGACCCACGCCCAGTCGAGGTTCAAATGGGGTATCATCGTTGGCATGTAGATGCAACAATGGTGGTATCTCAGGAGAACTGATAACGCTGGTTGCCATATTGACCTACCCTGACCTAGACTACACCCGTGAGTGGGGAGGGAATCATATTCTTAACAGGTACAGGTACATGTTCTGTTGGCGACTATTGGTTCTCCTGGTACTTAAAAAAGCGTCGAACCTCTGATCTTGGGACATTTGACTTATACAGAAGTTCTACATCAGTTATCTATCAACGTCGAACCTCTGAATCTGGAGGTTTGACCTTATGTGACTTATGCAAAGGGTATTCAGAATCAACGTCGAACCTCTGAATCTGGAGGGTTCGACCATCTTTGACTTATGCAAAAGCTATCTATCAGAATCAACGTCGAACCTCTGAATCTGGAGGGTTCGACCATCTTTGACTTATGCACAAGCTGTTTATCCAGAAAGCAACGTCGAACCTCTGAATCTGGAGGATTCGACCATATCTTATTGACCATGAGAAGTTGTTATCCAAGAGGCCTTGATCCTTGATCCTGATTTATGTTGCATTTGCATCATCATTAACATTTTGCATTCATGCATGTGCATCCATGGTTACCAATACTCTTACCACTCTTCCTCTCCATCAGATCAGTCAAAACGATTCCTCCACACCGATATCTGACAAAAGCTCACAGAACAAAGAATCATGGGGGATTATAAACAAGATCAAGCTACTATCAGAGAATCATGCCTCCTCATGAGGGTACCTTCCACCATTGGAGCCTAAAGACTTTGTGTTTGTCAGAGAACATTTCATTTGCATCAAAATAAGGCCAAGCCTGCCATTGTCTAGATTACTTCAAAGTACTTTCAATTGTATTACTTTTGTTGTTATCAAGTACTTCTCATTGTAAGAAACTCATTCTGTTTGAATAAATAAAAATAATGTAACATACATGTTTTTCTCAAATCATTTCATCTTTGTCATTATGTTCATTGATACTTCACTCATTTGTCTTAAGCAACTAAAAAAGGAGAATGATGAAAAATCAAAAACACATGAATCACTAATTGTATGCTTTTGGAACAAGATCATGCTGAGGATGTACAGGCATTGTTTCAATTCCTAAAAACCGGAGTTATAAGGGAGTGAAACCTTCGTAAACCCCTTTGAGCCTATGGAGTAGCTGTTTCTTTTCAAAAAATGCAAAACCCTCAATCTTTACCAGGGGCAAGGTAGTCTTCAGTTAGTGCGACCGAGCGTTCAAATTTCAGGTATTCCATCAGAGGATCAATCATATTCTATCTCTCACAACAAAGAAGAAGAGCACAATCCACAATGGATGTCTCTCATTCATTGAGAAAAAGGCAGTCACAACTTTTTCAACAAGTCAATCATCAAAGTCATACAACTTGTTCCCAAACGAGACAAAAAGAAAAAAAAGAAAGTTATGAATCATGACCAAAAGAAAAAAGAAAGAAGCAATAGCCCGCTAAGTCAAAAAAAAACAACAACAAAGCTTTGAAGCAAATGACTTAGGCAAAAATTAGGGCATATCCCGCTGGACAACAAACACCAATATCAAAAGAAACTTTCTGTCCAGGCAAAAGTTAGGGAAAGCAAAAGGCAAAGCACAAGAAAGAAATCCTCCAAGGGACAAGTTGTTGTGACCATCAACAAAAGCATCAAAGGGTGGCTGCCACCTCCATCAAAGCCATAAAGGATCCTCATTCATTACAACCCTTCCTGAAAGGTGAACACTCGTGTCAAGCTAACTGAACGTAGGACTGGAGAACATCACGAAGAGGGGTGGGTTAAGTAGAATTCGAGCCTTTATCCTTTGTTTCTTAAACCGTGAACCCGGCCACGTTACAACCCTAGAAAGTCCTAATTGAAGCAGGGTTCGTTCCGAAAGCATACAAACTGTAAAGTCATGTCAAAACTGACTCCTAATGCTGCTGTGTCATTTGTGTTAGTATCAGTATAACATTTTGACAAATAAAAACTTTTCTTTTGAGATTAACATGTGCATTGCATTCTCATTATCCTTTTCAAAACAGAATTGTCTCCAACTTGAAAGTAAGTACTTGATACCAAGGAAAGTTCAACATCGAAATTCCGTCAAGTAATCTTACAAAGGCAAAGGTTGGTCATCCACTGAGCAAGTATCTGAAGTATCCATCTGGTGGAAGAGTCCTTTCAATATGGGGCATCCATTCCATGATCGACACTGGGGCAGTCCATCGCAAATCTCCATGATTCAAGCATTATCAAAGTCTTATCTCAAGAGACCATACAAGCTGGGGCAAGCTAGTAACAATTCATCTCTTCATCTTCAATCAAGTGTCAGATATCGAGATAGGTGTCGAGGAGTCAAGCCAAGCACCTCACCTTCACCAATTCTATCCTTCAAGCAATCTTTCCGCAAGGGAACCCTCCATCCATCCCTGGTATCATGGAAACAATCATTCCACTCATAATCATACATGCATCATGCATATCATTGCATTCTCATTATCATTTTACCCACATGATCCAATCATCAATAAAACAGGGGCATCCACCCTATCTTAAATCAAGCAGAGTGTCAGAACTCCACCTAATCTATCCCACACAAAGCAGAAACCCTGATCAATCAGTACACTGCATATAGAATTCATTGCATTGCATCTTCAGAAGTGCATAAAATAAATCAAACATTTGCATATGGAAAATAAGCCAAGATGAGGATCCTACAAGCGTTCAATTAATAATCCACCTGGATCACTCAGAGTTACCATTGTGGTGTCATCTCCCATAGTCAATCATGTTCATCTTTCTTCAACCCAGAGTTGATGTTTTTGTGTTCAACCCAGAGTTGATTTTCCATTCATCTTTTAACCCTGAGTTAATTATATTTTCCCACTCAACCCAGAGTTGACGGTTATTTCTTATTGATTTCTCTTCCCCACTCAACCCAGAGTTGACGGCCATCCTTTATTCAATCCAGAATTGACTTCTCCTTTTTCCCACTCAACCCAGAGTTGACGGTCATCTTTTGTCTCCTACTCAACCCAGAGTTGACGGTCACCCTTTGTTCTTCCCACTCAACCCAGAGTTGACGGTCATCTTTATTTCAACCCAGAGTTGATCCTTTCCTTTTCCCACTCAACCCATAGTTGACGGTTATTCCTTGTCAATTTCTTTTCCCACTCAACCCAGAGTTGACGGTTATCTTTTATTCAACCCAGAGTTGATCCTTGTCTTTCTTTCCCACTCAACCCAGAGTTGACGCTTACCTTTTATTCAACCCAGAGTTGATTCCTTGTCTTTTCCCACTCAACCCAGAGTTGATGGTTATCTTTTATCTCTTTCCCACTCAACCCATAGTTGACGGTTATCTTTATTTCAACCCAGAGTTGATCATTTCCTTTTTCCTCTCACCCAGAGTTGACGGATATTTTCTTATTGTTTCTTTTCCCACTCAACCCAGAGTTGACGGTTATGTCTTATTCAATCCAGAATTGACTTATCCTTTTCCCACTCAACCCAGAGTTGACGGTTATCCTTTGGTCAATCCAGAATTGACTTCTCTTCCTTTTCCCACTCAACCCAGAGTTGACGGTTATCTTTTATCCTTTCCCACTCAACCCATAGTTGACGGTTATTCCTTGTCAATTTCTTTTCCCACTCAACCCAGAGTTGACGGTTATCTTTTATTCAACCCAGAGTTGATCCTTGTCTTTCTTTCCCACTCAACCCAGAGTTGACGCTTACCTTTTATTCAACCCAGAGTTGATTCCTTGTCTTTTCCCACTCAACCCAGAGTTGATGGTTATCTTTTATCTCTTTCCCACTCAACCCATAGTTGACGGTTATCTTTATTTCAACCCAGAGTTGATCATTTCCTTTTTCCTCTCACCCAGAGTTGACGGATATTTTCTTATTGTTTCTTTTCCCACTCAACCCAGAGTTGACGGTTATGTCTTATTCAATCCAGAATTGACTTATCCTTTTCCCACTCAACCCAGAGTTGACGGTTATCCTTTGGTCAATCCAGAATTGACTTCTCTTCCTTTTCCCACTCAACCCAGAGTTGACGGTTATCTTTTATCCTATCCCACTCAATCCAGAGTTGACGGTTATCTCTTGTCTTTTCCCACTCAACCCAGAGTTGACGGTTATCTTTTATTCAACCCAGAGTTGATCCTTGTCTTTCTTTCCCACTCAACCCAGAGTTGACGGTTATCTCCTGTCTTTCCCACTCAACCCAGAGTTGACGGTTATCAGTTACCTTTTCCCTCTCAACCCAGAGTTGACGGTTATCTTCTTTCTTTCCCACTCAACCCAGAGTTGACGGTTATCCTTTTTCCTTTTCCCACTCAACCCAGAGTTGACGGTTATCTTTTATTCAATCCAGAATTGATTTCTTCTTTTCCCACTCAACCCAGAGTTGACGGTTATCTTTTGTCTTTCCCACTCAACCTAGAGTTGACGGTTATCTCTTATCTTTCCCTCTCAACCCAGAGTTGACGGTTATCTTCTTTCTTTCCCATTCAACCCAGAGTTGACGGTTATCCCTTGTTCAATCCAGAATTGATTATCTCTCTTTCCCACTCAACCCAGAGTTGACGGTCATCATTTGTCTTTCCCACTCAACCCAGAGTTGACGGTTATCTTTTACTCAACCCAGAGTTGATCCTTTCTTTTCCCACTCAACCCAGAGTTGACGGTTATCCTTTCTCCTTTCCCATTCAACCCAGAGTTGACGGTTATCTTTTGTCTTTTCCCACTCAACCCAGAGTTGATGGTTATTTTCTCATTCCCACTCAACCCAGAGTTGACGGTTATTCCTAATTGTTCATCTTTCCTCTTTCAACCCAGAGTTGAATTACCTTTTCTCAACCCAGAGTTGATGTCCATCTCTTGTTTTCAACCCAGAGTTGATGTCCATCTATTGTTTTCAACCCAGAGTTGATGTTCTATTTCATTTCTAACCCAGAGTTAATTTGTTCAACCCATAGTTGATACAATCTTCCTCAGTGGATTTGACACCATTTCTTCCCCAGTGGATCCTATCTCATCTTTCTTCAGGCAAATTTTCAGGTCCCATTGATATTTAATCTTCTTCTACCTTGAATGATCGAAAGGCTAGCGCCAATCTCACCTTCAGGTTTAAGATGATTAAATAGGGGCAGCTGTTGCACCCCAAAATTTGCCCATCTAATTCTATGCTAACTGGCTTTTCACATTCATATGCATCTTTCTATTAGGTCATCTAACATATCACACATTCATCATTATGTAACTTAGCATTAGAATCAAGGATCGGTGAGATTAAGGTTTCTAATCCCTTATGAGAAGCTTGACAACATCTCAAATAAGGATCCAGAACCAAGGATTTATTTCCCTATGATTGCATTCGTCGAATGCTTTTGTTGGGATCAATTGGATTATATCTCGTTTCCCCATTCAGGTAGTAATCGAGAGGATCTTTCTTATTCAGGATACTGCTTGAGTTACAAGTCGTGGAATACATGGCAAGATAATGGACTTGGGGCTTTCTCATCATCATTTAAGGAATGATTTATCTTATTCATTTGGGATATATTCGTTCACTTTAGTTTGTATACAATAAATTGGGATTTCTGTTGAAGTCTTCTCAAACCCTTGTTAGTCATCGGTTCCAAACGTGACAAGCAAAGTAACAGCAAAAAATTGGAGTTTTCAAATTGGAAGTATTAGAGGAAGAAAATTCCAAATGATCAATCACTCAAATTCAATATCTATTCAGGTTCATGCATATACAAAAATACAATTCAAAACCAAAGTTCCATTCAAGAAGTTCTTATTGTACATGTTTCAATATATTACCTCAAGGATTTACACTCAAGTTATTCATTACAATTCAAGCCCATTATATTCATTGTTACAAAAAACGGAATAATCCATATCTAGAGGTCCAAACATCATTCGACTCAACACTGTGCAATTTCAAACATTTCCCACCATTTCTCATTCAAAGCACTACACAAATATACAAACTCCATTCAACATCCCTATCATCACATTCATCTTACAAGCTAAAGGATTAAGACAATTTACTTTCATCATCCAATACATCATTACATCATGTTTAGATAAAATTACACAAAAATTCTAGACCTAATCCTATGTCGCCAAATTCCACGGTTTTCAATACATTCACTCTTCATCTTCAACTATATTGGTTCCAATTGCTATGACACTCTGTCTTCAAGTCAACACCACCAGCCTGCTGCCTGCACTGCAAAGTAAAAAAGAAAGAGAAAGTATATAAACAGCAAAAAGCAAAGAAAAGAAGCAGACAGTTGGGCTATTATCCAAGACCTGAGTTCAGTTCTATTCAGCGACATCATGCTCATAATCCAAAACAGTTACACAACTTCTCCTAACCAACAGAATTCCAGCAGAGAACCAATCCATAACTACCTACAACAGAACTTAACTAATTTATAAACCAACCCCTAACTGTCAAAATAACTGTCCTAACTAATTCTCACACCACCTATAACAGAAATAACAGATTTCCAACCATTCCCTAACAGCTTCATAACAGAAATGTAACTACCAAAGTCAGTTACAAACTTCTAACAGAACTATAACAGAAAATCAGAAGAAAACTTACCTCTATATATCACCAGCATCATTCACATTTGAGGCGGTCTAGGATTTTCCATCACCATTTTTCCTCTCCTCACTTTCTCATCCCTATACTCTCTCAGAACCTTCCATCTTCATCTTCATCATCTTCACTTCAGTTATCACCATTTTTGACTCAACTTGAACCTCTCTCTTCGTCCTTCATAATTCATCACAGAAAACTTCAACAAAAATCTCTCGAACCTTCTTCATCACCAACAAATCTTCATGACCTCCACCATCAATCTCCCTCGTTCTGCAACCGCGTTCATCACATCACAACAAAGAAAAGAGTAGAAGAAGAAGAATTCACGAGGAGAAGAAGAAACTGAAACGAAAATTGACATAGCAGAAAACCAAGAAAGAACCACGACAAGTGTATCGATTCGCATCACTCATCTGCAACAATAACAATCGTCATCGTCTCCATGGCATAGGTGCAACCTTCGATCTTCAATCGGCTTCAACATCGCCAATCACTGCGATCACATTACGCGGAAGAATCCGAATGGAAAAGGAAAGAAGGCTTAGGTTTGTTTTCGAAGAAAGAGGTAATGAGATGAGCAAGATTGGATAGGCGGAGATATAGGTGGTGATATTCACACCGGTGGCCGGGGAGTTCGTTGTTTCCACTGGAGAAGGTGGAGTGCTCTGTCGGTGCCGTCGTGAGAAGAAGAGGAAGAGAAGTTTGTCTTCAGAAAAATATCAAAGGTCACACATTTGACCTAATCCCTTTCTAATTTCTTTTTTAATTAATGTAGTAATTGATTTTGATTTTTCAATTAAGTATAAAGTTTGCTTTAATCTGAGTTTAATGTGATGAATTGGTAGATTAATGGACCATAAGAGATTAATTGAATCTGATTAGGAAATCTAGATGAACCAAATGCTTTGGGCCACCGAATTACTGAATGCACACCCCTGAGGCCCATGCTATCCATTTTTGACAAGCAAAATCTGTAAACAAAAACGCCCCTGGGCCTTGATATGACTGGGCCTTGCGCCCAGGTTGCTCCATCACACCATGTATTTCAATTCACACCCCCTGGTTCCATTATTTAGGTAATTAGATTTTTGCCATTTCTTTTTAGTAATTAAAACTAATTTTTTACCATTAGTTTTAGACCTTTAGTACTAATTTTGATATAAGAATAATCACAAAAATACTAGTTTAGGCTAATTCTCTTTTGGTTAATTAGAATTCATCATTTTCTTCACAAAAAACCATAAAAATAAATAGTGTCTTTTAATTCAATTTTAACACTAAATTTTGAATCATTTGTTTTCATGTTTTGATGCTATATCTCAAGTCATTCCTTTAGTTAATTTTGCACTAATTTTGTATCATGCTTACTTGTGATTTTTTACTTGTAGCTTTATCTTGTAATTTCACTTGTATATTCCCATAATCTTAGGACTCATAATTCATAACCTTTAGGCTAGTTTTCCCTTAAATCCTAACACTTAGGTATAATCATAACATTAAGCTAGTTATTCATTTTAGGCTAGTTTTCTTCTCCTTTTTCTTTTCAACTTTAAAACATTAATAAAGGACGACGCGAATCATGCTAATGCCTTTTCTTTAGTGTGAAAGAAATGATTGGGGCGTAGGCCCCGATGTATGTTCTTTCCCACTTAGCGGAAGAGAAATGATTGAGGCGTAGGCCTCGGTGTATTTCTTAACCGTTATTTAGAGAAACGATTGTGGCGTAGGCCTCGATGTGCATTCTCTAATTATTCAAAAACTGTATTTCATTTAGAGAAACGATTGTGGCGTAGGCCTCGATGTGCATTCTCTAAATATTCAAAAAAACTCCTTTTTTATGGCATGATTCAAGTCATAAATTAATTTCCCTTAAAAGACACCTAACCAAAAACATTTCAAAATATCTAATAAAGGCTAAGACCTAAACAAAGTAAGGAAGTGATGCGAAGCCTTGTAGTGGGTTTTCGTCCATCATGGAATTACACCTAAAAGACACAAACCAATTTTCTCTCTTCTCTCTCTTGCCTCCGAGGCATTCTTTCTCTTGCCTTCAGGGCATTCTTCCTCCTAATCGGACACGTTATTTCCGCTCCATTCCCAGCTTAAGACTCCAGAGGTCGAGCAGCGGAGTGCGAATGTAATTGTTCAACTAAAAAACACAAAAACAAACAAAAAACTAAAGAGCCGAACTACGGCGCTCTGATTCCTGAAAAGGATACGTAGGCATTAGGTCGCGGGGCCTAAGCGAGCACAACTATTTATAAACCTTATTTTCCCCGTGTTTCTTTTTTTCATTTGCATTCATTCATTTAGTAATTAAGCCTTAGATTTATACACCCTTAGATAGAAACAAACATAGGTGGATACCATCGAGTACGATGGGCGTGAGGGGTGCTAGCACCTTCCCCTTGCGTAACCGACTCCCGTACCCTATCTCTGGTCGCAAGACCTTTTCTTATCCATTTCTTATTCCAGGTTTTCTGATATTCCTTTCCCGCTTTGGGATAAATATATTGGTGGCGACTCTGTTCATCATTTTCGCGAGCGTGCGACAGAAGACTTTGAAACGGGTTGTAATGAGTTTTACGACTTGCCCTAATTTTGAGATTTTTGAGAGTTTTGAAACCCTTATGCTTTCACTCTTTTTTTTTCGTTTTTCCATGATGCTGCATATGTTGTGTTTATATAGTGGATGCATTTAGGTCATGAATGGGCTTGGACCTTTGCCTCATAAGTTGTCTTGGAATTTTTTAAGGAAAAACATAAGTTTAATCCTTCTATTTTTGGATATCTTTTTACACCACCATGCTAGCACGAATTTGGATCTTCATGGGGCTTCTCTTGGGCCTTTGGATGATTAAAATAGAAGCTTTAGGGTTTACTTCATTATTTTATGATTTTACTCAATTTATTTATCCTTTAAATGGAATAAAATCCAAATAAATCAAATAAATGTCATAAAAAAAGGGAATAAATTTATGGGATCTTATTTAGGTCACCAACATGTTTAAGGTCCAAAACTTAGCCCCATTAACTCAAAAATACAAAATTGTCCAATTGTGGTTTCATGTTTTTCTTGAAAATCGATCAACTTGTACCACGCGTATCTCTCTCATTTTTAATCACATGAAGGTGTTCTCATACTCTTTAGAAAGCTCAAAGAGTCCTTTAAACACCCTTTTTGGTTTCATCTCAATTGAGTTTACCATGTCCAAGTTATGAGCTTTGAGAAAAAATGACTTTTTTGCGATCCTTTAGAAGGACCTGTAATGTGTTGGCTCGTATCTCTCAAATGAAGCATTTTTGGCCTTGGCATGTGAGAGACAAAAATGTAGAGAATTCAATTTCCTTCAAATTTAGCTTTGGATGGAAAATTTCTGATGTTCCATGTGGGAGTTATGGCCGGTCAAAGTTCAGTTGACTTTTTCCTTAAAAACCCTAATTTAGAAACTCAGGTTCTTGATGATTCTGGAGCTTTTCTTGATGAATCATGATCAATCCTTGATCAAATGATGAATAGTACTCCATAATGAGGATGTTGACCAAAAATCAGAAGTTTTGACTGTAGTTTGTCCATAGTTTGACTTTTTAGGTCAACTAGTCGATTATTGATCGTTTGAGCAGTTGACTGAGTAATCTTTTGAATCAGGGCTTGAAACTTGGCCTGAGGATACTATGAGGCATATGAGAGACCATGAAGTCCACTTGAGGTATCAGAAGTTGATTTTTCTTAGAAAGAAACAAAACCCTAGTTTAGGAGGAGAGTGAACATGCTTGCAATTGGGTATTGTAACACCCGTATAATTTTAATATTAATTTAATTGGAATATTGAATTAATAATTAGAATTATAAAGATCTCGTGAAAATAATGAATAAATAATGGTTTATGGCATTTGGGCCACATGAGGAAATAGTAAAGATGGGGGTGTGGTTTAGTAAAACTTTCACTAATCTCAATATTATTATTTTTCATAAAATAATTGGGAATTGGGAAGAAAGAACGTGAAAGAACAGAAGTTGGAACGAGGAACGTGACGGAGAACTGTAGAGGGAGAGACCAAGAACCAAGACTATTATCCGAGGTAAGGGGAGACTCTCCGTTTAATCTCTTTTATCGTATTATAGGTGATAGTATGGATTAGGAGTATGGTTGGATCCATTGATTCTATATTCTGAATTGTTATTTGTGTTCATCATTGAAATTTGGACTGTTAATCCCTAATAACTGATAGATTCAGGGTATGATGAATGAAATTGATTATAGAATCATATATTGTGGTTGTGGATGAATTCGTATGCTGTTTAGATGTGAATTTTCTGGTTTTTAGACTCAAAATCGTGGACTGGTATGAGTAAAAACGAATAGGTTTTTGGACTGTTACGAAGTTGCAGGTTCTGGGCAATTTTTCTGGTATTTCGCGTATGAAACAGTGCCATACGCGTATGGGATGAGGTCATACGCGAATGAGGGACATTCCCCAAGGGCTATACGCGTATGATACGCAGCTGCCCTGTCCCAAAGTACCTTGTGCTGGTGAATTGCGTATGAGAGCGTATGAGGATGCTCATACGCGTATGGAATTTTAACAGAGGAAGTTGATCTGATGATACGCGTATGGCAAGGCTGATACGCGTATGAGGTTGTTTTTAGGCCATTTTTGACTCTGAGGAAATGCGTATGATACGCGTATGGACGCGTATGGACTTGATGATACGCGTATGGCTTCTGTATGTGAAATTTCTGTTTTGTGATTTTTTTGGAAAGTTCAATGATGTGTAACTTTCAATCTGTAGGCCTATTTTGTATGCTGTTTGAGACTGTGTAAACCTTGTGATGTGATTCTGTGGTTTACTGATGATTGATTGTATTGAATGATGTTAATGTATATATGAACATGCTTAGTAATGATGATGATGATGATGAAATGAGTATAGATGATGCTACTCATAGAATGGTAATGATGAAAGTATGTTATATATATGTTTGCATGCATTCATGTTCATTTGATGAGGGCTGTATCTTAATGATAAGAGGATACAGTGAAGGGCAAGATTCCCATTGTGTGGAATCTGTGCTGGCAGGGCCGTATCTGGATGATGATAGATCAGTCGGTGGATGATTTCCACTGGTGATGTTGGTACCACATGCATAGTGTCAGTTTCATACATGTGCATGACTTGTTTTTAATATGATGATATATGTTATATGACGACTTGTCTGTTTATTTGTGGATGTGTGAATGATGATTTGTCTGAATATGAAACAATTGGGTGAATGATATAACTATGATATGTTATTATTTATGATGCAATAACATTGGTTAACTGTGATGAGACTCACCCTTACTTGTTGTCATTTTCAGATTGAGGATAGCGGCGCGACTTGGTGAGGATTAGCTCATAAGTCGGTTATTAGTTATCGAGTCGGTGTCATGCTCTGGTAGTTGTAACACTGGGAACGCGTTGTTTTGGAGTTTTGGATTATAACTCTATTTTGTTTTGTTATTTGAAGTCTTATACATTAAATGATGAATGCTGACTTGATGAATTAATTCCGCTGTGCAAAACATGACTTTGGTTAATGAGTTATAATTTCAGACGTTTCAGTGAATGCATGACATGTACCAATGTGATTTTCTTTACTTATGAATTGTGACACCTCTTGCATGCTTACTCTGATTTAATAATTTTTTAATTGCCGTGGGTTATTAGAGGGGTGTTACAATAGTGGTATCAGAGCATAGTCGGTCGTTGTGACCAGATTCTTTGCGTCTTAGTGTCAGTCTTTCCTGTGTATGCGATTAATACGAGTTATTGTCGATACTTTTGTTTTGACTGGATTGTTTGTGCTAAGCAGAACAATGGCTGGAAGAGGAGGAAGAAATGATGATGCTATCGCTGAGGCTCTGGGCATGATTGCTGGTGTGCTGGGAGGGAATGCCAATGGAGCTGCGATTGGTGCTGACAGGCAGCTGAACAGTTTTCAGAGGAACAATCCTCCATTGTTCAAAGGTACGCATGATCCTGAAGGTGCTCAGAAATGGCTTAAGGAGATCGAGAGGATTTTCAGAGTCATTGACTGTGCTGAGGATCTCAAGGTGAGGTATGGTACTCATATGTTATCTGAGGAGGCTGATGACTGGTGGATGTCAACCAGAGCTGAACTGGATGCTGATGGTACAACAATTACTTGGACTGTATTTAGAAGGGAATTCCTGAGGAGGTATTTTCCTGAAGACGTCAGGGGCAGAAAGGAAGTTGAATTTCTGGCACTGGTTCAAGGCAATATGTCGGTACCAGAGTATGCGGCCAAGTTTGTGGAACTGGCAAGGTACTATGTGCACTACAATGAGGATGAAGCCAGTGAGTTCTCGAAATGTGTCAAATTTGAGAATGGTCTTCGTGATGAGATCAAGCAAGGTATCAGGTACCAGAGAATCCAGAGATTTGTTGACCTTGTAGATTGTAGTAGAATCTTTGAGGAAGATAACATCAAGATGAAGTCATCTCACTCTCGCGAGTTGGTTGACAAGAAAGGAAAGAAACATATGGATAGAGGTAAGCCATATGGTAGAGGCAAAGCTGCTGATTGGAAGAAACCCAGTGGGGGAGATTCCAGTGCTCGTATCAGATGTTACAATTGTGGCGAGATGGGACATCGTAGGAATGAGTGCAAGCTTGATCAGAAGAAATGTTACAAGTGCGACCAAGTGGGTCATATTGCTGCTGATTGCAAGAAGAGGGTTGTGACTTGTTATAACTGTGGTGAAGAGGGTCACATCAGTCCGAATTGTCCTAAGCCGAAGAAGAACCAATCAGGAGGAAAGGTTTTTGCTTTGACCGGGTCAGAGACTACTCCAGATGACAGGTTGATTAAAGGTACGTGTTTCATTCATGGCACACCTTTAGTTGCAATTATTGATACTGGAGCAACTCATTCTTTTATTTCTTTGGATTGTGCTGAGAGATTAAATCTTGAAATATCTGACATAAATGGAAGTATGGTTATTGACACTCCTGCGTCGGGTTCAGTAACTACTTCGTCTGCATGCCTGAATTGTCCGGTTGACATTTTTGGTAGAGAATTCGGGATGGACTTAGTGTGCCTTCCGTTGAAGCAACTCGATGTAATCCTGGGAATGAACTGGTTGGAATTCAACCGTGTTCATATCAACTGTTTTACGAAGACGGTAATTTTTCCTGAAGAGGTTAGTTTTGATAGTCTGGAAATGATAGCTAGGCAAGTGAATGAGGCTATCGAGGATGGTGCAACAGTGTTTATGTTGTTCGCATTGATGGATGTGAAAGAAAAAGTGGCGGGTAGCGAGTTACCTGTGGTATGTGAATTTCCAGAAGTTTTTCCAAAAGAAGTGAATGAATTGCCACCGGAAAGAGAAGTGGAGTTTTCTATTGATTTGGTTCCAGGAACTAGTCCAGTGTCGATGGCACCGTATCGTATGTCGCCGTCTGAATTGGCTGAACTCAAGAAGCAGTTAGAGGAATTGCTTGAGAAGAAATTTATTCGTCCTAGTGTTTCGCCATGGGGTGCGCCTGTGTTGCTGGTAAAGAAGAAAGAGGGTTCCATGAGGCTGTGTGTGGATTACAGACAATTGAACAAGGTTACTATCAAAAATCGGTATCCATTGCCAAGGATTGATGATTTGATGGACCAGTTGGTTGGAGCACGTGTGTTTAGTAAGATTGATCTGAGGTCTGGGTATCATCAGATACGTGTGAAAGATGACGATATTCAGAAGACTGCTTTTAGAACGAGGTATGAACATTATGAGTATTCTGTGATGCCGTTTGGAGTTACTAATGCACCTGGTGTTTTTATGGAATATATGAACAGGATCTTTCATCCTTATCTCGACAAGTTTGTAGTGGTGTTTATAGACGATATCCTGATATATTCCAAGAGTAAGGAAGAACATGCAGAGCATCTCAGAACTGTGTTAGAGCTGTTGAAAGAGAAGCAACTTTTTGCCAAACTGTCGAAGTGTGAATTCTGGTTAGAGGAAGTCACTTTTCTTGGGCATGTGATTTCTAAGAATGGTATTGCTGTTGACCCTACAAAGATAGAAGCTGTGTCTCAGTGGGAAGCCCCGAAGTCAGTGTCGGAGATTCGTAGTTTTCTTGGTCTTGCGGGTTACTACAGAAAGTTCATTGAAGGATTTTCAAAGTTAGCATTGCCGTTAACTAAACTAACTAGGAAGGGACAAGCTTTTATTTGGGATGCCAAGTGTGAAGAAGGATTCCAAGAGCTGAAGAGGAGGTTGACTAGTGCTCCTGTTTTGATTTTGCCGAATCCGACATAATCATTTGTGGTTTATTGTGATGCGTCACTGATGGGTCTAGGCGGTGTATTGATGCAGAATCAACAAGTAGTCGCTTATGCGTCGAGACAACTCAAAGTGCATGAAAGGAACTATCCGACCCATGATTTAGAGTTAGCAGCTGTAGTTTTTGTTTTGAAGTTGTGGCGGCACTATTTGTATGGTTCGAGATTTGAGGTATTCAGTGATCATAAGAGTCTGAAGTATCTCTTCGATCAGAAAGAGTTGAATATGAGGCAGAGAAGGTGGTTAGAATTTTTGAAAGATTATGATTTTGGTTTGAATTACCATCCTGGTAAGGCAAACGTCGTGGCTGATACATTGAGTAGGAAGACCTTGCATATGTCTATGCTAATGGTGAAGGAATTGGATTTGATTGAACAATTCAGAGACTTGAGTTTAGTGTGTGAAGGTACTCCTACTAGTGTCAAATTAGGTATGCTGAAGCTGACTAGTGGTATTCTTGAAGAAATCAGAGAAGGTCAGAAAGCTGATGTTGGATTGATTGATAAGTTGACTTTGATCAATCGAGGCAAGAGTGGTGAATTCAGAGTCGACAAGAATGGTATACTGAGGTTTGGTGACCGAGTTTGTGTTCCTGATATTGATGAACTACGGAAGCGTATTTTGGAAGAAGGACACCGTAGTGGACTGAGCATTCATCCCGGCGCTACCAAGATGTATCATGATTTGAAAAAGTTGTTTTGGTGGCCTGGTATGAAGAAAGAAGTTGCTGAGTTTGTGTACTCTTGTTTGACTTGCCAGAAGTCGAAGATTGAGCATCAGAAACCATTTGGGTTGATGCAACCGATGTTTATTCTTGAGTGGAAGTGGGATAGCATATCAATGGATTTTATTTCGGGTTTGCCGAGAACTGTCAGAAATTGTGAAGCTATCTGGGTCGTGGTAGACAGATTGACGAAGTCTGCACATTTTATACCGGTGAGAATGGATTATCCGATGGAGAAGCTAGCTCAGTTGTATATTGAGAAGATAGTTAGTCTACATGGTATTCCTTCAAGTATCGTGTCAGACAGAGATCTGAGGTTTACGTCTAAATTCTGGGAAGGTTTACAGAAAGCTTTGGGTACTAAGTTGAGATTGAGTTCTGCTTATCATCCGCAGACTGATAGACAGACTGAGAGGACGATTCAGTCGCTAGAGGATTTGTTGCGCGCTTGTGTGTTAGAAAAAGGAGGCACTTGGGATAGTTATCTGCCTTTGATTGAGTTTACCTACAACAACAGTTATCATTCGAGTATCGGTATGGCTCCGTTTGAGGCTTTGTATGGTAGAAGGTGTAGGACGCCGTTGTGTTGGTACAAATCTGGTGAGAGTGCTGTGATTGGTCCAGAAATTGTACAACAGACTACGGAGAAGATTAAGATGATTCAGGAGAAGATGAAAGCTTCTCAGAGTCGTCAGAAGAGTTATCATGACAAGAGGAGGAAAACGCTTGAGTTTCAAGAGGGAGACCATGTGTTTATGAGAGTTACTCCTATGACAGGTATTGGTCGGGCATTGAAGTCAAAGAAGTTGACTCCGCGTTTTATTGGACCGTTCCAGATTTCTGAAAGAGTGGGAGAAGAGACATATCGTGTCGCTTTACCACCGACGCTTGCAAACTTGCATGATGTGTTTCATGTGTCTCAGTTGAGGAAATATATTTCAGATCCGTCCCATGTGATCCAAGTAGATGATGTACAGGTGAAAGACAACTTGACGGTTGAGACTTTACCTGTGAGGATAGAGGACCGAAGGCTGAAACAATTGCGGGGCAAGGAAATAGCTTTGGTCAGAGTAGCTTGGGGAGGACCAGCTGAGGGAAATTTTACTTGGGAGCTAGAGAGTCAGATGAAAGACTCTTATCCAGAACTTTTTACCTGAGGTATGTTTTCGAGGACGAAAACTCTTTTAGTGGGGGAGAGTTGTAACACCCGTATAATTTTAATATTAATTTAATTGGAATATTGAATTAATAATTAGAATTATAAAGATCTCGTGAAAATAATGAATAAATAATGGTTTATGGCATTTGTGCCATATGAGGAAATAGTAAAGATGGGGGTGTGGTTTAGTAAAACTTTCACTAATCTCAATATTATTATTTTTCATAAAATAATTGGGAATTGGGAAGAAAGAACGTGAAAGAACAGAAGTTGGAACGAGGAACGTGACGGAGAATTGTAGAGGGAGAGACCAAGAACCAAGACTTTTATCCGAGGTAAGGGGAGACTCTCCGTTTAATCTCTTTTATCGTATTATAGGTGATAGTATGGATTAGGAGTATGGTTGGATCCATTGATTCTATATTCTGAATTGTTATTTGTGTTCATTATTGAAATTTGGACTGTTAATCCCTAATAACTGATAGATTCAGGGTATGATGAATGAAATTGATTATAGAATCATATACTGTGGTTGTGGATGAATTCGTATGCTGTTTAGATGTGAATTTTCTGGTTTTTAGACTCAAAATCGTGGACTGGTATGAGTAAAAACGAATGGGTTTTCGGACTGTTACGAAGTTGCAGGTTCTGGGCAATTTTTCTGGTATTTCGCGTATGAAACAGTGCCATACGCGTATGGGATGAGATCATACGCGTATGAGGGACATTCCCCAAGGGCTATACGCGTATGATACGCAGCTGCCCTGTCCCAAAGTACCTTGTGCTGGTGAATTGCGTATGAGAGCGTATGAGGATGCTCATACGCGTATGGAATTTTAACAGAGGAAGTTGATCTGATGATACGCGTATGGCAAGGCTGATACGCGTATGAGGTTGTTTTTAGGCCATTTTTGACTCTGAGGAAATGCGTATGATACGCGTATGAGGGATGGTGATACGCGTATGGACGCGTATCGACTTGATGATACGCGTATGGCTTCTGTATGTGAAATTTCTGTTTTATGATTTTTTTGGAAAGTTCAATGATGTGTAACTTTCAATCTGTAGGCCTATTTTGTATGCTGTTTGAGACTGTGTAAACCTTGTGATGTGATTCTGTGGTTTACTGATGATTGATTGTATTGAATGATGTTAATGTATATATGAACATGCTTAGTAATGATGATGATGATGATGAAATGAGTATAGATGATGCTACTCATAGAATGGTAATGATGAAAGTATGTTATATATATGTTTGCATGCATTCATAGTCATTTGATGAGGGCTGTATCTTAATGATGAGAGGATACAGTGAAGGGCAAGATTCCCATTGTGTGGAATCTGTGCTGGCAGGGCCGTATCTGGATGATGATAGATCGGTCGGTGGATGATTTCCACTGGTGATGTTGGTACCACATGCATAGTGTCAGTTTCATACATGTGCATGACTTGTTTTTAATATGATGATATATGTTATATGACGACTTGTCTGTTTATTTGTGGATGTGTGAATGATGATTTGTCTGAATATGAAACAATTGGGTGAATGATATAACTATGATATGTTATTATTTATGATGCAATAACATTGGTTAACTGTGATGAGACTCACCCTTACTTGTTGTCATTTTCAGATTGAGGATAGCGGCGCGACTTGGTGAGGATTAGCTCATAAGTCGGTTATTAGTTATCGAGTCGGTGTCATGCTCTGGTAGTTGTAACACTGGGAACGCGTTATTTTGGAGTTTTGGATTATAACTCTATTTTGTTTTGTTATTTGAAGTCTTATACATTAAATGATGAATGTTGACTTGATGAATTAATTTCGCTGTGCAAAACATGACTTTGGTTAATGAGTTATAATTTCAGACGTTTCAGTGAATGCATGACATGTACCAATGTGATTTTCTTTACTTATGAATTGTGACACCTCTTGCATGCTTACTCTGATTTAATAATTGTTTAATTGCCGCGGGTTATTAGAGGGGTGTTACAGGTATCATATGAGCCCGATGAGACTGCTTGAGCCAAGATATCTAAAAATGTGATGGGCGAATTTCGGGGTATGACACTTCCGCTACAGTAAGATACTAATTGTTTGTTATATGTAGGGGTGGCAAAACAGGCCCGGCCCGCGGGAAAAGTCCGTTTTACCCGCACTTTTTCGCGGGGCGGGGTAAAGTTTTAGGCCCGCTCTCTTTAAAGTGCCCGCCCCGCCCCGCCCCGTTTTTTTGTGGGCTTTTGCGGGAATTTGTTTTTTCATAGAATTTTACTATTTTTAGGACTAAAAAGCCGAATGCCTGCGGGCTTTCCCCGCCCCGCCCTCACTTTTTTGCGGGGCGGGGCAAGGGTTTAGACCCGCACTCTTAAAAAAGCCCGCCCCGCCCCGTTTTTCGCGGGCTTTTGTGGGGCGGGCATGCCCGTTTGCCACCCCTAGTTATATGTATCAATAATTATCTATCAGATAGTTTTATACATCAAAGCATAGAGCGCTACAGTACAAATATAGTTAAGGCGACACTATACTATGTACTAAGTGGTTATACCTTATCAAATTGTTATTTACCAATTGTCATCTTTATCAAAAACATAGACAATGTACATGACGCTACAGGATGTAAAATATTAAATTAGGTTCTCAATCATCTCTCAATTTCACCAATATATCAATTTCAAACACAATTAATCATCTCACATTAAGGATTGTCATCAAAACCTAACAATTACAAAACTATGAAATTTTAGGGATTTCATTCTAAACATGTTTCTACCCATCATACATTATCATACAATCTCAATAACCATGTAAAAACCCACCCTTACATAATATTCATCATAAACCCCATTATAGAGTCATAACCCCACCTTTACCTTAGTTTGAAAACCGCTCTAATATCCGATCGAGTGCAAGCCTTTGCCCCTTTGTCTTTTTTCTCAGCAATATCAATTCCTTCTGTCAGCCAAAACCTCATTCCTCTTTTGTATGCAACTTCGCTTCACGATTTATTCCCAGCCAAAACCTTATTCTCCACAGAAACCTAATTTTCATATATTCTTTCTATTCCTTTAATCCAATAAATCCAAATAATAATAATATAATTACTATTATTCCAATAATACTCTTGGGCTTAATATTACACCTCCAAATTGCTTCATACCACCCACCACTAAACCAACTTAAATAAATAAAAGTCCAATAATAATATTATTTCTAATATTATTTCTCTAACATATCAAACCTTATTAATCTCCGATTAACCGACTAAATAATCCAATTATGCCGATAATTCTCAAACTTCGACTAAATTCCAATAACTAAATCCTCAAATAATTTAATTAAATAATTAATTAAATTCGGGGCGTTACACCCTGCATGGATTAGGCTCATGCAACAATCTGCCCTAGGAATATGTAACTTCAACGAGTAGTTAGATTCCTTAGATTAGGTCTTTATGAGAGGAACCTTTTTGTAGCCTCTTGGATCATATGTCTGTTTGAGATTTATTAAGCATATTATTATTATTATTATCTTATTTAATTGTTCTTGAGTTTAATGCTTTCCGTTCATTTACGAGCGCTACGAATAGATATAGATGCGTACGAATTTCTTATTGTTAGTCTACTTATCTGATCTAGGGAAATTATTCAACTTTGTAATTAACTAGGAATAGTTAGTTATTGAGTAAATTAGTGAGTTGTACACCAAGGAATTAGATGCATGTGTCTTGTTAATTTTCTGTAGGATAATAATATAATTGTAATTCGATTAATACACAGTTCATCAACAGATAAATTAGGGGATTTGAAATAAAGATCTAATCATCACCATTCATTATCGTACTATAATCCGAAAATTTTCTCGTCTTATATTCGTAACCAAATCATTATTAAAATACCTCTGTTGTTATTATTTTAATTCACACGTAGTTACCTAGTTTTAATTTGCAATTGATGTGGAGACGAACTTATAAATTTTATTACTTTGATACGTTTAGTACACTTGCTAAAGTGCCATCATGAAACAAAGTAAGTGAGCTCAAGCAATCTCTATACCCTAATGAAATAATGCGAGAATGAAAGAAAATCTGGACTTCAATCTCATAAGAAGGATAGATCAAACAAGCAAAACCAATATTAGTAAAAAAAATCGTTTGAGATTGTTTCGAAGACAACACGAAGTGCTCTCGAGAAACGATTAATAGAAAAATAAAACATATTCTTGAAGCTCATAGGAAAATGACAAAAAAAAAAACTTCGGAAAGTCCTTTATATCTGGCTCTAGCACTTAGGGTCATGCGAGCAAAAACTCGCTACTAACGGTGGATAGCTTCTCAGAACAAAGCACTCAAGCAATCTAAGGAGGTGTAACGTTGCTGTTTGTCAATAAAAAAGTGTCAATCTCTTAGAGATGTGTTACAACTTCCAAGAGTAGCACTTAATGCATCCATTCCCCTAAAGCAGCAGCGTTCCATCTAAGACGTTCACAAACTCTCGCCCTACAACGCTTGGACAAGGACTGAGGGGGCAATTATTTTAAGTCAGCCGCAAAACCCAATAAGCAAATGCCGGAATAGCAAAATAAGCGAGTATTGCATGAAGAGTAATCAGCCTCATTTTTCTCTGCGTCACAAAATATCTATCACGAGAAGGGGACAACTTCTCTACCCATCATAAAAAGTTAGGTAGTGTACCTTCAACAAATCACATTGCATCATTTAGTTTTATCTTATTTAATTAATTATTAAATAGTATTTTTTTTTTTTGTTTCCAAGACATTTTACATTAAAGGTAACTTTACTCAACTTTTTGAGTTGGGTAGATAAGAATTCACCTCACCAGAATATCATGTCAATCTCTCAAAATCCATCATACCGTTGACCGCACCCACAAATTTAAGCAACACAAATTTATGTAAAACTCAAAATACAGTATCATAATACTACTCCCTACGAAATGAATCCTTACATCATTTTAAGCAACACAAATTAAAGTAAAACTCAAAAACAAATTAAATTAAAACAAGTAACAAAATTGTCCTGATAAACTTTGTTGTATCAGTACACATACTGCTCTAATTCACAATAAACAACCCCGATTTGTTTCCAACCCATTCTTCATGTGAGAGATATTATTTTATGTACAGACTCCAGACCTATCCCTTGTTCTATCTAATCAACCTTCTTTAAACAAATATATTTTCTATACAAAAAATTAATAAAGAAAAAAGGGTAAACAATGTAAAAAAGACCCTCTAATTTTTCAAGTACTTGATGATGGATAAGAAGAAAGCAATTGAGTAGGTACACAATGAGAATTCCTCCAACACTTTGCATGAAGTTTAAGAATCTCCCTTGCTTTCTCCTTAGCCTTATTTCCACTATCAACTTGAAGAACCAAACAAAGCTTAGCAACAACTCCTATTTGCAGCATTTCTTGAACAACTATATGTGTTGCAGAGAATCTTGCAACTGATAGAAGAATCCTCACTGCTCTATCATTAGCCATTGTTGAAATCCTCAAAATCTTTTTTGAAACAATTGCTAAACCACATCCATGGCTTAAAAGTTCATATCTTCCATCAGCACTTTGACATAACATCTCCAAAAGCACCAAAATCATCTCACATGGCTTCCTTTCTTTACAATCAAGAAGAAGTTCTATCAAAACTTGAACACAGCCAGATTCCACTGCTCTCATTCTATTTCTCCCAATTTCAACGAGCTGAATTAAAGTTTGTAGTGTTGCTTTCGACGCTTTTTTTGATATCTGATCTTTAAGAAGCTGAACTAGTTCGATGAAAAACTCGGTTTTTAGATTGGCTAGTTTTGATGGATCAGCAACCTTTGACATAGATTTCAACAAAAAAACTGCGTATGTTCTTGAATCATTATTACCCTTTTGCATTAATCTCAATAAAGAGTCTAAAAATTCTCCATTTTTGAAGTTCAGAAGAGTTTTCAAACCTTGTTCTGTTAAATGAAGATTGTAAAGGATGTTCACTGCTTCATCTTCTGCACCAATATTAAAGCCAAAAGCAAACCCTTCCATATCATCATCATCATCAAGAATGGTAGTTTCAGTTAATTCTGTTGTTGAAGATAAAGATGAACAGCCTGTGCTGTTTTTTGTCACTATTGATGCTAAGAACTCTACAGCACCTGCAGATTCGATACACCGGCGATTCGTTTCGCTCTCGGAAGCTATTGTTTTGAGCTTTCTAAGAGATTGAATAAGCAAATGAGGTGAATCTGAAGAATCAGACGCTTCTTTAAGGTGTTTCTCTATAAGGGTTTTTGTTGTTGGAGGTTTTGGAGTTGGAATCCTTTCAACGCCATAAGAGGAGTTTAAGGTGCACCATGCTTGAATGAGTCTACGAAGAGTGTGGTTTGGTGTGAGAATAATGAGATTTTGATGATCATGTAAGAGTTGCTGTTTCGTGACAGGACATGTATTGTTTTGGGAAGAAAAGAGCCATTTTTCAATGGATTGTCTATCGTAGGTTATGCCAGTAGAGACAGTAACAGGATCGTTCATGAGTTGAAGTGAAATAGGGCATAGAAAAAATGGTGAAACATCGATCTCATGATTCATTGTTGTTGCCTTTTGGTGGAGAGTTGAGAAAATGGTTTGATTTGAGAGAGAGAAAGGTGATGATGTTGTTATTTATAGTTTTCATATTCAAAGCGTGGGAAAGTCAATACACGGAATAACGAGGCTTTTTCATTTATAACAAAAAGGGAAAATTTGTGAGAGCTATGACTTTTCCAAGGGATCATGGGAAAGGTTAAGACCAAAGTTACCTAATGCATGAACTTGAACAAGACAAGGTTAAGTTCCCAGAGTGTATAAATATACCTAATCAGGTGCATGAACTTGAAAATGACAAATTTAAGTTTCCTAGTGTGAATTTTTAGAATACTTAACATTTGATAAATTGTTAATTTGGCCTAACACAACTATGTCTTTGTATTTGAGTTTGAAATCGACTATGCATAATAATGCTGACATGCAGGATTATACAATTGTAATCTTTAAAAGAAAAAAAATAGTAATTCCTCCCCCATTATAATTTTTACATAGAAAAATTACAAATTTTTTCACGTCACATATTTACCCAAATTCGTTTTACTTCTAAGATTAGAGTTGTTCTAATGAAAAAAAAAACTTTAATTAATTTTTTTTATAAGCAATATTGATTATAAGGAATACAGGGGGTACTCAACCCAACAACAAGAAGCGACTGAAGAAAAATTACAACGAAGTCGCATGAATGCAAGTCAATGGATTGATTATCCAAAGCAATCTATTACAACAAGAAAACCCCTCAGTCCTAGAACAAAACCAATCTCAAACTAAAGATTTAGCCAACTCCACGATTTCTCTCAAACTAAAGATTTAGCCAACTCCACGATTTCCCGGACCCCTTTGAGACCGCCTTCAAAAAAAATATCGTTCCGCACTAGCCAAATCGCCCAAACCACTGCAACTAATACTCTATTTCTTTTTTCTTTCCACTATGAGATTTGAATAAATACTTGATTTGACATAATTGACATGAATATCGACGCTAAAAGCTAGATACGAAGATGTGAACATTAGATTGTGTTGTGATAGCGAGACCGATAGGAACGGGAGGAATAAGTCGGTGTGGTGGTCGGACTTAAACTCTCTAAGGAAGGAGTTACCGGAAAATTTTTTCACTAACAATTTTCTTTTTCAGGTGGGAGATGGGCACACAACATCTTTTTGGCATTCTCAGTGGTTGGACGGAGGTCCCTTAAAAAACCGCTTCGAGAATCTCTTTAATTGCTCTTTGTTGCAAAACGTTTCTATCGGAGCCATGGGAGGATGGGTAGCGGGGGAGTGGACATGGGGGGATTTTGGCATTCCAATAACTCATGTACCCGACAACTCAACGGTAACGAATGCTGGAATTTTCTCTGCTACAGGTTTGGGGCTGCACAACAGCACTGGTGTGGGGCTGCACAACAGCACTGCGCCTAGTCTGGGACTGCACAACAACGCTGCCAGAGCTGCTGCCTGCGCGCTGGAGCTGCTCAGCCTTAACTCGGCGCTGACCGCGGCTGCTCTTGATGAATCGCAGCTGGATGCTGCTGTTTGGAGACATGAATCGGATGGTAACTATAGTGTTGCTTCTTGTTACAACTATCTTTGTAGTTATTTGGTTCCGTATGGACCGGCAAATAAATTTGATGGGGCCTTCAAAGACATTTGGAAGGTGGAAGTTCCTTTGAAGGTAAAGGCTTTCGGGTGGCGGTGTTTCATCAACAAAATTCCGACTAAGGAATCTCTTTGGCAAAAAGGTATTCTTTCCAATTCGACGAATATTGATTGTGTTTTTTGTGCCAATAGCAATGAATCTCTCCTCCACTCGTTCTTATCTTGCCGTTATGCCGGAATGGTTTGGAGAGAAATGGCCGAATGGATCGGTGTTCCCTTTAATATCGGTTTAGATTTCAAAGAAAATTTCTTGATTTGGAACTCTTTTTGCCGTTCGAAGAATGTCAAAAAAGGAAAACTTGGTACCGTTTGGCTAGCTACTTTATGGAGCCTTTGGTTGCGAAGGAATGACATGGTCTTTAACAACGGATCATGGAATTCTCGGGATGTCGTTTGGAGCTGCAAAGCGCTCGTCTGGCGGTGGTCTTACATCGGGAAAATTACTCATTCCAATTATAACTTCTTTGAGTTTAGCAATAACCCATTGTTTTACTTAAGTTAGGTTTCAATCGGTCTGTAATTTTCTCTTTTTTGGCTTGTAAGGCTGTATCTTTGACTCTTTGAAGCATCAATATATTTCTTGATTTCAAAAAAAAAAAAAACATCTGAATGCATGAGTATTCCAATCACTTTAATTTATCACATTTGCATAATTTATTTCTTCTATTTTACACAATAAAATTGACTATTGTGACTTTGTTATAAAATTATTATTTTTTATTCATAAATGAAGTAATAATTCCCACTAGAATTGTCTCTTCTCTATTTAAACACCTAATATTTCGAAAGTATAGATTTATTAGTCCGAAAAGAAGAGTGACACTCCGTTCTAAATATTATTTCTATTTTTTTCATGTTTTTCATCAATATGTCAGTTAGGAGGTTGAAAAGAATTGTTAAAATTTAAAGGTAGCTTATGTGGGGTAGGCTAAGTAGTAATGATAAAATCCCCTAGGTTAGTTGGATAGGTGTGTGTAAACGCAAAAAGGCTTGAACTTTGTGACATTCGCTTAGTTAATCCAGCTCTCCAAGAAAAATGGATGCATCATTTGATTTTTGAGACCACCGATTTTTGGAGGAACATTTTGACTGCTAGATATGACATTCACGTTTTCAAATCTCTGAATCGAGGTAGGATGACTAGACTTCAATATGCTTCTCCATAGATGAGAGCATTCTTTCTCCTAGATTCTAAATCTACTGACTCCTCTGAGTGGTTTGTGGATGGCCTGAAGCGGAAGGTGGGATTAAGTATGTTGTCATATTTTTAAGATGATGGATTCTATTTGGTGTAGTTGGACTCCCTCGAAAGTGGTGGTCTTTTTTGGCATTTTCTCTATAATAAGATCCCAACTAGAGTGAATCTGCGTATTAGGTGGGTCATTCTAAATCTCGTTGGTCTTTCTTGTGGGTTATATGATGAGTCTTTAGAGTCAACCTCCCACTTGTTTGTCACTTGTAATATGTCTGCAAATATGTGGTATAAGATCTTTCGATGGTTGGAAAGATAATTGTCTTACCAGGTGACACTTTGTCTCTGTTTATGTTTTCTTCCTTAACCGATTTTGCTAGGATTAAAGGTGAACTTTTTTCATTCTGTGGTGTGGATCTTATGAAAAACTCAGAATAATTTCATCTTTACATGATTGTCGTTTGATGAGGAGGCCATGGAAAATAAAAGTAACCCCCTTACATTGAAATTGTATTTTGGTAGGTCACAAAGGTGTGCTTGTTGTTTTTCAAATTGGCTTGTGGATCTTATTCTATGTTTGTGCCAATGTGTGTCTAATCTCACTTCCATAGATTGCATTTTTTGCTCTAACCATCCGGAATCTTTGGATCATCTTTTCTACCATTGCCATGTCACAAAAGCGGTTTGGAATAGAATCTACACGTGGTTGGGCAATGATGTTAAGATTTCTTTAGAGGAATTCAAGAGCTTTGGAAGCATTCAAGAAAAGGTGAAAAACACCAACATTAAAGCTATTCTAAACACAATATGGATAGCTTTAATTTGGTGTACTTGGAAGATGAGAAATACAATTATTTTTTATAACGGTATTTTTAGTTATGATGAGGTGATATCAAACATCATGTTTTTTTCTTGGAGATGGATTTGTAATAGGGAACCTCATAGTAGGATCTCTTTTTATGATTGGTATAAATTACCATTACTTTGTAACAAAACTTCCTAGTGTGTTCTTGATGTAAGGGTTGCACCCCTAGTGCGATATCTTATATTCAGTTGCTTATTAAAATAAAAGTATGTCTTTTCCTAGATTCTAGCATAGTTCGTTTTGTTGTAATTTTGGTTATCTAAGGCATTGTTGTCTTTTTTTTTTTTATCTTTCTTTCACCGGTAGGCTTTTAGTACATTTCTTATGTCAAGATCGGTATAGTCTGGTTCGGTAGGCTTTTAGTACATTTCTTATGTCAAGATCGGTATAGTCTGGTTCGGGGATCGAACCGTGGTCCTCCCTATTAAGTTCAACGTCAATCACCACTAAACCAATTAGCGATTGATCAATCATTTCTTATTTTTAATTACTCAAGCAGAACATTTCATAATCATGAGAATTTATATCTTTGACCATAATTACATATATATTTTACCTTTTATTAATTTATGTATGTGCATTTATTCAAAAGTTTATTATTTAGTATAATTTGAGCGTTAACTTTACAAATTTAGAAGTATGAACATTCTGTTCATTTTGATTATGTCGCATTTGTATAAATATTTGTTGTTTTATATTAATAACCTTGTGCTTTTAATTTGTGTTGTTAAATTTATTCTAAGTTTTACTTTTAAGTATTCACTTAAATTAAATCCGATTGAAAATTATAAAATATAAGAAAGAGATAAAAAGCACAAGGATAATGTGTAAAAAAAAAAAAGCATAGGGCGTTTGTGATTATTTACCTCATTTTGACTTTGTATTTTGAGTGCAATGGTTTATTTCTCTCTCCACGTTGGGGTTTGACTATTAGCCGACAATTAGAAAATGTTGATTTTATTTAGTCAATAAAAAAAGTTGTGGATGTAATGGAATGCAAAGGAAAGAAACAAAAATTAGATTTATTGAAATTGGAATCATGTGTACATCTAGCAACAACTGCAACGGCCAGCTATCCCAACATCACTCCCTTCCTGCTTACTTGCATATCCCACTTGTCACCGCTTCTTTCACCACCTAATTACGTGTTCATTTTGTGTTTTTTAATAAATACTTAAAATAATATATTTTTTATTTATAGATAAAGTTGTAATAATCATACTTTTATAATAAAAATATTCAATTCATATCACTTTGACAGGTAAGACAAAGAATATTAGCACCAAATTAATGATCTTCAATAATAATACTAATAAACAGGAAATATACTGAAGAAAATAAGACGAAAAAATACGAAAGATTATCTATCAAATTCGATCAAAAAATTTACGCCCGAAAGAGAGAGCAGCTCTCCAATTTATTATACTAAAAAAATTGATAAAAAAATTATAAATGAGTTATAAGAAAATAGTTTTCGCCTTTAAAGTTCTCAAAAACAAACTATACTTTCTACCCAAATGTTTCTAATATCTCTACCCAAGTGTTTCTAATATCTCTAACTCTCAATATATGAATCACTCGAACCTAAAATAACGAGATACATATTTATAATTGTTAAAACCCAACAGATTCATCACAAAGCCCAAAACAAAATCCGTTAATTTTAAAATAAAATATTATTAATATCTTATAGTATCTTTTATATTAATATTAATTTAGATTATTTAGTAATATAAAATATAAGATTAAATATATTTTTGTTCCCTATAAATATCTTAAAATTAACTTTTAATCCTTATAAAAAAATGGCATGACTTAGTCCTTATAAAATTATTTTTGCGTGACGTTTCAGTCCTTCTAAAAGGACTAAAACTATGCGCATAAATAATTTTGTAGGGACTAAAACATGACCTTTATTTTTTATAAGGACTAAAAGTAAAATTTGTTAATTTTGTAGGGACCAAAAACATATTTAACCCTAAAATATATATATATATATATATATATATATATATATATATATATATATATATATATATATATCAAATATTCTAACATCAATAAATAGATCCGCAAACCGAATCGATCAAATTCAATATCCGCAAACCGAATCGGTCAAACCCGATATCCGCAAACTGTACATTCTTGATGGTATTCGACTTTATAATTTTTGGTAATCCGAAAACGTATTTATTTCTTTTCGCCAACAAAGGTTTTAAGACATACTTAAACAAATCACTAAAAATATTAAAAATAATTGTAAGTAGCAATTTTGAATTTTGATAATGGTATCCAACATATCGATATCAATTTGTATGGGTCAAATTGTCACATTATATTTAAATAATATTTAAGCAATTTTAACCAATTTTACTTCTGTGTGAATTCAATAAATAATCTTGTTTTAATCAAAAATAAAAAAGAACTAATGATGGATTGAAATAGCAATCAAGCGCGGTGGAGGATGTTTTCGGCACAGAGGAGCGGTGTGAATCTATAGGGTTAACACTCAAACGCGCTCAAATTTAATGAGTGAATGAGATGTAATTTAAGTGTGAGAGTGAATAATATACTTTAGACTTAGAGCGTGAAGGACCATATAAACGGAAGATGGTTAGAACTATCCTGGATAATCTGACATAGAATAAGTTAGGTAAAATATCTTTTTTGGTCCCGTAAGTTTACCTCAAGGTTTACTTTGGTCCCTTAACTTGGAAAATATTTATATTGGTTCTTTAACTCTTTAAAATATTTCATTGTTGTCCTTCAAGTCTAATTAGCGACGACTTTATCGGTCAATTACTGAGTTTTTCTATCGCTAATCAGACAAAAATGACTAAAATGAAATATTTTGAAAGTTAAGGAACCAATATAAATATTTTTTAAATTAAGAGACTAATGAAATTATTATCAACAATGGCCATGAAATTATTACTAAAATTTAAATGGCAAGTTCATCTAAAACAAATGTGTCCAACAAACTTCTGATCCCATCACTAGTTCCATGCCTTGTATGGTTTGTAGAGGTACAGAACGAAAAATTGATGTGAAAGATATATCCCTTAGCAATGAGCATTGTGTGAATACTGCATTTCTATCAAGAAATTACATGTCACATCTATCACTGGCATGCAACCTTATGCTTATTTTGTTCTTATATACTTATGGTAAATTAATTATGATGAAATTAGATGTAGTAATTGTGCAGTGTTGGTCTTAAATGTATAATCAACTTCTGTTTCTGGATTATAAGCAAATGAAATATTGGAAAATGAATTCAATGTTTTTCTGTTCTTAAATGAAGGTAATGGTACAATGTTGTTCTTAAATGTGGCAATGGCGCAAATCAGAATTCTGGTTAAAATGCAGTTATATATAAACGCATGTGACACATGAATAGAATCTGGATGTGGTACTGATTGCTGAGGCACTCTTGTTTTCTTAGAGGCGGTAGGTTCAAAACTCAATTGCTACAAAAATTTTATCCCTTAGAAGGGACGTAGCGCCACATCGACTATGCTTTGTCAGCTTTGTCTGTGCCACATATACAAAACAGAAGGGGTTGAATTTTTAAAAAAAACTAAAATGTTAAAAACCTATAAACAGGGGTTAAAACTGCATTTAAGCCTTTATTATTTAATGGGTTAATAGTGATTTACCCCCTGCAATACATGCGTGTTTTGATTTACTCGCTTTAAAAAACATTTTAATACCCCCTATAATTTTGGAGTATGCCCCTAAGTGGTAAAAACCAGGGTGGTAAATCAAGAAAAAACTTTTACAGGGGGTAATTTTTGTCATCTGTGGGGCAAAAGACTTAGAATTTTAATATTTCAAGGAAGTTTTTAAAAACTCTTTTTTAAAGGGGGGTGAATCAAAACACGTCTATATTACAAGGGGGTAAATGTTAAAAACCATTTTTTGGAAAAAAAATATCTCAATATCCTGTTTTAGAAGAAATTACGCAACTAACCAGGTTTCAAAAACGACCAAAATCTATGTGCCAACTCAGATGGCGCATGCATGCAAATTTTAGGAGCTGTCGTCAGCTCATATGGCGCATAGGTGTAAAAATGCCACGTTGCGCCATCTCATTTGGCGCATGTACGTGAAAATTAGGAGCATGCGCCAAGTGAAGTGGCGCATAGTTGTATTCCTTTTTTTTTTAAAATAATAAGAATAATTAAGAATAATTAAGAATAAAAGGAAAAAATTGATAATGTTAATTAAAAGTTATGATTACATGGTTGGAAAAATAAACGAATACAACAAGATTTAATTTTCACGTCTCCGTCCTCTCCTAATATTCTGTTGTCTAGAAGCCTCCTGCTGTGATTGGGTCGAGGGCCCTGACAAATCAATACGATATGGGTCCATAAAATCCAAGAGGTCGGTATGCATCATAGAAGAATCCTTGCTTTCGAAAAGTCAATTACACATGTTCTCAAAGTTTGGTCGGGGTGGTGGTGGGGATCTACACTGCATGGGTGGTCAGTAGCATTGGTCGTTTGAATAATTTTGGTAAAATGGAAATTGGTCTTCTGGGGTATGGTAGTCAGATGTGTGTTGAGTGTATTGAGTGGGTTAGGTGCTACGGCGAATGGATGGTTGCGTGTAAGTTAGGTTGGTTGGGAAATATTCTTGATGTTCTCCTAGGTCGGGGCTTAGGTAAGAGATGGATGGACCCACATGGAGTTGTTGGTTGTATGGTATATATTTTTTGCTTTGAGTTTGGGTATGTGGCATTTGTGGGTCTTAATATTCGTCGTGGTGGCGTGGTTGGTTGCTCGTGGATTAACGACGTGCATGGAGGGTGGAAGTGTGTTGGGTTTGTTGTTGGGGGTGTAAGTTTCTTGGTAATATTGTTGTGTATTTGATGACGACGCAGCTCGAGTGCGTGGGTCAATCAAATACCTCGAGTGGGACACAAACATTTGAGGCGTAGTAACCAATCTGAACCGATACATATATTCAGCTGTGTGTCACATTACTTGGTTCTCGGGTGCGACAGGAAATTATAGGACATGATGTTCACGTCTCTTCCACATTCGGCGCCATTCTTGAGCGTAAGCTTTCCAATTGGAAGTGTAAGGCCATTGGGCTTCGACTCTCTATTGATACCATGGGTCCAAACAGATTGGGTTGGCCGAAATTTCCTGATGCATGCTAAATTGCATTTTTATCCGATCACTGTGGTGCATGTCCACGACATTGAACGGGATGATCGCAGTCTTTGCAATCCAAATTGTTGCATCTTTGGAGTTGGGTTGATGGTCCAATCCCAAATATGGTCTCCAAATATACTAAAAAAAAATTATATTAAGATTTATAACTTTAAAAATAAATTAAATTATATTAAGGTTTAGTGGTAATATATCATTTGGTCCAAGGTGATCCAAAAGATTACGATAGAGGTCCATGTTGCGTCTAGGATTCCTGCTGAAATCCATCCCGTGTACACAAAATCTAAAGCAATTCGAGACAATGCAAATTAATGACGGCTATTTACCATAAAGTGAGAAACTTGATAGAGTATTATATACTTACTTTGTCGCATATGGGAAAATGAAGGAATTGTTGTTGATGGGGGAAAGGTTCTCCATTCTCCATCAACCCCGCGCTCAGAGAAAGAATGCGCATCCATAAAAAGTACAAGTGTCCACTTTGGCATTTTTACTTAGTGCACTATATAAATGCGCTAAAACGGAAAAAACCCTAACTATACCTTCTAATTTTAGTAATGTCCCTAAATAAATGTAAATACATTAAATTTATAGTGTTACTTGTACTTTCGGGAAATAAGAGGTTCCCAAATAGTATCACAAGATAAACTTTTGTTTTAAGGATTCTAGCATCCTCGGTTGAATTTTCATCTAATATAAGAGGCATAATAGTCTTTGAGGTCCTTTAGGTTAATACCTTGGCCCCTCGACCTACTCCCAACTATCATATCTTTTCCTAAAATTTCCACGCAGAGGGCATTGGCTTGTTGGACCGATCCATTGACAACCTTACCCTTGATTGGAAGACTCAATAACATGTACATGTCCTCTAGTGTGACAGTACATTCACCTATTGGAAGGTGGAAAGTGTGAGTTTTGGGTCTCCACCTTTATAACAATGCAACTATAAATTTAGAATCAACGGTGATGTTTGAAATTTTAGAAACGTGTCCAAAACCCGCAAGTTCTAAGTATGGCACAATCAACTCGTCGGGAGCAATGTAAGCGTGTGTACAGATGCAAAATCTTGTGATATCCTAAATAAAATAAATAAATAGGTGCTTACAAAAAAACTAATCATGAATAAAACTTACAAATGCGGCAATATTCGCAATTGTTCCTCGATGCTCTTCGCCCATGGTTAGTAGAGACATAATTGAAAAAGTGTTAGAGGGAGGGTATGAGAGAATTGGTAACAGAGAGTTTATTAGAGAGTTACAGATGAAAGTTGTTGATGAAAAATAAATAAGGTTATTTGCGTATTTATATTGCACACATATTGAATGAGGTGGTTAAAGGCAGGCTGCATGTCAGCCAAGTGGCGACATGCAGCTTTTCAAGCATGGCTCAGGGCTACGAGGCAGATAGGTGGCAGACTGCATGGTAGCTAGGGGTTCAGGCTATGACAAAGGCTGCTAGGTGGCCGGGTTGCGCCGTTTCACATGGCGCATGTGTACAAAAAAGATGAGCATGCGCCAGTCCATATGGCATGCATGCATAAAGTCTGTTAACTAGCTTTTGTGATGTCTTGCTATTTTTACCGTATTGGCAATTCACCTGCTCCACAACACACAACATGGCCTCTGTTCCATAATATGTTATCAATTATCACGTTAATGGTGAGAATACGAATGTGATGCATCCGGTATTTTGTTTTACAACACCGATAATACCCTGTTTTGTTTAAACCGAAAAGCCAATTTTTCGTATTTCAAAAAACTAGTTGAGCTCAAACTTGAACGTAGTCCGGTTTCACAAATCTTCTACCAGCATCCTGGGATATATGGCATAAACCAAATAAAATATTATCAAGTCAAGGTTCAGGATGACGAAGATCTTCATAATATGTTTTGTAATCATGAATATTCTGGTTACAACTCGATTGAGTTGTATGTTTTGCTACAACGTCCTCAGATGTCACATGCACCTATATCACAAGTTGTTAATCACATTGACGATGAACAAGATGAAATCTATGTTGTTGACGAAAAAGAAGAACAACCATAGCTAGAAGTTGATAACATGGTGAACGATGAGTCTGAAGAGGAAGGTCAAGGTACACTACCTTCAACGCATGTGTACAAACCACCTGTGTACATGACAAACTTTAACCTGAAAAATATGAGCCATTAACAAATATATTCTACAATCAGTCAGTTCAGTCGGATGAACACTTAAAAGTGGGAGACAAATTTCGTTCAAAAGATGACTGCGTGCGGTCTATTAAAAAGTTCCACACAGTGAACTCTATTGATATTAGAGTCGATAGAATAAATGTGGAGAGGTATAAAATTAAGTGGGCGAAAGGAATGTATGTTTAGGCTGGCAACATCATACAGGTTGAGAAGGGATTCCTGGGTGATCGGCTCTATTTCGCAAGAAGACACTTTTGTTACGACAAATCAGACACAAGATCATCGTAAATTAAGTTATGATCTGATATGTCAAGAAATCTTACCTCTCGCATGCAATGATCCGTTGTTGAAGGTGAGTATCATAATCTCTCCCATCACTTATGCTTTCAATAATACTCCCTCGTACCGAAAGGAATGGTTAGCAAATACCAAGGAAATTGAAAAAGTATACGGAAACTTGGAAGAATCATACAAAGAAATTTGACGCTACTTGCATGCACTTTGCACATATGCTCCTGGGACTGATTCTATTATGGAAACATTATTGGCGTATGCCTCAGACGATACTTGTTTCGATGGAAATGTAATATTCCATCGTCTGTTCTGGGCGTTTCAACCTTGCATCAGAGGGTTTGTATTCTGCAAACCTATTATTCAAATAGAGTGAACGTGGTTGTACGAGAAATATAAAGGGACGCTACTGATGACAATCGCACAAGATGGCAACAACAACATTTTCCCAATTGTGTTTGCTATAGTGGAAGGAGACACTAGTGGTGGTTGGAGTTTCTTTCTCAAGAATCTCTGAAGACATGTCGCTCCACAATATGGTCTCTGTGTAATTTTCGACAGACATGCTTCTATTGAGAGTGCATATAATAATCCTTCTAATGGCTGGGATAACCCCCATTATCTATTTTCTTTTATTTAGTTTATAGAGTTATATTTCTTGCATAAATTTTGTGAATTTATTTATATCTGTTGAATAATTTTTGTATTCTAAATTCTATATACATTAAGCATAAGAAAATATAGTAATGTGTTTCATGTACTATGTGATTATTAACAAAATTTAGAAACTATTGATTTAGACGTTGAAATTGTAACTAAGTTGTATGTCATCAGTTTTATGAATATATTTTATACAAATGAGTTTATTATTTACTATGGATTGACACAAATTATAAGAATAAAAGCATATGTATTATTGTAAACCAGAAGTTTATAAATCACACTTAAGTGTGTTGATGGCAAAATCAGTTGGATCATTTCGAATGTATTATGATGTGAAAATTAATATTGAAGAACTTGAATTTTCTTCAATCCAATAAATTTTAAATGCTCCTAAAGGAAATTACTTTTTTTTATAAGTTTAGTTTTATATAAAATATGTAAGGTGATATTTGTGAATCAATACACCAATCATGTCGATTTAAATATTTTAAGATATTAATTGTTGTATCGACTAAAAGATCATGCGTATGTTTGTTTCCTACTCACGTCCAGAAGTTTGTGAAATTGTTTTCTCAACTAAAAGATCATGAAACAAAGTCTACCAAAGATTGTAGACAAAGTGAGAATTAGTCAAAATGAACAAATCATGAATCAAAGATTATAGACAAAGTGAAAATTGATTAAAATGAACAGATTATGAATCAAAGTCTACCCAAGATTATAGACAAAATAAACATATTCAATTGAAGAATAATTAAACTCACTTTAAAAGTTAATCATTTTTGGACCTGTAGTCCGAATACCTCGAGGTGAGAAACCAATGAGATATAAATAAGTTTTTGTGAAAAATAAAAATAAGAATTGTATTAAGCTTGATTTGTTGCTCAATGATCTTCACAAAGATTTAAGACCGGGTTTGATGAAACATATCCACCAAAAGTGAATTCAATTAATTTTCAATAATTAATTAGTCTTGTAACACATAAAGGGCTTAGTTTGCACATGTGGATTTTGTAAAAGCTTTTTTGTATGGTTCACTTGATAGTGAAATTTACATGAAACTCCCTTAAGGGTTCAATATACCAAATGGACATAATTTCGATTCTCGAGAAAGGTACTCCATAAAATTGAACAAATCTCTCTATGTACTTTTTTCCTTCACTAGATTTTTTCCTACTGTGTTTTTTCTAGTAAGGTTTTTGTTCTGGACTGGGCCAAGACTAGGCCCAATCTACTTTCGGCCCACTTAGCCTTAGAGGCCCAAACCACCCTGTGCTCCTAATTGACGAGCAAGAACGCTCGTCCCCATTGTGCTCGGCACAATACTCCCCGCGAGCTGGCTGGCGCCTGGAACGGGTGCTCCCCGCGAGCATCACCCACGCCGAGGACCTTACTCCTCGTAGGGCTCCTTCATATCCAACCCCCCGAATAATGCGGAGTCCATGTGGTCCCTAAAGGACCGCATCTCCCTTAAACTTCGGAGCGGTTGACCAGGACAGAGGGCACTCACGCACCTCCAATATTTCCGCTCAGGAAACCTGGCAGTCTCCTAGTTGGGCTTGGAAGTCCAACCCATTAGCGAGATCATAGCCTAGCGCTGGGGGCTATAAATACCCTCTTTCACTAGAGGGTCAAGTATTCACTTCTTTCTTACTCTTAGCTGGTACTTACACTCCTTTGCTCGTTTCCTTACTTTGGCATCGGAGTACCTTGCAGGTACACCCCCTCCTCATTCCTCGAAGACCCAGTTCCGAGCGGCCAGTGACGATTCTTCTGATCAGGTACGATCAGTGGCGCCGTCTGTGGGAAACTTGCTCCCCTTTCTTTAACCAACAAAGATCAAAGCTAATCCATTCCACGATCGTCATGGCTGGCAAAAACAACAACACCAACGTCCCAAACCCTGATCCCTTCCACCTGCAACATCTCATCGAGGGTTCCACCCCCGAGGGGACGAATCGACATCGGCGGGAGGGACAGCAGCATACCGCTGACGGGCAAAGGGGACAGAGGCATGAGACCTCGCAACCCAACAGAAGATAGCAACTTCAGAACGTCGAACAAGTTCAAAACGGTGGGAACGAGCAGCCTCAACCCCAGAATGGACCAGAGCAGACTCTGAACCTGAACGAAACCGACGCCAGAGACGGACAAGTTGCCTCTTCATTCACCCATACCTCCGAAAGGCGAAGATTTCACTATGAAGACGACCAAGAGCAGGTTGATATACCCGAGGAAGCTGACCCCACAATCGTCCTCTTGCTCAAAGAACTGCAGAAGACAAACCGTCTCATCCAGCTTCAAGGTGGCCGCATTCACGAGCTGGAGAGGAAGCGAAGATATTGTTCCCCCTCGCGGAGACACTATCGATCGCGCTCCTATTCTTCCTCGCGCTCACCACCGAGGAGGTATCATCGACGTTCTCCATCCTCTTCACGCTCCCCGCCTAAGAGGTATCATCGTCAGAGATCATATTCCCGCTCTCCAGTGCGGAAGAGCAGGAAGAATCAGAGACCTGAAACCACTGAAACTAGGAGCCTCTCCCCCGAACGAGATTCCTGAGGCCCCTCCAAAGCTGTGTTGAAACCCCGCGAGCGTTCCCCTCCCCGGGACAATCACAAAAATCCGGGCAGAGCACAGGTGAAATCCCGGCGAGGCAGACACTCGACCTCTCCAGGACCAAGTGACGAGGAAGACTTTCGCAGTCCCTTGTCCGAAAGCATCCGAAGAGCTCGTCTTCCACGAGGGATGAAAAAACCACCGACCTTGGACCTATACGACGGACCATATTCGAAGCATCGAAGCCGTCATGGATTATCACGTCGTCCGAGGCTCCATCAAATGCCGCATCTTTCCGACCACGCTCAGGAAAGGAGCAATAACATGGTACAGGAATCTTCCTCCCAACTCCATCCATTCCTGGACCGAGCTCAAGGAACTCTTTTTGAGCCATTTCACAGCCTCCGGTCGGCAACCAAAGTCAGAGGCAAACCTCGAGGCTGTGGTCCAAGGAACCAATGAACCTCTCCGAGACTACCTCGACAGGTTCAACAAAGAGGCCGTCCAAGTACAGACGACCGACTACATAAAGAGATACCTCCTAGAGCGAGGACTTCTCCCCAGAAGCGACTTCAAGAAGGCTATAAAAATCGAGAAGGTGCACACCATGAACGCCCTCCTCCACAAAGCCCAAGCCTTCGTCGCTTTCGAAGAAGGCGAAGCAGCGGCGATAAAAGCTTCGAGGGGCAATGATGCTGCCCGCAGCTCGAACCACGACAACTCGGGCTCGCGCCGAGGACATGAGAAGAGGAAGGACGACAGGTCCCACGACTTCAAAGAACGCCGAGGACCAGCCGGTCGATTCAGCGACTATACTCCCCTGAACGCCTCACGCGAGAAAATCCTAGCCGAGTGCAAAAGAACCGACTTCAAGAACTCTAGCATCAGGCCCCCGAAGTCGAACCCCACCAGACCAGGAACCGATAAATCCAAGTACTGCAAGTATCACAAGAGCCACGGGCATCTGACCGACAAATGCATACACCTCAAAGACGCCATCGAGACTCTGATTAAAGAAGGTCGCCTTTCGAAATACACGAAGAAGGGAGAACCTTCCCGAAGAGAAGCCCCACGGAACTCCGACGAGGGTAACTCGCCGGACAGTAGACCACTGCAAGTAGCTCTGTCCGTCACCCGACCAGAAGACTTCATTCCTTTAGTCGGGGTGACAACCGCCTTCAGCACATGGGAAGGGTTCCCGATCGCGATGGTCATATCCAATGGCGGGGACCCCGGTTCCCTCACCATTAGCTCAGTGAAGAGAAAATTTGATGAACTGATCAGCGCCAACTCGGATCTCGGCCCTACCCTACAAAAATTCAAAGGGAAATCAGACCCGATCACCTTCTATTTGGAAGAACTGCCCGGAGGAGCTCCGAACGCCACAATTCCCCTGCTCGTCCGAGCAAGGATGGCGAACTTCGACGTCCGACGGATCCTGGTCGACGAGGGGAGCTCGGTCGACATCATGTATTCCCACCTCTTTCGGACCCTCCAGCTGGACGACTCGCACCTCACTCCATACGTGGGCTCCGACCTCCAAGGTTTCAACGGGGCCACTACCAAACCTTGGGGTTACGTCGAGCTGATCGTCACCTTCGGGGAAGGGGAAGCTTCCAGACAAGTCAAGACAAGACTCTTGGTGATCGACTGCAAGACCCTCTACAACTGCATCATCGGGCGCCCCACTCTAGCTGAACTCACCGCCGTCCCCTCAACCGTGCATTTGAAAATGAAGTTCTACACGAAAAGGGGACGAGTAGCTACCATCAACGCCGACATCGAATCCGTCAGAAGGATCTTCGACGCCTCGGTGAAAGGGTTGCAACTAATCGCCCCTCCACCCAGCTCCAACAAGAAACCAAGGGCCGAAGACAAGCCTCCTCGGGAAGATCAGCATCAACCGACCAACACCAGCTGAGTCGATCTCGACGCTCGCTTCACGGAAGAAGAAATAAAGAACGGCGAAGAGACGCGACCAAAGACAGCTCACCCCGTCCGACCTATCCCAGACAGGGACTTCGAGCTCGTCCCGCTGGGCGACAACCCCGACAAAGCGGTAAAAATCGGTAAGGGCATTCCAGACCTACCGAGGAAGCAGCTCATGGCCTGCCTTAGAGCCAACGCCGACCTGTTCGCTTGGAGCGCAGCGGAAATGCCCGGACTCGACCCTGAGGTCGCCTGCCACCATCTCTCCATTGATCCAGCTGTAAACTCGTTTTTTTGAGGCGAACTGACTCCTTGCTCTCTTTTTTTGATTTTTTATATTTTTGCAAGAGTCGCCACCGACTTTTATTTTGTCCAATATTTAGGAAAGGCATAAAAGAACAGAAAAAAGACCTTTTGACAGATTTTGGGTTCGGGGGGTTGGTTATACAAAGGGAAGGTTTTAAGCACCCTTTGTATCCATGGTTATCCATGGGCTCTTAATTGTTTACCTCACTTTTTAAATGCTTTATTGATTTGAAAATAAAAGAAGTGAAGATGGACAATATGTCACATAGGTCTGAAGAGTTTCACCGGGAATAATGCCCTTCAAATACCAGATGAAAGTTTTGAAAATAGATGAGAAGTTTTGAAAATACGTTGTTTGAAAATGAAAGTGTTTGAGCAAGCAATTAGGAATTATCTACTCTCAATTTATAAGATCTTTCCTATGCATTTAATACTTTTCTTAAATGATGGTATGATTAAAAAAAAGTAATAAGAGGGAAAACCATAGAGGTGCAAGTGTGCAAAGTGCTTTTTTTTTAAGTTTTATCTTGATTATTAATGTTTTAGCTCAAAGGTAAAAATATGGTCCAAGTGGACAAAAGGAAGATGACGGAAACATAAACAATGCGCCCAAATGGACAAAGAAAAAATAGCGGAAGCATAAATAATATGTCCAAATGGACAAAGAGAAAATAGCGGAAACATAAATAATATGTCCAAATGGACAAAGAGAAAATAGCGGAAACATAAATAATATGTCCAAATGGACAAAGAAAAATAGCGGAAACATAAATAATATGTCCAAGTGGACAAAGAAAAATAGCAGAAATATAAATAATACGTCCAAGTGGACAAAGAAAAAATAGCAGAAATATAAATAATACGTCCAAATGGACAAAGAAAAAATAGCAGAAATATAAATAATATGTCCAAATGGACAAAGAAAAAATAGCAGAAATATAAATAATATGTCCAAATGGACAAAGAAAAAATAGAAGAAATATAAATAATATGTCCAAATGGACAAAGAAAAAATGACAGAAACATAAATAATATGTCCAAATGGACGAAGAGAAAATAACATAAACATAAATATGATGAATGATAAAATAAAGTATAAAGCAAGAAATATAAAGAACAATATAATAAAATGCGGAATTTAAAGTTAATTGTTAGTATGTTAGCACGCGAATCATCTTGAAGCTAGTCAAGTATATCCACGATGTTAGTGAAGATCGATGGTGAGTGAATGATGATCTCGGATTTAAATTTAATGAAAATTTATCAGAAGCTTGATAGAATCATAGCGACTACACGATAAATTTCCAAAAGTCTTAAATCAACTGCATACAATCTCTGCCATATTTGATCTTTTATTCTGATTCGGGACAAAGTAAAAAGATGAGAAATAATATCAAATAATATACAAAAATAAATATAAAACAAATTAAACTTAATTCATTCTTTTTGTGATTTTTTTGGAATTGATTTTAAGTTAATTAACAAGCTAATTAAACAAATAATTATACAAATAATTAAACTTAACAAGAAAAATATTATTTTATATGTCAAAAATTATATTATAAAAAATATAAACCTAAATCTAAAAGGAAAATATTTTTGGAGTTTTTTGATTGGTTGAAAATAATTAAAAAAAGCAATATTTATATAATTACTAATTAATTTAGCAAAATAAATTAATTTTGAAAAGAAATAAAATATTTTTATGTTAAAAATTAAATAAACATTTTATCAACTTAAAACTAAAATTAAAACATTTTTTTTTTTGAGAAATTGAAAATATGCATAAATATGGAGTTTTTAATTCATGAACTCCTAACACTACTACATATTAAAAATTACATTGTACTTACTCTATGATGTCCCAAGAGTGGAATATAGTGATTGAAATTGATTGAAAGTGGCTATTTGAATGAGCCTTGATTTTTACAAGTTTCTTGAAACTTTTGCAAAAATATAAACTTAAGCTATGACTTTGTTGTGATTGTTGTTGTTCTTTGTGTTCCTCCCCCTTTTTTTCTCTTTGAATGAAGAAAATGAAGCTCTATTTATAGGCAAAGAGATATGATCATAAAGCCTTGCAAGTGGAAATTGTCATGATTGATTTTGTGGAAAAAGAATGGAATATTCTTTTATGCTAGGTTAAAAAACTTAACCATAGTTTAATCACTCAAGTATTATTCTCTTCAATCTTGCAATAATATCTTTAAGCATCTTGAATTGGTCTTGATTGGCAACCATAAGCATCTTTGATAATATCTTTGAATTATCTCACTTTAATTAAACTTTAAATGAATAAAATTTAATTAAAATGAAATAAAAATGTCATGAATCATGGATATGTTGTGAATATCTTTAAACATATGAGAATAAAGATTGAATCACAAAAGAATTGGCCTTTTTGAAAAAAAAAATCAAATTTTGGTCATTACTTGTTTCATGCATTTTTCCAAAAAAGGTCAACTTCATCAAGGCATATCTCCCTCAATTTTGATCCTATGAAAGTGTTCTTTTACTTTTTGGAAAGCCCAAGATGTCCTCTACAAGCCACTTTGGAAGCGTTTTTGCATTTGGAGAAGTTATTTTGATGATATGGGCTTTGACAAAAAACTGCTTTTTGTTGACTTTGAAAATGACCTGTAATGTTTTGGCTTATATCTCTTAGGCGGAAGCATTTCTTGACCTTGGTCCCAACATCAAAGTTGTAGAGAATTGAATTTCCTTGAGAATGAGCTTTGATTGGAATTTTTCTGATAAATTATGAGAGAGTTATGGTCGGTCAAAGTTTAGTTGACTTTTAGGTAAAAAACTCTAATTTTGCAATTTTGAGTTTTGTCGATTTCTGAACTTTTCTTGAAGAATTATGATCAACCATTGATCACATGATGAATCTTTTGACAAAATATGGATGTTGACAAAAAATTGCATTTTTGACTGTCTGTTGACTTTTTGGTCAAACTGGTCGTCTGTTGACTGTTTGAGCTGTTGACTGTGCGTCCGAGCGAATCGAAGTTTGAAAATTTGCCTGGTGGTACTTTGAGATATATGGAGATCCATGAAATCCATTTGAGGTCTCAAAAACGTGTTCTCCTGAAAAAAACAAAAACCCTAGTTAGGGACTGTTTGTGTAGGAGACTGTTAGGCGTACCTGATTTTTATGCAGTGTTGAGTCTCTGTTGATCACGCGATTATCAGAAGACTTCTAGAACAAAAATCTTGAAATTTTGAAATGCAAAAGATTGATTTGAATGATAGTGCAAACACGGAGAATTTTGCTGTCAGCGGGTTAAACTGTTAACTGGCTGTCTGGGCATTAACGTAACAGTTAAAGTGAAAACTTAACAGTTAAAGTTAATTTTTTCTTTTTGTTTTTGTTGTGTTAATGGTGAAAAATTATTTACATGGTTTGTTAGAAAAACACAAACATAATAAATAAATAAAATATACTGTACGCGAACGAAATTACCGATAATAACCTTGAAAAAATATTTAATGCACAGAAAAATAAATATTTAACACACATAATATTATCTTGGTAATTAAACTACCGTACGACAGATAGTACAACATTTAATACTAACAGTACAAATATTACATAATATAATGAACAGTACGACAAATAAAATAAACGGTACACTATTTGAAAGCGAAAGATACAACAAACTTTAAAAATGACAATTAAAAACCCATGCTATAAATAACAACATATAGATGAACGGGAGTGTAAGCAACCCAGGTCCACATTTTTCAGGACTATGCAGACAGAAAAAGGACATGATCACCACCAAAACAGTGATGACCATAAGAAAAAACGTATCCATCCACTTTGCCATTTTTGCCGGGGAAGAAGAGAAAATAATTATGAGATAGAAGTTTGAGAAATTTGGGAGATGAGTGAAATTTGATGTGAGAATTTATGGAAAAAATGAGGAGTATTTATAGAGTGAAAAGAGAGAGATAGAGACGTTGGGAATGGAATGGTACCGTTTGAATAGTAGTAGGATTTGAAAAAAAAAGTATGGTAGGTTTTTGAAAAGAAAAGGGGTATAGAATAAAGCTAGGATTTGATTTGAAAGAAAGAGATTTGAAAAGAAAGAAAGATATTTGAAAAGAAAGAAAGAGATTTTGAAAAAATAATATAGTATAAAAATAAAAATTAGTGGGAAATAAAACCAATAATAATTTAATTGTTACCAGTATAATCTGAAACCCGGACTCCGCGCCTGCAAATTATAATTCTGCACCAACTGCGTCAGCATTATTTATCTGAAAATAAATCTCAAATAAACAGTCACTACTAGAAAATTCGCTTTTAGTGACCGATTTAGTGACCAAAAAATTTTGGTCACTGTAGTGACCGAATTAGCCACCGAAATATGATATTCATGAGCCAATCTTAATAGGTCACTAAATCGGTCACTAAAATACATTAGCCACCGATTTAGAGACCAAAATTTAGTGACCGAAATTTCAGTCATTGTAGTGACCGAATTTGCCACCAAAATTTGATATTCATGAGCAAATTTTAAGAGGTCACTAAATCGGTCACAAAAAATATTTTTTTTATGCAATTTAATTTATATATATAAATTAGAGACCGAAATTTCGGTCACTAATATTTATTGTTTTTTTATTTACTTTTAATCCTCTTTATTATATTATTATTTCCTTTCATTTTTTTAAAGATTTTAATTCTCTTTCAATTTTTAATTTTTAATAAAATTTTCATATTTTTTATTGTTTTAACATATAATATATTTGTAAAAAACTATATGTATATATGTTTAAATATAAAATATAACAATAGATGTAAAGTGGTGTAGTGGTAAGTTCTTCTTAAAATATGCGGAGGTCACAAGTTCGATTCCTAGGTATCACAACTTTTGATTTTATTTTATGAAAAAGAACACTAAAATCGGTCTCTAAATCGGTCACTGAATTTGGTCACAAATTCGGTCTCTAAATTTCGGTCACTAAATTCGTCGCAAACGCTTAGCGACTAGCACTTTTTCAACCGAAAAATAATGGTCACTAAATCGGTCACTAAACGTTTTAGTGACCGATTTTTAAACATTTTCGGTCTCTAATTCGGTCACTAAAAGCGAATTTTTTAGTAGTGAGTGTATGAAGTGATAAACAGTATTTGGCGTTTATGTAAGAATAAATTTAACAGCGAACCAAAATACTGTATAAAAAATTCTAAAAATTGAGTATTCATAAAATCAGGATATTTATGAAATAAAAATCCCAGATTGTATAAAACTCCAAATTTTGAGACAGAAGTCTGTTGACTTCTCTTTGAAAAAAAAGACGCGGGCAAATTTTGGGGTATAACAATAATGATCATAACACTTATAAAATGATGGGATCTCAGAGGTCAAAAATTGGGGTGCAACACCAGCCGCGAAGGCTGTAGTTCAACGTAGGCGTTGGCAGTCTCTCGAGAAAGCGGAGGCTGCCGAGAAAGCTGTAAAAGGCCTCTTAGAGGCGAATTTTATTTCCGAGGCCAAGTATTCAACTTGGCTCTCAAACGTCGTACTAGTCAAAAAATCTAATGGAAAATGGAGAACGTGCGTTGATTATACTGATGTTAACCGGGCATGTCCCAAAGATGCTTATCCATTGCCTAACATTGACAGGCTGGTCGACAACTCGGCCGGCTATAAACTGTTATCTTTTATGGATGCTTATTCAGGTTACAACCAAATCCCCATGGCGAGGTGCGACAAGCAGTGCATGGCGTTCATGACAGAGTCGGGCAACTACTATTACAACGTGATGCCCTTCGGACTCAAAAACGCCGGAGCCACATACCAACGGATGATGAACAAGGTATTCCGAGGAGAGATCGGCGACACCCTCGAGGTATACATGGACGACATGATCGTCAAATCTCGGGAGGACTCCGACCACACCACGCATCTCGAGCGAGTATTCGAGCAGGCCAGATCCTGCAAGATGCGCTTCAACCCAGAGAAATGCACCTTCAGTGTCCGGGCAGGCAAGTTCCTCGGTTTCTACTTAACCGAAAGAGGAATAGAAGCCAACCCGAATAAATGCCGAGCATTCTCGGAACTCCCCACTCCTAACAATAAAAAATCCATCCAAGTCCTAAACGGGATGCTCACGGCACTATCCCGTTTCGTCGCAAAATCCGCCCAGCACGCTCTCCCATTCTTTAAATTACTGCGAAAGGAAGCGACCTTTGAATGGCCCGAGGAATGCGAGCAAGCACTATCCCACCTTAAGCAGGTACTCTCAAAACCACCCATCCTCTCCCGACCTGGAGACAACGAGACCTTATATCTCTACCTGGCCGTCTCAAACGAAGCGGTCAGCGCGGCCTTGATCTGAGAGACTGAAGACGGGCAAAAGCCCGTATATTTCACCAGCAAAGCCCTACAAGGACCCGAGGTGCGATACCAACAAATCGAGAAAGTCGCGCTGGCCCTAATAATAGCGGCCAGAAGGCTGAGGTACTACTTCCTCGCCCATATCGTCGTCGTGCGAACTGATCAGCCTATCAAGCAGCTTCTCAGCCGACCAGACATGGCCGTGAGAATGCTAAAGTGGTCCCTCGAGCTATCCGAATTCGACATACAATACGAAAGCAGGAAAGCACTGAAAGCTCAGGCACTGGCGGATTTTATAGCCGAGATGACCTCAATCGCTAACTCCCCGGCCCCCGCTGAGAATAAGTGGACCATCTACGTAGATGGCGCCTCTAGCAGCTCGGGAAGCGGTGCCGGCATTATCCTAGAAAACGACGAAGGGCTTATCATCGAAGTATCCTTAGTTTTGTCCTTCACCACATCGAACAACCAGGCTGAATATGAAGCCTTCCTAGCGGGTCTGCGACTTGCCGAAGACGTGGGTGCTCGGCAGGTTAAGATCTACACCGACTCCCAACTCGTCGCATCCCAAATCAGTGGCGATTACCAAGCCAAAAACGACGTGCTCGTCGAGTGCCTCGTGCTCGTCAAAGATAAGATGAAAAGATTCGCAAAGGCGGAAGTCGAGCATATTCCTCGAGAACACAACTCACGAGCTGACGTCTTGTCTAAACTCGCAAGCACGAGGAAAAAGGGCGGGAACAAGTCAGTGATCCAGGAAATCCTGTCAAGGCCGAGCATAGACAAGGACGCACAACCCCTACCAGTGCTCCCCATAGGCGACGACCACTGCTGGATGACCCCGGTATACAACTTCCTCACGAAGGACGAACTTCCGACCGATGCGAAAGACACTTCAACGATCAAAAGACGAGCCTGCTCGTACACCGCCGTCGAGAACAAACTATACCGGCGAGGATTCTCCATTCCTCTCCTCAAATGTGTCGACGCCTTGCAAGCGCTCGAGATACTACAAGAGCTTCACGAGGGGATCAGCGGCCAACACCTCGGCGGCCGATCATTGGCTAGAAAGGCCCTCAGGGCCGGGTATTACTGGCCGACCATGCAGCAAGACGCCAAAGAGCACGTCCGGAAATGCGATAAATGTCAGCGTCACGCCGACATGCACTTGGCTCCCCCAAACGAGATCAAGTCTCTATCATCATCCTGGCCCTTCTCCACCTGGGGAATGGACCTCCTCGGACCATTCCCAGTCGGGTCATACCAGAACAAATATCTGGAGGTCGCCGTAGACTACTTCACTAAATGGATAGAAGCCGAGGCGCTCGCCAAGATCACATCCCAAAACGTGCTCTGTTTCTATAAACGGAACATACTCGCTCGGTTCGGGGTGCCACAAGCGATAATAACCGACAATGGCTCCCAATTCACTGATAGGAGTTCCAAGAGTTTGTAGCCAAGCTCGGCACGAAACAGCACTTCACCTCGGTTGAACACCCCCAAACAAACGGGCAAGCCGAAGCGGCCAACCGGGTCATCCTCCGAGGACTGAAGAGGAGACTTGGCGAGGCAAAGAAGGCTTGGGTCGAAGAACTACACAGTGTACTTTGGGCATATAGGACGACGCCCCATTCAAGCACGGGCGAAACCCTGTTTAGGTTAACCTACGGCACCGAAGCCGTGATCCCCGTGGAAATCCGAGAACCTTCTCGCGGACCGAGTCGCCTCTCGAGGAAGAACTCAACGACGAGGCTATGAGGGAAGAACTCGATATGGTCGAAGAGATCCGAGCAGGCTCTTCCCTCCGAGAAGCCAAACTGAAACAACAGATAGCTCTGCGCCATAACGCTAAAGTTATCAAACGCGAATTCGAAGTCGGCGCCTTAGTGCTCCGCAGAAATATGAAGGACTCGCGCGAAGGTAAACTCGCCCCAAACTGGGAAGGCCCGTACCGAGTTTACGATAAAACCGAGAACGACGCTTATTATCTCGAGAACCTCCTCGGAGAAAAACTTGCCCGACCCTAGAATGCTGAAAAACTCAGACGCTATTACAGTTAGACTCAAGCTAACACTCCCCGGCCGCTTGTCCCGAACACGAGGTGAAACCGGGCATGGACTCGCGTCATGGTGCGAACGCGAGTACTCCACGACAGCGACAGTCGGAACTCCCTTTCAAAAGATAAAACCGGCTACACGGCGGATTCTACACCTAGACCCACCGTGGCAGCACCTGCACGGCAGAACCCCAGCTCGCGATGGGACCGTTCACGCCGCGAGCACTTGACCCTGACTATGGTCTCGTGCCCGCTCATGGCGCACACCTGCTCTACGCACCCGGATCGTACACCACACGCCCGGGCAATCAACCTCGGCCGAGCATAATCCAAAAGCAAAATATTCCTAAGTGTTGGAATACCTCCCCGAAATAAACATAACCCGAGCCCGAAAACATGCAACAAAACAAAAAAAACATTCAAGACATGCATTGAGACAATCAAACATAAAATGCGGAATAACAAAGCAGTAAAAGCCGACCAAATTGGCCGACAATATTCAAATATTACAGCAAAATGACGGGCATGCAGACCCCAAATATCCCGGGCAAAAACCCCAAAAATCCAAAAATAAAAACAACGGCACGCAGGACAAGGAAACATAGGCACGCAGGCCCAGAGCAAGATCACTCATCGTCGGGTGTGCCGGGCACCAGCTGGCCATCCACAATCCTAGACGAAACCCCGATATCATCCGTCTTCAGACCCGGGTTCAGAAACTTCAACTGCTGGACCGCACACTTAAACCCTTCCTCGGCCATGTCAGCAAGCTCGAGCTTCAAGTCGTCAATCTTCTCAACAAACTCGGCTCTCGACTTCAGCACTGCCACATCCGAAGACTCTTCTGCCATCGGTTCCCAAGCCTACTCGAGTTCGACGACCTTTTTCTTCTCCGCCTCCAATTCCTCATTCTTCTGCTTCAGATGTTCCTCCATCGTTTTCTCTGCCTTCTCCCGGAGGGTTTTTTGCCTAGCAGCTTCGTCCTCGGCGGTTTTCTTGTCATCCTTCGCCTTTTTCAGAGCTTCGGCAGACACAGTGCCCCCTTGTGCGAGTACCTGAGCCATCCCGACGACCCTCATTACAGAGGCGCTATCACTGGCCAGCTGCTTTAGTCGGGCCAAAGAGGACATCTCCTCAACTCGACGAGTTTCATCCGGAGAGACAGATAGAGGGTACTTCTCAAAAAACTGATCTTCTTTGAAGCAGGGAGGGAGTAAGAATCCACGCTCGGATCCCATGGCCGGCGGATCCTCTCGAAGTGTTTCAGCCCGGCGCGTCCTCTTTGGCGTCTTCTCCCCTCCGGGATCACCAAAGGAGATCCAGCAGACCCAGAGTTTTCACCCGAGGCCGCCGGCCGATTCTTGTTCTTTAGTGCCCGGAGCCTCTTCGCATCTTGGGCCACCTTCAGGACCTTCTCGTCCTTCAGCGGCATAGCATCTGAAAATCAAAACAAACAGTTAGCAATGAACATTAGCTGAAAAATCAAGATAAACAACGAAAAATCCACCTAGCAACGCCTTGGTTTCCGCGGGCGTCCTACACATCAGGAGAGCCTTGGTGTTTATGGCCCGAGTTTCGACCCTCGGCACTCCCCCTTCATCATAAATAGGCTCTCTAGTCCTCGTCACCCATGGGATGAGAGTAAAGCTGTCCACATCCTGGCAAAGACGAACATACGACGCCGAATCTTGCTCGTCTAAATCCCCGTCTTCACGAGCATAGTACTTAGGAGGGAAGTTGAAATGACTTTTCCACCAGACGAAGGGGAACATGCTACAGAGCTTGGTCCTAACCTTCCCTTCCTCGTCCCGTTCCAGGATGCCATCCTCACCACACACTGTCACCATCTTTGATAACGAAGTGTACGTTGCACGACTATGCAAACGAACAATATAATAACGGTCTTTAAAGTCCTTGACCGAGTCGACATACATCTTGAAGAGTTTCGGATCTGCATTCTTGAAGGAAACCCAGCTGAAGCGCCCGTCGGCCGTCTTCTGTTGGACTCTGAAACAACGGCCGAACAAGTCAGTCGTAGCGCCGATACCCAGGTAGTCACAGACAATCCCGAAAGCCCGCATAAAGGCAAAGGCATTCGGGTGCAGTTGAGACGGAGCCAACGCAAGACCGGCCAACAGGGAGACTTGGAAGCTGGAGAAAGGCAGGCGAAACCCGAGCTCCCTGAAAACATACTCGTGTATGGCGAAACTGTCCCCATGGAAGTGAGAACAGATCCGTTCCTCGGCCCTCGGGCAAACCACCTGAAAATTTAGCTCGTCGCTCGACCCTCGATCCTCGACCTCCCGGAAAGCCCCGACCAATGATTCAGTATATCGGGACACCTCGAGTTTGGGCTCCTCGGCCACCCAATCAAGATCGGCCTCAAGGTCATACTCAAAAAGTGGGGTCAAAGGGCGAGCTCTCGACCTCCACCTCCTCGACTTCAGAGCTACTCACGCTCGTGTTTTGCGAAGTATCCCACGAGCTAGAACTGGAGCTAGACCCCGAGCTGGACCCCGAGCCGGATTCACCTGCATGCAGAAGGAAAAAATGAATTCGATTGATCATCAAATCCACCCTTCCACCCCGATACAAGTGAAAGGGTGGAACGGCGAGCAACGAAGCCACCGACCAAACCCCTTCGAGGATTTCGTTGATCTCTGGCCGAGGCCTCCCCCAAAAAATTTAACTTAACATAAAACATGAACACCCGGGTCCAGCCCAACAGGATCGGCAGAAACCTTGAATCCGCCGAGCCTAACTATAAGTAACCCGACGGAGAACATGGGGGCGCCCACCATTCCATGAATTTGCCGAGCTAAATCATGAGGAAGCCGGGCTGAGATGAGAAAAATCAACTCCTATATTAACCTCCTGATAACACGATTTTATATCGTATATTTAGCCTGAAATCCATAGATATTTATAGCATTTTCCTTTTATTATATTGATTTATTATGATATTACGCGAGTTTTTGTTTTGTTTCAGGTTTTACACTCTTATTATGACTATTTGTGAATAGGAGAAGAAATGGAGCTAAAACGACCTCTATTTATGCCTAAATGATGAAAAATGGGTGCTGAAGTAAAAAGGGAGTGCAAATAAGGCCCAAATATGCTAAAGATGACCCAAAGCCCACAAAGGAACAAATCTGCACGTGGCCCAAACCATCCCAGCAGGTGGAGACGCACGTCTCCAACGTTCTCTATGCCACATCAGCAAAAGGGAGACGCACGTCTCCATGCCCCTATTTTTCCTCCACTTGAGACGCACGTCTCAAGTCGTTCAAAGCACTTCCTGAAGAAGCGGAGACGCACGTCTCCAAGTCTCAGTCAGAAAAGCTCCCTCAATTCACGGATTCCAACTGCAAAGCCTCGCCTATAAATAGAGGCAGATACTTCACTTCAATCTGTCCGATTTCCTGCTAACGAAGTGCTGCCGAAATTGTACCGTGCATTATATTTTCTGCCTTCCTTTAATTCAAACAGTTATTTTCTCACAACGATTTCTACACCGGAAATTGTTGTGAACCTTTTATAAATCTAGCCTCACGTTAGATTTATCGCCTTTTATTTTCCTTGTTTTATTTTCCGTCCGTTTAAATTCCGAAGAACGATCCAGCCAACCTGTGGTGGAAGTTCAGTACTCGAAGATTCAGTTTCAATTTATTTAATTCAGGTTTAATATTTACTGCCTTTATTCATATATTTATTTGCATGATATATTATATGCCAATTAACATGCCTTTTATTATAAGCCAAATTAATTCATGCATGCTTAACTGTATTAATATGTCTGGCTAAATTACTAAGGTATCGGTATGTAAAGTAAGTTAACCGTAGGGATCCGAAATAAATTGGCTTAATTATGTTTTGTTAATTATCACCTGTTTTTGGTTTGTATGTCTAATTTAATTAGTAAGTCTTAAGAACAATAGAGCGAAAGTTTGAGATCTTAAGACGGTCAAAGGTTAAAATCAATAGAGCAAAAGTTTGAGATCTTTAACTGGATAGTAGACATAGGACATTAGTTTTAAGGATGGCGAAAGCGTATTAAAACTAATTAGAACTTATTTATTTTCAAAAATTGTTTTTACACCCGAGCGGGATGGCGAAAGCGTACGTTAGGGATATTAGCATGTTCCGAGTCAACAGAGCGAAAGTTTGAGATTAGGAGATTTAAATAGATAACAACTTCATAAAACAGGCATTTTATTAATTACGTTGTTTCCAAAAAGCTTTTCTAAAATCTAATGGGATGGCGAAAGCGTACATTAGGATTAGGATAGTAATCTAAATCAACAGAGCGAAAGTTTGAGACGAGGATTTTTAACCAATTGAATTAGTAAAGATTTTTAATCGAATTATGCAAAAGCCAATGGACCTTCGGATCACCTTAAGTTAAACGAAATACATGCTGATATCTGTCTTTTATTATATTCTTTATTTCTCACAATCACTTTCCCTTAGGAACAATCGAAATATTAGTAGCCCTAGCTTTACATAGTAACCTTAGATAACGGTAGATCGATTCATAGTCCCTGTGGATTCGATATCTTTTAAAACTACACGACACGACTGTGCACTTGCAGTCATCAGATTAATAGACACGTAAAGTCGCGATTACCTCCCCCGGGCATCGCTTGAATAACCCGGGCAGACGACACGACTTTCGAATCTGCCTGCCGATTTAGACGGTGAAAATAGCAGAATCACACCTCAGGACCCTCTATAAAGCAAAAGAAAGGCATTTGAAATCAAAAGAAACCTCAAACACACCTCAGTCTGACATGACTTCAATGAATTTGATTGCTGTTCTTCAGGAAAGACGTTGGTGAGTAGTAAGATCTGGAAATTTAACCTAGACGCCGAGCACACGAACGGGGAGCGGGAAATTCCCAAATGAGGAGCTTTGACCCTTTTTATAAGGAATTTGCCCGGAATGCGAAACTTCACGTCGGCTGACACAAATTTCCTAGGCGCCGCCATCTACCCCTAGGCAATCATTACCCCATGCCACATCAGCGAGTGTTGTTCACGCGCGGTCTCTCACCTTCCCCTGCGAACGACACTGCTCGAGCACCAGCAGTAGACGAGGATCACCATCACACCGGCCGGGCAGTAGCAAAACTCGAAGCTCCTTCCTCGGAACTCCAACTTGGGGGGCTCCTGTTCTGGACTGGGCCAAGACTAGGCCCAATCTACTTTCGGCCCACTTAGCCTTAGAGGCCCAAACCACCATGTGCTCCTAATTGACGAGTAAGAACGCTCGTCCCCATTGTGCTCGGCACAATACTCCCCGCGAGCTGGCTGGCGCCTGGCACGGGTGCTCCCCGCGAGCATCACCCACGCCGAGGACCTTACTCCTTGTAGGGCTCCTTCATATCCAACCCCCCGAATAATGCGGAGTCCATGTGGTCCCTAAAGGACCGCATCTCCCTTAAACTTCGGAGCGGTTGACCAGGACAGAGGGCACTCACGCACCTTCGATATTTCCGCTCAGGAAACCTGGCAGTCTCCTAGTTGGGCTTGGAAGTCCAACCCATTAGCGAGATCATGGTCCAGCGCTGGGGGCTATAAATACCCTCTTTCACTAGAGGGTCAGGTATTCACTTCTTTCTTACTCTTAGCTGGTACTTGCACTCCTTTGCTCGTTTCCTTACTTTGGCATCGGAGTACCTTGCAGGTACACCCCCTCCTCATTCCTCGAAGACCCAGTTCCGAGCGGCCAGTGACGATTCTTCTGATCAGGTACGATCAGTTTTAACTAGGCATATTCTTTATGGACATCCAAGGGGAGGTGTTATAAATGGTATGCTTATGGATGTCCATAAATTAGGAGATTTCATGTTGATTTTCCATTTATTACATATGTCCTATAAATATGACTCATATTGTATCAGAATTTCACACTCAGAATATAAATAATAAAATATACTCTCTTCTTCTCTTTCTCTGTTCTATTATTTTATTCATTTTCATAACATATTCCATTATTTTTTGGTTTGACTAACTTTTCAACTAATTATTAAAATCATGTTATACTAGTGTGATTTTTATAAATTATATTTCACATTTATTCTTTTAAAAGTAATTATATAAAATCTATTTTATTAAATGAAAATTTGTTACACCTGCCTTAATTGTTAATTAAGATTTAAAGTTACTCATGACTCTTTAGCGCAATTGTTTTCCCTTTTTTTAAGTGTTCTAGTATTATCTTCCCTTTGTTAGAACCTTCCATTGTTGAAAATTTCTTAAAACTTTATGCCTCTCATATCTGACAACTAATGACTTGGACGTTAGGATGTGTGCGTGTACCCCCTCCATCAAGAAGGAGTCGATCTTCAGAGAAGTTACCCTAGAACTTAACCATCTTTGAAAATAAACTTTCTAGCTGGAAGAAACACACACACACACACATTCTCTCTCTCTCTCTCTCTCTCTCTCACATTTACTCTCACACACACATAGACGCAGTGTGTGTGCACAAGTGTTTGTGTGTGAAAGATTATAGTTTCTTGTTGATTTGGATTGGTTTGATTTGGTTTGGTTCAGTTTTAGTTTGTTTGGTTTGATTTTATTTGGTTGATTTGGTTTCATAGGTTCTTCTATCGAGTGGTCACTTTCTTTGATTTTTACTCCTATCCTTATTATTTTTTTCGTTAGATTGATTCTCTTTTACTAGTTCTTCTATTTGGTCGCTTCTCTATATGAGTTTTACTGTCTGACTGTTTTTTTTGTGAGTTAATTCTCTCTTAGGTTAATGGTTCGATCTCTTTTAGGTTTGTTTCTTTTTCTATTGATTACAATATTTGCTAGTTTTGATTTTATGTTATTTATTATTAAATATGTTTTTAATTTTTTGTATGACAAATTTTGAATGCTTCATATAGTCAATTTAAATGGAGGTGTTAGATAATAGTCTTTTTTATTTTAGTTATACTATTAAGCCTTTAACATTTAAGTTGTAGTATTATTTTGGAGAATTTAACCTATCACTCCACATTTATATTCCACATTTATATTTGACACCCCTCAATAATGATGTTATTACTCTTATGCTCCTATAAAAGAAAATTGAAAAAAAAAATCGCGTTTACTAGAAGTTTTAAGGAAATATTTTCGAAATTTTCGGACAAAATTAATAGAATTTTCGAAAAATCTTATAATACATTTTTGAAAAAATAAAAACATTTATTACAATACTAGAAATTTGAAAATTTCGGTAAATCACAGAAAATTTCACTATATTTCGAAATTTTCGATAATGTAATTTTTTTCTTCAAAAAATATATCATAAATTTACAAATAAACAGCCAAAATTTTGTATGTTACCGAAAACTTCAAAAAACTATCGGAAATTTTGTTTCTAACTACCCCTCAAATTTGTTCATGGATATTTTTAGAATAATGAAAAATAAGGGGTGTGACTCGACTTGAAGGGTGGAAAGTAAAATTCTCTTGTAATTTTTATTTTCATAAATTATACAAATTATTAAAAGAATTTAATTGAATTATACCGACGGTGTAAAGAAATTTTATTATGCGAATGAATTAAATCATTAATTTGTTAAAATAATTTAACTTTTATTTTAATTTTTATTAAAGTAATCAATCCATTTGATTGCTGATGATGTATTTATGGTGTAAAAAAATTCTCTTTTATTAAAACGGAATCTTCTTTAAATTCCTGTAATTTGTTAATTATCTCTAATGTTATCATCACATATGTGGAACATGTGGTTTTCTATACAATGAAACTTATTATATAATTAGAGTATTTCAGTTTGAAATGATTGTAGAGAATTTTTCTCTAAACACATTCAAACAAACATATTTATCTTTTTTTCTATATTTAATTTTAGTTCATACTTAGTTGATTAAACTATACGATGCTGTTTTTTTATTTTTATTTTTTGAATATTCTATCATACTTAGAGCTAGCACGCAGCTGGAATCTGACTCAATATATATGACTTTTCGTAGTATTTACTTAGTTTTTGATAGATTTAGACTTTTTCTTAGTTGGCAGTTCATTGTTTTTTGTTGTTGATAATTTCATTGTTTTATTTTTAAGATAGCAGTATTTTGGTGTTTATATGTCACCGCCTTTAACATTCTGTTAAACTTTATATACTGTAAATGTCAACCAAAAATAAAAAAACATTAGTTTAAGAGTAACTTAAAAAAAATGATACTATAATTAAATGTGATTAGATGAATTTTACAAGATTTTATACTACAAGATATAGAAATTAATGTCAACGTATACTATTCTAATCAATTAAAGTGAAGGGATTATTAACATACCAACACGTCTTATTAAAATATATTATTTCGCTAATATTACGTATATACATTTAAATAACTATTCAACTGGCAATCTCAGTGTCAACTCCGCACACTAAAAAGGCATGCCTAGTTATTTTTAAGGGAAAGCATGCCAAGTGCTTGCTTTACAAATTGTCAGTTGAATAGTATATATATATATATATATATATATATATATATATATATATATATATATATATATATATATATATATATATATATATATATATATATATATATATATATATATATATATATATTACATCCCAAAATTTTTAGCCAAGATATATCTCTCTTAGTGTTAGTCAAGATGGTGAGACCGGAGATGCAGGAATATTCTTAACCAATAAGAAGTCGAGTTGTTGCTCGTGTGCCATAGTTGGGTAAGATCCCGGAGTAGATCACCTAGCTCAGTCCCTGATAGAGGTCGGACGTCAGGTTCTCGGAGCCTTGCATGTCTAGCCTGGCCCTTGGTAGAAACTGGATAACTAAGTTGGTAGTCCAACGTAACAGTTAAGAGGCAATCCTAAGGTCCCGCGGAGGTTACGAAAGTGACGGTGGAGCTGTTATAGAGCATGATTGATAGCAATTATGGTAAAGGCGGACGTTATCTCAAGCATTTAATAAGCATGAGAGACGAAGGGGTGGCTCATTATGGACAGAGAGTTGAGACATAGTATAAATGACACCCAAGGAAATAAGGAGAGATCTGTAAAAATAGAGGAAAAAACACTATGATAATAAACCCAATTCCTTAAGCTTGTGACCTCACCTGACTAGTATCATGGAGGATATCTAAAAGGTGTTTTTAGCAAGAACATTTGGTGTCCGCCGTAGGGCCTCGGTAAAACTGTCCCATACCGCACAAAAATCATCAAAAAATTATTAAGCTCATAGAAACTAGGTGTCTATATCATCTCCCAGCAGGAGTGAACCTTGCAACTCCACCATTCATAACACAAATATTAACAATCGTTGGAGGTCTTTGGCAGCAGAATGAGTCACTGCAGGAGAGCGTTAATACACTACAACAAACTTAGAGCCAGCGGGAGGTGGAAGTGGACGAGGAGCTTATGGATCCCCAACCTCTTTCGGAAGTAATCTAATCAGGTTTCGAAAAACATCAAACACAACCCTTGGCATATTTGATGGCAAGAGTGATCCTCATGAGCACATCATAGAAATCAACAATCAAATGGAAATCATCGGCGCCTCTGATTCCCTAAAATGCAAGCTCATTGAGGGAACATTCAAGGACGTGGCCCTGCGTTGGTATATGAGCGTACTCAGGTTATCAGTCACCAGTTACCAAGACCTGACCAGGAGGATGGTACAACATTTCTCTCCTAGAAAGCATATAAATGTGTCAACAAAGAGCTTATTCAATGTCCGTCAAGGACATTATGAGTCGCTCCAACAATATATAGCACAATGCAATGAGGAAACCATCAAAGTCTTTCACCCGAATCAAGAGATGTTCCTAGAAGCATTCCAATACGGCCTGAAGGTCGGTCACTTCGACGAATCCTTGGCGCAAAAACCAGTAACCACATGGATAAGGTGATAACTCGAACAAAATGTTATATCAAGGGTGGAGAAAGAAACATGGAAAAGAGATCCCGATATGCCAAGGAAAAGCCATAGCCCAGACAAGACGAAATCGAGTTCAGGAAAGACTCTAACAAATCTAGGATAAAGAACAGGTCGGTAACAAAGCCTTCTCGGAGACAGTGCGAAAGCTATGCTGAAAACTACACGCCACTCAACACAAAGCAAGGAGATATCCTACGAGAAGTGTACCATCTCAAACTACTCCCTACGCCAAGTTGCCCTAAGAGAGCCAATGTCGTAATGAATAAAGACAAAAGTGTCTGGTACTCCTTGTTAGAACAAGATTTGTTCTGATCAATTATCTTAGTTTTGATGATAACAATAATATGAATTTTGCTTAAGATAATATGGTACTCTAATCCAATGCAATTTCCTTTTCAGGAAATATATAAAGAGTACGCATAATTCAGCGTTCAGAAGCTTTGTCTCAAAGGGTTCAGCATGCAACATCAGAACATGGTCTGGCAAGACATCAGAAGATGGTCGAAACAGAATCAGAACATGGGTCTATGGAAGCATCAGAAGAACAAGAGAACAGAAGCACTGAAGTTCTGATGGTATCACGCTCAGAAGCACTTCAAGGTCAGAAGATCAGAAGATGCTATGCACCAAGCTGTTTGACTCTGATGATATTCAAACGTTGTATTCACAAACATCAGATCAGAAGAAAGTACAAGTGGCAAGCTACGCTGACTGACAAAAGGAACGTTAAAAGCTATTCTAGGCTACGTCAGTAGACACAGCGTGAACAAGGCTCGAGGTAGTTGACAAAAGCGTATAACATTAAATGCGATGCTGTACGGAACACGCAAAGCATTAAATGCACTCAACGGTCATCTTCTCCAACGCCTATAAATATGAAGTTCTGATGAGAAGCAAGGTTAACCAATTTCTACACCTATTCTGTGAATATCAACTTGCTGAAACGCTGTTCAAATCAAAACTCAGAATCTTCATCTTCATCAAAGCTCACTACATTGCTGTTGTAATATATTAGTGAGATTAAGCTTAAACGTTAAGAGAAATATCACAGTTTGTGATTATCGCTTTTAAGAAGCAATTGTAATACTCTTAGAATTGATTACATTAAGTTGTAAGGAACTAGAGTGATCGTGTGGATCAGAATACTCTAGGAAGTCTTAGAGGTTATCTAAGCAGGTTGTAACTAGAGTGATCGTGTGGATCAGTATACTCTAGAAAAGTCTTAGAGGGTATCTAAGCAGTTGTTCCTGGAGTGATCAGTGTGTGATCAGAAGACTCTGGAAGACTTAGTTGCTGACTAAGTGGAGAACCATTGTAATCCGTGCGATTAGTGGATTAAATCCTCAGTTGAGGTAAATCATCTCTGCGGGGGTGGACTGGAGTAGTTTAGTTAACAACGAACCAGGATAAAAATAACTGTGCAATTTATTTTTATCTGTCAAGTTTTTAAAGCTACACTTATTCAACCCCCCCCCCTTTCTAAGTGTTTTTCTATCCTTCAATTGGTATCAGAGCGCCGGTTCTAAGGTGCAAGCACTTAACCGTGTTTAGAAAAGATTCAGGAAGAGAAAAACGCTTCAGTAAAAGATGGCTGGTGAATCTGAAAAATCTACACCTGCATCTACATCTGGCTCTGCTGAGCAATACAACGGTAACAATGGTTATACTAGACCGCCGGTATTTGATGGTGAAAACTTTGAATACTGGAAAGATAAACTGGAAAGTTACTTTCTTGGTCTAGATGGTGATCTATGGGATCTTCTGATGGATGGTTACAAACATCCAGTAAATGCCAGAGGCGTAAAGCTGACAAGGCAAGAAATGAATGATGATCAGAAGAAGCTCTTCAGGAATTATCATAAATGCAGAATTGTTTTGCTGAATGCTATCTCTCATGCTGAGTATGAGAAGATATCTAACAGGGAAACGGCCTATGACATATATGAGTCCTTGAAAATGACTCATGAAGGAAATGCTCAAGTCAAGGAGACTAAAGCTCTAGCTTTAATCCAGAAGTATGAAACCTTCAAGATGGAGGATGATGAAGACATTGAAAAGATGTTTTCAAGATTTCAAACTCTTACTGCTGGATTGAGAGTTCTTGACAAGGGATACACCAAGGCTGATCATGTAAAGAAGATCATCAGAAGCTTACCCAGAAGATGGGGTCCTATGGTGACTGCATTCAAGATTGCAAAGAATCTGAATGAAGTTTCTCTGGAAGAGCTTATCAGTGCCTTGAGAAGTCATGAAATAGAGCTGGACGCAAATGAGCCTCAAAAGAAAGGTAAGTCTATTGCATTAAAATCCAATATCAAGAAATGCACTAACGCTTTTCAGGCTAGAGAAGAAGATCCTGAAGAATCAGAATCTGAAGAAGAAGATGAACTGTCCTTGATCTCCAGAAGGCTAAATCAACTCTGGAAGACCAAGCAAAGGAAGTTCAGAGGTTTCAGAAGTTCAAAGAAATTTGAACGTGGAGAATCTTCTGATGACAGAAGATTTGACAAGAAGAAGGTCATGTGCTATGAATGCAATGAGCCTGGACACTTCAAGAATGAATGTCCAAATCTTCAGAAGGAAAATCCCAAGAAGAAGTTTCATAAGAAGAATGGTCTTATGGCAACCTGGGATGAGTCAGAAGATGATTCAGACTCTGAAGATGAGCAGGCTAACTGTGCGCTGATGGCGACAGAAGATGACGGATCAGAATCTACATCAGAATCAGATTCTGAAGAGGTATTTTCTGAACTTACTAGAGATGAGTTAGTTTCCGGTCTAACTGAACTTCTGGAATTCAAGTCTCAGATGAGTCTCAAATACAAAAAGCTGAAAAAGCTATTTGAATTTGAAACAAAGAAGCTTGAGTTGGAGAATTCTGAATTAAAAGAAAAACTTTTAAAATTATCCAATAATGTTGGATCTCCTTCTGATTCAGAAAAATCCACTCCTAGTCTAAACCATATTCTGAAAGAATATGATTTAAGTTTCAGGAAGTTCTTATCTAGAAGTATTGGCAGAAGTCAGCTAGCTTCTATGATATATGCTGTGTCTGGAAACAAAAGAGTTGGCATTGGTTTTGAGGGTGAAACCCCATACAAACTTGAACCTGTTGATGAAATGAAATTCACATACAAGCCATTGTATGATCAGTTCAAGTATGGCCACTCCCATGATATTAGGCACACTTCACATGCTCAAAGTTTTCACATAACACACACCAAAAAGCATGTGACACAACCTAGGAAATTTCATGGAACTCACATTAAGAATTATCATGCTGTTCCTCCTATTGCTTACAATGTTAAACCCAAGTTCAATCAGAACTTGAGAAAATCTAACAAGAAAGGACCCAAAAAGATGTGGGTACCTAAGGATAAGATTATTCCTATTGCAGATATCCTTGACTGCAAAAAGGACAAAGCACAACATGTCATGGTACCTGGACTCTGGATGCTCACGACACATGACAGGAAGAAGGTCTATGTTCCAAGACCTGGTGCTTAAGTCTGGAGGAGAAGTCAAGTTTGGAGGAGATCAGAAGGGCAAGATAATTGGCTCTGGAACTATAAAGTCTGGTAACTCTCCTTCCATTTCTAATGTACTTCTTGTAGAAGGATTAACACATAACCTCTTATCTATCAGTCAATTGAGTGACAATGGTTATGATATAATCTTTAATCAAGAGTCTTGCAAGGCTGTAAATCAGAAGGATGGCTCAATCCTATTTACAGGCAAGAGGAAGAACAACATTTATAAGACAGATCTGCAAGATCTTATGAGTCAGAAGGTGACTTGTCTTATGTCTGTTTCTGAAGAGCAGTGGGTCTGGCACAGAAGATTAGGTCATGCTAGTTTGAGAAAGATTTCTCAGATTAACAAACTGAATCTTGTCAGAGGACTCCCTAATCTGAAATTCAAATCAGATGCTCTTTGTGAAGCATGTCAGAAGGGCAAGTTCTCCAAACCTGCATTCAAGTCCAAGAATGTTGTTTCTACCTCAAGGCCATTAGAACTCTTGCACATTGATCTGTTTGGCCCAGTCAAAACAGTATCTGTCAGAGGGAAGAAATATGGATTAGTCATCATAGATGATTATAGCCGCTGGACATGGGTAAAATTCTTGAAACACAAGGATGAGACTCATTCAGTGTTCTTTGATTTCTGCATTCAGATTCAATCTGAAAAAGAGTGTAAAATCATAAAGGTTAGAAGTGATCATGGTGGTGAATTTGAGAACAGATCCTTTGAAGAATTCTTCAAAGAAAATGGTATTGCCCATGATTTCTCTTGTCCTAGAACTCCACAGCAAAATGGAGTTGTAGAACGAAAGAATAGGACTCTGCAAGAAATGGCCAGAACCATGATCAATGAAACCAATATGGCTAAGCATTTCTGGGCAGAAGCAATAAACACTGCATGTTATATTCAGAATAGAATCTCTATCAGACCTATTCTAAATAAGACTCCTTATGAATTGTGGAAGAATAGAAAGCCCAACATTTCATATTTCCATCCTTTTGGATGTGTATGCTTTATTCTGAACACTAAAGATCATCTTGGTAAGTTTGATTCCAAAGCTCAAAAATGTTTCCTTCTTGGATATTCTGAACGCTCAAAAGGCTACAGAGTATACAATACTGAAACATTGATTGTAGAAGAATCAATCAATATCAGGTTTGATGATAAGCTTGGTTCTGAAAAACCAAAGCAGTTTGATAATTTTGCAGATTGTGATATTGATATATCAGAAGTTGTTGAGCCAAGAAGCAACGCATCAGAAGCAGAGCTTCTCAGAAGCAAAGAATCTGAAGATCAAGTATCAGCTTCTCTGGAGAATCTAAGCATTTCTGAAGAACCATCTGTCAGAAGATCATCCAGACTCATCTCTGGTCATTCAGAAGATGTCATTCTTGGAAAGAAGGATGATCCAATCAGAACAAGAGCATCCCTTAAGAACAATGCAGACTGTCAATTAGGTCTTGTATCTTTGATCGAGCCAACTTCTGTTGATCATGCTCTAGAAGATCCAGACTGGATAATTGCTATGCAAGAAGAACTGAATCAGTTTACAAGGAATGATGTTTGGGATCTTGTTCCTAGACCAGATGGATTCAATATAATCGGTACAAAATGGGTCTTCAGAAACAAGCTCAGTGAGAAAGGTGAAGTGGTAAGGAACAAAGCCAGACTGGTGGCTCAGGGTTATAGTCAGCAAGAAGGGATTGACTATACAGAAACCTTTGCACCAGTGGCCAGGTTAGAATCTATTCGTCTATTAATTTCATTTGCCACTCAACATAACATCACTCTCTATCAAATGGATGTTAAGAGTGCCTTCTTAAATGGTTATATAGATGAAGAAGTTTATGTCCATCAACCTCCTGGTTTTGAAGACTCTATGTCTCCTAATCATGTTTTTAAATTAAAGAAATCGTTATATGGATTGAAACAAGCTCCCAGAGCTTGGTATGAACGCTTAAGTTCTTTCCTTCTGGATAATGGTTTCACTAGAGGAAAAGTGGACACTACTCTCTTTTGTAAAACCTTTAAAAGGGATATTTTAATTTGTCAAATATATGTAGATGATATTATTTTTGGAACATCTAATGCTACACTTGGAAAGGAGTTTGCTGAGTCTATGCAGGCTGAGTTTGAAATGAGCATGATGGGAGAACTCAAGTATTTCCTTGGAATACAAATAAATCAAACATCAGAAGGAACGTATGTCCACCAAACCAAGTATGTGAAGGAACTTCTGAAGAAGTTTAATCTTCTAGACTGCAAAGAAGCCAAAACTCCTATGCATCCAACATGCATCCTAGGTAAGGATGAGGTAAGTAAGAAGGTAGATCAGAAGTTATACAGAGGTATGATTGGATCTCTTCTATATCTGACTGCTTCTAGACCTGACATTTTGTTCAGTGTTTGTTTGTGTGCTAGATTCCAATCAGATCCTAGAGAATCTCATTTAACTGCTGTTAAGAGAATTCTAAGGTATCTGAAAGGTACTACTAATGTTGGCTTAGTTTACAGAAAATCTAAAGAATACAACTTAGTAGGATTCTGCGATGCTGACTATGCTGGAGACAGAATTGAAAGAAAGAGTACTTCGGGAAGTTGCCAATTTCTTGGAAGTCATTTGATCTCCTGGTATAGCAAGAAGCAAGCAACTATTGCTCTATCAACGACAGAAGCAGAATATGTCGCTGCTGCTGGTTGCAGTACACAGATGCTCTGGATGAAGAGTCAGCTAGAAGATTATCAGATATTTGAGAGTAACATTCCTATATTCTGTGATAATACTTCTGCTATATGTTTATCTAAGAATCCTATTCTTCATTCAAAAGCTAAACATATTGAGATTAAACATCATTTCATAAGGGACTATGTTCAGAAGGGTGTTATATCTTTAAACTTTGTTGATACAGACCATCAATGGGCTGATATTTTTACAAAACCCCTGGCTGAAGATAGGTTTAAGTTCATTCTGAAGAACATCAGTATGGATTTATGCCCAGAATGAGAAGATGAGAAGTTCTCATGTATGAGTATCTTCTGAAATGAAAATGAACTATTCTTTTTATATCAGAAGTTCTGATTGAAATCTTTTAGAAATTATGATTCGGTTATTACTAACGTTTCATTGTCTAAGTTGATTCAGAACCTCTTTTAAAGCAAAACAGCTGTAACATTCTATCTCGGGATGGTAAACCTGTCGTTACTATTCATGGATAAGCGCGCGTGCAGTTGAAGGGACGCCGACCATAGGTAACTGTGCTAGTCACCTCATTTGTCTTTATTATCTCTCCTCACGTCACGTAACATTAAATGCTTTTCATCATTTACTCTCTTTCAGTTTTCTTTTTATATTCTTCAAACGTTTTTTTTTCCTCTTATATTTCTCTCACTTTGCATTCAGTTTTTTTTTTCTTTTTCTTTTTTCGTTCTCTCTCTTTGCATTCATATCGTAAACCCTAGCAGTTTCCAATATCTGCAAATTCATCATGAATCCATCGTCAAGCCCAGGAAATCATGAAAATGATCAAAACATCAAGAGAAAAGCTGTTGAAACATCTCCTTCCAAACCCAAAAAGATAAAAATCACCTATGACCCTCTCAAGGTGAATCCATTTGAAGCAATGTTATCTGGAAACTATTCTAGACGTGTGTTTCAACCCCCTGGTGAAAGCCCTCCATCATCTCCATCTTCTTCCTCATCTTGTTTCCTTCTAGACTCAACTTCCTCTTCATCTAACCTTTCCTCTCCCTCAACCCATTCCGAAGAAATCTCTTCTTCTTCACCTGCTGAGAATGTTGTCTCTGATAAAGATTGTGGAAGATCTGCATCAGAACCAAGTCTCCCTGACCCCTCGCCTAGAAGCCCAAGAAGCAGTCAATGATGCGCTTCACTCCTTCATGGCATGCTGGCACAGATTCTGTCTTAGCTAGGGTCTTAGGCTTTGGTCTTTGTAGTTTTTTCTTTCCTTGTTGCATCTGTTTTCCTGCATTCCTCTCTTGTAATCCTTCTGTTTGATTATCAATGAAAACTTTCCTTGTTTTACATTCCAGTGATTTTTATTTGTCTCTTGCTTTTCATCTGAATCTTTTGAAATATTCTTTTTGATGTTATGACAAAAAGGGGGAGAAAGATAAATGATAAATGATTTGATTAAATCTATCAGTTGCTGGGTAAAGCTCCCACACATTTACTAACAAGAACTGCAAGTTCTATATGGTTTAAGTGTTTAGCAGGTATAAAGAAGTGAAGAGAATCTTCAAAGCAAACACAAGAAGCAAAATCATGGAAACTGAAGCAAGCTTAGTGCTGTCAAGCTTCAGAAATCAGAAGCAAGAAAGAAGAATAAATCAGAAGCACTGATAATAGAATTTGATCCATATTTGTCTATTTGATCTGACAAAATTCTATTTGCTCTGATACATTATTTTAGCCTATATGGCTCTGATACATATCATGTGTTCTAATATACATTTTATGTTCTGACTCGTTCATGCTGACTTTTGTCGTTTAGTTTTTGTTCTGTAACATTTCAGGATGTAGAGATGCTCAGATGATGCTCTGGTACATTCAACAATGTTCTGATACAAATCTAGCATGAAGTGATGTTGGTAGAAATTCAAAGCTCTGAAGCTATCCGAGGGAAGCAGAAATCAGAAGCTGTGAATGTTCTAAAGATCCAGAAAACTCAAGTTCTGAAGCTGTCCTAAATGCAAGCAGAAATCAGAAGCTGTGAATGTTCAGAAGATCAAAGAAATTCAAGTTCTGAAGCTGTCCTAGATGGAAGCAGAAGTCAGAAGCTGTGAATGTTCAGAAGATCAAAGAAATTCAAGTTCTGAAGCTGTCCTAGATGGAAGCAGGAATCAGAAGCTGTGAGTGTTCTAGGGATCTAAGGAAATTCTAGTTCTGAAGCTGTCCAATGGAAGCAGAAGTCAGAAGCTAGGAATTCTCTAAAGACAGAAGCTTATATGATCGTCTCTACCGAAATAATCAGGGAAGTTTTTTATTAAAGTTCTTCGAGTATTTATTTCAGGGGGAGATTATTTATCTCAGGGGGAGATTGTTAATCTCAGGGGGAGACATATTCATATGCTTATGCTATAGCTGTGTAATTTGTCTTTTGCCGTCTGTTCTTTCTGATCGCAAATTCATATCATTTATATATGTTTTTGTCATCATCAAAAAGGGGGAGATTGTTAGAACAAGATTTGTTCTGATCAATTATCTTAGTTTTGATGATAACAATAATATGAATTTTGCTTAAGATAATATGGTACTCTAATCCAATGCAATTTCCTTTTCAGGAAATATATAAAGAGTACGCATAATTCAGCGTTCAGAAGCTTTGTCTCAAAGGGTTCAGCATGCAACATCAGAACATGGTCTGGCAAGACATCAGAAGATGGTCGAAGCAGAATCAGAACATGGGTCTATGGAAGCATCAGAAGAACAAGAGAACAGAAGCACTGAAGTTCTGATGGTATCACGCTCAGAAGCACTTCAAGGTCAGAAGATCAGAAGATGCTATGCACCAAGCTGTTTGACTCTGATGATATTCAAACGTTGTATTCACAAACATCAGATCAGAAGAAAGTACAAGTGGCAAGCTACGCTGACTGACAAAAGGAACGTTAAAAGCTATTCTAGGCTACGTCAGTAGACACAGCGTGAACAAGGCTCGAGGTAGTTGACAAAAGCGTATAACATTAAATGCGATGCTGTATGGAACACGCAAAGCATTAAATGCACTCAACGGTCATCTTCTCCAACGCCTATAAATATGAAGTTCTGATGAGAAGCAAGGTTAACCAATTTCTACACCTATTCTGTGAATATCAACTTGCTGAAACGCTGTTCAAATCAAAACTCAGAATCTTCATCTTCATCAAAGCTCACTACATTGTTGTTGTAATATATTAGTGAGATTAAGCTTAAACGTTAAGAGAAATATCACAGTTTGTGATTATCGCTTTTAAGAAGCAATTGTAATACTCTTAGAATTGATTACATTAAGTTGTAAGGAACTAGAGTGATCGTGTGGATCAGAATACTCTAGGAAGTCTTAGAGGTTATCTAAGCAGGTTGTAACTAGAGTGATCGTGTGGATCAGTATACTCTAGAAAAGTCTTAGAGGGTATCTAAGCAGTTGTTCCTGGAGTGATCAGTGTGTGATCAGAAGACTCTGGAAGACTTAGTTGCTGACTAAGTGGAGAACCATTGTAATCCGTGCGATTAGTGGATTAAATCCTCAGTTGAGGTAAATCATCTCTGCGGGGGTGGACTGGAGTAGTTTAGTTAACAACGAACCAGGATAAAAATAACTGTGCAATTTATTTTTATCTGTCAAGTTTTTAAAGCTACACTTATTCAAACCCCCCCCCCCTTTCTAAGTGTTTTTCTATCCTTCACTCCTACCATTGAATCCGAGGACATCACACTGAGGATTGCCATCAATTAAAGAAAGAAATCGAAATTCTTATACAAAGAGGTCATCTACTGTCTTACATAAAGGATGTTGGAGGGCCATATGGTCAAGTAAAGGAGACAAAGGCCTTAGCTCTAATCCATAAGTAAAGGAGACAAAGGCCTTAGCTCTAATCCATAAGTATGAAGCATTCAAGATGGAGGAAGACGAGAACATTGAAGCTATGTTTTCAAGGACTTTAAGAACTTCAAAAGGCCTGAAAAAGGAGAATCTTCTGGACACAGAAGATCTGACAAGAAGAAGGTGACGTGCTATGAATGCAAGAATCCTGGACATTACAAGAGTGAATGTCCAAAGCTTCAGAGGGAAAAGCCCAAGAAAATATTTGAAAAGAAGAAAGGCTTAATGGCTACTTGGGATGACTCAGATTCTTCTGATCAAGAGTCACACTCTGAAGATGAACAAGCAAACATAACACTAATGGCTACTGTTGATGAAGAGTCAGAATCTACATCAAACTCAGATTCTGAAGAGATCTCCTTCAAGGCTCAAAAGACAAAGGCAAACATGTCATGGTACCTGGACTCTGGGTGCTCACGACACATGACGGGAAGAAGGTCTATGTTCCAAGACCTAGAACTTAAATCTGCTAGAGAAGTAAAGTTGGAGGGAACCAGAAGGGCAAGATCACTGGCTCTGGAACCATTTTCATTGGTAACTCTCCCTCTATAACTAATGTTCTTTTAGTAGATGGATTAGCTCATAACTTATTGTCCATAAGTCAATTAAGTGACAATGGTTATGACATAATATTTAATCAAAAGTCTTGTAAAGCTATTAGTTAGAAGGATGGCTCAATCCTATTTACAGGCAAGAGAAAGAACAACATTTATAAGATTGATCTTTTAGATCTTAAGAATCAAAAGGTTACTTGCCTTATATCTGTTAGTGAAGAACAGTGGGTCTGGCACAGAAGATTGGGTCATGCTAGTTTGAGAAAGATCTCTCAAATTAACAAACTCAATCTAGTCAGAGGACTCCCTAATCTGAAATATAAATCAGATGCTCTTTGCGAAGCATGTCAGAAAGGGAAGTTTTTAAAACCTGCATTCAAGTCTAAATATGTTGTCTCTACCTCTAGGCCGCTAGAACTTCTGCACATTGATCTTTTTGGCCCTGTCAAAATAACATCAATCAGAGGGAAGAAATATGGATTAGTCATCGTAGACGACTATAGTAGATGGACATGGGTAAAGTTCTTGAAACACAAGGATGAGTCACATATTGTGTTCTTTGACTTCTGCACTCAGATTCAATCTGAGAAGGAATGCAAAATCATAAAGGTCAGAAGTGATCATGGTGGTGAATTTGAGAACAGATTCTTTGAAATTTATTTCAAAGAAAATGGTATTGCCCATGATTTCTCTTGTCCTAGAACTCCACAGCAAAATGGAGTTGTAGAACGAAAGAATAGGACTCTACAAGAAATGGCCAGACATGATCAATGAAACCAATATGGCCAAGCATTTATGGGCAGAAGCAATTAACACAGCGTGTTATATTCAGAATAGAATCTCTATAAGACCTATTCTTAATAAGACTCCTTATGAATTGCGGAAGAACAGAAAGCCCAACATTTCTTATTTCCATCCATTTGGATGTGTATGCTATATTCTGAATACTAAAGATCATCTGCATAAGTTTGATTCTAAAGCTCAGAAGTGTTTTCTACTTGGATATTCTGAACGCTCAAAAGGCTACAGAGTATACAATACTGAAACTCTTGTAGTTGAAGAATCAATCAATATCAGATTTGATGATAAGCTTGGTCTTGAAAAGCCAAAGCAGTTTGAGAATTTTGCAAATATAGACATCTCTAATTCAAATCATGAAGAACCCAAGAGTAAAGAGTTATCAGAAGATCAAGTTGCAGCTTCTTTGGAGAATCTCAGAATATCTGAAGAGCCTACACTCAGAAGATCTTCTAGACTCAACTCTGCTCATCCAGAAGATGTTATCATTGGAAAGAAAAATGATCCCATCAGAACAAGAGTATTCCTTAAGAACAATGCAGAATGTCAATTTGGTCTAGTATCTCTAATTGAGCCAACTTCTGTTGATCAAGCTCTGGAAGATGCTGACTGGATAATTGCCATGCAAGAAGAGTTAAATCAGTTTACAAGGAATGATGTTTGGGATCTGGTTCCAAGACCAAAAGGATTTAACATCATTGGAATAAAGTGGGTCTTCAGAAACAAGCTGAGTGAGAAAGGAGAAGTTGTAAGAAACAAAGCCATACTGGTTGCTCAGGGCTATAGTCAGCAAGAAGATATTGACTATGCATAAACCTTTGCACCAGTGGCCAGATTAGAATATATTCGTCTATTAATTTCTTTTGCCACTCGGAATAACATCACTCTGTATCAGTTGGATGTTAAGAGTGCCTTTTTAAATGGTTATATAGATGAGGAAGTATATGTCCACCAACCTCCTGGTTTTGAAGACTCTAAGTCTCCAAAACATGTTTTTAAACTAAAGAAGTCATTATGCGGACTGAAGCAAGCTCCCAGAGCTTGGTATGAAAGATTAAGTTCTTTCCTTCTGGATAATGGTTTCACTAGAGGAAAAGTGGATACAACTCTCTTTTGTAAAACCTTTAAAAAGGATATTTTAATTTGTCAAATATATGTTGATGATATTATATTTGGAACATCTAATGCTACACTTGGAAAGGAGTTTGCTAAGTCTATGCAGGCAGAGTTTGAAATGAGCGTAATGGGAGAACTCAAGTATTTTCTTGGGATCCAGATTAATCAAACTTCTAAAAGAACTTATGTTCATCAAACCAAGTATGTGAAAGAACTTCCGAAGAAGTTCAATCTTTCAGAAAGCAAAGAAGCAAAGACTCCAATGCATTCAACGTGTGTATTAGGTAAGGATGAGGTAAGCAAGAAGGTAGATCAGAAACTTTACAGAGGTATGATAGGATCTCTTCTATATCTAACTGCTTCTAGGCCTGATACATGGGAAGCAAAATGAGAAGCAAATACATGGGGGAAAGTAATTCTAAAGCTCTTAAAGATTTGAAGCAAGCTTAGTGCTTTGAAGCTTCAAGATAAGAAGCAAGAAATGCTGTGATCAAACCCAGAAGCTCTGATACAAGAAGTCTCAAGTTTTGATATCTCAGATACATAGAAGACCGAAGATAATAGAGTTCTGATACAAGTGATCACAAAGAGAAATTCAAAGCTCCGAAGTTGTCCAATGGAAGCTCTGAAGAGAAGCTCTGAATGTTCTGAAGTTCTAGTTCAACGTGAAAGTCTCAACTGAAATGGAAAAATACTCAGGGAAGTCTTTTATTTAAAATTCTTCTAGTATTAATTTCAGGGGGAGATTGTTAATCTCAGGGGGAGACATATTCACACACTCTCAATTATATGCTTATGCTATATCTGTGAAATTGTCTTTGTTCATCTGATATTTTGGATACAAATTCATATCAATTCTATATGGTTTTGTCATCATCAATTCTATACAAATTCATATCAATATTCTTAATTTTGATGATAACATTATGTATGAATTTTGTATAAGACAATATGGTACTCTAATCCTTTACATTTTTCATTTCAGGAAATATATAAAGAGTATGCACAAATCAGCGTTCAGAAGCACTAACTCAGAAGGTTCTGGATGGCTTCATCAGAACATGCTCTGGCAAGATATCAGAAGATGGTCATGCAGGATCAGAACATGAACTAGAAAGCATCAGAAGAATGGAAGTCAGAAGTACAACCTCTGAAGTTCTGATGGTATCACGCTCAAAGCTCTTCAAAGTCAGAAGACAGAAGATGCTCTGCACCAAAGCTGATGACTCTGATATTCAAACGTTGTTATTACAAATCTGAGTCCAGAAGAAAGTACAAGATGAAAGGCTGAAACGTCAAATCTCTGACTGACAAAAGGAACGTTAGAAGCTACAAAAGGCAAAGTCAGTAAAAGCAGCAAAAGCATGGCTCGAGGTAGTTGACAAAAGTGTGAAACATTAAACGCAGCATTGTACTATTCACGCAAAGCATTAAATGCATCCCAACGGTCATTTCCTCTCAAGCGCCTATATATAGAAGTTCTGATCAGAAGCAAAATACAACACTTGCGTAAAACTTACAGAAACGCTGTCAAATTCAAAAGCTAAAGAACTTCTTCTTCAACCTCGCAAATTTTTGTAATATCTTAGTGAGTTTTAAGAATAGAACTTAAGAGAAATATCACAGTTGTGATTACAACTTTATTAGAAGCAATCTAAACTCTTGTAAACATTTATTTTACATTGATTGTAAAAGGATTCCTAGAGTGATCAAGTTGTGATCTGTAGACTCTAGAAGACTTAGAGGTTATCTAAGTGGAAAACCATTGTAATCAATTGGATTAGTGGATTAAATCCTCAGTTGAGGTAAATTACCTTGTCAGGGGTGGACTGGAGTAGTTTGGTTAACAACGAACCAGGATAAAAATAATTGTGCTCATTGTTTTTATCTTACAAGTTTTTGAAGTTACACTTATTCAATCCCCCCTTTCTAAGTGTTTTTCACTCCTTCAGTTGTAAGTCAAAAGTGTACTTTTTATTGGCAAAATAATCTACTATCTCCTATACAAACAATTATTAAGAGATTGATCAATCTTACTAATATGTTATTTGTTAAAAAATTCTTTATACATAAAAAAGAACAATTCCGTAACTAACAAAATAACATACTACTTTTTCAACTTTTCAATAACCAAGCGCCAATTGTTGGTCTATCATTGGTCCAACTTTTTAACTTTTCAATAACCAACTTTTTCTCTCCAACACACTTCTTCTCTCTCTTACTTAAAATTTTATATTTCTTTCACATTTCATTTTCACGCACTATCTTACTTTCATTTTAATTATTTTCCATTTAATCACAAAAATTATTAATAATATATTTTTTTAATTCTAATAAAGTTAAATATTTATTTATCTCACAAGCCACTATCAATACAATATTTAATTTATTTTAATCGATCATTACAAACTTTCTCTATCTTAATTAAAATTTTAAATTTCTCTCAAATTTTCTTCCCACACTTTCTTACTTTCATTTTAATTTTTTTTTTCTATTTATTTATCATCTCTAAAAAATAATTTATTTTTTGATTTTACATTTTTATTTAAATATATTTTATATTGCATCAAATGAATTTTTTATTTCACGGGCCATTATCAACAAAGTAACTATTTTATTTTAATCAACAATACTATAAATTGAGAGATAATTTTTATTTTTAAATGTTAAAATTTTATTTTTTCATCTTCATCTTACCGATTCTTTTTTTATATAATTATTTAATATAATTAAATTTATATGATATTTTTCATTTATAATTAAATTATTTATTTTAAATTTATACGTATCTAATTAAGTTTCATACAATATTAAATAAATTTACCCGTGTGGAAACACGACTATGTTACTAGTATATTCTTAAAAATTAAAATAGGTGAGCGATATCAAAATATAAATAATCCTGAAATATAAGAAGTGTCTAAAAATTTCAACAAAACAAAAAATAACAAATTCCACGACCATCCAAATAGAAAATCAAAACAAAAAAGGCAAGAAAGGTGCCTCTAAAGAGCTAAAATCAACAGATCATAATTCACCAAGAGAACAATATAAATCACAAATCAAAATATACCTTAGAACCAAGGAACACTCGAACCACTATTGGTTAATGAAGAAGATAGGGTTATTAAGCCAATTATAGTACGAGTGCTCTAATCTACCTATAACCAATTTCTAAGCTAGAAAAATAATCTTCTACTCCACCTATATCACAGTTTTTGAACACCATTAAATATGACATCATTACGAGCTCTCCAAATGGTTCATGTAACACCCCATTTCTACCCGGAAAATATTCAAGAATCAGAGTTTCAAAATTTCTCGACAAACAAATGAGGTGTCACATATTCATTTAACAATAAATCACTTCATCGCATTTAGCGGATACATAACACTTTCTAAAACAGAATAACTTCTTTTATTGATAAAACAGCGGAGTCATAATTCTCAATTTTCGAATCGAGTAACATCTTATTCAACTAAGATAAAACAATAGACAATAACAATCATAAACATCATAAATCATCCCCCGAGTGCTACGTATCAGAGCGACAACCGACGCGATTAACGACAACTAAAACTTCATACTCGAACACCTGCATGTTACCAATATAAAGGCAACAATGAACAAGAGAAAAGGGTGAGATATCAAATCATATAAGTGAGCGCATGATAAAATGTATATTAGGATCCAGGCATATATAGTTATCACATCGCAAGCATTAGTATTGCTATACATTCATGCTTTCACTAACTCACAAATCTCACATACTTTTCATCTCACCACAAGTCACAACACTTCATATTCACATCAATTATATATATATATATATATATATATATATATATATATATATATATATATATATATATATATATTTATATATATATATATATATATATATATATATATATATATATCAGTCATTTACTTTGCAAGCTAATTCACGCTACATCACAAGTATAAGTCACAATTATAGTCCCCAAAACATCACCGCATATAAGTCATACATTTAGTCACGAAACATTACATATAAGTCACACATCTAGTCACAAAACATCACATATAAGTCACACATCTATTCACCAAATATCGAATATAAATCACACAAGACATGTTCAGTTAATTGCATTCACAAGTATTGATATCATCATACTATTCATAAAATCATTAATTCACATTTTCACATACTCCCATCATTTAACAAGTCACAAAATACAATCACGATATAGTCACAAAACGTCACAACTATAAATCACGTATGACACATGGGACATGACTCATGTATATGTATGTGGTACCAATCAGAGCTTCAGCCTCCGTCGCCAATTGCCAATTCAGGGCATAAGGCATAAGCCTTCGTCATCAATTTTCCAATCCTGGCTGTCACTAATTTGCCAATCTAGGCCGTCGAAAAGTATGCATATGAAATGTGACTCGACAAACAAGGCATACACACCATACTCATCAGAATCACACATCATCACTAGGCATACGCCCACGTCACTTATAATTACCAATTATTAGAGGTAATTTAACGTCACAATTAATCATTCATCTTCACATAGAAATAAACTCATCACGACATCATCATCATCATCATGTTTCGGCATATCACGGAAAACATATAACTTCACATGTTAACTAAATCATCACAACAATCATCATTTATCATTTACTTCATAAAATATTCGTCACAAGGCACACGCCTATATCACAATCATCATTTATCGTAAAAGGTATTAACACTTCACACATAATACAACAACTTCATATAAACAACAGAGCAATTCCAAGAATTCATCTAATCAACGGTCGATATCATTAATAAACAATCACATAGATATCCACAACAATTCATAAGGTGTGATCATAATTCGATACATGGTTACTCGGACACAATTCAATTACTTCGCCGATTATCCAATTCATTCGGTTAAATTCACTACTTACTATCATACCATAGTTCCTAAGTGATTTACTATATCCCAAAGTATGATTACGGTCAAGCTCTCAAGATATCGCTATTTACCGACCGACCGAATTTTTAATCTAAATTCAACTTTATTCCAATTAAATAGGCTCATTGAAAATTAATTCAACAATTAATTTAATCGACCAATTAACCTCCAATTTCGACAAAATCACACCACCACGTTAATGTACTATTAAACTTAGCTACCACATCAATTTTCATCAAATTCCGGACAACTAATTATACCGCTTAATTCGGCTATTCGATCAAATGGGACTGTTTTGCATTTTATTAATTTATATCACTACTGTTATACACTTCCTATTGTTTCTAATTATATAAAATTTCATAATCATAATTCATTGCCATGTATAATATTATATATACATTAAGTAAAATTATGAACACGTGGAAACTGGTAGCAAAGACCATTTACATTGTCGTCCGTCAATAATAGTACAAAAGAAAGAAGTGCCGCCTGTGAAGCAATGATGCACCGGACGTCACGGCTTATTATATTTCATCCTTACCTTTTCATTTCCAGTACTCACATCTATTCAATATTCCAGATTTACGTTTAATAACATAGTAACTTCAGGACCATACGAACATAGCAGTTCCAGTAATAATCACACACTTTAGTAACCCAAACAGTAATGGCAACAAACAGCAACAACAACAAACAACAACCGCAACAAGGATAATTTCCAAGTTTCGGTAACAATTTAACACAGTTAAACGATAACTTAAATCCCTAATCTCCAACATACAATTTCTCATAAGTCCCATTATAGGAAGAGAACCCCACCCTTACCTTATTCAATTGAAGCAACTCAATGGGTCTCCAATTGCATCTCCAATTTGACACCATGGATGGAAATCTCCACGCTTCTAATCTCCCCTTCAAGACATAGTCACCTTCTCTTCTACTCTTGTTTTCTCTAAATGACAACACTACACTTCATATCTCTAAAACCCTAATTTTATTATTTTAATTGGGCTTAGTTAACACTTCCTCTTCACAACCAATTTTAGGCCCAATAAGATAAATAACTTCAATTAACCAAAATATCACTTTTATTAATATTCCATCAATATAATAAATTCTGACTTATAAATAATATTATTCTAAATATTATTTTCCGACTATCCGACTTTAACTTAATAATTCCAAATACGCTTCTTAAAATAACACCGACAATCCAAATTCGACTAAATCCAATATTTAAATCCTTCAATAATTTAATTAAATTTGGGGCGTTACGGTTCAGACTTCCACTACTGCAAAAAGCACATTTCGTAACAATTTCTTACTACGACCACATAACCAACTAAAGTAATATATGTTCATTAGACTCCTTTCATTTATTTAAATCACATATAGCCATGATCTAATTAAACAACTGTTGTGATATGTGAAGAGTGACCTGCATCGAATCCCAACACCTGCAATTTTATGTTTTTCTTAGGCATATAAACAATATCTAATATTGTATATATAAATGTGCACACCACTATTGGAGATGGAGGTTGTTTCAATTAGAATTTCCTAGTTTATCTTAGCTAATCAAATGAATTATGGATTTAATCGATTAACTCATTAAAATGATTCATGGTTTCTTTTCTTTTTTAGCCAAATCTTTTCTTATATAAAATAAGTTTGTCCTCATTTCTTTCCACACCAATTTTCTTAAGTAGAAATTATTATATTATTCTTTCTTATTTTTCTTCTTCTAAGAGTGTCAAGGAAGGAGTGGATTGAGATGTTCTCTTTAATGAAGTCTCTAGATCAATCTCACTAGCATTACTAGGGTAGAATATCTCAATAATATATCCTTGCTCCAATTTTTCAGTAAGATCTTGCCAAACACATATTTTTAACTATTATTCCAATCCAAGCAGACCTTCAAGAAACATATTGAATATTTTGTAGTTTAGAGATTACATTTCAAAAGTAGTTAGTAGTTGTTAATGTAGGAGAGACTTGATTCTAGTCTTATAATTTCAAGAAACAAATTGAATAGTATTTACCCTACAAAAACAGATATGAACAAGTAGTTTAATTGGTCAATATAGCGGTGACAAGTGGGATATACAAAGCAAGCAGTTGCAGGCCCAGCGTAGATTCTAGACACAGAGGATTCCAATTTCCAAAAGTCAACATTTTAAAATGTCGGCTAATAGTCAAACACCAACGTTGGAGAGAGACACCAACCAACTAATTTATTCAAAAGAGAAGGTCAAAATATTATCATCAACAACAAAAATTTAAAGTCAAAAGGGGTAAATAATCAGATACCCTATGCTTAAAATAATACCCATGTGCTATTTATTATCTTTGTATTTAATTTGGTAAATGTGTAAGATTTTTTTGTAGATACTATTCTTTTTTTATAATAGAAGCAACATGACGCAGTATTATTTATTCACTATTCATATTAATAAAATTGAAGGTCAAATTGGATCTTGATTTGGATGAAAAAAATAATAATAACTGGATCTCAATCATATGAGGTAAGATGCATACTTTTCGAATAAAAAAATATTCAAGGGAGATAAGCTGCGAATGTCAACAATAGAATTGCTTAAGTATAAGCGAATGTAGTAATAATTAATAAACCTAGATGTATTTAATGTGTTTATAATAAAATAATAATATATATACACATTAGTAATTACTAATGTCTTTAAAATAAAAATATATGAGTCATGCTAAAGAATACCCTGGGACACTGGTTAAGCTTTCCAAATAAAAAAATATATCATAAATTCATTACATTTGAACACATACAATATTCTTTAAAAAAACTAATTATTTATGTTTTGAATGCATTAAATACATATATTTTGGGTTAAAACATATTTTTTTACTTTATTAAATAAAACTCAACTTACCTTTTTAATCTCTTAATCAGTGCCCCAGGAGCACTCGTTAGCATTACCCATAAATGATTAGTTAAGTTCAGTGGTGATTGGCCAGAGAATCGCAGTCGATCTTCCGTAACTGCGATTGAAAAGGAGTTTGAACCACTTGATATCAGAAATGACTCACAAACTGGACTATATCGGTGGTAAAACGTCTATATATATATATATATAGAGGGCCGAAACAATCGCCCGGCGAGGACGGGCGGCTGTCCGGGCTCTTCCTTCCTCTATCTCGGTGAAAGCAGCGATTGTGGTTTGGTTTCTTCTTCTCTATCTCCATTCTCGAAAGCTGCTTCCGCAAAAATCACCACCGCCAAGTAGAAGATCTTATCGGTTACAGTCTTCTTTCTTCTATTTTCTTTGATTGTTCTTGTGTGATTGTTGTTCAATTCTGATTTGTCAATCGGTGCCAAATTTCCTAAGGTATTTACCGTTTCGTACTTACATGTCAAGTGTTCGATAGAATGAGTGAATTAAGTTCTTTTGTTTATCTGTCTTGAAATCTTTTTTTAACTTTACTAAGTTTATATGTTAATGTATTATAAGTCTAGCATGTCAATGCTAAACATGTTTTTTTATCAACTTATCTTCTTTTCTTTGGCTTCCTTTATTGTTGATCCTACTAAGCAATGTTTCAGTTAATGGTGTTGAACAAAAGGCAATCAAATTTGTTCTCCTTCTTCATTACTTACATTAGCCTTTATTATATATTGAGCTATCTCCTAATATGCTAATTTTATTTTGTCTGATTTGCAAAACTTTTACATTATTTTCCTAGAAGCTCATTCTGTCAGTAGAGAAAAAGAAGTAGAGACTTATTTAAATATTCTCTCAGCTGTAAAACAAAGGTAGACTACTTAAGGTATTGTCACAATGTCATTTGAGAGAAACTTGTGATTTTGTCGGTGTGGTTGCATGAATTTTTTATTGTTGGATTTTCTTGATGATGAATGCTTGTGAACTTGTAATGATTCGTGGGTGATAAACTTGAATTGAAGATGAAGCTTGCAACTTTGTGGTGATTTTTGTAGAATCTTGAAAAATGGAGAATAAAGGATGATTGTGGATTATGTCAAATTTAAGGTAAGCGGTAATTTTTCTCCTTATTACTCTGTTTGAATTTGTAATTACTCTCACTTGTATTGTATGTTAATCTGTCTGTCTATATTTTTTAATTCTCATTTTACGAAGTTCCACTAATTATGATTCATCTTATGTGAATTTGTTGTCTCTAACTTTTTGTCCAAGCTTTGCCATTATATATATATATATATATATATATATATATATATATATATATATAAGAAGGGATCATTTGACACCGGTGTCAAAGTATTAATTTTGACACCAAATCCTATCCGTTTATTATTATTAATCTAAAGGTTAAGATACATTCATTTATAACTAACACATGAGATTTTATAGGAAATATATCTTAACCTTTGAATTGTTAAGAATAAAGGGGTAGGATTTGGTGTCAAAATTAATACTTTGACACAGGTGTCAAATGATCTCCTCCCTATATATATATATATATATATATATATATATATATATATATATATATATATATATATATATATATATATATATATATATATATATATATGACGTATACTATCAGAATGTCATTTCTAAGTGAGAAATACAAATGAATATGAATAATTAAATTTTAAAATAAATAGGAGAGATTATATGTCATTTTTTTTCTTTCCCCTCTATTTTATATATATATATATATATATATATATATATATATATATATATATATATATATATATATATATATATATATATATATATATATATATATATATACACACACACTACTTTAGCCGCCATTGATATGCAAAGTGGTCTTCTCCCTTTTGCTCATGACAACCTTACTCTTCACCGATAAACTTTGCCTTGTTCAAGTTCATGTAATACCTTACTAGGTAAATTTGGTGTATTTTAGCATTTCCCATGATCACATGGAAAAGTCATAACTCACATTCTCTCTCCCTTTTTGAAATAAATAAATAAATAAATAAATGAAAGAGCATATTTTTACATGCATTGACTTTCCAAAATTTTGAAAACTATAAATAACAACACCGCTACCCTTCTCTCTCAAACAAACCAATTCATTCATTTTCTCAACTCTTCACCAAAAAAGCAACAACTTCTCAAAAAGTCCAAGCTTTCTGCTTCTGAAATATTCATACACAATGAATCAAGATATAGATGTTTCACCATTTTTCCTTTGCCCTATTTCACTACAACTCATGAACGATCCTGTTACTGTCTCAACAGGAATAACCTACGACAGACAATCCATCGAAAAATGGCTCTTTTCGTCCCAAAACAATACATGTCCTGTCACAAAACAACAACTCTTACACGATCACCAAAATCTCATTATTCTCACACCAAACCACACTCTTCGTAGACTCATTCAAGCATGGTGCACCATTAACTCTTCTTATGGTGTCCAAAGGATTCCAACTCCAAAACCACCAACAACACAAACCCTTATAGAAAAACACCTCAAAGAAGCTTCTGAATCTTCGGATTCACCTCATCTGCTTATTCAATCACTCAGAAAGCTCAAAACAATAGCCTCCGAGAGCGAAACAAATCGACGGTGTATCGAATCTGCCGGTGCAGTAGAGTTCTTGGCATCAATAGTAACAAAAAACAACACAAACTGTTCATCTTCATCTTCAACAACAGAATCAACCGAAACTAATATTCTTGATGATGATAATATTGAAGGTTTTGCTTTTGACTTTGATATTGGTGCAGAAGATGAAGCTGTAAGCATCCTTTACAATCTTCATTTAACCGAACAAGGTTTGAAAACTCTCTTAAACTTCAACAATGGAGAATTTTTAGACTCTTTATTGAGGTTAATGCAAAAGGGTAATTATGATTCAAGAACATACGCAGTTTTTTTGTTGAAATCTATGTCAAAGGTTGCTGATCCATCAGAACTAGCAAATCTAAAAACCGAGTTTTTCGTCGAACTAGTTCAGCTTCTTAAAGATCAGATATCAAAAAAGGCGTCAAAGGCAACACTGCAAACATTGATTCCACTCGTTGAATTTGGGAGAAATAGAGTAAGAGCAGTGGAATCAGGCTGTGTTTCTGTTTTAATAGAACTTCTTCTTGATTGCAAAGAAAGGAAGCCGTGTGAGATGATTTTGGTGCTGTTGGAGATGTTATGTCAATCTGCTGATGGAAGAGCTGAACTCTTAAGCCATGGATGTGGTTTAGCTATTGTTTCAAAGAAAATTTTGAGAATTTCAACAATGGCTAATGATAGAGCAGTGAGGATTCTTCTATCAGTTGCAAGATTCTCTGCAACACATATAGTTGTTCAAGAAATGCTGCAAATAGGTGTTGTTGCAAAGCTTTGTTTGGTTCTTCAAGTTGATAGTGGAAATAAGGCTAAGGAGAAAGCAAGGGAGATTCTTAAACTTCATGCAAAGTCTTGGAGTAATTCTCACTGTGTACCTACAAATTTGCTTGCTTCATACCCAACAAGTGGTTGAAAAAGTTAGAGGGTTTTTTCATTTTTCATTTATTTTACCGGTTTTTGTTTTTTCTTTGTGTATAGAAATTAGACTTGTTAAAAGAACATTAATTGAAAAATGGGAAAGGTGTGGATATAAAATATTGTCCATGAAAATGAGTTGGAAACAAATTGGGATTAGATGTATATTGTGAGTCGCTACACCAATAATGATACAACAAAGTTTGTCATGTTCAATGTTGTTACTTGTTTTAATTTCATTCTCTTTTTTTAAGTTTTAATTAAATGATATTGCTTGAAATGATGTAAGCATGCATGTTAGTGATGAATATTAAGATACTTGTGATGAGATATGATTTTGATATGGTGATATGTTTAATTTTTATTTTATTTTTTAAAAAAATTTAGGGTTGGTGAATGATGTCTTAGACTAAGGCAAGCACTATTACGGAAATAAACATACTTAGACCGTGCGAGGCACGGGTTAAATATTTTTTTAGTAAAAAATTTCATTTTAAAAACACTTATAATTTACAAATTTTACTTATAGTTAGATTACTATTGTATAGATAAAATGTTATTGTTATTAATAATATACATACAAAAGTTTACTTAACTAAATTTATTTGTAAATTATAAAATAATTTGGACATTTCTAATTTATTAATAATTTGTGTAAATTTAAAAAAAAGTTAACTCGTTAAATAATTGTATCAACAGTTGACTTTTTCTCGCTTATAAAAATATTTGTAACTTATTCCCGTTTATAAAAATAATTATATCATCGGTTGACTTTTCCCGTTGATAGAAATATTTATAACTTATAACAGTTTATAAAAATAATTGTATCATTGGTTGATTTTTTCCTGTTTATAAAAATAAATATTTATAACTTATAACCGTTTATAATAATAATTGTATAACAGTAAACTTTGTCATGTTTATAAAAATATTGTAACTTATTCCCGTTTATATAATGGAGTTAATTAATTAATATTTTAAATATCCCATAAAATTAAACATGAGTATTATCAATTAAATAATAATTAAAAGAGTTTAATAAATATGTATTGATACTGCGAAAGGTCGGAGAAGAAGAAAATCAAAAGATAAAGAAACATCAAATCTATTTGGAGGACGGCGAGTCCAGCAACGTTATTATAAATAGTAAATATTTATGTTAAATAATGATTAAAAAATATAGATAAAAAATGTACTATTAAAAATAATAAACAAAAATATGTCAATTCGTTTTTTGTTGGAACATAGTAAAAACAGAAATAAATAATAATAATAATAATAATAATAATAATAATAATAATAATAATAATAATAATAATAATAATAAGCATTAGGCTAAATTACAGTATTTGTTCCCCTATTTTTGTGTTTTCACAATTTTAGTCCTCTATTTTGTTTTTAAAGTCACATTTTAAATTATGTTTTTTTGTCCGCATCCTTACTTTTGGTCCCCATTCCCACGAGAATGAGCTACCTATTTTAAAAAATAACACATACTTGTTTTTTTAAGCCAAAATGGAAATGAGGGACCAAAAGTGTTTAAAAACAAAATAGAGAATTAAAATCGTGAAAACATCAAAATAGGGGGGCAAAAAATGTAATTTAGCCTAAACATTAATAAAAATTATAATTATTAATATAATAATAATATTATTATTATTATTGATAATAATCGTAATAATCAAAATTTTAATACTAAAATTAGTTTTAAAATTAAAACTAGCGGGATACCCGTGCGTTCGCACGGGTACTAGTGTGTGGTACGTACGATTTTGTTTTCAAAATATAAATGAGAAAAACAAAATTATTTTAAAAAAAAAATTACTTTTAAAAGAAAGACATATTTTTTTAATAAAAGCAAAGTTATTTTACAATAATGTATATTTTAACTTTTTTAATATTATCTTAAAATATAATGTATCTTAAAGTGTACCTAATTTTAAAATAAAAATATTAGTAACATAAATAATTAAAAAACACTACATTTTTCTTGTGTTTGGATTATATATATATATATATATATATATATATATATATATATATATATATATATATATATATATATAAAATAGTACAAAAAATATAATAACTCGTGGGTTCATACAAATTCTGATCTGAACACCCGTGCATTCGTACGGATACTGGTGCATTACGCGCATATGTTTCTAAAATATAATAAGAATGAAAAACCAGAAAGGCAAAATTAGTTAACTAAAAAAATTTATTATTTAAAAAAAATATATTTTTACTTATATTTGAAGCATAAATATAGTTTTTCCATGTATACAAATATTTTGATCAACCGTATATTTTTCCGTATGGAAATATTAAATTTGTTTTGACATTATTTATAATAATATTTATGCAATCATTTAATTTTATAAATATCAACTAATAACATAGTATTTAAAAATATTATTTTAATTATATAAATAAATATTAATAACATAAATAAATACGTTTTGGCTGTGTTCAGATTCATACATTATTTAAAATATATTTACTTTAAATTTCTTTAATTGTTCGGACGGATTCTAGTATGAATAGGGGTGGCAAAATAGGTTGTGGTCCGCTGGGCCGGCTCGCATACCCGTCAAAAAAATGGCGGATTAAGTTGGGATTTTGGGCCTTCTGTCCACCTATACCCGCCCCGCCAAAGCCCGCTGCCCGCTAATGCCTGTCCAACCAAAGCTTGTCGCCTTTCAAAACACACCTAGCCTATCCGTTAAGTCCGTCCCTACTTAAGTCCACCCTTTTTTAGTTAATTATAGTAATAACAACTCTTGATAGTTTTATTTTATACATTTATTTGTGAATAATACAATATATTTTAAGTGAAATTTATTAAAATAATATTTTATAGAAAATTATTCTAAAAAATAAGTAAAAAATCTAATCGAAATATAAAAAAGACAATTAATCTATTAAAAAAATAAGAAAAATAAGTAAAAAATAGGTGGGCAAGCCCATCGCCCGCCAACCCCTCACCTTGGCAGGGCGGCCTAGATTTCTATGCCCATTTTCATTTGGCGGGCTTGTCTGCCCCATATTTTTTAGGGGCATAAGGCGGGGAGCCCGACCCATTTTGCCATCCTAAATATGGATATCCGTGCATTTGTACAAGTATTGGTGCGTTATGCGCATATGTTTTTAAAACCTAATAAACTGTTGCCTATAATTTTTCCAAAAATATTTGATTTAATAATATTATTTTTTCCTATATAAATATTATTTTTTATTTCTTATTATTGTAAAAAATAATTGAATAAATAGTAAATTTGTTCCTTTTTTTTCACTTTTTTGATAAATAACTTTATTTTCCCGTTATTATTGAGTCAATAGTAAATTTGTTTCCGTTATTATTTAATTTTTTTATCAATAACTTTATTTTTCTCGCGGCATAAATTTTTTATATTAGAAGAGAATAAAATTTATTAAACTTTTAAATACATATTATTTTCATGTTTGAATCAATAATTATATATTAGTTTATTTTTGTGATCATAAAATAATTAAAATTACTTCTTATTCTCATACAATTTTGATACTATTTAATTTATACATTACTTATGTATTTGTTCTAGATCACAATAATATACTTTATAATCTTACCAATTTATTTTATAATACATTATCTTTCGAAATTAAAATAATACATTATTTCACCTGTATTATTTTTGTCTTATTCTATTAGTATTTATATTAAAGTTGGTTTATTCCATTATATTGTATGATCGTTTTATATCAAAAGAAGATTTTATGATTATTGATTTAATTATATAAATTTTAATTAGTAACTTGCTATATATATTATAACATAAATACGATTCAATGAATAAAATATTTTTGTTACATTTTTATTTATCATAAAATAAAATTTAATACAATTTATTTTATCTTAAATTATTTATAATTTTAGATGATATATTATATTTGATAATAGAAAAAATTATCATACATATTATAATAAATAGTTTTTTTTTTAACTTTTTTAATAACAAAATAGATGGTAAATGTAAAAATGATAAATTTGAGGTGTATCATACCTTTAATTTAGATAAGTTTATTTATTTTGAAACTGTTGCTTTTTATTTTTATAAATCTTAAGATTATACAAATAACATAATTTAAAAAATATATTATTCTGAATTAAAATTTATATTTTATATATAGAATAGATTAAAAATAAAATATTTGAATAGAAAAATAAAGTTTTATTTTTGAGTAAAAAGTTTTTTTTAAACATTTTGATAAGTTAATATTGCACTTAAATGATTAGAATTAAAAAAATATAAAAATGTAGAATCAATTCTACTTGAAATTCCCTCGTTTTATAATTTCTTTATACAAAATTATTTTTATAAATCATCCTACTAACGTTAATCACTCATTCAATGAAATCAACTAAAATCAAATAATAGACAATAAATTAACAAAATTCAAGTTAAATAATAAATAATTAATTCTTATTATTAATTATGATGACATCATAAAAACTATATTAATATAGTTATTAATAATTATTATAAACAATTCGAATTTTTTAATTAAAATCCTCATAAAAAATGGCTAGTAATTAACCTAATTTATTATACTAAATTTGGAAAGATAAATTATTACAATAACTTTGTTAATCGGATTGTGGTTATACTCGGTTGGTTTGTTTCGGTCTTACATAGCTTTCAGCATCTTCATCAAGACAACATGGTTAAGAGAAAAAAAGAAAATTTGAGAGAAGGAAGAAGTCTAAGAAAGTAAAAATGGTGTTGTAAACAACCATGGTGAACTGTGTTTTTTCAGAGAGAAAAAAAACAGTTTTATCAATATAAATGATAGAAATTAAAAAAAATTGAGAAGAAAGAAGGTACACGTGATGATAGAGTAGAGTTGTGGTCATAAATGCATAGCAGTAAAAAGGACAGCTATTCTACTTTATTTATTTGTATGCTATTGTTATTCATAAAATGAAGAAAGTTAACATATAGGAGTAATATATTGCCAGCTTCGGTCGGTTATGGATTTCAATGGATACAATTTCAAAATCCGATTTCGACCATTTTAACTCATCAAAAACCGAAATAGGACCCATTATATGAGATTTATTTGCTCTAATCTCCTCCCGGCATGTAATCATAGCACGATAGAGGAAAGGCATGTAATCATAGCACGATAGAGGAAAAAAACCATCTTAGGATTAAGAATATAAATTTACATTAGACTAACCGTGTGATTTTTTTTTTAAAAAACCATCTTGGATTAAGTCAATACAAATTTACATTAGATTTATTTGCTCTAATCACTTCCCGGCATGTAATCATAGCACGATAAAAAGAAAAAAACCATCTTGGGATTAAGAATATAAATTTACATTAGACTAACCGTGTGATTTTTTTTGAAAAAACCATCTTGGGGTTAAGTCAATACAAATTTACATTAGACTAACCGTGTATTTTTTTAAAAAACATAAACACTTAACACAATATATTTGTTAAGTGTTTATCTAAAGCTTCCAATCTTCCATAATGGCCTTTTCAATATCAGCCATTGCCTGTCATCAATTTTTTCCAGAAACATAGCCAGTTAAACTCATATTCTTCAATCAATTCTAAATAATATTACCCTGTCTCAAATCAACAAAAAGAAAAAACCAGTATGATGAAACAGAAGTGATAATAAGATTTGACATACATTTTCTAAAACCAATATATATTACGGCCGACAGCAAATGACAACGTCGTAGTCTCCTGTAAAAACAAAGTATTTAAACATCATATTCAATACATTAACTCAGAAAGTTTTGAATAAAAATAGCATTTAAACATCATATTTAATACAAAGTTTTGAATAAAAAATACCATTAACCAACAATGATTGTGATTCCTATAAAGAGTTAAAAGTTGAAGAATATTCCAAATTGAAATGATTGATTGGACTAACTTATATCTATAAATTTAATTCCTAAAAACATAAAATCAAACGATATTCATGATCTCATCTATATATTCACCATAGTTGCTAACCACTATTTGAGGTCCAAATAACTCCATCTCTCTTGAAGTTTATTGAGTTTCTTTTCCATGAAACTCCTATTCTTATCGGACAATCTTTTCATCAGATCAGATGCATCCTCAACTTCTGTTATAAGGCAACCTGCTCCATATATAACGGTTGGGTGAAATTGCACAAACTCTAAATCCTATATAATATAAGATAAAAATCTTATCTTATTATTAAAAAGCACAAAATATTATAGAATAAAAAACCTCAAGCCACGGCATTGCCATCTGCAGTGCATGAGCTGAGGTTGCTGAGAAGTACGCCTTACCATAACCCTGGTGCAGAATAAAATATCTCACTATTCCACAAGAAATCAGCTTGGAAATGTAGTGTACCATCCTCCATATTTAAGACAATCACTCCTTGGCGAGTACCTACATATCCAATATGAAAAATAGTTAATATAATCATTATCTACGAAACAAACAAATATTTTTTCCTCTCTTTCACCACTGTAACATGTTTGATAAAGCAATATTGGCATAAAAAAATAACTTACTGATTTTTTTCTCTCAACCACATCAGAATAAGCACTTATGAAGAATTACATATATTTATAGTACAACTTACTGGTTTTTCTACAACCATACATCATTCACTATTATTTTGTAAGTATTAAACTCAAATGTACCTCAAGTGACATTTCAAGAAGCAATTGTTTGTTGAAGCCTTCAAAACTAAGCTTTTTATTCGGTTGAACCCCTCAACCAAACCATCAAATATCACAACACAATCCTTAAAAAATCAACAATTTTTTCTACTAAGGAAGAGAACCCTAATAAAAAGTTCACATCTTGAACAACTTTGACGATTCTTCATCCAAACCCATAAAATAAAAAACCATAAATTTATCCCTAAACATCCAAAAGTAAATTGAAAATGCAAGATTCTAAAATTGAAAAAGAAAATTACCTTCCATAAGTTGGAGGCCTTCAACGATAAAACAATACACAAAAATCAGATTTGGTTGTTGTTGATAGCAGATTATCGCTTGCAAATATCAAAGCGATTTGTAAACCGATTTCTCAGATTATCGCTTATGTCTATTTGATTTCATAGCTTTTTCCATTGTTTTCTGTCACATGATCCACAACAATGATCGAAATGCTGCTTAAGAAACCACCAACTCCATAGCGCACATAAATTCCACTATGTCATAACCACATAGCACCTTAAGTGAGCCTGAGACAAACAAATCAAATTAAAACAAATATTATAGAAAACACCAAAGTAACAGAACTGTGATTCTCACCCTTGGTGGATTTGAACACTAGCAGTGTCACCAAACCTGAAACAACAAAATCTAATTCAAAAACCAAATCGAACTTGTCCGAAAGAGAGAGAAGACGAAGAAATCAGAAGTCCAATTCATTGGAAGTGAGAAGACGAATGAAAGAGAAAGCAGAATGAGAAGATGTGCTAGAGAGATTAATGGGTGATGAAACAGTTACTGATTGTGGAATAAGGAAAACTACACCTAAAACTCACCACAGCGACAGACTTGTTGTTAGGATTCTCCTTCTTGGAAGTCTCTCTGAATTTGGACCTAAAACCATAGCAAAATCACGAGAATGAAAATCAGAAATCGATTCACCTAAATGGGTTGCGGAATAGTGAGAAGGGTGGTTTAGGAAGATGGAGGCGGAAGATTTCAATTTCATAACCGCCATTGATAGTGGAGATACGATTTAGGAGTGGAAAGGACCCATTTTCTTATATGATATATTTATTTATTATTTGAAAATAATAAATTTATTAATTGGAAGTTATTGGAATTATGAGTTTTAAAACAATCAAATAGAATGCTTAATGGTAAAGCTTGCCACGTGGGTGATTAAGGAATAAGAAGGGTAATTAAGGGTTTTTAAGAACACTTAATTTTCTTATATGATAGATGATAAAGGTAATGAGAAGGGGTATGCCAACCTGTTAACGACAATAAAACTAAGGATGTATTATTGTAAATTTTAAATATAAAACTAATAATGAAATACATTAATGGAATACATGTATTAAAAAATAAAATAAATTTTTTATTTTTATTTTTAATTGAAATACATCTACTTAATATAAATCCAAGGTTGTCATGATGACAACTTTGAACACAACCCTAACCCTAAATCCTAGGTGGCATCATATTAGAAACCTTAATTCAATGTGGCATCATATTAGAAACCTATTAAAATTAATAATTTTTATCATTTTTTTATTTTTCACATCAAATCACATTTATCCAATCTAATATCCTAATTTTATTAGAATAAATAAATAATTTATAATAAATTGTCTCAATACCAAAAAAAAATATTTGATATTAAAACATTTGAAGTCAATACTTTAATATGTAAAATTTTATATTATTAGCTCATAAACTTAGTTTATTTTAATAATATATAATATTGGATTTTATTTATTTATATTTGATTAAAAATAATCGATTGACAAACTAGAACTAATATGAGTAAAAAAAAATATTAGGGCAAGATTTTATTAAAAATAATTAGTCAATATTTTTATTGATTATTATTACTCATTTTATAGATATAAACTTCTACATGAAAAAAAAAACAAATTTCATAAGATTTTTTTACTTGGCTAAAATATATTCCATAAACATTAATTCTTCATTTGCAAAACCATGAAATTGTTATAATGAAGATAAAAGTAAATATATTTCAATTGAGATACAAATATTTAATTAGTATTAATTAATAATAGATTTTAATTGGTAAAACGGTGAGTTACAATTTTTTTTTTTTTGTAACATATGAGTTACAAAATAAAAGTTATTGTGTTTTTAATAATCATTCTTATGGATATAAATACATTGCTGGTAGATGAGTTTTACATGTCTGTACTATATATTTTATTTTAGGTCTTCATCATTCTCTTTAAATAAGGTTGAGAGTTGAGACAGTACTTCATTTTTTATTTTTTATTAATATTTTCTTTTCTTTTTCATATGTTTTAGCTATTATTTGATTTATATGACAAGTAACTCAACTTATTCTATTGTAGTAATTATATATATTTCAACTATTTTTTGTTGTAGTATATCTTCATCCTCTTCTACCCAAACAAAGACAAGGTACCTACTTTTTTTTGTATCGATGTTTTATTTCCTTTTCTTATTTTTCACTATGTGTTAACTATTCTTCAATTTATATGACAGACTTATGATTTAATTTACTCTATTATATCAATTATCTAAATATTATAACTATATGGTTTTGTAATAATTTTTTTATAGGATTTTGTGATATAGTTTTCTCTATTATTTCTGGCTGACGTAAAGAAGGAAGAAGAATTATTTTGTTGCTACTTTTATATTCTTATTACTTGAGAATCATGTGAAAAATCATATAAGTATTTGTCTCTAACCATCATATATTGAAGGTCTTGAATTATGTTACAAATGATTCTAACAATATTTAAATATATTATTTTGTTCTGCATTATTTGAATTTCATAAATAACATTATTATTATTATTATTATGATAAATTATATTAATTTCTCATATAAGTAATATTTATATTTTAATTATGATTTACTTGCAAGCATGCTGTTGCAACAGTAAATTGAATTATTGTTTTAATTGTTGTAACTTATCAAAATCGTCAATTTTGTCTTTTATTATTCCAAATAATTGATTCGAAATTGTAATGTTTAAAAATAGATAATAACGATATTAATATTAACATTATTTAATTATATATTTTTGTCATCTTTATTTTATTAAATATTAAATTAACACTATATTAATACATAATAATAATAATAATAATAATAATTACTAATAAAAATTAATAATAATAATAATAATAATAATAATAATAATAAAAACATAATATTGAATCATCTCTATTAATAATATTATAATAATAATATATAAAGTTTAAATTATACAAATTTATTGAAATAAATAAATATAAATTTGATGCAAAAAATAAAATAGGGATACCATACTAAACAAAAAAATAATTAAAATCAACAATTATATTCTATGGCATTGAAATAAATAATTAAGTTCGATTAAATTTTTTAACCGCTCAAATTATTAAAGTCAGTTTTAAAATATCAATCAATTAAATTCAGTTTTAAAATATCAATCAATTAAAATCGGTAAAATAAGCATTTATACAAAGACTTAAATTTGGTTTCATTGAAACAAATATTTAATTTTGATTAAATTTTTTAACCCCTCAATTTATTAAAATCAGTTTTAGAATATCAATCAAAATCAGTTTACTTTGACAATTTATTTCACAAATCTGTATTCCTTTAAAATTTGCACAATATTGGACGAATAAGATCTTAAATCAAATGATTAGAGTCATATCTTTTCCAAATGATCTTACAAATAATTGAGATCAAAATAGCAAATCATAAAAATATAATAATCTCACGGATCATTGGGAACATAACTAAGCGAAAAGAATTTACTTACATTATAATTTAATTTTTTTCAAACTATTTCTTCCTTTAAATAGTTTAACATTATATTACTCATCTTTCTATTACAGATATGATGTATTATTATTTTTGTGATATGATATTTTTCTCCCTCTTAATTTCAATATATTTCTACCATCTTTTTTTATTTGTGTTCATTTTCTCTAATAAGTATATCATTACCCACACCCAAAATATAAATCTTTATTATTTTTATATAATCTTTATTTTTCATTTGACATGTCTCATCATAATTGTTGATTTTTTTTTATTTTGGGTAGGAAAACAAAATATACATATTTTTCTCTAATAGGTATATCTTTACCCACACCCAAAATATAAATCTCTATTATTTTTATATATTTTATATTTTTCATTTGACATGTGTCATCATAATTGTTCATTTTTTGTGTGCAGGAGAACAAAATATACATATTTTAGATTTATAGGTCAATTTATAAAAGTTTTGTTTCAAAATATATGTCTAATCACCCATTTTTTCATATATTTTTATTGAATTTTTCATCCCATACTAAATATTTTTAATGACAATAACATCTCAATACCTCAAAATTTGCAAAATTATGTATACCATTAATAATATATTTTCTTTTATTTAGATTATTTATTTAAATAATGATTACGTTATTTTAAGAGATACTGAAAACATATGAGAATGTATTGATTTTTAAGTGACAATTTTAATGAGATAATAAATATTTTAGTCATTAAAACAAAACAATTGTAATAAAAAATGAAAATAAAAATAAAATAATATTAATAAAAATATCATGATATAGTAATGTAATTGTTAAAAATCAACATTAATAATAATAATAATAATTATTATTATTATTATTGTTATTATTATTATTATTATTATTATAATAACCTACTTAATATAATAATAATAATAAAATATTAACTTTTAATAAATATTATAGTTTTCAATCTTAAAATACCCGTGCATCGCACGGGCCAAAAATCTAGTGTATTAAAAAAATGAACAATCAAACCTTTTCAAATCTAGCATAGTTAGTAAAGAAATAAATAAAAGAATGTATAATGATTATAAGATATTATAGGTTTTAATGACATAAATAAAATATTGTATTTTAGAATCATTGGTATTGACAGAAAATGTAAAAAGTGATCTTACTACTTGACCAAATGTGTGCGTGTGTGTGGTCTAGCGGTGAATCGCTTGGGTAGGTCTCAGGTTGGAAACCCGTTAGGTCCAAATTGCTTATTAAAAAAAAAAAACTACATAATGGGAAAAAACTTTTATAGATATTATTATTATATACTAGAAATATTACTTTTTCAATGTTAGAATTTGTTTCAAATTTTTTCAAAGGAAAAAAAGTAGAAGTAGAATGAGAAATGTGTTTGTAGGTGTCTAAAGAATTACTTCATGTTTTTGGAGGTTTCAATAGTAAGAAATAATTAATAGTTTGTAATGACAATAAGGGATATGAAAAATCTGGAAACAACGAATATTTGGTGTAAATATTAAATGTAATAATTATTAAGAGATTCTAGTGTAATTATTTTAGTTAGATTATTAAGAAAAAAATATTCTACTAATTTAATTTATAATTAAAATTATTAATAATTTTTTTATTGAATTTTTTTTACCATAAATTACATTAATTATCCATAAAAAAATTGTCCATTTAATGCAACAAATTTCTGGTTTCCTTGCCAATTTATTAGATGTTATGCTATCATTTTGTTGAGGCTATGAGAACATGTTTGTATAGAAAAATTATTTGAAAGAGTTTTTTTTAGTTAAAAGCTCTCATGAGTGTTTCAATTATAAGCTTTTCTCTGGAAAAAAATAGGTACACCCAGATGTAGTATACTAAAATAAACCGCATAATATTAATAACTGGATTAAAAAAACTTCTCAAAAATGTTGGACATTCCACGTTCCCATAAAACACAAATCAATAAATTATAAAAAAATTAACATTGACGAAGTTGCAAGTCTTGTCCACTCCTGTTTTGTGATTGAGTTCCCGTTGATTACAAATATTTGACAGCAAGATCAAAGTATTTTAAAAAAAGTTTAGTAAAAAATTTAGTTAAACTTTGCATCAAGGCTATGTGATAAAAATGGAACAACATTATAAATAGCGATGACAGTGCTGGCACCTCAGTTGAGAAGTGAGAGAGAGATATTATGTAGCTTCCAAGTGATGTAGGTGAGTGTTTGTTGCTGAAATTGTTCTCCGTTGAATTTGGGGCAGAGGAGATGATTGTTGACCGTATCTATACGTTTGGGACAGAAGAGGTTAGATATGTGTTTTGCTTCAGAAGTTTATGGAGCAGCTCTCATCTACCAAAAAAACCTGCAACATAGCCCAAATGTGAGAAAAATCATATTAGTATTAAAAACTAAACATGAATAGAAAATCTATGTTCAAACAAATCTGAATTTCGAAGTTGGAAAATGAAAAAAAATTAATTTTTAAAGAAATAAACAGTGAAATATGATGGAGTCATAAGAGTGACAGATAATGGTGGATGTGTGGTGGGAGAAGAGGAATGGGTAGGCTCAGCAAAAGGGAAATATGTGTGGAAGCCTGAAGAAGAATTGTTAATTTATATTAACGTAAGACACAAAACATTAATGAGACAATAATGTATTTTATGTTTTCATGGTTATTTAGATGTTTTGGAATGCAGAGAGTTCTACGGGGAACACAATAAATTGAATACATTCAATCTTGATAGTAGAGATTAGTAATAATGAATTTTATATTTACAAAAAATATTAAATAAATAGATTATTAAGAAATAAAATAATTAATAAAAAGATAATTATCTTTTAAATAAAAAATTTCCTTTTTAAGAAAGTTTGTAAAACATGAGAATTGATGGGAGCATGACACTTGTCAAAATTGTCCAAAAACTCATTTTGCTTTATTATTATGTATGATCTTATTCGAATATTGATTTTATTTTATTCAGGTGAACGAAATAAAGTAGGATATGTAATGTAAAGTACGTTACTTTTGCCTTCGGGCCATTTGGTTGAGATGAAAAATGAAAGCGCGCTACTCTTTTCATCGGCTGGATATGTTAATTGAGAGAAAAATTCACTTTTTCTTTCGGTTTGTTTCGATACTTAAGATAATAGTTGAATATTATGTTTAGAGTAAAGCTTTTTACTTTAGTAGGGAAATCCAACCGTTGAAATGCACGCTAGGAACCTTATCGATAAGCTGTGTGCACAGTTGGTGCCCGTTGTTGGAGATGGTGACATCTCGTGGTCTTTTCAAGGAAGAATGCATGCTAGGAAGCTTATTGTCGCCTCGTGTGACCGGTACGCGGGGAATTTAAAAATTGATTGGACTTGAAGGGGTGACGTTACACATGTGCATTGAGCCACACATCGCAGTATATGCGTAATGATGGCTAGGCTATGCATGATGATGCCCTACGTCTTCCCAGGAAGATGCATGCCCGTGCACGCGCTTCTGGAGCCACTACAACACGGAAGGGCTTCTAAAGCGCTTTTTTTGGCCTTTAACAGCGCTTTAAAGCGCTCTCATAGCCAGCGCTGGCGTAGGTAACGAAAGCGCTTTTAAAAGCGCTCTGGTAGATCCCCCTATAAGAGCGCTTTTTACAGAAAAAGCGCTCTGGTAGACACCCCTATAAGAGCGCTTTTCCTGGAAAAAGCGCTCTGGTAGACCCCCTATAAGAGCGCTTTTGCTGGAAAAAGCGCTCTGGTAGCCCCCCCTACTAGAGCGCTTTTCCAAAAGCGCTTTGGTAGGTTGCGTTTTTTTTTTCTTTTCTTTTTTTTGATCTTTGGCAGCGCTTTTTGTAACAAAGCGCTTTCGTATGTGGACCTTTAAGAGCACTTTTTAAAAGCGCTGTCGTTGCTAAATGAGATATTTTAAAGTGCAGCCTATAATTTCAGCCTCCCAGATCGACCTGTAATATTTTCGACCTGTAATATATTTTCAACCTGTAATATATTTTCAACCTGTAATATTTTCGACCAGTAATATATTTTCGACGATATATTTTCAACCATAGGTAGGACTATATATATACTAATATAATACCATTATAATATCCAAAATTATATATATACATCATTATGTCAATCAAACTAAATCTCTAACATCAACAATATATTATACTTCAAATATTAATTGGCAACAATATGAACAAAGTTAGTAACCATATATTCTGGAGTACTATAATATTCTCTTCAAATCGACACAAATCCTACTACATGAATAGCTGATGAATATAAAATTGACACAATTCCTCTTTGATTTCTTCCAACTTAAGTTTCGGGTAAGAAGCAGCACGAAATTCGTCAAAGTACTACAGAATAAAAACATAATATGAATTATTTAGTTAAATGTAATAAATTATAAGAAGTTATCTAATTAAGTTATAAATCCATACCGTGATTGGAATCTCTAATTGATTCATTTGAAGGATTTCTTTCATAAACCTCAAAACAAAGTATCCGCAGTCTGAACTGTTCCGCTGTATCGGACACTACATAGAAAAACAAATAAGAAATTATAGTTGTCTTGTTTTATCAAGTAGCATAAATATTATAAGCAAAATTGTGAAAAATAATGTACCTGCACTTTGATCCAAGTAATGTTGTTTGATTTAGTCCGAGATACCTGTGCGTCTCGTTGACTTCGGAACACTTGTATTGATCTAACAAAAATATAAAAGCATATATTTAGATCAATCTCACAAATAATTAAATATATAAATATACAAGAATATTTAGAACGATCCCACTTACAAATCAATAATTTCCTTCATAGTCGGATAATTGCTCCACTCACCATCTACCAAATTCAGAGAATATACAACTTCTCTTATCGGGATGATAGCAAGCAACAACCAGTGTGCTCTATAAATTAAAACAATAGGTTATATAAAAATTTTGCTACGCAAAAGAAACAAAGATTAAATGAACCAAGAATGAGAAACTAACCCTACTGGTCGGGTATTATACGCCCAAAGAATCAGACTTTCTGTATTGCCGGATGACATAAATCTATCGACTAAGCGCTGTCTAACTGATTCCGGTTCCGAATCAATTGTCATTCCGCTGCAATGGGCGGAAGACACGAAACGGAATCTGTTTGACAATGCAGTCCCGCGCAACACTCTGTCATGCAACAACCTTAAATAAAAACATTATAAACATATTAGCGGATGAGTGAAAAACATAATAAACATAATGTGTAAATAAATTGTTCGACTAATTAAATAATATATCGGATGAGTGAATATTACCGGATGTACGAGTGCATATTAGCGACGCCTAGTTGTTCTTGCGTAAAAATCTCTTCCAAGTCATCTATTGCAATATGTGAAATGAATTCAACACCAAAGATACCTTCCTCCATATTGATTTGACGGAGAGCACCTTCCTTCAAATCGGACATATCAACAAGTGTTCCGAGCGTCGTCCGATATCAAGGAAAAAAAGCACCACCTTTTTTTGCCGCTTGCTTCGGAGGACCCTTAGGCGGTACGCTACGAACGACCTGTGTCACTTGTTGTGACTCCCGAGCAGATGCCTAAAAATCAAATAACGATCGATAAAATATAAAATCATGGAGTTTTACATTCAAATCATATATTAACACCTTAAATGTACCTCTTTTAGTGATGCAACAGACTCCTCCTCCTGTAAAATCCCTTTGCCCTTAATTGCGGGTTTTGTAGGAGCAGTCTAAAATTAAAATGTAAAAAATAATTAACGTAACGGTGCAAAATTGACATTCGAAAACCAAATGATTCATAATGGTTTTGAATATACCTCATCACCAATGATAATGAGCTCCGAGGGCCATGCAACAAATGACCCTATTGCATCTCGCAGCAATGTCGTCTCTGAGACCATGTCAGGTACCGGTAGCACCGCATCATGATCTAATACAACATCCACCGATATTTTCAGGTGTCCATCCGGGAGCGGTCTATGGTGAAGTAAATCTCCCACAGTGTTGTGCACTTTTCCCTTGCCAACTAGGCGATAAGACGGTGACGATAAGTATAGTTGGCAAGAAGAAATGCCCTAAACCAATAGTAAATATAAAGTCATTATCGTTAATAAAATAGAACAATTTGTAAGGAAAAGAAATTTATAATTACCTCGGGAAGTTTTCTTTGACATTTGAAACTAGCTTTATCACTAGTTTCTTTCACCGATGCAGTATTGCACTTTTCTCTCATATACATATCTTTATCTCTTTGCAATTCAGAGACTTGTGCTTGCAATTCCTGCAATTTTTGCAACACTTCTTCATTTGAAGGATTTCTTCTCCTAGGATGCTTGTAAAAAGAGGTTGGAGTCACACCATGACCCTTACCCCTCACCCGACCGGGATACTCAGGAGCATCTAGTGCTCTACTAAGTATGCTCCTATCATCCTGGTCCTCACCGGTGGATACCGATTGCGACAATGTCTCCTGTAATTCATTTACATTTCAATAATTATTAGTGGAGATAAAAAATCATTTATATATTAAAAAACATTTGATTTAATTAAAGACACAGTATTATACATACACATTCAGCATAAACTCTCTGAACATCGGGATCGACAGCTCGATTCTTGCCCACACGAGCTTCCTTCCACAACACATGTTCAGGAAGTGAAGTTTCCTCACTTTTAGACTCCTCTAACTATGCATTGACACAAATGATAAAATCGTCAAATAAAACACATTTAGACAATTAATTAAAACGCATTTATATTTACTTACAATTTTATCCTCTAAGCGTGCATATCCCAAACGCCCTTTTTTGTATGGATACGCGGGTTTGGATGCTCTCGCACTATTCGTGGCACTCCTTTTCCGAAAATCTTCATCTCTATGATTTACAAACTCAACCCAATCTTTTTCATCAATGAAGATCTCATACTTTTTTGGCCGTCCCGGTGCCTCTTCAAGAAAGTTTCCATCTTTATCCTTAAGATAGGTGTTTGTCAAAAAAGCTTTCCACCCTCTATATCTTTTCCCGGCCAAACTAAGTATGTAGCGTCTACGATCATCTGGTATCTCAAAAGTCCTCTGCAAAAAAACATACGCATAGTGTGTTAGTATAAGTAATTTAAACAATTTATTGTCAAGATAATAACAACAACCATATATGATATATACCTGAAGCTCGTCCCAAATCGCTTTTTTTTTCGCATCCAACTCTTCGCTTTTCAGATTCCATTTAGCTACGGAGACTGGAATATGCATACGAACAAGTGTACCAATATAGCTTGTCAACTTTGCAGAATTAGGACCAATTGGTTGGTTTTCAGAATTCCATTCCAAATGGTATACTAATCCTTGGTCTCTATGTCGTATGATTCCCTTCATAATGGTGATGCCTCGTGCAACTTCTTTTGCTTCAGTATCAGGTGGAGCATTTGTACCCGGAGCATCTCTTTCTTGTGAGTTTTCTTGTGAGTTTTCAGGTGGAGCATCTCTATCCGGAGCCATTGAACCTGTATCAAACAAACTAAAGCACATTAGTACACTATTAATAAGCTAACAATCAATACAAGTCAATGGAAGTCAAACCATGCATGTACAAGTAAATCGGGAAATTCTATCGGTACAAATCAAAATAAGCGTCAAAAAAGAAAGTTGTCGGAATTGAACGAAATTTACACGGCTATGGTAAAACGTCCCCACGGACTCAAAAATAAAGTCGGTTTTCCGAAATTCAGACCCTAAGCCCGACTTTTGATTACGGGCAGAAGCAAAACCGATAAAAAACAGTCCCGAAATGTAAAGATAAGTGCATGAGCAGCTCCGGAATCGTCAAAATAGTATAGTTACATGTAAAGAAGTCGACAAACGGATACATGGTTCAAAAGTTATGTACAAAACGAGAATATGCACCAAAATTGAATAAGTACTATACTATTGAATAAAACAATTGATACAAATTGAATAAAGCAAATTAGTCGGAATATGTATACTATTACCTTTATCACTAACGTCTCTTTCTTTTCTTGGTAGGATTGTGTTCTACGCGTCTCTTAACAACGGGGACGGTTGGAATGATCCAAATACCCTCATTATGATCATTTCTAGTACAAGATTCATTCTCATTTTGATCGTTTCTTGTACAAGATTCAATGCCAACACCAATATCACCTTGATCTTCAATGTTTTCATCAACTATTTTGTTAGATAAAAGCACTATAGACCATTTTGTACTTGTCGGATCATTGACATAGAACACTTGTTTAGCTTGAGAGGCTAGAATGAAAGGCTCATCTTTGTACCCTACCCTATTGAGATCCACTTGCAAAAATCCTGACTTATCCATTCGTATGCCACTATTATTTTCAACCCACTTGCAACCAAATACAGGAATCTGAAACTTCGCGTAATCAAACACCAAAATGCGCTCGATAACCCCAAAATATGACAAATTTGCAAATTTCGGATTTAAGTCATTCGCACTTGATATGTGCATTGCTTCAGCTACCAAGGTAACACCACTATTTTGCATAGTACTTTTATCATCCTGTTCTTTGGTATAAAATGTGTATCCATTAATTGCGCATGCGCTATAAGAAAGCACAATTACACTTGGACCATAGGCTAAACATCTCAACCTTTCTGTTACTGAAGGAGGATCTGAATGATACTTTGAATAAATATGATCCCTAAACCACGGTATGAAACTTCGATTGTGCTCTCGTACTATCCAGCTCTCATTTCTATTTGGATTTAAATCTCGGAGAACAACCTTGTGCATTTCAACATACGGCTCAACCTCAATCTCATTGTGCAGAACATACAAGTGCGCTTGATCCCGTTCGACCATTGATACTGTCACAACTTTATTTCCAATTAGCCTTTTTCCTTCTTTTTTTTCGACAATATGAGATTTGGGGAGTCCAATTGATTGAACATTTGACAGATATTCAGTACAAAACTCAACCGCTTCTTCAACAACGTATCGTTCGGCAATACAACCCTCCGGTCGACTTCTGTTTTTCACGTACCCTTTTAATATTTTCATATAACGTTCAGCAGGGTACATCCATCTCATATAAGCTGGTCCGCACAATTGTGTCTCTTTCACAAGATGAACGACTAGATGAATCATTATGTCAAAAAACGAGGGAGGAAAATACATTTCAAGATCACATAAAGTAACAACTATCTCTTTTTGCAATGTTGGTAAGATCGCGGGATCGACCACCTTACTGCAAATAGACCTGAAGAAGAAACACAGCTTAGTTATTGCGCTTCTTACTTTTTCTGGCAGAATAGAACGTATACCTATTGGTAAAAAGTGTTCCATTATAACATGGCAATCATGCGTCTTCAAACTCTTTAACTTGAGCTCTTTCATGGACACAAGTCTTCTAATATCTGAAGAGTAGCCTTCTGGAACTTTAACTTCACTGAGGAACTTACACAATGTTTTCTTCTCCTTTCTAGATAGAGTGTAAACAGCAGGTGGCAGATATGTTCGTTTTCCTTTCGTCACGGGTCCCAATTCAGTTCTCATTCCCATGTTTACCATGTCCTTCCTTATGTTGAGGCCATCCTTAGACTTTCCTTGTATATTGAGTAACGTACCTATGACGCTGTCAAATACATTTTTTCCAATATGCATAACATCCAGGAAATGTCTTACGTACAACGACTTCCAATATTGAAGTTAAAAAAAAATTGACTTCTTCTTCCACCCACCCTTGACAAGTGAATGTGCAAAAGGCTTGCCAAACTGAGTGCTCATATCTTTCACCTTTTCAAAAATTTGATCACCTGACAAAAAAGACGGGGCTGTACGATGTTCGGCCTTTCCATTGAATGCTTTTCTCCACCCACGATAGTGATGATTAGAATTTAAGAATCTACGATGGCCGAGAAAGACATTCTTCTGACAAAGCTCCAATCGTGTCGTATCGGTTTCGTCTTCACAAATAGGACACACCTTTTGACCTTTATTGCTGTACCCGGATAGATTTCCGTATGCTGGAAAATCATTAATTGTTCCAAACAACATCGCCCTCAAGTTGAAACTTTCCTTCCTATACCCATCGTAAACCTCCACACCGTTCTCCCACAAAAACTTTAAATCTTCGATTAAGGGTGCCAAGTATACGTCTATGTCATTCCCTGGTTGTTTAGGCCCAGAAATTAGCATAGATAACATCATGTACTTACGCTTCATACATAGCCACGGAGGTAGGTTATAAATCATAAGAATCACAGGCCATGTGCTATGCGAGATACTTTGAATACCATGTGGGTTCATTCCATCAGTAGACAATGACAACCGAAGGTTTCTTGCTTCTTTTCCAAATTCAGGATAATCAGTATCAACTTTCGACCATTGTGGTGAGTCTGCCGGATGTCGCAACTTTCCATCAATAATTCTTTCATCTGCATGCCAAGTCAAGTGTCTTGAATCGGTCTCACTACGATACATGCGTCTAAATCTCGGAATTATAGGAAAATACCATAAGACTTTAGAAGGAGACAACTTTTTCTTATATCGAGGGGCACCACATTTAGGACACTCATTCAACGCTGCATACTCGTTTCGAAACAAAACGCAATCGTTTGGACATGCATGTATCTTATCATAGCTCATGCCAATAGAGGACAACATCTTTTTGGCCTCATACGTTCGATTGGGAAGAACATTATCATCTGGTAGCATATCTTTCATAAGGGCTAATAACTCTGTGAAACTTTTATCCGACCATCCATTGTCCGCCTTTAAGTTGTACAACTTTAACACCGCAGACAATCTTGTGAATTTTGTACAACCCTCATACAACGGTTTCTCTGCATCGCTTACCAACCTCTCAAACATTTTGGGAAAATCCGCAAGATCTTCTTCAAGCGCTTCTGCAATCTCTTCGACTCGATCGCACTCGTATGTGTCTGTGCAATCGTCGTTTGAAGCATACTTCCTATTACAACTCGACTCAGCATTCTCGTTACTTTTCTCACCATGCATTGTCCAACATGTATAACTTCTATCAATTCCCAACCGTAGTAAATGGGATGCCAACTTATTCCCGTCAACCTTACCCCCATAACAGCAACCCAAGCAAGGACACGGCATTCGAAGCGGGTCTTCGGAGTGTGCAACCGCAAACTCAACGAATTCCCATACCCCTTTCTCGTACTCTTTCGACAATCGGTTTGAATTCATCCATGTCTTATCCATGTCTTAATTAAGCTAAACAAATGCTTCTTGGTTTCTCTATCAGGTACTAAGGAATTCTGTCAAGATAATAAATAGCTATCATCATAATAGAATACCTAATCAGAATACCCGATTTCTTAAAGAAGACATTACCTTATTTTAAGGTAATATAAGTCCACAAACCAAAAAACTGGTTGAGAGACACTAAATTGATATTAAATAGAACCATAAACAATAAACTATAAGTAGAAAATAACAAACTATAAGCAAGAAGAAAGGGATAGTAACCCGAGTTAGACTTTATGTGGGAGATGGGTAGGTTTGAATCGGCGTTGTACAAGTAGAAACCAGAGACTTCAAAGTAACTGTAAAATTAAACACACACACTACAATGATTAAGAAACTATATGCAAACTGTAGCACAAACTACAATGATTAAGAATAGATTAATATTATTTTGACATACATTTTTATATTAGCAAAAGAATAGATTAACCTGAGTTAGACTTTAGCATGTATTTTCATAACGGGGCAGCATTGATGTCTAACAAAATAAAGAGGAAAATACACTCAACTCCCTTTAGATTTAGCTAAATAACACAAACATCTTCTTTAACTTTCAAAATATAATAACCGTCCTCTATCGTGATATCGTGTTATTTAGAGAAATCGGAAGAATTAACTTATGTGAGTGATGGAGAGTTGAGCCTGTATCCAGAAGAAGAAGCAAGCAATAGAAGCATAGTGAAGGAACTAACTTACAATCAAAGGAGAGTGGGATTTGATTTGGATATAATGGCAAAGATATATCAGGCTATGATTATTTGTTGATAAGATATATTAGACTTGTCAAACATTGTACATGGTAAACTATACCATTATGATGAATCATAAGCCAAAGATACATAGAAAAAACTATTTGCTTGCTATCATACTTTTAGAGTAAACTATACCATTATCACTTCAGGATCAAATAAGATAGCAACACAAAAACAAATTTCTACATTACAGAAATTATGAACAGAAGCAGAACCAGAAACTATTGGCTTGATATCATACTTTTAGAGTAAACTATACCATTATCTCTCATAAATGTTTCAAAGTATTCTCACAATTTGCTCTTAAAATAGTGGGAAGACTTTACCTGAACAGAAGCAGAACTGGACTTTGATTTTGACCAAGAAAAACCCTAAAATCCCACAAGACTTTGATTCTGATAGAAGCAGCAAGAAGACGACGACGGCGGCTAGTTGAGACGACGACGGAGGGACGGAGGAGGGGCTGAGACCACGGCGGAGGGAGTGAGAGCGAGGAAGCAGAGAGTACGTGAGCGAGGAAGAAGAAGAAGATGTACGGAGGAGTTTTGGGTTTCTGAAAATAGCGTGTTTTAGTTTTATGAAAATTTTAAAAAGGGCTACCAGAGCGCTTTTCAGAAGCGCTTTCATATGCCCCTTTATACCAGCGCTTTATTACTAAAAGCCCTTTCGTACCCACCCCCTATAAGAGCGCTTTCAAAAGCGCTTTCATACCCACCCCCTATAAGAGCGCTTTTAGAAAGCGCTTTCATACCCACCCCCTATAAGAGCGCTTTTAGAAAGCGCTTTCATTACCCCCCCTATAAGAGCGCTTTTCTAGCGTGATTTTTAATTTTGTTTTTAGCCAAACCTACCAGAGCGCTTTTGGGCAAAAGCTCTTTCGTAGGTGTGCTGTTAAAAGCCAAATTTGGCGTAGTGCTTCTTATAAATTAGAGAGATTAGGGTTCATTTTGACTTTTCGCTTCTCTCTCTTCTCCGCTTTCTCTGCTCGCAGTCTCCTCACATCGTCGTCAGTTGCCGTTCACCGCCGTCTTCCACCGTCCACAGTTGCTCGACCACTGTCCAATACTGGCGCTTCTTATAAAAATACCAACAAACAAAACCTTTTAAAGACAAACTAAGAAGCTCTGACTTCTTCATTGCACCATGAGGATACGTAGACACATGGTTTCACAACTGTGTCGAGCTCAATATAAAAAACCTTTTCTTTACCCTAATTAAATTATTCATGCATTCCCCCCTTAGAAAGTAAGTTATATATATATATATATATATATATATATATATATATATATTTATACACACACACACACACTAACACCCATTGATTAGAACAACAAGAGTGGATGATGTGGAGTACCTTTCCCTTGCGTAATCAACTTCCGCACCTAGATCATTTATTAGGATTTTATTGATATTTTACCATTTCCTATGTCGAAGACAATAAAGTTTGATGGCGACTCTTGCTCATCCGAGTTAAGTTAATCAATAGCTTAATCTCAAAATTTTCTGCCGCGATAATTTTCACAAGTAACAGTTGTCTTTAGACCTTATGCCCTTTATAAGAACAACATTCTTCTCATCTTTGACTAAGCATTCTGATTTGGAGAAATTGACCAACAACCCTTGATCACATAGCTGACTAATGCTAATCGGATTAGCAGATAGTCTTTTCTTTAGAAGTACATCTTCTAAATTTGGAGAACCAGCACACATAAATTTTCCTACTCCTTTAAACCCATAACCAAATCTGATAACACTTGTGGGGTGATATCTGGTATCCACTAACAACTTCTGAACCCCTGTCATATGTCTAGAGCAACCACTGTCAAAGAAACCGTCTTCTCTATTTGAAGCTCTCAAGGAGGTATGTGCTATAAGATTAACATCTCTTTCTTTAACACTTCTCCTTTTGCTAACTTGACAAGCCTTAGAATGAGATGAAGATTTTTGATCTCCAAACAATTTATAACAAAAAGACTTAATATGACCATACTTACTACAATAATGACATCTCCATGTTGAAGAATTGGAATTTTTTGGAGTTTCATTTAGTTTTGCCAATATATTGGAACATGTGGTTGGCCATGTTGATCATTCCTTTCTTTTCAGCAGGAAAGAACTTTTCTACATATCTTTTATTTTGTTGGTTATCAAATGAATGATTAACCTCTGTATCTTCAGCTTCTTTCTTTATATCATTCGTATTTTTCATCCTTTTTAGAGAGTTTGTCAAGTTGTCAAGCTTGGAATTTAAGAAAGTTACCTCACTTGGAAGATGAGAAATATCACATAGAAGCTTCTTCTTTTTATTCTCCAATTCAGCTATGATCTTTCTCTGTTCTTCTTCTGTCTTGGGACTTTCTTCACTCCTGTCACAAGTGTCCTTGCAGGATACAACCAGATCTGTATAAAGATCATTCTTATCACAATAATCTACTTCATATGCCCATCAGCCAGAAAGAGTCATCACTAGTTAGGTAGTCTCTGTTTTAGATTCATCTTCTGACTCATCATCATCAGACCAATCTTCTTCTAGCTTTATGAATATATTCCCCTCTATGTCTTTCACAATAGGATGATCACATCCTTTCAAAACAGTCTTCCAAGCCTTATTGTCCATGGATTTCAGAAAAGCCACCATTCTGACCTTCCACCAATCATAATTTGAACCATCTAATAGAGGTGGTTGGTTGTTGTATCCTCTTTCTTTATACATAGTACCAAAAAATATTCTCCATGGAGCTCACCTAATAAACAGAACAGGGTGTCTGCTCTGATGTCAATTGAAATTCTAGCACTTGCAATACAAATGTCAAGACTGATGTCTCAACACAAACGACAATGTTAGGAAATATGCTATAACATCACCTGCTAATAGAAACGCTTTATGTAACACCCTTCTAAACCCCGCGGAAACTAATAAAATAACTCAGAGTAAAACATGAAAACAAGGGTGCCACAATTCAATTTAAAACAAATTATCATAATTCAATTGTCATGCTTCACTTAGGGGCAAATCATCCATTTAACAAAATCATGTTTCTATACAGCGGAACATTAATCAACAGATAAGCATAACATCACCTATGCAATATCTCACAAAATGACTCCAATAAAAACAAAATAGAGTATCATCATAAACTCTAAACTAACGTTCCCCCAGTGTTACAATATCAGAGCATGACACCGACACCATACTTAAACGAACTGGCCTATGAGCTATCCTCACCAGAGCCAAAAGCCGCTACTCGCCAATCTGAAATCATCAAAGTAAGGGTGAGTCTCATTCTCAATTAATCAATGTTATGCATTCATAAGCAACAAAACATCATAATATATCATTCACCCAATTTGTCATATATTCAGATTCACATCTATTATTCATCAGTTCACACAATAATAGAATACATTACCAAAAGACAACACCATAACAATTACACCGTCATCAAATATTATAACATTGGACAATCTTCCATTCATGTTATAATATACACAACAACCTAATGCAAATGCAACTATATGCATGTGGTACCAAACATGGGATAACCCATCTCACCGATCCACCACCATAAAGATTCGGCTACTTCTCTCACCAATTCCACACAATGGGAATTAGCTACCGCTGTCCCACCACCATAAGGGATACAGCCCACAACATGATTATGAAATGCATGTATCAACCATAACATGCTCATCATCAACATTAAACAACCAAATGTCATAATCATCAACCACCACGATAATCAATAGCCACACACAGTTATGCTATTTCTCAACCATAAATAAATACATATTTTACATCAACAATATATGTATATCAATTACCATTTACAACCACGACATCATAACAGATAAAACATTCACCACACAGTGCAACAACAATAGCACCCCTCACAATCGTGTACCAAGTACAACAAATCAACCCAACAATAACAGAGCATTTACATCATCATTCATCAAAACACATGATAACCATATTTACCATGAACAACATCCATTTTGCATAACAAGCAGAAGCAATCACATTATAACAACACCCATCATTGCACATATTCAATTATGCAAACAACAAACCATTGCACCTCATCAACTACGCAAAACAAGAATAAACCGCATTTGAAGAAAACGATACTTTTCAAAATAAAATCAAGTTATTGTTGTTATATTTCTTTTATATGGTAGAACATTCAATTTAAGGAACAACGTCCAAAACGGCGTCTAAAACGGACTTACGGTTTGAAAGTTACACATTTTTACATTTTTCAAAGAAAACAATTATCGCTACAGCACGCGGCGCCAATCGGGTTCGCGGCGCGAAACGAGGAAAACTTACGCCTTCGCGGCGCCAACACATGGACGCGGCGCGACCTGAGCGTATTCACAACTTCCTGGTTTTCTGCCCAACGGTTCGCGGCGCAAACAGTGGTTCGCGGCGCGACCTGGCGATTTTGCAGAATTACGGGTCTGCATTCAGACTCTGCGATTTCACATCCCTTTCACCCAAAAACGATCCCATACATCGCATACAAGCATATAATCATCGAATTTCTCATCACACATCATTATACATCAAAACAACACATCAATAACCAACAATCTATACAAATTCATCAATTATCCCAAATCATAACATACCTAACAATATCAAATCCCAATATACCAAATCGAATCGAATCATACGGTAATCCATCTCATTACCCATAATCACATAATAGAAATTAACCGGAAGAGTCCCCCCTTACCTTAGCCAAGAGTTCTTGATTGGTCTCTCCCTCCATTGCTCCTCTTTCACGCTCTTCGTGTTCCAACTCTTCTGCTCTGCTTTTCACGTTCCTTTCCCTTATTCCCAATTCTTATTATTTTATAAAAATAACCTTTAATTGGAATAAGACCTTTACTAACATAACACCCCCTCATTCCTTAACGTCACACATGGCCCAACACCGTAAACCATCATTTTCCAATTAAATTCTACAAATCACCAATAATTCTAATTATTAAATTAAATTTCCATTTAAATTAAAAATTAAAATATACGGGTGTTACAACTCTCCCCCACTAAAAGAGTTTTCGTCCTCGAAAACATACCTCAAGTAACCAGCTCGTATAAGAGTCCTCCACCTGACTCTTCAGCTCCCAATTAACATTACCATCGGTCAACCTCAAAAATCCATCTGACATAACCAACAGGAAACATGTTTCATACATTCAAATCCCAGTTCTTACGTTGCATTTGGCTATCCAAAAATATACCACTCGCTATATCTCAAAAAGGTTAACAATAACAGAACATTGAGGTACAACCTATACAATACGCTCAACAACCGAGCAATACAATTACACAATCTATAGTATGATCACACTGATCAACACTGCAGTAATGCATACCATCTACCAAACATACCAACCTTAGACATACTCTTCCATCTGAGCGATAAAATAATACTTACACTGTTCACTAACCGCTTCCTTCAAGAAACTCAATACTCATATTCCTATACCATTGAATTCCAATTATCTGACTCCTCTTAAGTCACACCAGTAATTATACAACACGTTACATTCCACTTTTCCCGCACTACTCTGACTACTCATCACAATCATCTATACCAAACAGATTTCTGAGTTTTACCCGATTCCGACTCTCTTCACTCATTCGTTTCAAGAATCATTCTTCATCATTCATGGTACTAATCTACCACTTAGAAATCCTTACTCGCATCCAATGAAAACCAATTCCTGATTTACTTCCTCTATTAAACATTCCAACCATCGGAATGAGTGCACACACAAGTAATTATAATCACGCTCGTCATCCTCAATACACCACTTCTTACAAAACAACTCAATTTGAGTTTCGCTCTTTTCTAAGAATTAAATCAATTTCTCCCTTCATAGAGTATAATTCCTCATTATATCTGGAATCTACAATAACCCCTTGACAACAACACAAAAATATCACAACGTCACATAGCATCAACTCTTCGTTTTAATTCCGCCGAATACGTACTCGTTAATTACGCACAACCATAATAACATATTCATCATCTCGGCAATTATTCAAAGGAGTTATAATTCTCCGACACGACATCCTTACATCCACTGGATTCTAAATCCAACATATAGATCAACACATATGTTCTATGTAGGCTTCCGACATATTAATTCCTTACTTCCCGCGAGTAGTACTCATAACACTACTCCACATCACACTTTCGCTGCGCGACTCTGATTACCCGTCTTAAGTCATCATCCAATATATTGCACTCTTTCATATTCACTTCTTCATAAATTCACACAACATAGTGAGTGATTATTCTCACGGCTTAGTATCCATCACAACTTATACCATTAAGATAACAAAACAAGTTCATCCCATCTATATGATTTCCGTCTACTACCAACAAGAGATTAAGGGTGATCACGTCCTCAATTTGTCAATAGATAGTTAAAAATCATATTTAAGCATAAACCGTTGTTACTACATAATAGTGTCCATTTCCGAGTTTGCACCAAACTCATTATCATCGTCATAGTCCAATAATTCACTACGGTGTCCTTCTAGAATATCCTCCTGAAGCTCAAAACATCAGTTACACAAATCCAATCACTCAACCTCCTTACATCGTTTTCGTCGATTCTGAATTCACCGCCTTTACCTTGGTAATTCAAAGTCAACATATCGATCAACTCAACATCATCTTTCTCACCTTCTCTAATCTTGTCAAGAATACCACTAGTCATCTCTAGCACACTCAATCTAACACTATTAGGATCACCTTCACATACCAACTCAAGTCTCTAAATTGTCCGATTAAATCCAACTCATTCATCATTAGCACCGACATATTTAAAGACTTCATACGCAACACACTAGCACAACATTCTCCTTACCAGAATGGTAATTCAAACCAAAATTATAATCCTAGAAAAATACTCTAATCATCTCTGTCGCCTCATATTAGGCCCTTTCTGATCAAAGAGGTACTTCAACTCTTATAATCCCAAAACACTTCGAATCTTAAACCATACAATTAACCTGCAAGACCAAGACAACATTCATAACTCGTGGTCCTACTCCAAATTTTACGACATCTTCCGTGCCTAATTATTATTCCACTCGACATCTCAACAAAGTCTTCTTCACATTCAACAAATGTTAGAAATTCCCTACAATTCTTCTTTTATACTTATCGTTATTTTGCCATCACAAATACGATTCCAAGGGTTCTAAAGTTTATCCCATCTTTACTACTAAAGCACTCTTCACTAAAATTCATCGGCCCTCAAACCATCCTTATTACCGAACATCTCATCAACAACATGTTACACTCAATTTTGTTTCCAACAATCACGGTAGTAAGCATTCTTATTCAACAAGTTTCACGCTTCCATAACCGACTTCAGAACCTTTCCTCATAGGGTCACTCTACCGTATTTATAACTCTTCCATAAATTAGAACACAATCCCTCCTCCTCGTAGGTTCAACGGCACATTAATCCGACACTCGGAACCCAAGATATGAATTTTCCAATCATTGTCCGAAAATCCAACACCGACATCATGCAGCGACACTCTATACGATGTATCTAAAACTCCTCAATTGGTAAATTCAATTCTTAAAATTACTCCTCAACAAACCTCCTAATTATTCCTTCAATCCGTTCAACACTGACACTAACATCCCGTGCAGTACCAATAAACAAGTCTAGTCATAAGAACAAGAGTAACCGCAACTCCACCTCTTTCCAACATCATCCTGTCACAATTAAATATGTTACGGCTGCTGCAACCATTTTTATAACAAAGTTCATCTCATTAGCTTTCCGACGCTTCAACGGAACTCAATTCGGGTGTCCAGAACTCCAGTTATGAATTTTCGAAGTTCCGCAGCTATTCAGCAATTTCCCTGCGTTTTGCTTACGAAAATCTCTCTCCAAAACTCATTCTCTTCAACTCTATCACATTCCAAACAGCCCCTTATCATATCTCTTTACTTCCAAACATTATTATAACTTGAGCAACACTTCCCATCGCCGAAGCGCAATTTCTGGAACATTACGACATCATTCCTCTTCGCAAACTTGCAGCTGAACCTCTTCCGGGGCGTAAAGCTACTCAACTGACATCTTCGCAGTACCCCAGTAGAGCTGACACATCGCAACTTTCCAATTTCCTTCTCTTACAATAACTGTCAATTACCTCTAATCATCTTCCTTCAAGATGTTCCAACTCAATTCCCAGTGAAGTCTTAATTCCAAGTCATCTTCAACTCGGGAAACAACAAACTCCGACAATGCTCGCACTGTTTCCAACAACAGCCTACTGAATCAATCTTCTTCAACTGAAACATAACCGAGAAGCGAAGCTTCTCCCCCACTTGTTTCAAACCAACTTCCACAACAAACAACAAAGTACCGACAGTGATTCACTCACATGTCGCGTACCAAGGGATAATACACCGACAGTATACAACCGTCGTGCAACTCAACTGACTCGACATTTGGCCGGACGGACCGACCTGCTCTGATACCACTATTGTAACACCCTTCTAAACCCCGCGGAAACTAATAAAATAACTCAGAGTAAAACATGAAAACAAGGGTGCCACAATTCAATTTAAAACAAATTATCATAATTCAATTGTCATGCTTCACTTAGGGGCAAATCATCCATTTAACAAAATCATGTTTCTATACAGCGGAACATTAATCAACAGATAAGCATAACATCACCTATGCAATATCTCACAAAATGACTCCAATAAAAACAAAATAGAGTATCATCATAAACTCTAAACTAACGTTCCCCCAGTGTTACAATATCAGAGCATGACACCGACACCATACTTAAACGAACTGGCCTATGAGCTATCCTCACCAGAGCCAAAAGCCGCTACTCGCCAATCTGAAATCATCAAAGTAAGGGTGAGTCTCATTCTCAATTAATCAATGTTATGCATTCATAAGCAACAAAACATCATAATATATCATTCACCCAATTTGTCATATATTCAGATTCACATCTATTATTCATCAGTTCACACAATAATAGAATACATTACCAAAAGACAACACCATAACAATTACACCGTCATCAAATATTATAACATTGGACAATCTTCCATTCATGTTATAATATACACAACAACCTAATGCAAATGCAACTATATGCATGTGGTACCAAACATGGGATAACCCATCTCACCGATCCACCACCATAAAGATTCGGCTACTTCTCTCACCAATTCCACACAATGGGAATTAGCTACCGCTGTCCCACCACCATAAGGGATACAGCCCACAACATGATTATGAAATGCATGTATCAACCATAACATGCTCATCATCAACATTAAACAACCAAATGTCATAATCATCAACCACCACGATAATCAATAGCCACACACAGTTATGCTATTTCTCAACCATAAATAAATACATATTTTACATCAACAATATATGTATATCAATTACCATTTACAACCACGACATCATAACAGATAAAACATTCACCACACAGTGCAACAACAATAGCACCCCTCACAATCGTGTACCAAGTACAACAAATCAACCCAACAATAACAGAGCATTTACATCATCATTCATCAAAACACATGATAACCATATTTACCATGAACAACATCCATTTTGCATAACAAGCAGAAGCAATCACATTATAACAACACCCATCATTGCACATATTCAATTATGCAAACAACAAACCATTGCACCTCATCAACTACGCAAAACAAGAATAAACCGCATTTGAAGAAAACGATACTTTTCAAAATAAAATCAAGTTATTGTTGTTATATTTCTTTTATATGGTAGAACATTCAATTTAAGGAACAACGTCCAAAACGGCGTCTAAAACGGACTTACGGTTTGAAAGTTACACATTTTTACATTTTTCAAAGAAAACAATTATCGCTACAGCACGCGGCGCCAATCGGGTTCGCGGCGCGAAACGAGGAAAACTTACGCCTTCGCGGCGCCAACACATGGACGCGGCGCGACCTGAGCGTATTCACAACTTCCTGGTTTTCTGCCCAACGGTTCGCGGCGCAAACAGTGGTTCGCGGCGCGACCTGGCGATTTTGCAGAATTACGGGTCTGCATTCAGACTCTGCGATTTCACATCCCTTTCACCCAAAAACGATCCCATACATCGCATACAAGCATATAATCATCGAATTTCTCATCACACATCATTATACATCAAAACAACACATCAATAACCAACAATCTATACAAATTCATCAATTATCCCAAATCATAACATACCTAACAATATCAAATCCCAATATACCAAATCGAATCGAATCATACGGTAATCCATCTCATTACCCATAATCACATAATAGAAATTAACCGGAAGAGTCCCCCCTTACCTTAGCCAAGAGTTCTTGATTGGTCTCTCCCTCCATTGCTCCTCTTTCACGCTCTTCGTGTTCCAACTCTTCTGCTCTGCTTTTCACGTTCCTTTCCCTTATTCCCAATTCTTATTATTTTATAAAAATAACCTTTAATTGGAATAAGACCTTTACTAACATAACACCCCCTCATTCCTTAACGTCACACATGGCCCAACACCGTAAACCATCATTTTCCAATTAAATTCTACAAATCACCAATAATTCTAATTATTAAATTAAATTTCCATTTAAATTAAAAATTAAAATATACGGGTGTTACACTTTAATCCAACATAAATTATGCATAATTAAATTGCAGAAGGTAAAAGAACACAATCAATTATTAACCTAGTTCGGTGCAACTCACCTATTCTAGGGGCTACCAAGCTATGAAGGAAACCCACTATAATAGTATTATGTCAAAGCCTAAACAATCCTAGTTTACAACTCATCACCTAATCACCACTTCTATGCAATTTCTACTTAGGAACCTCCTATATATGAGAACCCCCTCTCACTTCCCACAATCATCTCAGTGATAAAAATCAGTCACAATCCCAGTGATTGTATCAAAGAACCAAATAGAACATCACACTTCCAATAAACAATACTTAGTTTTTCTTAAAAGCTTCAACTAAGAACAATACTTAACTCTTTACTTACAAGCTCGTGAGTGAAAACAATAACTTGATATACAATCAAGTAACAATCAGTCAAACTCAATACATCAGAAGATACATGAGTGACATACAAATAAAACACTAAGAACTTGAAGTACTCTCAAAACCCTAAACCCTTATTTTACACCCATTATTTGTTGTTGTGAATGCTTGCTATTTTAGGTTTATCAAGTCCTTATTTATAGACTCTTCCATTATGGTATTTGACTCTTGAATCAAATCCAATCTTCTCCTTTTCAATCAACTGCAAGATCTTCAGACAAAATAGGAATGAATCAAATCAAAGATTCCTAAAAAGTCTCCAAGATCCTTTTTATGAAACCAAATCAAACATGCACTGTCCCTAACATATTCCTGATTTTATGTCCTCGTACAGTATTAGGCAATCCCGTTATAAAATCCATCGAAATGATATCCCACTTCCATTCGGGAATTTCTAACGGTTGCATCAACCCTGCAGGCTTCTGATGCTCAACTTTCGACTTTTGACAAGTTAAACATGAATACACAAACTGCGCTATATCACGCTTCATTCCAGACCACTAAAACAATTTCTTCAAGTATTGATACATTTTAGTAGCTCCCGGATGAATGCTCAGTTTACTTCTATGACCTTCTTCAAGAATTAGTCTTTTTAGCTCTACATCATCAGGAATACAAATCCGATCGCGGAATCTCAACACACCGCGCGCATTCAAATTAAAATCATTATTCTCAGACTGATCAATCCCAACCATCGAATCTACCAATTTCACATCTAACTTCTGTGTTGCCTTAATCTGATCCAGAAATTCATTATTAATCTTCAACATCCCTAGCATAACACTCTGCGGCGTCGTTTCACAGACAAGACTCATATCTCTGAATTGTTCAATTAATTTCAATTCTCTAACCATCATTGCTGACATATGCAAGGTTTTCCGACTCAATGCATCCGCCACTACATTAGCCTTACCTGGGTGATAATTCAGACCAAAATCATAATCCTTCAATAGTTCTAACCATCTTCGCTGTCTCATATTCAACTCTTTCTGATCTAACAAATACTTTAAGCTCTTGTGGTCACTAAACACTTCAAAACGAGACCCATACAAATAATGTCTCCAAATTTTCAGCACAAACACCACAGCAGCAAGTTCCAAATCATGCGTAGGATAGTTCTTTTCATGTACCCGCAACTGCCTAGAAGTATAAGCAACCACCTTATTATTCGGCATGAGTACACCACCTAACCCCATCAGACAAGCATCGCAAAACACAACAAAAGGTTCTCCTGGATTAGGTAATGTCAAGACTGGAGCCATCGTCAATCTCTTCTTCAGCTCTACAAAACTTTCTTCGCATTGCGTATCCCATACAAAAGCTCTACCCTTACAAGTCAACCTGGTCAACGGAAGTGCCAACTTAGAGAAACCTTCGATAAATCGTCTGTAGTACCCGGCCAAACCCAAGAAACTTCTAATCTCGGTAGCTGACTTCGGAGATTCCCATTGCAACACAGCATCTACTTTAGAAGGATCTACAACAATGCCATTACCAGATATGACATGACCAAGAAAACTGACCTCTTTCAACCAAAATTCGCACTTGGACAATTTTGCATACAACTTTCTTTCTTTCAGCACTTGCAATACCATCCTCAAATGATCCTCATGATCCTCTTCTGACTTAGAATATATTAAGATCTCATCTATGAACACTACGACAAACTGATCCAAGTAATCACGGAAGATACGGTTCATATACTCCATAAATACTCCCGGCGCATTAGTAACATCGAAAGGAATCACAGAATATTCATAATGTCCATACCTTGTTCTGAAAGCTGTCTTCTGAATGTCTTCATCCTTCACTTTAATCTGATGATAACCCGATCGCAAATCAATTTTACTAAACACGCTAGCACGCACCGATTGATCCATCAAGTCATCAATTCTTGGGAGCGGATACTTGTTCTTAATCCTCACTTTATTCAGCTGCCTGTAATCAACACAAAGTCTCATGCTTCCATCCTTTTTCTTTACTAATAGCACTGGAGTTCCCCACGGCGATACACTTGGTCTGACAAACTTCTTCTCGAGTAGCTATTCTAACTGCTTCTTTAATTCTGCCAACTCCGATGCAGACATCCTGTACGGTGCCATAGATACAGGTCTGGTACCAGGTACAAGATCAATCCCGAATTCAACTTCTCTTTCCGGCGGTACGTCTGGAATTTCTTCAGGGAAAACTTCAGGAAACTCACGCACTACCAGCAACTCATCAATTATAGCTTAATTCTCCATTGATAACGTTGCCATCAATAAGAACATCTCAACTTCTTCCTTCAGCAATTGTTGCAACTGCTTGGGCGACACTAAACTAGCTTCTTCCTCTTCAGCGGTTGAAAACCTCACAGACTTGTTATAACAGTTAATATGAACATAGTTATACTCTAACCAGTTCATACCCAAAATTACATCCAACCCACTTAACGACAGACAAACTAAGTCAACAGCAAAGTCCCTTCCGAAGATCGACAAAGGACATTTCAAACATACTAGGGAAGTAGTCACTGTTCCCTTAGCTGGAACCTCAACTACCATTTCTCCATTCATAGAAGACAACAAAAGACCCAATCTTTAAACGCAATCAGCAACAATAAAATAGTGAGTAGCACCAGTATCATTGCCTGACGGATCACCAGCCAAAGCAAACACTTTTCCACTATGTAATATGCTGGGAGAACTGACTTTTAGAAATGTTGCGGATAGCAAGAGTCGCCACCGAATTTTATTTTATTCAATTGGAAAGGCTAAAAGAACAGGAAAGACCTTTGAAATATTTTTAGTTCGGGGGGTAAGTTATACAAAGGGAAGGTGTAAGCACCCTTTGTATCCATGGTTATCCATGGGCTCTTAATTGCTTGGCTCACTTTTTGTTTGAATTGTTTGAAAAGAGTGTAGTGTGTGATTAGAAAAAGATATGTTAAGGACTTTAGCTTGTAAATATGCGTAGCCTTTTTGAAAGTTTTTGTAAAGAGGTGTGAAAAGTAATTTGAAAGTTTGTTGTGAGCAAGCAGTTAAGAGCTACCTACCCTAAGATTGCGATCTTTCTTGTTCTTTAAGTTTTTCGTTTGAAAGGGCTATCCATACCATAAAGAGGGCAAGTAGTCCTTTCATTGGATGTGGAGGGTCATCGGAGTTATCGTTCGCCATAAGACTGACTCTGCCATAAAGAGGGCAGGTAGTCTAAGGGAAGGATATAATAGTCATTTAGGCAACAGTAAGGATACCTTAGCAATCGAAGGGACTATCACCATTTAATCGAGGGACGAGATCATTTTATTCGTAGGCAACTCGAAGGGACTATGATCTTTTATTCTGAGGGACTATGTGTAACAGCCCGTTTTTTTAGTATTTAGTTTATTATAATATTTAATACTCTTTGGTGTGTTAATTAATTATTTAATCGTTATGAGATTTAATTATTAATTTAATTAATTAAACTTGAGTGCATTTGTGTTTAATAGAATTAATTAAGTTATTAGAGAGTTAGATTAATTGGGCCTATTTATTGGAGTGATAAGCAATTAGGGGGTGTTATTAATTTTAAAGCCCAATATACTAAATAAAGATAGTAAGAGAGGAAATGAGGAGTAGGAGAATCATTAGTTCATTTGCTGGTTTGAAGAAATAGAAGTGGAGGAGAGGAACAAGAAGAGAAAAGCTAGGGTTTTGGAGGAGAAATCAAGAGGTAAGGGGGAGAATCCTAAATCATTATGAGCTAGTATAATGGGGTAAATGGTAGATTAACATGTTTATAAATGTTCATAAATGAATCTTATAAAATAGGTGTTTCTTGTTAATTCTGTTTAGTATGTTGAAAATCTGTAGAAGAATTAAAATTGGAAACTAAGTTAATCCCGGAGTGATTACACCTGTATTCACATAAGTATGAAACGAAAACGAGAGTGGGTATTGAGGGGAGACACCGAATGACGTCATCCCATAGCAATGATGACAGACGGAAGCCGTCGGTAAGGAGAGAATGGCATCACGTTATGTTATACCTTGTTTCATTTCATTTGTTTCTTTTAATTATTTTAAGTGGCTGCTAGTGTATGTTTGGGTCAATTCCAATATGAGTTACTAACAATGTTGTAGTTCTTTTGGCTATTAAGAAAATCTATAAATTCCCTAGTGAATACAATGGAAGCGTGTTCACTTCTATTCCCCTAGCTAACCGCCACAGTAACCACTTCCCTTGGCCAATAGAAATGCTTCCTATTCTTTTCATTGCTTTTCTTTTATTTTGCCACTTAGCTAGTAAATGTTAGCCTACTAAAAGACCACATGTGAATACTCTAGCATACTTTATTGGTAGCAGCAACTAGTAGTAGTATAATTGGTGAGGAGAAAGATCATTTATTACTAGCTTGAATCACATGGCAACTTGAACCAACAATTCTATTAAATGTTTAGGCTGCTGTGATGTACCATGGACAAACCAAAAACGTGAAAAGCTACTTAGGAATAGAAATGACTACTGTTCCTGTTCTGTCCACATTGAAGAAAACGAAAATAATACTACTTGTTTTTGAATTAAACACTACATGATAGCATGATACCAAACACACTGTAGCGTCTAGTTTTATTGAAACGTGAGACCATCACCTTTTATCTCTTTTATAAGGAAATGCTACTACTGCTAGTGTTTAGATTAAATGGGAATATACATATATATATATATATATATATATATATATATATATATATATATATATATATAATATGTACATACATGTTTAGACTAATTAGTAAATAAGCATGTTTGAATGAAATTGATTTCTATGTAAACTAATATGTCCCTAATAAAGATAGTACTTGGATTGTATTTCTATTATGGTTCTAAAATTGAATTTAGAAATATAGCTAGGAAATAAAAATACTAATGTCTTGTTGGTTTAATATGAAAGTGAGTGAACCATATAAAATTGACAAATTGTGAGTTAGCTTATGATAGTGTTAATTACTAGTGTTAATTGGAATGGTGGATTAGAATTGTGTGTTGACTATTATATGTAAATAATGCTTATGTGATGAGAATGGGGTGTACAACATTGTGGATAATTCATAGAGTGGATTATTGTGATATGCTAAATATTAAGATGGTAGAGATGATCTTAATTGCATACGTTTGTTAACATTGTACATACATTCATATCATGGTGTGCCTTGAAACAAAGGTGGTTTGCTTTGAAACAAAAGCGAGGCTTAGATTCTAGAGTGAATCGGAAGCGGTAGACTATATGTTTACATTTTGGTGGGCTTTGGTCTTGTCCGGATCGGAAGCGTGGCTTGGATTCTAGATATTGAATCGGAAAGCAGTGAAACCTTGGGTTCACAATTCGGTACCACATGCATAGCGTCACATATCTTGCATCGAGTCACATTAAATTATGCGATAATTGAGTATGTGAAATTGATGTAGTTGTGATATGTGTATGAGTTTGATAATTGAAACGAGTGAAGTTTGGACACATATTTGATAAAATGTGTGAATATATGATAACTATAATTGTGTACTTAATTGAGAATATAATAGTAGAATTGAAATATTATACTATTTCAGCTTGTTGTATACTCGATAACATGTGAAATATGGGTGGATTACTATTATCTATATGGTTATACATAGTACGAATAATTACTTGAAGTGTTGATTTAACCATTGTATTCTGTTATACTTTCTTCATAATGGTTCGTATTCTCACCCTTCTGTTTTAATGTTGCCCTCGTTTGGCGACATGCAGGTTCTGGAGTTTAGTAGCCGCGTGTGACCTAGTCGGAGTTTCTTCCTTGGTTATTGGAGACTAGGTAGTGATTCGATGCTCTGGTCATGTAACACCGGGTAGACTAGGTGTATTGAACTCATGTTATATTTGCGTATGTATTATGTTATGACCTGTGAACTTTTGTCGATTACTTGTCGTTTGAGAGGCTTATAAGCCAAACATTCTGATTTTATCTTATGTTGAACTGAGACCTTTAGTCGATGTATGATCATGGTATGGGACATGAATCATTTATGAATCACATGAGTATCATATTTTCTGCTGTGAATGCATATCAGATTAAATTGTGATTTTATATTGAGTGTTATTAAAATGACCAGGTGTATTGTGTTGTGTAGATAAATGCTGTCAGTTTTTTTTAAAAAGGTTTTTAGTTCTTCTAAAAACATCGATGTGACGCCCTTTGAATTATATGCATGCTATCCTCTGATTATATGTTAAATTTTTGGGGTATAAAAAGGGGTGTTACATTAGTGGTATCAGAGCATGGTCGACCAGTTGGTCAATAGTCGTTAATGTTTTCTTATCTTGTTGTATTTGATTTGTGTATCTGACACGATCGATACTGTTTGTCACGTTGTTTGGTTGTCTAGGACGATGGTTGCAGGCAGGAATGATGATGCTATTGCTGAAGCATTGGCGATGTTGGCTGGTGCTATTGGTCAGATCCCTCCAGCGAATGCGGGTAACTGGAACAGGGATGATGATGAGTATCGTGCTTTAGGGAGATTCCAGAGGAACAATCCTCCTGTCTTTGAGGGTGAACATGAACCTGATAAAGCTCAAGCTTGGCTGAAGGCGATTGAGAAGATCTTCAGAGTTATGAACTGTACTGATGCTCAGAAAGTGCAGTTTGGTACCCATATGCTAGAAAAGGAAGCTGAAGTTTGGTGGAACAACACTCTTCAGAGGTTTGAAGAAGATGGCATTGAGGTTACTTGGGATCTTTTCCGTGATGTCTTCTTGGAGAACTATTTTCCAGAAGATTGTCGTGGGAAGAAAGAGGTGGAGTTCCTTGAGTTGAAGCAAGGAAATGGTATTGTTGCTGTTTATGCTGCTAAGTTTCAGGAGCTTATCAAGTATTGTCCTCACTATAATACTGCTAATGTTGAGAGATCTAAATGTTTGAAGTTTGTGAATGGCTTGAGACATGATATCAAGAAGGCTATTGGTTACCAACAGATTACCCATTTTACTGAATTGGTTAACAAGAGTCGGATTTATGATGAGGATAGTAGAGAGAGTGCTTCTCTCTACAAGAGTTTGAAAGGAAAGAATCAGGATCGTGGGAAACCGTATGATGACAAGAGGAAACCAGCTGGTTTTGGCAAGAAGCCAAGTTGGGGAGGATCTTCTACTCCACTTAAGTGCTTCAAATGTGGTGTTGAGGGTCATAAAGCTGCTGAGTGCAAGAAAGAGGTTACTACTTGTTTCAAGTGTGGCAAGTATGGTCACATAGCTACTAATTGTAGAGGTGGTTCGAATGTGACTTGTTTCAACTGTGGAGAGAAAGGCCATGTTAGTACAAAATGTAATAAGCCAAAGAAGGAGCAAGCAAAAGGAAAAGTGTTCGTATTGTCTAGTGCGGGAGCCACTACTGATGAGAGGCTAATTCAAGGTACGTGCTTCATTAATGGTACACCGTTGATTGCTATTATTGATACTGGTGTGACACATTCTTTCATTTCCTTGGATTGTGCTAGAAGATTGAATCTTGTATTATCTGATATGCGTAGAAGTATGGTTATTGATACACCTGCTATGGGTTCTGTTTCTACTTCTTATGTATGTCTGAATTGTCCATTGAGTATCTTTGGTAGGGATTTCGGGATCGATTTAGTTTGTCTTCCTTTAGAACAACTTGATGTGATTTTGGGCATGAATTGGTTGGAATTTAATCGTGTGTATATCAACTGTTTTGATAAGACGGTCATCTTTCCTAAGAACTGTATTAAAGAAGACTTATTCTTGTCCGCTAAGCAAGTCGACGAATCAGTTCAAGGTGGAGCTGAATTGTTTATGTTGTTAGCAACCTTAGATGTGCACGAAAAGAGAACCATTGAAGACTTTCCTATAGTTTGTGAATTTGCAGAGGTATTTCCTGATGATATAATTGATTTACCACCAGAACGAGAAGTTGAGTTTTCGATTGATTTAGTTCCGGGAACTAGTCCTGTATCGATGGCTCCATATAGGATGTCCGCTTCTAAGCTGAAAGAGTTGAAGAGTCAACTTGAAGATTTGCTTGAGAAGAGATTTATTCGTCCTAGTGTATCGCCGTGGGGTGCACCTGTTCTATTGGTCAAGAAGAAAGAAGGCTCGGTGAGATTATGTGTTGATTATAGACAATTGAACAAAGCGACGATTAAGAATCGATATCCACTTCCGATAATTGATGACTTGATGGATCAGTTTGTCGGAGCATGTGTGTTTAGCAAGATTGATTTGAGGTCTGGTTATCATCAGATTCGCGTTAGAGCTGAGGACATTTAGAAAACTGCTTTTCGGACGAGGTATGGTCATTACGAATATTCTGTGATGCCGTTTGGTGTGACTAATGCACCTGGTGTGTTCATGGAATATATGAATAGAATCTTTCATGACTATATGGATAAGTTTGTTGTGGTATTCATTGATGACATCCTGATTTACTCTAAGAGTGAGGGAGAGCACGCTGAGCACTTGAGGGTTGTTTTGTCCGTGTTGAAAGAGAAGAAGTTATTTGCTAAGCTATCTAAATGTGAGTTTTGGTTAAGTGAAGTAAGTTTCCTCGGGCATGTGATTTCAAGTGGTGGTATTTCTGTTGACCATTCGAAGATGGAAGCTGTATCTCAATGGGAAGCTCCTAAGTCTGTTGCTGAGATTAGAAGTTTTCTGGGATTGGCTGGCTATTACAGGAAGTTCATTGAGGGATTTTCTAAGTTGTCGTTACCGTTGACGCAGTTGACTAGAAAAGGGCTAGCCTTTATTTGGACTTCGCAATGTGAAGAGAATTTCCAAGAACTTAAGAGAAGATTGACTTCTGCTCCCATTTTGGTTTTACCGGATCCGTTAGAACATTTCGTGGTTTACTGTGATGCTTCTTTGTTGGGATTGGGAAGCGTTCTAATGCAAAGAGGACAAGTTGTAGCTTATGCTTCAAGGCAACTCAAGGTTCATGAGAGGAATTATCCTACGCATGATTTGGAATTGGCAGCTGTGGTGTTTGTGTTAAAGCTTTGGAGGCATTATTTGTTTGGATCAAGGTTTGATGTGTTTAGTGATCACAAGAGCTTGAAGTATTTGTTCGATCAGAAAGAGTTGAATATGAGACAAAGAAGATGGTTGGAGTTCTTGAAGGACTACGATTTTGGTTTAAACTACCATCCTGGTAAAGCGAACGTTGTAGCCGATGCATTGAGTAGGAAGTCATTGCACATGTCTATGTTGATGGTTCGAGAGTTTGAATTGTTGGAACAATTTAGAGACTTGAGTTTGTTATGCGAAGAGACTTCTAGTGGTGTGAAGCTTGGTATGTTGAAGCTTACTAGTGGTATTTTGGATGAGATTCGAGAGGGACAGAAATCTGATTTGAGTTTGGTTGATCGATTCACATTGATTAATCAAGGAAGAGGTGGTGACTTTCGGATTGATGAGAATGGTATTATGAGGTGTCGTGATCGAGTATGTGTTCCAAATGTTGCGGACTTGAGAAAGAGGATTCTTGAGGAAGGACATAGAAGTGGTTTGAGTATTCATCCTGGCGCTACAAAAATGTATCAAGATCTGAGGAAAATATTTTGGTGGCAAGGTATGAAGAAGGACATAGCCGAGTTTGTGTATTCTTGTTTGACTTGTCAAAAGTCAAAGATTGAACATCAAAAACCGCCTGGCTTGATGCAACCGTTATCTATTCCCGAGTGGAAGTGGGATAGTATCTCTATGGATTTTGTTTCAGGTTTGCCGAGGACATCGAGTAATTGTGAGGCAATTTGGGTCGTTGTGGATAGATTGACTAAATGTGCTCATTTTATTCCGATGAGGATGGATTATTCGATGGAGAGACTTGCTAAGTTATACATCGAGAGAATTGTGTGCTTGCATGGTATTCCATCGAGTATTGTTTCGGATAGAGATCCGAGGTTCACTTCGAGATTTTGGGAAGGTTTGCAAAGTGCATTAGGTACGAAGTTGCGTTTGAGTTCAGCGTATCATCCGCAAACTGATGGTCAAACGGAGAGGACTATTTAGTCACTTGAGGACCTCTTATGGTCTTGTGTTTTGGAACAAGGAGGAAATTGGGATAGTTTCTTGCCTTTGATCGAGTTTACTTATAACAACAGTTTTCATTCAAGTATTGGAATGACACCATTTGAGGCTCTCTATGGTAGGAGGTGTAGAACTCCTTTGTGTTGGTATGAGTCGGGAGAGAGTGATGTGGTTGGACCCGAATTGATTCAAGAGACTACGGATAAGATTAAAATGATTCAAGAGAAGATGAAGGCTTCTCAAAGTCGCCAAAAGAGTTACCATGATAAGAGAAGGAAGGCCCTTGAGTTTGAGAAGGATGATCATGTGTTTCTTCGTGTTACGCCCATAACGGGAGTTGGTAGAGCGTTGAAGTCGCGTAAGTTGATGCCACGTTTTATTTGGTCCTTACCAAATTTCGGAAAGGGTGGGTGAAGTAGCTTATCGGATTGCGTTGCCACCGTCCCTTTCTAATCTGCACGATGTGTTCCATGTGTCTCAATTAAGGAGGTATATTGCGGATCCATCGCATGTTGTTCAGTTGGATGATGTGCAGGTAAGAGATAATTTGACGGTTGATACAACACCTATGCGGATTGAAGATCGCAAAGTGAAGAAGCTTCGTGGCAAAGAGATCGCCTTGGTGAAAGTGATATGGGGCGGAGTCACCGATGGCAACATCACTTGGGAACTCGAGGATAAGATGAAGGAATCGTATCCGGAGTTGTTTGTTTGAGGTAATTTTTGAGGCCGAAAATCTTTTAAGTTGGGGAGAGTTGTAACAGCCCGTTTTTTAGTATTTAGTTTATCATAATATTTTATACTCTTTGGTGTGTTAATTAATTATTTAATCGTTATGAGATTTAATTATTAATTTAATTAATTAAACTTGAGTGCATTTGTGTTTAATAGAATTAATTAAGTTATTAGAGAGTTAGATTAATTGGGCCTATTTATTGGAGTGATAAGCAATGAGGGGGTGTTATTAATTTTAAAGCCCAATATACTAAATAAAGATAGTAAGAGAGGAAATGAGTAGTAGGAGAATCATTAGTTCATTTGCTGGTTTGAAGAAATAGAAGTGGAGGAGAAGAACAAGAAGAGAAAAGCTAGGGTTTTGGAGGAGAAATCAAGAGGTAAGGGGGAGAATCCCAAATCATTATGAGCTAGTATAATGGGGTAAATGGTAGATTAACATGTTTATAAATGTTCATAAATGAATCTTATAAAATAGGTGTTTCTTGTTAATTCTGTTTAGTATGTTGAAAATCTGTAGAAGAATTAAAATTGGAAACTAAGTTAATCCCGGAGTGATTACACCTGTATTCACATAAGTATGAAACGAAAAATGAGAGTGGGAATTGAGGGGAGACCCCGAATGACGTCATCCCATAGCAATGATGACAGGAGGAAGCCGTCGGCAAGGAGAGAATGGCATCACATTATGTTATACCTTGTTTCATTTCATTTGTTTCTTTTAATTATTTTAAGTGGCTGCTAGTTGTTGCACCCCAAAATTTGCCCTCTTTATTTGAACTATAAGTTATCCAAGACGTCTGTTTCGTCGTTCAAAAAGGGAAGAAAAATAATAAAGAGTTTTTGTGGTTTTAAGAAGATATGGTGTGAAATGTGGTTTATACAGTGGAAATACGAGAAAATTCACAGTTCTTATTTGGAAGGTGATATGAGATGGGTTCCCGCGTGGTTCCGACTGTTTCGTCGATATCTACAACTTTTGTGTTTGGCTCGGAAGCCAGTTCTTTGAGGAAGGTTGTCAGATTTGCAAATTACTTGAGATTTCACGGTGAAAAATGGTGCTGAATGTGGGGTTTCGGGCCTCAGAAAATTCATATCTCACAATCCGCTCGTCGGATTCACTCGAAAATTTAACTGGAGCTCCATGTCATCATTACCGAGATTTCATATGTTCGGACCGAAGGCCAATTATGCACTGAAAATTCCCAGAATTTTGATGAGCGCCGTAGTCTTTCGGTAAAAAGTGTGTTTTCGGGTATGTCGCGCCAAGTTTGAAAATTCATAACTTCTTCGATTTTTATCGTATGAGGTTCATTCCGGCAGCATTTTCTCAGAAATTTCGTTAGCTTCGATTCTTCGTCACACATGCTTGTTCATATTTCGAGCCGAAGATGGAGTTTTATTGAGTTCTTTGAACGGTACTCACAAAATTCTACACAGTCGCGCCAGATGAATCGATGTTTCTCGTCATTCAAACGCGTGTAATTTCTTCATCGCTTATCGGATTGAGACGATTATCGCGGCTACGAGTCACAAATTTAGTCCTCTTCAGGTGGACATTGGTCTCGTCTCGGAATTTTGCGTCGAATCACATTTCCTCGAAAACGAGCCAAAAAAGAGATAATTAAGAGCGTTTTGGACATTTCACTACTCACACTATATAAGTCATTTTTCTTCACATTCTCTCATAACTTCACTTCACCCAAAAAATCAAAAACACTTTCTCTCAATTCTCTCTCAATTTTCTTGGATCAAAACCACAAAAACTCACAAAACTTTCATCAATCTTCATCAATTCAAGATCAAATCTCAAGAACAAATGAAGATCAAAGCAAGAATGAAGACCATCCTTCCTCATTAATCATCAATTGAAGTTTGAAGACCTCTCTTTCAACACTCTTGCGCGCCTCACTCCCTCCCTAGATCTCTCGGATTCGTGTCCGCGTCGTGTTCGTGTTCATTCGGTCTTGATCTCTTCGTTTGATCCGGTAAATTCACTATAAATCTTGTTAGATCCTTGATTTTGTTGCTTGATCCGAATTAATATGATAATTGATGATGATGTTTGATTGTCGATGGATGATTTTTGATAATTGATGATAATAATTGCTTGTTGTTTGAATGATTCATGTTGATCTTGCTTAATTGATTCAAATGTGAGAATAGTGTTGATAGTTGTTGATGATATATTGATAATGCTCTATGAATTAAATATATGCACACAAAGTGTTTGATGATTTGATTAGGAGAATTGTGATGATTTGATAATATTGTTGTGTTGTGGATTTGAAATGTTAATGATGCTGAATTTTTGTGAAAGAACTTGTGGATGTCAATTGTTGCATATGATGCTTGATTCTAACTTGTTGCTCATGAATTTTAGTGATTGTGTGATCAATGTGTTGTTGATTAGATGTTGTGAATGCTGAATTTTGCAAGTAGAACTTGTTGCCAAGAGTTGTTGTTGTTGAATGTGGATAATTGTTCAAAATTCTTGAATGTGACAATGATGCTAGTTGTTGTGATGCTTAATTTCAATTTGAATCTAATATCCATGAATGTTGATATGCATTGAGACTTGAATGTAAAGTTGTTTGAGGTTGACATTGTTGTTTCTATCTTTGAACGTGAATTCGATGCTTTGTGCCTACTTGAAAATCATGTTTTATGCTTAAGTTCTAACTTGCAAATGATGTGCTACTTTGAGCCAATTGCCATGAGCCATTTCTTGGTGTTTATGTGTGATTCCTATGAGTTGTTGGGGCTGTTTTAAAACTTTGTTGTGTTGTTTGTTTGTTAATTCTAAGTGATAGTAGAGCTTTCTTGTGTGTTAATAAATGCCTCTAAGTGCTGGAACTTGCTGCTATACCATGATATTTGCTTTCTTGTGTGTTAATAAATGCCTCTAAGTGCGGTGTGTCGGCTTTACTTCAAAATGTCATAACTCTTGAACCGTGTTGAATTTTTGCGAATGTGAATAATGTTTCTTGAGTAGAATAATGCTTCCGGAGTTGATGGTGAGGTTTATTTTCGGTTTCGGCCGACTTTTTTTATCGTTTTCGCTACTGCCTAATTTCGGAAATCGTGCTTCCGAGCCGATTTAATAAATTCCGACCCCATATTTGAGTTCTTTGGCACGTTTCTAGCTTACCATAAAATTTTGGCTTAATTCTGACGAGTTTAGTTTTCACCGCTTTTTACCCGGTTTTGCTGTTTCGGTGTACCGATGTGCATGTAAATACTTGTGTTGGCTTCCGTAGTTTTAGTGTACATATTTGATTTGTTTTTGAATACTATCTCATGTTTCTTCTTATTCGCTTTTGTTATGCTTTCACTTCTTATTCCGTTATCCATTTTCGGTTCAACTTATAATTCAATAACGCAATTCCGATTGCGGTGTCTTGTTATCTCTAACGTGTGTGCTAGTATGCAAGGCAACATGGAGACTCTGGTCGATGCCCGCTCTCGTGTTCCGCTTTATTTGCGGGACACGACAGTTATCCTCTCTCTGATTCGCGTTTCTACATGCATCCTTTATCATTATACTTGCTTGTCCGGATTTCTGTTTCCCTTGCAGGTGTATGGTATTCGTTGTGCCCGATGCACACGTTGGCGCGTGATTTACTTTCATCGCGCCGACTCTTGATTGCTTATGCGGATTTTAATCAGAGTGCTAACATGTTTGCTGTTGCTTTTGCTAGCTCGCTCACGGGATCTTAGTTTACTCGCTCTCTTCGCTTTAGTTTACGGATCATCATCCGTTTGGTATTGATTCCGTTTCATTTTATTTTTCTTGCACTTTATTGCTTTCTCGCGTCATCCTTTAACATGAGAAGTAGGACTTAGACATTCATCTAGCCAAGTCCTCGAAAGAGGCTCTTTTTTCTTGGTGTGTTTACATTTGTGCTTTGCGGCAGGGAGTCACGGTGTAATAAGTCCTATATGGCGCTCCGTTAAGTCCTCATGGAAGGCACGCGGAAAGGGTTAGTAATCAACCCCCGCCTAGTCTCATCGAGTCCGTTTGGTATGCGCATGCTACGCGTCGCTCGCTTCTGAACATGCACAAGATCTTGTTATCGAGTATGTCAAGAAAAGGGTTCATGCAGCCGGACCCCCGCATTTCCTATAGCTCGCGTCGCTCGACGTTGATGCTTGGTGTACGCACGCACCGTTTTCCTTCACGATCCGTGACGGCTTGGTTGCCGAGAGGGATCCGCTCCTCTTGTCTATGGCCCGATCATTTTCGCGAGGTCTAATGCTTGGTTGACTCGGGTGATTCGCTCCCCTTGGCTATGGCGGGACCGCTTTTCTACCACTCGGCCAGTGTCGTTGGTTTTGTTTGCTTTACGAGCGGAGCTCGTTTGTGTGATATTATTGTTTGCTTTCGCCTTTTCCCCCATAGGTTGTTAGCTTAGCTTAGACTTGTACCCTTTGAATGATAACATTAGGTAGCAAGCTTTCCCCCTTAGCTTAGGTCTTCCTCATGCATTCTTTAAAACACAAACCACACTCTTTGATTTTCTTTTCTTAAGAGCTTGTTATTTCCGCTCCATTCCCAAGCATAAGTCTCCAAAGGTCGAGCAGCGGAGTGTGAATGTAACTTGTTCACCTAAAAAACACAAAACAAACAGAAATTAGTTAGCCGAGCTACGGTAGCTCTGATTCTGCAAAACAGATACGTAGGCAGCGGGGTAGGGCCCGTGCGAGCATAATCCTTTCTTTTCCCTACATTCTGCATTCATTTTAGTCCAGATTAGCGTAGATTTGTTACACACCCATAGATTTAGACACAAGCGTGGATACCATCGAGTACGATGGGCGCGAGGGGTGCTAACACCTTCCCCTCGCGTAACCGACTCCCTTACCCTTTTTCTCTGGTTGTGAGACCGTTGTTTTGTTTCGTGGCTTGCTGGCATTCCTTTCCTTTTCAGGATAAATATGTTAGTGGCGACTCTGTTGATTTTCGCGGTAGCGACAGCTGGCGACTCTGCTGGGGACGTCTCGACCTATTGCGGGTTCGGACTCGGCGAGACGATCCTAGTGCTTGTGTGTTTATCTTTGGGTGTTTTACTGCTTTGCATATTTACCTGTTTTCATTGCATTCTATGTGCGCTTTTACTTTTCTGCATCATATTCTGGACTGTTTGGATTTTTATCTGTGGGTGGGTGTTTCAAGAGGTAAAAGACCTAATACCCAGGTCATGAGTGATACCATAGGAACTAGGACTAGAGTGGCCGTGACGGACAGAAGGCGTATGCCTGATTGATCTGATCACGTGTCCACGGGCAGAGCTTGGTGGAATGAGGCAATATCGTATGATAGCGCCTACATTCGATCCTCTGTTGGCTTTTTGACCTACCTTGGCCTAGATTTACCTGTGAGTGGGGCGGGATTCAATCATTGCTTAACAGGTACATTGATGGTGACTTTGGTTCTTGTTCGAGGGTTACCGTTGTTCTTGTTCGAGGGTTACTTTGGCTCTTGTTCGAGTGGTTTTGTGCCTGTGATGGTGACTATGGTTCTGTTTCTATTGATTATGGCCCGTGATCTACGGGGAGTTCCGAATTGGTGCCGAACTTTTGAACCTGGATCGTGTAACTTTGAGGAAATCCGGACATGTCCGGTGGGAGACATCCAAAGTCCCACGACCTTGCATCATTGCATATTTACATTCTAAAAAATGATGTACAAAAAATAAATAGCATACATGTTCCTTCCATTTCAAAGGAATCATATCTTTAAGCCTCGTGCGGAGCTCTCCCATATCTTGCTTGCTAAAAAAAAATCAAAACACGAGGATTCCTTGGAAATCGAATGAACATGGCATTGCCTTCCTATCATGCATCTCATACATTCCATGCATAACAGGTATTCAGGACTGAGGATCTCTTATTCAGACTTGGTACTCTCACCAGACTCAGAGACTTGGTTTGTTCTTATTGTGTGTTCAAAGATCAGTCATGAAATAACTTTGTGGGGTGACCAAGATGAAAGCTCAGTTTGGGGTTCTTTTTGAAGACTTGTCTTATGCTCATTTGCTTCCATGCTTGCTTTATTTGCAACTGGTTAAGCTTCGTATTATGTGGATGTCTACAGGTTCTTTGCTTCATAACGATGACACTAGGTGTGAGTTATACTCTGGGGCACCTGGTCATGATGTTAGGATCTGCAAGTCTTTGAAGTTCTTGGGGCTCCCGAATGAGGGATAATCAAGACATTGTCTATCTTGAGCATTGCACCATTTGCATTGCTCGAATCCCTAAAGCACTTACAAATTTCGCGTGACTTCGCCGGAATCTTCTACCAATCAATAATCAAGAGTGATCTACAAAGGCACCTCTCATTCTCAAGGTTCTGCTTTATATGCCGAGTCACCTCCTCTTCTTGGAGTTTCCTTTTCAGTAGCCGTCGCTTGTCAACGGAGACAGAAAGAATATGAGAAACAAGCTGACGAGATCCCCATGCCCTTATGTCAAGTTGCTCCACTGCTTGTTGGAATTTCATTTGGTTAATATTCGTGCTTTGGGTCTTCCTCACCACGGATAGCTCTCCTAATTTTGATGACAATACTCGGTGTCTTCCATTCTCGGGGCACCTGATCATAATGTCAAGCCTTACAAGATGTTGAGGTACAAAGAGTACAAGACTTGCTCGATACAAAGATGTTGAAGTTTATTCATAATGGTTTCTACTGGTCAATCGCATTTCATCTACCGCAGGTAGAATGTTTGTTCTTCCATGAGAGGTAATTCATGAGAATCACTTGCAATTGGTACTGCCAGAGGTTTCCTTCACAACAGCTATTGTGTGTTCCAAGTAATCACTTTGATAGCCAAGTGTCAGAGGTTATTGTTGTTCGCTGATAGTAATACAAGTTTCATCCATTCATGATGGTGTTTTCTATTCTAGCAGCTATATTTAGGGCTCCTAACCGAGGGATAAGCAAGACTCCGTGTTCTTGAGTTTGCATCATTGGCAGCTCAAATCCCTAAAGCATTCACAAACTCCAGTCGCTATATTTGGGGCTCCCGATCGAGGGATAAGCAAGACGCCTTGTATCTTGAGTTTGTGCACCACTTGCATGGCTCAAATCCCTAAAGGCTGGACACTTGCAACTTCTGTATGACTTTGTCGAAATCTTCTTCCAGGAAGTGATCTAAAGTGTTCTGGCGTAGTGCTTGGTGTGCTTTCCACTCTGGGGGCACTTGGTTATCTGATTGAAGGCTGACAGTCATTCAGAGATAAGGTACAAGACCTGATTGATGCAAAGGCTATCACATTCGCACCTGAAGGCCAGAATTGAAGTTCTCCTTTGATGCAACGGATCTTTTGAAGCAATAAGTCCATACAGAGAGGATCTCCTCAACATTGGCAATTCCTAAATCATCATGCATGTTCATGTTTAAGCTTTCTTGTTTTGTTCAAATTCTGTTTGTATGCAAAACTTGTCTGTTTTTGAACTATAATCATAATGCATTGGATATGTTTGTCTTGAAAAAATCCATTCGCTTTTGCTCTTATATATGTTTTTCTTTGCTTTTTGTGATACTTAACTCTTGTTAACAAAGCATGATAACTCCGTAGGGAGAATGATGAACATAATACCAATAACCTCAAATGGTATGCTTTTGAGTAGAACCTTGTTGATGATGTACAGGCATTGTTTCAAATTCCCAAACACTGGAGATATAAGGGAGTGAAACCCTCGTTAACCCCTCTGAGCCTTCGAAGTAGGAGTTTCTCTTCTATACGAAAAAACCCTTATTTTAACCAAAGGGCAGGGTAGTATTCAGTTGACCTGATCGAGCATTCAAAATTCATCAGGAGCACACATCTAAAGATACAACAATGGCTATCTTTCAAAAGATTGAGGAAAGTCAAATCCACAACAGTTATCCCTCACCTCAGGAGGTCGAGACATCAAAATTATCCCTCACATCAGGAGGTCGAGACCAACATCAAAGCCGCTGTGGTTTATCCCTCACATAAGGAGGTCAAAAATGACGATACCACAATGGTAATTCTTCATCAATCAATGACTCAGGCAGTCACTATGCACTTCCAACAAATCAGAGATTCCGGATTGCACGACTTGTTCAAAGGAAAAAGAAAGAAAAATAAAAGAGCCCGCTAAGTCAATAACTTGAAAATATGTGACTTAGGCAAAAGTTAGGGCATCCCGCTGGACATCCAAAATAAAAATTCAAAAGAATTTGTCCAGGAAAAAATTAGGGAAACAAAAAAAGAAAAGAAAAAGCACAGCAAAAGCGAAAACAAGGATTACAAAATAAGAATCCTCATCAAAAGAACAAAGTCGTGGGATCAGACACCAAAAACAAAAGGTAAAGTGATTGCCCGGTCCGAACGCCTCATTTGATTCCTCAATCATTTCCAATTCCTCTTAAAAGACGAATGCTCGCATCGAGTTAACTGAACTTAGGACTGGAGAACATCATGAAAGGGGTGGGCACCAAATAATTTGAGCCTAAAAATCTTTTTTTTTTTCTAAAAAAAACCGTGAACCTGGCCACGTTACAACCCTTAAAAGTCCTAATTGAAGCAGGGTTAATTCGAAAGCAGACTATACACGAGAATATGGTAAACTGACTCCTAGGAGATCCGCTAAACGCTTGAGTTGGTATCACACCATCTTTTCTTTCTTTCATAAAAACTCGATGTTACGACATCTTTTCAAAAAGTTCTTTAAATTTCAAGACGAACATACTCTTTGCATTAGAATTATATTTCTCATAATAAACATTCTTTGCATATGAACAAGTGCTTGACATCAAGGAAGCTTCCATCATGAACTTCAGATGAACAGTTTTATCCTCCTAAAGGACATGTTGTCTTCCGAACTCCGTTGAGCAGAGGCAGTAATATTTCAAAGTCTGATCACCTTCAAGGGCACAAAATCGTTTGATTACTCTATCGAGTAAGTTTTCAATCAATATGAGGCAATCAGGTCAAGATTCGAAGAATCTCTCCAAGTGCTAAGCAATCAGGGGAATTCACCCAAGCGTAGTTGATGCTACCTCCAATACTGGTCAATCAGGGCATGGTGCCAAAAGTCATGATACCGGGGCAAGTCAGTTTGATATAAACGGATCTCCGAAGGTCCTTACAAGACAAATTTCTTCAAAGTTCTTACAGGCTAGGGCAAGACACTATGCATTGGCATTTTTTCCTTATCAGGAGGTGTCTAGTTTAAAGTTTAGGTGTGAGCTATACAACTTATGAATTTGAGAACCATCAGGGTCGTCATCCTCAACGGTCTGAAGCTGAAAGTCCAATCTTTAGTGGCATCTCTTTGCATTTTAGTGAGATTTTCAAATCTCTTCCAGAGGTTGAAACCGTTGGTTATCGGTATTCCTCAACCAGAGTCCTGTTATGTGGACATCGAAGTCCTTTGCTTTCTGACCCTCGAGTCGTGAGTTTCCAACCCTCGTGTTGTGAGTTCTTTGCTTTCCGACCCTCGAGTCGTGAGTTTCCGACCTTCGAGTCGTGAGTCTATTTCCTTTCCGACCCTCGAGTCGTGAGTTTCCAACCCTCGTGTTGTGAGTCCTTTGCTTTCCGGCCCTCGAGTCGTGAGTTTCCAACCCTCGTGTTTTGAGTCCTTTGCTTTCCGACCCTCGAGTCGTGAGTTTCCAACCCTCGTGTTGTGACTGTTTCCTTTCCGACCCTCGAGTCGTGAGTTTCCAAACCTCGTGTTGTGAGTTCTTTGTTTTCTGACCCTCGAGTTGTGAGTTTGATTCTTTTCCGACCCTCGAGTCGTGAGTTTGATTCTTTTCCGACCCTCGAGTCGTGAGTTTGATTCCTTTCCGACCCTCGTGTCGTGAGTTTGATTCCTTTCCAACCCTTGTGTTGTGAGTCTTTTCCTTTTCGACCCTCATGTCGTGAGTTTGAGTCCTTTCCGACACTCGTGTTGTGAGCCTATCTCCTTTCTGACCCTCATGTCGTGAGTTTATCTCCTTTCTGACCCTCGAGTCGTGAGTTGATTCCTTTCCGACCCTCGAGTCGTGAGTTTGATTCCTTTCCGACCCTCGTGTCATGAGTCTATCTCCTTTCCGACCCTCGAGTCGTGAGTTTATCTCCTTTCCGACCCTCGAGTCGTGAGTTTACTTCATTTCCGACCCTCGAGTCGTGAGTTTCCGACCTTCGTGTCGTGAGTTTATCTCCTTTCCGACCCTCTTGTCGTGAGTTTATCTCCTTTCCGACCCTCGTGTCGTGAGTTTATCTCCTTTCCGACCCTCGAGTCGTGAGTTTGATTTCATTTTCGACCCTTGAGTCGTGAGTTTCCGACCCTCGTGTCGTGGATTTCCAACAGTTGCGGATAGTTGTCATATACACTCTAATGTATCCGTAAGCCCATTACTTGATTGGCATCTTTAAAATCAATACAAATATGCAGAACACTATGAAAGCCAATGTTTGTTTGGTCTCTTTGAAGTCAACACTTGCTTGAGCTCTTAAGCCCACTCCCTGGTGGCACTCTCTCGGAAATCCAATGCTTGTTTCGTCCCTTTGAAGTCAATACTTGCTTGACACATTAAGCCCACTTCCTGGTGGCATTCCCTTGAAGAACCAATGCCTGTTTGATGCTTCGATCGATGCTTGTTTGGTGTTCTCATCATTGTTTGTTTGTCAGCTCATTGAATCCATTGCGTATTTGGGAGATTTCAAAGCCAAGAGGTCGGACAATTTGTTTGCTCTTGCATTTGTTCATTGTGGTTAAGCATTACCTTCCTCTGCCATACGAGGAAATCCCGTGAAAATGTCATGTTATATCCTGGGGCATTTTCATTTATTTATCTCGCAGGTACATCCTTTCGAGTACACCATGTTGTTAGTTACCAAATTGTGTTAATATCTTGGGTAATTTTAGGCAACTTTAAAGTCTTTTTGTGATTAATCGTAGTATTTTATTATCATTTTATGTATTTATAATCTTATATTTATATTATTGTCAAATAGTGCTTATCTTTGCAATTTGTGTAGGATTTTATAGTTTTTTTTGCTAGATAATGGAAGCTTGGACCATGGAAATTGAATGGAAGATACTCCAAGACCAAAAGCCAAGGTTTGCTGGAAAAAGGTACCGCGCTAAGCACGGTATAGGCGCGCTAAGCGCGGTTTTGAGGAAATTAGAGAAGTTATGGCAGAAACTTCCGCGCTAAGCCCGGTCTGGAGCCCGCTTAGCGCGGTTGGGCGGTTTAACTAATTTTGAGTAGCGCGCTTAGCCGGCTGCACCGCGCTAAGTGCGGTCTGCGTAACTCAGTTTTGTTGTTTAAGGGCCAGAAGTGTTTTGAAAAATATATATCACATTCCTAAGACCTAAAAGAGCATATTTTACTGTAGCAAGTCAAGAATTGGAGATTCGAAGCTTTGATCGTCGATTAATCGCCGTAGATGCTTGTTGATCTTCATCCTTTCCTTCTTGAGCAAGCTACCATTCTCATGGATAGCTAAATCTCTTTGGTATCAAGATAAGATGTAATCTTCCTAGCCTTTTGTATGTTTTTCTTGTGAATATATTATGTATGAACAAGTGATGATCAATATAGATGGTTTAGTTTGTTTATTAAAGCTTTTCTTTGGTATAAGTGTTTGAGACATCAATATTTGTATCTAGACCTAACTTTATCATCTATCAAACTATAAATTGCAGACATGGATTTAGCGTTTGATGTTTACTTAGTATCGGTTTTAAAAACTTTATTTGTATTGTTTAAACGGTGGAGAAATCGTCGGTTAAACAATACGGTAAATCTAACTATATCGTTGCGGACACGGACGATATAGGCGTCGATACGTAATTATATTGATCGTTACCGAGTTCATATACGTATATTTATAAGGAGACATACAAATTTAGGTCGATGAAATCGAATCTTGATACATTTTCTTTAACTTAGAACTTTCATAAATTTACTCTTTGCTACTAAAGTGATTGAATGATCTTTTGCAAACCCAAAACTAAATTAACATTAACTCAAGACAAAATAGGCTATAGAACGGCGATGATATCGCAATAATCCCTGTGGATACGATATAAACGAAAAGTACACCACAATACTCTTTCAACAAAATGGCGTCGTTGCCGGGGATTGTTGTTTAGATATTGCAAGCATTGCAATAGTTTGTTTTGTATTGAGTCTTATAATTAATATCTTATTTCTAAATTTATTTTCCTTGTGTTTGTTAATTTGCTTGGTTAGTTTTTCAGATTACAGTTTATGCGAGGACGTATACCTGCAGATCAACTCCTTTTTGATCCTGAGATTGAGAGGACTACATGTAGAGAGAATAGCAAAACTCGTAGGAGGAGACAACTAGCTAGGGAAAGAAGACAACAACAAGAGGAATCTTCTTCTTCGACTCCGGTTGAAAACTTAGTTGAGGAAGAAATGGCTGCGGATCCTAATGTTCCAGCTCGAGGGCCTTGTGTTAATAGCCCTCGACTCAATGCACAATTTTCTCGTGACCAAGCCAATGGAAGAAACTCCGAGATGAAAACGGGGTTACTTCAATTACTTTATCAGAATCCTTTCACAGGAGCAGATCACGAGGATCCTTTTACTCATCTAACAAAGTTCTATGAGATCGCCGGAACCATTGGTGCTCTGGAGGCCGAAGAAGAACAGGTTTTCAGGAGACTATTTCCTCATTCCTTGATAGGAAAAGCTAAGGAATGGTACCTTGATCAACCAAACAATGTCATGACAAATTGGAACGAGTTAGAAGAGAAGTTTTTGGATCGGTTCTTTCCTCACAATAGGTTCATGGAAGCGAAAACTTCTATAGCGGTGTTCTCCCAAGGTCCGAGTGAATCTCTCAATGAAGCTTGGGAGAGGTTCAAGTCTATGGTTAGAAAATGCAAAGGGCATGGGTTTGATGAATTGTCTCAAATCCATATCTTTAGAAATGGACTCCAACCTCAACCAAAAACTCTTTTAGATGCGACCGCAGGTGGTTCGTTGATGTCAAAAACAGCTGCTGAAGCAATTGTTATCATAGATAGGATGGCTTTAAATGATCATCAAGGGCAACACAACCGTAGTGCATCGCAAAGAAAACCAGGAGTTCTTGAATTGAATACTAGTGATGCAATACTTGCTCAAAACAAGTTATTGACTCAACAAGTAGAATTGCTCACTCAACAAATGTCAAAACTCCCTCAACAAATCAAAGAGATACATGGAATCCCTCCTACAAATCAACAAGTGATGTGTTGTGAATTGTGTAGGGGTGACCACCAAACTGGTTTTTGTCCTCCACCGGGTGAAGAGGTGAATTATGTGTCAAATCCGAATCAAGGTTATGGTGGGAGACAACAACAACCTTACAACTATAACCAAGGTTACCAACAAAGAGGTAATCAAGGTTATCAAGGATGGAGGCCGGATGCGGGTCCATCAAATCGACCAAGTCCTTATCAAGGTGGTTACAACCAACAACTTCAACAACCTCAACAAACAAAGCTTTCAATAGAGGACACTCTTAGCCAATTCATGCATTTGCAAATTGCAAGCCAAAAGAGTACGGATGCTGCAATAAAGAACCTTGAAACTCAAGTCGGGCAATTGTCAAAGCAACTTGCCGATCAAAACAAAGGTCCTTTTCCGGCTACTACACAAGAAAATCCTCGTGAGCATTGTAAGTCAATTCTAACTCGTAGCGGTAGAAATATTGATATGGGTGTGGGAGAGATAGTTGAGGAAGAAATTGTTGAAAGTGAAAAAGATAGGGTGATTGAAGTAGAAAAAAATGTTGAGGGTGATTTAGTTGAAAATGAGAAAGAGAAAGAATTAGTGGAAAAAGAAACTCTTGAGAAAGCAGTAGAAAAAGAGAGAGAAAAATTGAGTGTGAGTGAGAAGGGAAAGAAGAAGGATGAATCTATACAAGTGAAGAAATTACCTTACCCTCCCGGTCCGTCAAAGAAAGAAGATGCAAAGCACTATGCTCGGTTCTTGGACATCTTTAGCAAGTTGCAAATCAATGTTCCTTTTTCCGAAGCATTAGAGCAAGTGCCGATGTACTCTAAATTTATCGAAGACATCTTCACTAAGAAGAGAAGATTCTTGGATCCGGAGGTAGTCACGGTGAGCTCTTGTTGTAATGCGTTAATTCAACGCACTACACCGATTAAATCAAATGATCCTGGACGGGTAACCTTGCCGGTGTCTATTGGAAATGTTCAAATAGGCAAAGGATTGGTGGATACTGGTTCTAGCATTAATTTGATCCCTTTCTCTATGGTGAGAAGGTTAGGAATTAATGACTTGAAGCCGACTAGAATGACACTATCATTAGCAGATAAGTCCACAGCTCATCCTCATGGAGTTGCGGAAGACTTGCTTGTAAAGGTGGACAAATTTTGGTTTCCTGTTGATTTTGTCGTCATAGACATGGAAGAAGATCCTGATATACCTTTGATCTTAGGAAGGCCTTTTATGAAGACGGCCCGAATGATGATAGATATTGATGATGGCTTAATGAAATTAAGGTACCAAGATGAAGAATTATGTCTTGATCTCTTTGAAGCCATCAAGCATTCGAGTGATGATGATGATTGTTTTAGAATCGATGCTACCGAAAGGGCTATTATGAAAGTGGAGAATCAAATGCACTTGTCGAATCCTCTTGAGAAAACTTTAATGGAAGCTCTTGAAGTTCTCACCAAAGATCAAGAGAAAGAAATTGAAGATTGCTTGAGAAATTTAGAGGCTTGTGATGAGATGAATCCATTTGAAACTCAAATTGAAGAGTTGAAAGATGAACCTAAAGTTGAAGAGCAAAAGGTGGAGTTGAATGTGTTACCTTCTCACTTGAAATACGTGTTTCTAGGTGACAATTCTACTAAGCCGGTTATCATTAATAGTGGTTTTTCTAGCAAGGAAGAGCATCGATTGAAGGAAGTTTTGATAAAGAATCAAGAAGCAATAGGATGGGTTTTATCCGACTTGAAGGGTATTAGTCCGGCCTATTATATGCATAACATTATGTTAGAAGATGATTTTCGGCCCGTGGCACAACCTCAAAGGCGATTGAATCCAACCATGAAAGAAGTTGTTAGAAAAGAGGTTGTGAAGTTATTAGAGGCGAGGATGATTTATCCCATATCCGATAGCGAGTGGGTGAGCCCGGTGCATGTGGTTCCTAAGAAGGGTGGATTGACGGTTGTGAGAAATGAGAAGAATGAGTTGATTCCTTCGAGAACGGTGACCGGGTGGCGTATGTGTATTGATTATCGGAGGTTGAACCAAGCAACAAGAAAAGATCACTTTCCATTACCTTTTATGGATCAAATGTTAGAGAGGTTAGCCGGAAGAAACTTCTATTGTTTTTGGATGGTTATTCAGGATACAATTAAATATCAGTGAATCCGGTGGACCACGAGAAAACTGCCTTTACATGTCTTTTTGGCGTTTTTGCATACCGAAGAATGCCATTTGGACTATGTAATGCTCCTGCAACATTTCAAAGGTGCATGCAAGCTATCTTCTCTGATTTGATCGAGAAAAGCATCGAGGTGTTCATGGATGATTTTTCTGTGTACGGGTCGTCATTTGACTTGTGCTTGAAAAACCTTGATGTGGTGATGGAAAGATGTATTGAAACAAATTTGGTTCTCAACTGGGAGAAGTGCACTTTCATGGTAACTGATGGGATAGTCCTTGGCCACAAGGTATCTTCAAAGGGGCTTGAGGTCGATCCGGCAAAAATCAAAGTTATTGAAAAGCTTCCCCCTCCGGTGAATGTGAAAGGCATCAGGAGCTTCTTGGGACATGCTGGGTTTTATAGAAGATTCATCAAGGATTTCTCCAAGGTCGCAAAGCCTTTGAGTAATTTTCTCAACAAAGGTATGGAATTTAATTTTGATGAATCATGTCTAAAAGCTGAACTAAAGAAAATTTGACCACCACACCCATAATTGTCGCTCCTAATTGGTCGCTTGAGTTTGAACTCATGTGTGATGCTAGTGACTATGCGGTTGGTGCGGTCTTAGGCCAAAGGAAGAACAAACATTTCCATGCTATACATTATGCGAGCAAAGTTTTAAATGAGGCACAGGTAAACTATGCCACTACCGAAAAAGAATTGCTCGCAATTGTATTTGCATTGGAGAAGTTTCGTTCTTACCTTATTGGTTCTAAAGTGGTGTGTTACACTGATCATGCCGCAATCAAATATCTTCTCACCAAGCCTGATTCAAAACAGAGGCTTATAAGGTGGATTCTTTTGCTTCAAGAATTTGATCTTGAAGTGAGAGATAAGAAAGGTACTGAAAATTTGATTGCGGATCATTTATCTCGGTTAGTGAATACCGAGGTGACAAACAATGAAAAAGAAGTGAGGGAAGAATTCCCTGATGAAAAACTGTACATGGTACAAGAAGTTAGACCCTGGTTCGCAGATATGGCTAATCACAAAGCATCTGGCTGGATACCAGAGGATCTAACTTGGAATCAAAGAAAAAAGTTTTTGAATGATGCCAATTTTTATGTTTGGGATGAGCCTCACTTGTTTAAGTTGAGTAGTGACAATCTTTTGAGAAGATGTGTCGCGGATGAGGAAACAAAAAGCATTTTGTGGCATTGCCACAATTCGCCTTATGGTGGTCATTTCAATGGTTTGCGTACGGCCACAAAAGTCCTTCAATCGGGATTTTGGTGGCCTACTTTGTTCAAAGATGCTTACCACCATGTTGCCTCATGCGACAGTTGTCAAAGAACTGGTGGAATAGGGAAAAGAGAGGAAATGCCCCTCCAAAGTATTGTAGAAGTAGAAGTATTTGATTGTTGGGGCATTGACTTTGTTGGACCATTCCCTTCCTCAATGTCAAATGAATACATCTTGGTAGCTGTTGATTATGTGTCTAAGTGGGTGGAAGCGATTGCTTCACCCAAAGCGGATGGTAAGACCGTGATCAAATTTCTAAAGAAAAATATATTTCCGCGGTTTGGCTCGCCAAGAGTGTTAATTAGTGATGGCGGATCTCATTTCTGTAATGCCCCGCTTGAGAAAGTGTTGGAGCAATATGGAGTAAAGCACAAGGTAGCTACTCCATATCATCCACAAACTAATGGGCAGGTTGAGAGGACCAATAGAGAGATTAAAAGAATTCTTGAAAAAACTGTTTCTAGCTCTAGGAAGGATTGGTCGATGAAGCTTGATGAAACCTTGTGGGCATATCGGACCGCTTTCAAAGCACCGATCGGTCTTACACCATTCCAAATGGTGTATGGTAAAAGTTGTCATCTTCCCGTAGAATTAGAACATAAGGCATATTGGGCCTTGAAACTTTTAAATTTTGACCAAAAGTTGTGTGGAGAGAGAAGAAAAATCCAACTAAATGAGTTGGAAGAGATGAGATTGCATGCCTACAAGTCTAATTCAATTTACAAGGAAAAGACCAAATTCTATCATGATAGTAAGATTAGAATTAAGGACTTTAAGGTAGGGCAATTAGTGTTACTCTTCAATTCCCGGTTAAGACTTTTTCCGGGAAAGTTGAAGTCGAAATGGTCCGGACCATTTTTGTTCAAAGATGTGAGAAGCCAAGGGGCTATTGTGATAGAGGAACAAAAATCAAAGCAAGAATGGGTAGTTAAGGGTCAGAGGTTGAAGGTTTATCGAGGAAGCGATTTTAATCGTGAAACTTGTGTTTTATCGTTTGGTGATCCTTGATTGCCTTTGACCGTCGAGCTGACCGATGTTAAACAAAGCGCTTATTGGGAGGCACCCCAATTTGTAAATATTCAGCTTGTTTTATGTGTTTTTTACCGTTTATGTTTTTTGCGTTCTGGTCGAGCCAAAATCAGTCTACCGGTAAAGTTACACTTGCTGGTAGAAGAAAAATTTTTCTGTGTTCTGTCAGGGGCGCTTAGCGCGCTATAGCCCGCTTAGCGCGCTTTTGAAATTTTGGAACCCCAAGTTCCAGTAGCTTTCGCGCTTAGCGCGCTTCAGAGCCCGCTTAGCACGGGTTGGTTTTCAGAAGAAAAAAAATATTTTCACGTTTGGGCCCTTTTGCCTTAAGACCTGGCCCAGAACGAGTTTAGAGAGGAGAAGTTAGGGTTTTGAAGCATTTTGCCTCATTTCCACCATTTTTCTTCTCTTAAACTTCCTTATGCTTTTGCTCTTCATTTTGCTTGTGAACCTAAGTGCCTCTTTCACCATTTCCTTTGCTATCTCTTCATCATCACCAAGGTAATTTCTCCATTTCCTTTGCTATTTCATTATGTTTGTTTTATATATTAAAGTTTAAGTTGATTTTAGGAATATATGATGTGGTTAGGGTTAGTAAGTTGAAAACTTAGTGGTAGAATCTGAATTCTAGTACCTTGCACATGTTTAGAATCAATTTTGGGTGCTGGAAAAGTTTGGAAGCAACCCTGGTTCGCAGAGAATTTTTTCTCCAAATCGCAGAGCCCGCTTAGCGCGGTAGGCGCGCTTAGCGCGGTCTGGGGTTTCAGAAAAATTCCCTCTTCTGCCTGCTTTTGTTTGATGCAGGGGGAGTGATCCTTTGCTATGATCCTTACTTTGGCTGTTATTTTTTTTTATTATTGTGTTAACATTGAGGTTTTGTGTTGCCATTTCCTTGATTATTTCAGATGGGACCAAAATTCTTAGGCTCTAAGAAGCGAAAGACCGGAACCGAAGGTGGCAGTTCTTCTCAAGCACCTAGGGCTATTTCGTTTGATCAGAACCGTTTTAAGGGTCCTGTCCAAGAGGCAAGATGCAATAAATTAGAGGCTAGGACATGGTGGCCTGAGCGGATTGTGAGAATTAATCCGAAGGGATCCTATGGGTGGTGTTATCGCACCATTGAGGAGTATGGTTGGCTTAAACTTTGTGAGCCTGCACCTAAGTTTCACTTGGAGATTGTTAGAGAGTTTTATGCTAATGCTGTGCCAAATGAGGAGTTTTACGCTCCTCTTGTCTATGGCCCGATCATTTTCGCGAGGTCTAATGCTTGGTTGACTCGGGTGATTCGCTCCCCTTGGCTATGGCGGGACCGCTTTTCTACCACTCGGCCAATGTCGTTGGTTTTGTTTGCTTTACGAACGGAGCTCGTTTGTGTGATATTATTGTTTGCTTTCGCCTTTTCCCCCATAGGTTGTTAGCTTAGCTTAGACTTGTACCCTTTGTATGATAACATTAGGTAGCAAGCTTTCCCCCTTATCTTAGGTCTTCCTCACGCATTCTTTAAAACACAAACCACACTCTTGTTAGAACAAGATTTGTTCTGATCAATATTCTTAGTTTTGATGATAACAAGGATATGAATTTTGTGTGAGATAATGTGGTACTCTAATACATTGCAATTTCCATTTCAGGAAATATATAAAGAGTATGCACAAATCAGCGCTCAGAAGCTTTGTCTCAGAAGGTTCAGCATGCAACATCAGAACATGGTCTGGCAAGACATCAGAAGTGACAAAAGGAACGTTGGAAGCTATTAAAGGCAACGTCAGTAGACACAGCGTGAACAAGGCTCGAGGTAGTTGACAAAAGCGTGAAACATTAAATGCAAAGCTGTACGGAACACGCAAAGCATTAAATGCGCTCAACGGTCATCTTCTCAAACGCCTATAAATATGAAGTTCTGATGAGAAGCAATGTTACGAATTCTGAACGAAACTATTCTGAAAAACTTGCTGAAATGCTATTCAACTCAAAGCTCAGAAACTTCATCTTCATCAAAGCTCACTACATTGCTGTTGTAATATATTAGTGAGATTAAGCTTAAACGTTAAGAGAAATATCACTGTTGTGATTATAGCTTTTAAGAAGCATTGTAAAACTCTTATTTGATTACATTAATTTGTAAGTAACTAGAGTGATCAAGTGTTGATCAGGATACTCTAGGAAGTCTTAGCTTGTGTCTAAGCAGTTGTAATTAGAGTGATCACGTGGTGGTCAGGATACTCTAAGAAAGTCTTAGCTTGTGTCTAAGCATTTGTTCCTGGAGTGATCAGGTTGTGATTAGGATACTCTAGAAGACTTAGTCGCGGACTAAGTGGAAAACCATTGTAATCTGTTGCGATTAGTGGATTAAATCCTCACGTGAGGTAAATCACTCCGTGGGGGTGGATTGGAGTAGTTTAGTTAACAACGAACCAGGATAAAAATAACTGTGCATATTGTTTTTATCGTTCAAGTTTTTAGACTACACTTATTCAAACCCCCCCCCCCCTTTCTAAGTGTTTTTCTATCCTTCAATTGGTATCAGAGCGCCGGTTCTAAGGTGCAAGCACTTAACCGTGTTTAGAAAAGATTCAGGAAGAGAAAAACGCTTCAGTAAAAGATGGCTGGTGAAATTCCAACAAATCCAGCTGCATCTACATCTGGCTCTGCTGAGCAATACGATGGTAACAATGGTTATACTAGACCACCAGTATTTGATGGTGAAAACTTTGAATACTGGAAAGATAAACTGGAAAGTTACTTTCTTGGTCTAGATGCTGATCTCTGGGATCTTCTGTTGGATGGTTACAAACATCCTGTTAAAGCTACTGGTGTAAGGCTCACGAGAAGCGAAATGAATGATGATCAAAAGAAAGATTTCAAGAATCATCACAAATGCAGGACTGTTTTGCTGAATGCTATCTCTCATGCTGAGTATGAGAAGATATCTAACAGGGAAACGGCCCATGACATATATGAGTCCTTGAAGATGACTCATGAAGGAAATGCTCAAGTCAAGGAGACCAAAGCTCTTGCATTAATCCAGAAGTATGAAGCCTTCAAGATGGAGGATGATGAAGACATTGAGAAGATGTTTTCAAGATTTCAAACTCTGACTGCTGGATTGAGAGTTCTCGATAAAGGCTACACCAAGGCTGATCACGTAAAGAAAATCATCAGAAGTTTGCCCAGAAGATGGGGCCCAATGGTGACTGCATTCAAGATTGCGAAGAATCTGAATGAAGTTTCTTTGGAAGAGCTGATCAGTGCCCTGAGGAGTCATGAGATTGAACTTGACGCTAATGAACCTCAGAAGAAAGGTAAGTCTATTGCATTAAAATCTAATATTAAAAAATGCACTAACGCTTTTCAGGCTAGAGAAGAAGATCCTGAAGAATCAGAATCTGAAGAAGAAGATGAACTGTCCATGATCTCCAAAAGGGTGAACCAACTCTGGAAGAGCAAGCAAAGGAAGTTCAGAGGCTTCATAAGTTCAAAGAAATTTGAACGAGGAGAATCTTCTGGTGACAGAAGATCTGACAAGAAGAAGACTGTCTGCTATGAGTGCAATGAGCCTGGACATTACAAGAATGAGTGTCCGAAACTTCAGAAGGAGAATCCCAAGAAGAAGTTTCATAAGAAGAAAGGTCTTATGGCAACATGGGATGATTCTGAATTAGAATCAGGATCAGACTCTGAAGGAGAGCAGGCAAACTTTGCGCTGATGGCGACAGAAGATGATGGATCAGAATCTACATCAGAATCAGATTCTGAAGAGGTATTTTCTGAACTATCTAGAGAAGAGTTAGTTTCCAGTCTAACAGAGCTTCTTGAATTAAAAGCTCATCTTAGTATCAAATACAAAAAGCTGAAAAAGCAATTTGAATTTGAAACTAAGAAGCTTGAGTTGGAAAATTCTGAATTAAAAGAAAAAGTTTTAAAATTATCCAATAATGTTGGGTCTCCTTCTGATTCAGAAAAATCCACTCCCAGTCTGAATCATATTCTGAAAGAATATGATTTAAGTTTCAGGAAGTTCTTATCTAGAAGTATTGACAGAAGTCAACTAGCTTCTATGATATATGCTGTGTCTGGAAATAAGAGAGTTGGCATTGGTTATGAGGGTGAAATCCCATACAAGCTTGAATCTGTGGATGATATGAAAATATCATACAAGTCTCTGTATAACCAATTTAAATTTGGCCACTCCCATGATATTAAGCACACATCACATGCACAAAGTTTTCACATAACACACACCAAGAAGCATGTGACACAACCTAAGAAATATCATGGAACTCAGAATAAGAAATATCATGCTGTTCCTCCTGCTAAATATTTTGCTAAACCCAAGTTCAATCAGAACTTGAGGAGAACTAACAAGAAAGGACCCAAGAAATTGTGGGTACCTAAGGAGAAGATAATTTCTGTTGCAGATATCCTTGGCAGCAAAGAGGACAGAAAGCAAAATGTCATGGTACCTGGACTCTGGGTGCTCGCGACACATGACGGGAAGAAGGTCTACATTCCAAGACCTGGTGCTTAAACCAGGTGGAGAAGTCAAGTTTGGAGGAGATCAGAAGGGCAAAATCATTGGCTCTGGAACCATAAGTCTTGGTAACTCTCCTTCCATAACTAATGTACTTCTTGTAGAAGGATTAACGCATAACTTATTGTCCATAAGTCAATTAAGTGACAATGGTTATGATATAATCTTCTATCAAAAGTCTTGCAAGGCTGTAAGTCAAAAGGATGGCTCAATCCTATTTATAGGCAAGAGGAAGAACAACATTTATAAGATTGATCTTTCTGATCTTGAGAAGCAGAAGGTGACTTGTCTTATGTCTGTTTCTGAAGAGCAATGGGTCTGGCACAGAAGATTAGGTCATGCTAGTTTGAGAAAGATTTCTCAGATTAACAAACTAAATCTAGTTAGAGGACTCCCAAATCTGAAATACAAATCAGATGCTCTTTGTGAAGCATGTCAGAAGGGCAAGTTCTCCAGACCTGCATTCAAGTCTAAGAATGTTGTTTCTACCTCAAGGCCGTTAGAACTCTTGCACATTGATCTATTTGGCCCAGTCAAAACAGCATCTGTCAGAGGGAAGAAATATGGATTAGTCATCGTTGATGATTATAGCCGCTGGACATGGGTAAAGTTCTTGAAACACAAGGATGAGTCTCATTCAGTGTTCCTTGAATTCTGCACTCAGATTCAATCTGAGAAAGAGTGCAAGATCATAAAGGTCAGAAGTGATCATGGTGGTGAATTTGAGAACAGATTCTTTGAGGAGTTCTTCAAAGAAAATGGTATTGCCCATGATTTCTCTTGTCCTAGAACTCCACAGCAAAATGGAGTTGTAGAGCGAAAGAATAGGACTCTACAAGAAATGGCCAGAACCATGATCAATGAAACCAATATGGCTAAGCATTTCTGGGCAGAAGCAATAAACACTGCGTGTTATATTCAGAATAGAATCTCTATCAGACCTATTCTAAATAAGACTCCTTATGAATTGTGGAAGAACAGAAAGCCCAACATTTCATATTTCCATCCTTTTGGATGTGTATGTTTTATTCTGAATACTAAAGATCATCTTGGTAAGTTTGATTCTAAAGCACAAAAGTGTTTCCTTCTTGGATATTCTGAACGCTCTAAAGGCTACAGAGTATACAATACTGAAACATTGATTGTAGAAGAATCAATCAATATCAGGTTTGATGATAAGCTTGGTTTTGAAAAACCAAAGCAGTTTGAGAATTTTGCAGATTTTGATATTGATATATCAGAAGCAGTAGAACCAAGAAGCAAAGCTGCAGAAGCTGGCAGTCTCAGAAGTAATGGATCAGAAGATCAAGTTGCTGCATCCTTAGAGAATCTTAGGATTTCTGAAGAACCAACTATCAGAAGATCACCTAGACTTGCCTCAGCTCATTCAGAAGATGTGATCCTTGGAAAGAAAGATGATCCCATCAGAACAAGGGCATTCCTTAAGAACAATGCAGAATGTCAATTAGGTCTTGTTTCTTTGATCGAGCCAACTTCTGTTGATCAAGCTCTAGAAGATCCAGACAGGATAATTGCCATGCAAGAAGAACTAAATCAGTTTACAAGGAATGATGTATGGGACTTGGTTCCTAGACCAAAAGGATTTAACATCATCGGTACTAAGTGGGTTTTCAGAAACAAGCTAAGTGAGAAAGGTGAAGTGGTAAGAAACAAAGCCAGACTGGTTGCTCAGGGTTATAGTCAGCAAGAAGGGATTGATTATACAGAAACCTTTGCACCAGTGGCCAGGTTAGAATCTATTCGTCTATTAATTTCTTTTGCCACTCAACACAACATCACTCTTTATCAGATGGATGTTAAGAGTGCCTTCTTAAATGGTTACATAGATGAAGAAGTTTATGTCCATCAACCTCCTGGTTTTGAAGACTCCATGTCTCCAAATCATGTTTTTAAATTAAAGAAATCATTATACGGATTGAAACAAGCTCCCAGAGCTTGGTATGAACGTTTGAGTTCTTTCCTTCTGGAAAATGGTTTCACTAGAGGAAAAGTGGACACTACTCTCTTTTGTAAAACATTTAAAAAGGATATTTTAATTTGTCAAATATATGTTGATGATATTATCTTTGGAACATCTAATGCTACACTTGGAAAGGAGTTTGCTGAGTCTATGCAGGCTGAATTTGAAATGAGCATGATGGAAGAACTCAAGTATTTCCTTGGGATTCAAATCAACCAAACTTCCGAGGGAACCTATGTTCATCAAACGAAGTATGTGAAAGAACTTCTGAAGAAGTTTAATCTTTCTGAAAGCAAAGAAGCCAAAACTCCTATGCATCCAACATGTGTACTGGGTAAGGATGAGTTTACAGAAAATCTAAAGATTACAACTTAGTAGGATTCTGTGATGCTGACTATGCTGGAGATAGAATAGAAAGAAAGAGCACTTCTGGAAGTTGTCAATTTCTTGGAAGTCATCTGATCTCATGGTACAGCAAGAAGCAAGCTACTATTGCCCTCTCAACAACAGAAGCAGAATATGTTGCTGCTGCTGGTTGTAGCACACAAATGCTCTGGATGAGAAGTCAGCTGGAAGATTATCAGATATATGAGAGTAACATTCCTATTTTCTGTGATAATACTTCTGCTATATGTTTATCTAAGAATCCTATTTTACATTCAAAAGCTAAACATATTGAGATTAAACATCATTTCATAAGGGACTATGTTCAGAAGGGTGTTATATCTTTAAACTTTGTGGATACAGACCATCAATGGGCTGATATCTTTATAAAACCCCTTGCTGAAGATAGGTTTAAGTTCATTATGAAGAATATCAGTATGGATTTATGCCCAGAATGAGAAGATGAGAAGATCTTATGTATGAGTATCTTCTGAAATGAAACTGGATTTTTGTTTATAAGAAGTTCTGATTGAAATCAATTAGAAATTGTGATTCTGTTATTTCTAACGTTTCATTGTCTAAGTTGATTCAGAATCTCTTTAAAAGCAAAACAGCTGTAACTGGCTATCCAGATGGTAAACACGTGTTCACTATTTCTGGACAAGCGTGCGCGCAGTTGAGGGTACGTCTACTTAGGTAACTGTGCAAATCACGTCTTTTGTCATTATTATCTCTCCTCACGTCACGTAACATTAAATGCTATCCATCATTTACTCTCTTTCAGTTTTCTTTTTATACTCTTCAAACGTTTCTTTTCCCTCTTATATTTCTCTCACTTTGCATTCAGTTTCTTTTTTGTTCTCTCTCTTTGCATTCATATCATAAACCCTAGCAGTTTCCAATATCTGCAACTTCATCATGAATCCATCGTCAAGCTCTGGAAATCAAGATAATGATCGAAAACAAAAGAGAAAGGCAACTGCTGAACAAGAAACCAAACCAAAAAGAGTAAGGATCACCTATGACCCTCTCAAAGTGAACCCGTTTGAAGCTATGATGTCTGGAAACTACTCTAGACGTGTGTATCAACCCCTCGACGGTACCCCTCAATCACCTCCCTCTTCACAGACCTCCACCACCTCTTCCTCCTCATTCATCCTCTCGGAACCACCTTCTTCACCATCTGATATCTCCTCTCCTTCAACCCATCCCTCAGATATTTCTTCATCTCTCTCACACCCTTTTCCCACCAGAACACCTAACCCCTACAGTGTTGTTTTTCCCGACTCCAGGTTCACTGTCAACCCTCCAACCCCTACCACTCAATCATTTCTGGAACTTTTACATTCTGATGTAAATGGCTGGTTGGAGATTCTGGGTGCTGCTCACCTTAACCATCTGGATGAGTATGCTACAAGCAACCTTTGGGATACCTTTCGTCAGGATTTTCTGGTTAGGGCTACAGACACTCAGAGAAGGATCATGTCTGAAGCTCCTGGTGTTCGTGGTCTTCGGTTGGAAGTTGGTGAAAGCAGCTATCACCATCTCATCAGGAACAGAAGAGTTCTTGAGGAGAAGATACCTGCAGATGAGTTGGAAGAAGAAAATCTCTGCAGAGACATCGTGGTGTGGAGACCATGGTTTCCTGTGCTGACTGGAGATTTTCAGTGGCTGTTTAACTGGTTCAGAATGAACCCTTCTGAAAAATCACCTCACATGGTCTTTCCAGTAGTGGTTTATCCTGCTGAAGTTGCTGGTCCTACTCCTCCAACAAACCTAGCAGCTATTCTTCAAGCGTTGGAAGTTGGAACTTCTGAGCTGCCTGAACCAGAATATGCTGAGGCTACTTCTGAGTCTGACTCAGATGAGGAGATGGAAGATGCACAAGCTGAAGACCTTCCAGAAGATCACCCTGCTGAGATTGCTGTCCCTTTTGGCAGAAATTCTGGTGCCTCTTCTTCTGGTGAAACCTCAGCTCTGATGGAGACCTTGGAAGCTCTTCATCAGAATCAAGCTATGCTGGCTTCTCGTTTGGACGCGCAAGAAGCAGCCAATGCTGAGTTTCGCTCTTTCATGGCAAGGCAAGCTACAAGCACTGATGGGATTCATGATGTTCTGGCGCGGATTTTGCGTAGGCTAGGGTCTTAGTCCTTTGGTCTTTGTAGTTTTCTTTCCTTGTTGCATCTGTTTTCCTGCATTCCTCTTTTGTAATCCTTCTTGTTGAAATCAATGAAAAGTTCTTTTTTCTTTCCTTTTGTCTCTTGCTTTACATCTGAATCTTTTTATGCTTTTTGATGTTATGACAAAAAGGGGGAGAAATATATGATAAATGATCTGATTAATATTATCAGTTACCGAGTAAAAAGACCCCACATTTACTAACAGAAGCTGCAAGCTTCATATGTTTTTAAGTTGTGTTGTTGCAGGAATTAAAGATTCAAGATCAACATGAGAAGCAACGAGATGAGCAACGAGATGATGAAGCAACTCTTTAGAGAATCAAGCTCTTGGATTCTTGAAGCAAGAAGAAAGAATGATCAGAAATAGCTCTTGGATTCTTGAAGCAAGCTGAGTGCTAGGAAGCTTCAGAATCAGAAGCAAGAAGCAAGAATGATCAGAAATTCTGATAGTAGAATATGATCCAAATCATTGTCTATTTGCTCTGATACATTGTCTATTGGATCTGATATATTCTATATGGCTTATATGGCTCTGATACATATTTTGTGTTCTGATACACATTTTATGTTCTAACTCATTCATGCCGACTTTTGCCGTTTAGTTTTGTTCTGTAACATTTCAGGATGTAGAGATGCTCTGATGATGCTCTGGTACATTCAACAATGTTCTGATACAAGATAGCATGAAGTGATGTAAGAAGAAATTCAAAGCTCTGAAGCTATCCGAGGGAAGCAGAAATCAGAAGCTGTGAATGTTCTAAAGATCCAAAGAAACTCAAGTTCTGAAGATGTCCTAAATGGAAGCATGAATCAGAAGCTGTGAATGTTTTGAAGATCAAATAAATTCAAGTTCTAAAGCTGTCCTAAATGGAAGCATGAATCAGAAGCTGTGAATGTTCTGAAGATCAAAGAAATTCAAGTTCTGAAGTTGTCCTAAATGGAAGCAGGAATCAGAAGCTGTGAGTGTTCTAGGGATCTAAAGAAATTCAAGTTCTGAAGCTGTCCAATGGAAGCAGAAGTCAGAAGCTATGAATTATCAGAAGCAAGAAGCTTATGTGATCGTCTCTACCGAAATAATCAGGGAAGTCTTTTATTATTAAAGTTCTTCGAGTATTTATTTCAGGGGGAGATTATTCATCTCAGGGGGAGATTGTTAATCTCAGGGGGAGACATATTCACATGCTTATGCTATAGCTGTGTAATTTGTCTTTAGCCGTCTGCTCTTTCTGATCGCAAATTCATATCATTTATATATGTTTTTGTCATCATCAAAAAGGGGGAGATTGTTAGAACAAGATTTGTTCTGATCAATATTCTTAGTTTTGATGATAACAAGGATATGAATTTTGTGTGAGATAATGTGGTACTCTAATACATTGCAATTTCCATTTCAGGAAATATATAAAGAGTATGCACAAATCAGCGCTCAGAAGCTTTGCCTCAGAAGGTTCAGCATGCAACATCAGAACATGGTCTGGCAAGACATCAGAAGATGGTCAAGGTCTGGCAAGACATCAGAAGATGGTCAAGGCAGAATCAGAACATGGGTCTATGGAAGCATCAAAAGAACTTGAGGTCAGAAGCAGAAGCACTGAAGTTCTCATGGTATCACGCTCAGAAGCACTTCAAGGTCAGAAGACAAGAAGATGCTATGCACCAAGCTGTTTGACTCTGATGATATTCAAATATTATATTCAAACATCAGATCAGAAGAAAGTACAGGTGGCAGGCTACACTGACTGACAAAAGGAATGTTGGAAGCTATTAAAGGCAATGTCAGTAGACACAACGTGAACAAGGCTCGAGGTAGTTGACAAAAGCGTGAAACATTAAATGCAAAGCTGTACGGAACACGCAAAGCATTAAATGCGCTCAACGGTCATCTTCTCAAACGCCTATAAATATGAAGTTCTGATGAGAAGCAAGGTTACGAATTCTGAACGAAACTATTCTGAAAAACTTGCTGAAACGCTGTTCAACTCAAAGCTCAGAAACTTCATCTTCATCAAAGCTCACTACATTGCTGTTGTAATATATTAGTGAGATTAAGCTTAAACGTTAAGAGAAATATCACTGTTGTGATTATAGCTTTTAAGAAGCATTGTAAAACTCTTATTTGATTACATTAATTTGTAAGTAACTAGAGTGATCAAGTGTTGATTAGGATACTCTAGGAAGTCTTAGCTTGTTCAAACCCCCCCTTTCTAGACTACACTTATCACTACAATGTTTGAACAAGTTTTTAGACTACACTTATTCAAACCCCCCCTTTCTAAGTGTTTTTCTATCCTTCAACTCTTTGATTTTCTTTTCTTAAGAGCTTGTTATTTCCGCTCCATTCCCAAGCATAAGTCTCCAAAGGTCGAGCAGCGGAGTGTGAATGTAACTTGTTCACCTAAAAAACACAAAACAAACAGAAATTAGTTAGCCGAGCTACGGTAGCTCTGATTCTGCAAAACAGGTACGTAGGCAGCGGGGTAGGGCCCGTGCGAGCATAATCCTTTCTTTTCCCTACATTCTGCATTCATTTCAGTCCAGATTAGTGTAGATTTGTTACACACCCATAAATTTAGACACAAGCGTGGATACCATCGAGTACGATGGGCGCGAGGGGTGCTAACACCTTCCCCTCGCGTAACCGACTCCCTTACCCTTTTTCTCTGGTCGTGAGACCGTTGTTTTGTTTCGTGGTTTGCGGGCATTCCTTTCCTTTTCAGGTGAAATATGTTAGTGGCGACTCTGTTGATTTTCGCGGTAGCAACAGCTGGCGACTCTGCTGGGGACGTCTCGACCTATTGCGGGTCCGGACTCGGCGAGACGATCCTAGTGTTTGTGTGTTTATCTTTGGGTGTTTTACTGCTTTGCATATTTACCTGTTTGCATTGCATTCTATGTGCGCTTTTACTTTTCTGCATCATATTCTGGACTGTCTGGATTTCTATCTGTGGGTGGGTGTTTCAAGAGGTAAAAGACCTAATACCCAGGTCATGAGTGATACCATAGGAACTAGGACTAGAGTGGCCGTGACGGACAGAAGCCGTATGCCTGATTGATCTGATCACGTATCCACGGGCAGAGCTTGGTGGAATGAGGCAATATCGTATGATAGCGCCTACATTCGATCCTCTGTTGGCTTTTTGACCTACCTTGGCCTAGATTTACCTGTGAGTGGGGCGGGAATCAATCATTGCTTAACAGGTACATTTATGGTGACTTTGGTTCTTGTTCGAGGGTTACCGTTGTTCTTGTTCGAGGGTTACTTTGGCTCTTGTTCGAGTGGTTTTGTGCCTGTGATGGTGACTATGGTTCTGTTTCTATTGATTATTGCCCGTGATCTACGGGGAGTTCCGAATTAGTGCCGAACTTTTGAACCTGGATCGTGTAACTTTGAGGAAATCCGGACATGTCCGGTGGGAGACATCCAAAGTCCCACCACCTTGCATCATTGCATATTTACATTCTAAAAAATGATGTACAAAAAATAAATAGCATACATGTTCCTTCCATTTCAAAGGAATCATATCTTTAAGCCTCGTGCGGAGCTCTCCCATATCTTGCTTGCTAAAAAAAAATCAAAACACGAGGATTCCTTGGAAATCGAATGAACATGGCATTGCCTTCATATCATGCATCTCATACATTCCATGCATAACAGGTATTCAGGACCGAGGATCTCTTATTCAGACTTGGTACTCTCACCATACTCAGAGACTTGGTTTGTTCTTATTGTGTGTTCAAAGATCAGTCATGAAACAACTTTGTGGGGTGACCAAGATGAAAGCTCAGTTTGGGGTTCTTTTTGAAGACTTGTCTTATGCTCATTTGCTTCCATGCTTGCTTTATTTTCAACTGGTTAAGCTTCGTATTGTGTGGATGTCTACAGGTTCTTTGCTTCATAACGATGACACTAGGTGTGAGTTATACTCTGGGGCACCTGGTCATGATGTTAGGATCTGCAAGTCTTTGAAGTTGCTTGGGGCTCCCGAACGAGGGATAAGCAAGACATTGTCTATCTTGAGCATTGCACCATTTGCATTGCTCGAATCCCTAAAGCACTTACAAATTTCGCGTGACTTCACCGGAATCTTCTGCCAATCAATAATCAAGAGTGATCTATAAAGGCACCTCTCATTCTCAAGGTTCTGCTTTATATGCCGAGTCACCTCCTCTTCTTGGAGTTTCCTTTTCAGTAGCCGTCGCTTGTCAACGGAGACAGAAAGAATATGAGAAACAAGCTGACGAGATCCCCATGCCCTTATGTCAAGTTGCTCCACTGCTTGTTGGAATTTCATTTGGTTAAGATTCGTGCTTTGGGTGTTCCTCACCACGGATAGCTCTCCTAATTTTGATGACAATACTCGGTGTCTTCCATTCTCGGGGCACCTGATCATAATGTCAAGCCTTACAAGATGTTGAGGTACAAAGAGTACAAGACTTGCTCGATACAAAGATGTTGAAGTTTATTCATAATGGTTTCTACTGGTCAATTGCATTTCATCTACCGCAAGTAGAATGTTTGTTTTTCCATGAGAGGTAATTCATGAGAATCACTTGCAATTGGTACTGCCAGAGGTGTCGTTCACAACAGCTATTATGTGTTCCAAGTAATCACTTTGATAGCCAAGCGTCAGAGATTATTGTTGTTCGCTGATAGTAATACAAGTTTCATCCATTCATGATGGTGTTTTCTATTCTAGCAGCTATATTTAGGGCTCCTAACCGAGGGATAAGCAAGACTCCGTGTTCTTGAGTTTGCATCATTGGCAGCTCAAATCCCTAAAGCATTCACAAACTCCAGTCGCTATATTTGGGGCTCCCGACCGAGGGATAAGCAAGACGCCTTGTATCTTGAGTTTGTGCACCACTTGCATGGCTCAAATCCCTAAAGGCTGGACACTTGCAACTTCTGTATGACTTTGTCGAAATCTTCTTCCAGGAAGTGATCTAAAGTGTTCTGGCGTAGTGCTTGGTGTGCTTTCCACTCTGGGGGCACTTGGTTATCTGATTGAAGGCTGACAGTCATTCAGAGATAAGGTACAAGACCTGATTGATGCAAAGGCTATCACATTCGCACCTGAAGGCCAGAATTGAAGTTCTCCTTTGATGCAACGGATCTTTTGAAGCAATAAGTCCATACAGAGAGGATCTCCTCAACATTGGCAATTCCTAAATCATCATGCATGTTCATGTTTAAGCTTTCTTGTTTTGTTCAAATTCTGTTTGTATGCAAAACTTGTCTGTTTTTGAACTATAATCATAATGCATTGGATATGTTTGTCTTGAAAAAATCCATTCGCTTTTGCTCTTATATATGTTTTTCTTTGCTTTTTGTGATACTTAACTCTTGTTAACAAAGCATGATAACTCCGTAGGGAGAATGATGAACATAATACCAATAACCTCAAATGGTATGCTTTTGAGTAGAACCTTGTTGATGATGTACAGGCATTGTTTCAAATTCCCAAACACTGGAGATATAAGGGAGTGAAACCCTCGTTAACCCCTCTGAGCCTTCGAAGTAGGAGTTTCTCTTCTATACGAAAAAACCCTTATTTTAACCCAAGGGCAGGGTAGTATTCAGTTGACCTGATCGAGCATTCAAAATTCATCAGGAGCACACATCTAAAGATACAACAATGGCTATCTTTCAAAAGATTGAGGAAAGTCAAATCCACAACAGTTATCCCTCACCACAGGAGGTCGAGACATCAAAATTATCCCTCACATCAGGAGGTCGAGACCAACATCAAAGCCGCTGTGGTTTATCCCTCACATAAGGAGGTCAAAAATGACGATACCACAATGGTAATTCTTCATCAATCAATGACTCAGGCAGTCACTATGCACTTCCAACAAATCAGAGATTCCGGATCGCACGACTTGTTCAAAGGAAAAAGAAAGAAAAATAAAAGAGCCCGCTAAGTCAATAACTTGAAAATATGTGACTTAGGCAAAAGTTAGGGCATCCCGCTGGACATCCAAAATAAAAATTCAAAAGAATTTGTCCAGGCAAAAATTAGGGAAACAAAAAAAGAAAAGAAAAAGCACAGCAAAAGCGAAAACAAGGATTACAAAATAAGAATCCTCATCAAAAGAACAAAGTCGTGGGATCAGACACCAAAAACAAAAGGTAAAGTGACTGCCCGGTCCGAACGCCTCATTTGATTCCTCAATCATTTCCAATTCCTCTTAAAAGACGAATGCTCGCATCGAGTTAACTGAACTTAGGACTGGAGAACATCATGAAGGGGGTGGGCACCAAATAATTTGAGCCTAAAAATCTTTTTTTTTTCTAAAAAAAACCGTGAACCTGGCCACGTTACAACCCTTAAAAGTCCTAATTGAAGCAGGGTTAATCCGAAAGCAAACTATACACGAGAATACGGTAAACTGACTCCTAGGAGATCCGCTAAACGCTTGAGTTGGTATCACACCATCTTTTCTTTCTTTCATAAAAACTCGATGTTACGACATCTTTTCAAAAAGTTCTTTAAATTTCAAGACGAACATACTCTTTGCATTAGAATTATATTTCTCATAATAAACATTCTTTGCAGATGAACAAGTGCTTGACATCAAGGAAGCTTCCATCATGAACTTCGGATGAACAGTTTTATCCTCCTGAAGGACATGTTGTCTTCTGAACTCCGTTGAGCAGAGGCAGTAATATTTCAAAGTCTGATCACCTTCAAGGGCACAAAATCGTTTGATTACTCTATCGAGTAAGTTTTCAATCAATATGAGGCAATCAGGTCAAGATTCGAAGAATCTCTCCAAGTGCTAAGCAATCAGGGGCATTCACCCAAGCGTAGTTGAAGCTACCTCCAATACTGGTCAATAAGGGCATGGTGCCAAAAGTCATGATACCGGGGCAAGTCAGTTTGATATAAACGGATCTCCGAAGGTCCTTACAAGACAAATTTCTTTAAAGTTCTTAAAGGCTAGGGCAAGACACTATGCATTGGCATTTTTTCCTTATCAGGAGGTGTTCAGTTTAAAGTTCAGGTGTGAGCTATACAACTTATGAATTTGAGAACCATCAGGGTCGTCATCCTCAACGGTCTGAAGCTGAAAGTCCAATCTTTAGTGGCATCTCTTTGCATTTTAGTGAGATTTTCAAATCTCTTCCAGAGGTTGAAACTGTTGGTTATCGGTATTCCTCAACCAGAGTCCTGTTATGTGGACATCGGAGTCCTTTGCTTTCCGACCCTCGAGTCGTGAGTTTCCAACCCTCGTGTTGTGAGTCCTTTGCTTTCCGACCCTCGAGTCGTGAGTTTCCGACCTTCGAGTCGTGAGTCTATTTCCTTTCCGACCCTCGAATCGTGAGTTTCCAACCCCCGTGTTGTGAGTCCTTTGCTTTCCGACCCTCGAGTCGTGAGTTTCCAACCCTCGTGTTGTGACTGTTTCCTTTCCGACCCTCGAGTCGTGAGTTTCCAAACCTCGTGTTGTGAGTTCTTTGTTTTCTGACCCTCGAGTCGTGAGTTTGATTCTTTTCCGACCCTCGAGTCGTGAGTTTGATTCCTTTCCGACCCTCGTGTCGTGAGTTTGATTCCTTTCCAACCCTTGTGTTGTGAGTCTTTTCCTTTCCGACCCTCGTGTCGTGAGTTTGAGTCTTTTCCGACACTCGTGTTGTGAGCCTATCTCCTTTCCGACCCTCGTGTCGTGAGTTTATCTCCTTTCCGACCCTCGAGTCGTGAGTTGATTCCTTTCCGACCCTCGAGTCGTGAGTTTGATTCCTTTTCGACCCTCGTGTCGTGAGTCTATCTCCTTTCCGACCCTCGTGTCGTGAGTTTATCTCCTTTCCGACCCTCGAGTCGTGAGTTTACTTCATTTCCGACCCTCGAGTCGTGAGTTTACTTCATTTTCGACCCTCTAGTCGTGAGTTTCAGACCCTCGTGTCGTGAGTTTATCTCCTTTCCGACCCTCTTGTCATGAGTTTATCTCCTTTCCGACCCTCGTGTCGTGAGTTTATCTCCTTTCCGACCCTCGTATCGTGAGTTTGTCTCCTTTCCGACCCTCGAGTCGTGAGTTTGATTTCATTTTCGACCCTCGAGTCGTGAGTTTCCGACCCTCGTGTCGTGGATTTCCAACAGTTGCGGATAGTTGTCATATACACTCTAATGTGTCTGTAAGCCCATTACTTGATTGGCATCTTTACAATCAATACAAATATGCAGAACACTATGAAAGCCAATGTTTGTTTGGTCTCTTTGAAGTCAACACTTGCTTGAGCTCTTAAGCCCACTCCCTGGTGGCACTCTCTCAGAAAGCCAATGCTTGTTTGGTCCCTTTGAAGTCAATACTTGCTTGACACATTAAGCCCACTTCCTGGTGGAATTCCCTTGAAGAACCAATGCCTGTTTGATGCTTCGACCGATGCTTGTTTGGTGTTCTCATCATTGTTTGTTTGTCAGCTCATTGAATCCATTGCGTATTTGGGAGATTTCAAAGCCAAGAGGTCAGACAATTTGTTTTCTCTTGCATTTGTCCATTGTGGTTAAGCATTACCTTCCTCTGCCATATGAGGAAATCTCGTGAAAATGTCATGTTATATCCTGGGGCATTTTAATCTATTTATCTCACAGGTACATCCTTTCGAGTACACCATGTCAGCGCAGTGGCGGATCTAGCCAAGCGAGAGATCCTCATTCCCCAGATGAGTACATCCATATAAGGTTTCCTTTGCTCCAAGATTCTCATCTCCTTTGCAGAGCACATTTCAATGCAATTTCCGTATCAGAAGCCTTATGCCCCGGTGTAATGTCTTCTCCCCAGTTGAATCATGATTGAATGGTATCTGATTCCGCAGTAAGCTCTTAATGAGGTTCCTTGCCCGAATTCCTCATTTCCTCAGTAGAGTGTTTCTCTCCTCAACAGATCGACCTGTTTTCCCCAGGAGAGTCATCTTATTCCTTAGTGGAGTTAGGTTTAACAAGAGGTTCTTATGCAAAGTTCCTTATCCCCAGCGGAGTTCTTATCTTCTCAGTGGACCATTATGCAGAAGTATTCATCTTCCCCACTGAGTCTTTCCTCAGCAGATATTCACATGCATCCTCAGCAGAATCTGTTTCCATAAAGGATTTCCCCAGCGGAATGTATCCTACACAAGCAAGTTGGTCACTCCCCGTCAGAGTTGTCTCCATGACTTGCCCTTATCTCCACATCCCCAGAGTGTCGAGAATTTGCTTCTCTAGTGAAGTTGTCAGGGTATTCCCCCAAGCACTCAATTGGGATGTTCTTATCCCCAAGCAGGATTTACTTCCCCAGCTAGAGCTCGCGTCTAGAGTTGATCGTCTTTAGTAGATTTCTGATCTATCTTTGCCAGCTCATAGTTGTGACCCGTGGTCACTCATCTTGTCCTCCCCGTAGAGTTCTATGCTCTCTCCAGGACTGCTTCCGCAATTCATTGCTCCTCCGCTGTTTCCCAAAGCAGCGTCCGAATCATGCATCATTCGCATTGCATTTGTTAAGCGTGTAGTTGTTCCATCATCGAAATAATACTCCATAAAACAAAATTTACATGCATCATGCATAAATCATATCACATCTGTTTTTTTCTACAGGAAAGTCATCAAGAAATTCAAATGCCTCCCAGAGAGAAACTCGCCTGATCATTACAGGCGCTTATCCTGATGTCTAAATCAGAAGAAGTTTGTCTCCTTATTCGGACACCGTCAGATCAGATGAAGGCTTACTTATTCTTGATGCCCAAATCAATTGAAGCTTTTTCTCCCTACCTGCAGGGTGGTACATTCCTTTATTTCAAGATGGAATTTTCTGTTGATCAAGAGCGCAAATTTTCGAGTTCATTCTGGTATTCAATCTCCTTCCACCTCGACGCTTCAAAACTTTCGTTTCTCGCTCGTCAGGTTCAAGAAGTTTGAATAGGGGCAGCTGTTGCACCCCAAAATTTGCCCTCTTTATTTGAGCTATAAGTTATCCAAGACATCTATTTCGTCGTTCAAAAAGGGAAGAAAAATAATAAAGAGTTTTTGTGGTTTTAAGAAGATATGGTGTGAAATGTGGTTTATACAGTGGAAATACGAGAAAATTCACAGGTCTTTTTGTGGTTTTGTCGATATCTACAACTTTTGTGTTTGGCTCGGAAGCCAGCTCTTTGAGGAAGGTTGTCAGATTTGCAAATTACTTGAGATTTCACGGTGAAAAATGGTGCTGAATGTGGGGTTTCGGGCCTCAGAAAATTCATATCTCACAATCCGCTCGTCGGATTCACTCGAAAATTTAACTGGAGCTCCGTGTCATCATTACCGAGATTTCATATGTTCGGACCGAAGGCCAATTATGCACTAAAAATTCCCAGCATTTTGATGAGCGCCGTAGTCTTTCGGTAAAAAGTGTGTTTTCGGGTATGTCGCGCCAAGTTTGAAAATTCATAACTTGTTCGATTTTTATCGTATGAGGTTCATTCTGGCGGAATTTACTAAGAAATTTCGTTAGCTTCGATTCTTCGTCACACATGCTTGTTCATATTTCGAGCCGAAGATGGAGTTTTATTGAGTTCTTTGAACAGTACTCACAAAATTCTACACAGTCGCGCCAGATGAATCGACGTTTCTCGTCATTCAAACGCGCGTAATTTCTTCATCGCTTATCGGATTGAGACGATTCTCGCGGCTACGAGTCACAAATTTAGTCATCTTCAGGTGGACATTGGTCTCGTCTCGGAATTTTGCGTCGAATCACATTTCCTCGAAAACGAGCTAAAAAAGAGATAATTAAGGGCGTTTTGGACATTTCACTACTCACACTATATAAGTCATTTTTCTTCACATTCTCTCATAACTTCACTTCACCCAAAAAATCAAAAACACTTTCTCTCAATTCTCTCTCAATTTTCTTGGATCAAAACCACAAAAACTCACAAAACTTTCATCAATCTTCATCAATTCAAGATCAAATCTCAAGAACAAATGAAGATCAAAGCAAGAATGAAGACCATCCTTCCTCATTGATCATCAATTGAAGTTTGAAGACCTCTCTTTCAACACTCTTGCGCGCCTCACTCCCTCCCTAGATCTCTCAGATTTGTGTCCGCGTCGTGTTCGTGTTCATTCGGTCTTGATCTCTTCGTTTGATCCGGTAAATTCACTATAAATCTTGTTAGATCATTGATTTTGTTGCTTGATCCGAATTAATATGATAATTGATGATGATGTTTGATTGTCGATGGAAGATTTTTGATAATTGATGATAATAATTGCTTGTTGTTTGAATGATTCATGTTGATCTTGCTTAATTGATTCAAATGTGAGAATAGTGTTGATAGTTGTTGATGATATATTGATAATGCTCTATGAATTAAATATATGCACACAAAGTGTTTGATGATTTGATTAGGAGAATTGTGATGATTTGATAATATTGTTGTGTTGTGGATTTGAAATGTTAATGATGCTGAATTTTTGTGAAAGAACTTGTGGATGTCAATTGTTGCATATGATGCTTGATTCTAACTTGTTGCTCATGAATTTTAGTGATTGTGTGATCAATGTGTTGTTGATTAGATGTTGTGAATGCTGAATTTTGCAAGTAGAACTTGTTGCCAAGAGTTGTTGTTGTTGAATGTGGATAATTGTTCAAAATTCTTGAATGTTACAATGATGCTAGTTGTTGTGATGCTTAATTTCAATTTGAATCTAATATTCATGAATGTTGATATGCATTGAGACTTGAATGTAAAGTTGTTTGAGGTTGACATTGTTGTTTCTACCTTTGAACGTGAATTTGATGCTTTGTGCCTACTTGAAAATCATGTTTTATGCTTAAGTTCTAACTTGCAAATGATGTGCTACTTTGAGCCAATTGCCATGAGCCATTTCTTGGTGTTTATGTGTGATTTCTATGAGTTGTTGGGGCTGTTTTAAAGGTAACACAATGCAGAATTTTTTTGGCTTTGTATTTGTGTTGCATTTCATTATTTTCAACTCATGAAAACATAGTTTTTTGAAGGATTTTTGTCTAAACTTTGTTGTGTTGTTTGTTTGTTAATTCTAAGTGATAGTAGAGCTTTCTTGTGTGTTAATAAATGCCTCTAAGTGCTGGAACTTGCTGCTATACCATGATATTTGCTTTCTTTCCAAATTTTTCCATAACGCGCGCGGTGTGTCGGCTTTACTTCAAAATGTCATAACTCTTGAACCGTGTTGAATTTTTGCGAATGTGAATAATGTTTCTTGAGTAGAATAATGTTTCCGGAGCTGATGGTGAGGTTTATTTTCGGTTTCGGCCGACTTTTTTTATCGTTTTCGCTACTGCCTAATTTCGGAAATCGTGCTTCCGAGCCGATTTAATAAATTCCGACCCCATATTTGAGTTCTTTGGCACGTTTCTAGCTTACCACAAAATTTTGGCTTAATTCTGATGAGTTTAGTTTTCACCGTTTTTACCCGGTTTTGCCGTTACGGTGTACCGTTGTGCATGTAAATACTTGTGTTGGCTTCCGTAGTTTTAGTGTACATATTTGATTTGTTTTTTAATACTATCTCCTGTTTCTTCTTATTCGCTTTTGTTATGCTTTCACTTCTTATTCCGTTATCCATTTTCGGTTCAGCTTATAATTCAATAACGCAATTCCGATTGCGGTGTCTTGTTATCTCTAACGTGTGTGCTAGTATGCAAGGCAACATGGAGACTCTAGTCGATGCCCGCTCTCGTGTTCCGCTTTATTTGCGGGACACGACATTTATCCTCTCTCTGATTCGCGTTTCTACACGCATCCTTTATCATTATACTTGCTTGTCCGGATTTCTGTTTCCCTTGCAGGTGTATGGTATTTGTTGTGCCCGATGCACACGTTGGCGCGTGATTCACTTTCATCGCGCCGACTCTTGATTGCTTATGCGGATTTTAATCAGAGTGCTGACATGTTTGCTGTTTCTTTTGCTAGCTCGCTCACGGGATCCTAGTTTACTCGCTCTCTTCGCTTTAGTTTACGGGTCATCATCCGTTTGGTATTGATTCCGTTTCATTTTATTTTTCTTGCACTTTATCGCTTTCTCGCATCATCCTTTAACTTGAGAAGTAGGACTTAGACATTCAACTGGCCAAGTCCTCGAAAGAGGCTCTGTTTTTGTTGGTGTGTTTACATTTGTGCTTTGCGGCAGGGAGTCACGGTGTAATAAGTCCTATATGGCGCTCCGTTAAGTCCTCATGGAAGGCACGCGGAAAGGGTTAGTAATCAACCCCCGCCTAGTCTCATCGAGTCCGTTTGGTATGCGCACGCTACGCGTCGCTCGCTTCCGAACATGCACAAGATCTTGTTATCGAGTATGTCAGGAAAAGGGTTCATGCAGCCGGACCCCCGCATTTCCTATAGCTCACGTCGCTCGACGTTGATGCTCGGTGTACACACGCACCGTTTTCCTTTACGATCCGTGATGGCTTGGTTGCCGAGAGGGATCCGCTCCTCTTGTCTATGGCCCGATCATTTTCGCGAGGTCTAATGCTTGGTTGACTCGGGTGATTCGCTCCCCTTGGCTATGGCGGGACCGCTTTTCTACCACTCGGCCAGTGTCGTTGGTTTTGTTTGCTTTACGAGCAGAGCTCGTTTGTGTGATATTATTGTTTGCTTTCGCCTTTTCCCCCATAGGTTTTTAGCTTAGCTTAGACTTGTACCCTTTGTATGATAACATTAGGTAGCAAGCTTTCCCCCTTAGCTTAGGTCTTCCTCATGCATTCTTTAAAACACAAACCACACTCTTTGATTTTCTTTTCTTAAGAGCTTGTTATTTCTGCTTCATTCCCAAGCATAAGTCTCCAAAGGTCGAGCAGCGGAGTGTGAATGTAACTTGTTCACCTAAAAAACACAAAACAAACAGAAATTAGTTAGCCGAGCTACGGTAGCTCTGATTCTGCAAAAGAGATACGTATGCAGCGGGGTAGGGCCCGTGCGAGCATAATCCTTTCTTTTCCCTACATTCTGCATTCATTTTAGTCCAGATTAGCGTAGATTTGTTACACACCCATAGATTTAGACACAAGCGTGGATACCATCGAGTACGATGGGCGCGAGGGGTGCTAACACCTTCCCCTCGCGTAACCAACTCCCTTACCCTTTTTCTCTGGTCGTGAGACCGTTGTTTTGTTTCGTGGTTTGCTGGCATTCCTTTCCTTTTCAGGATAAATATGTTAGTGGCGACTCTGTTGATTTTCGCGGTAGCGACACTAGTGTATGTTTGGGTCAATTCCAATATGAGTTACTAACAATGTTGTAGTTCTTTTGGCTATTAAGAAAATCTATAAATTCCCTAGTGAATACAATGGAAGCGTGTTCATTTCTATTCCCCTAGCTAACCACCACAGCAACCACTTCCCTTGGCCAATAGAAATGCTTCCTATTCTTTTCATTGCTTTTCTTTTATTTTGCCACTTAGCTAGTAAATGTTAGCCTACTAAAAGACCACATGTGAATACTCTAGCATACTTTATTGGTAGCAACAACTAGTAGTAGTATAATTGGTGAGGAGAAAGATCATTTATTACTAGCTTGAATCACATGGCAACTTGAACCAACAATTCTATTAAATGTTTAGGCTGCTGTGATGTACCATGGACAAACCAAAAACGTGAAAAGCTACTTAGGAATAGAAATGACTACTGTTCCTGTTCTGTCCACATTGAAGAAAATGAAAATAATACTACTTGCTTTTGAATTAAACACTACATGATAGTGTGATACCAAACACACTGTAGCGTTGTTTACGGTGATTTCCGGTAAACAACCGCTAGTCTTCCAAATTATAATAAATATGATTTGGTTACTCGCAGGATCGACTAGATTGATCCTAGGACATAGTCAAAAAGATTGTTATTTATGATGATTCGAACCATGTTTATGATTTGCCTTGAAAATAAGAATTACTCAATCGAAACAATAAAGGTTAGCAATCACTTGGTTATACACGTAAATATAACTTCAGCGAAAGGTAAGTCAAGATAAAACATAAGATAAAAACTATAAAAGTGCAAGAATCTTAAAGTGCAGAAATGGTAAATACTTCAAAGATAAATAACATGAAAATAAAGAGTGCAGGAATGTAAATGGCAGGAAGTAAACGAAATGCAATAATATCGAAAGATACTTGAAAATAAAGGAAAATACACATGTATTAAAATGGTGGCGGTGTCATACGTACATTTCTCAGCGAACTCTTTCTCTTAACACTTGATACTTGAGTAATATGTGAGTGATTTGTACAAAATGAACACACTGAATCCTAACATTAGAACCCTTATTTATACTAGTTTCGACCTTAACGGTCCTACGCCAATCTAATGCCACGTTTCTCAAGAGAATCCCTGGAAAGCCATCTGTCTCTGGACAGTTATGCAAACTTCTTCGAATTTCAAATCCTCCCGCCTGAATCCTCCTTCGACACGTGGCAATATAACTTAACATTAAAATACCACGAAAACACGCTAAGCATCAGTACTTAACATATTTCGTAAAATTTGTCTAAGTCTCGAAGATATACACTCCTACTAGCTTCAGCATTCACTATCTTCGTTATGACTTAAAATTCTTCATCCTCGAAACATGGCCATCATGAGCCATTTTATCTTCAAAGACGGTCATCAGCAACCATCCTCCTTCGAGTCTTCACCCTTCGAAGGATCATATTTGCAAAACGAAATCTTCAGCTAACAAATTGCCCCCAATAAATGCCTGTTTCGAAAAACAAGAGAAATAGGCGTTTCTTGTCGTCATAAGATTTCGTTTTTACTCCTTTTTGAAAGTTCCAAGATTGTTGACTGACGTCATAATCATTGATGACCCTGTTTCCAAAACGTCTTGTCATTTTCAAAGATGTCTTCTCATAACTTACATTCCCACGTTTTGACCTTGCTTCTTGATCATTAATCCTATATACTAGGAGTAAGGTTAGTAATTATTCGACCGCCATTGGATTAAATCATCGTTCGCCACGTGTCTCTTGGCTTTTACCCAAAAGATTTTGAAAGGGTTTCCGTTAAAAACCTTTAAATACCTGACTCAGTTTCCTCATACAACCTTCACTCTTATTTCCTCATTCTTTCTTCAGAAGAGAACATCTTTGGTCACTTCCAAACCCATTTTCTAAATCAAACTCATCCATGGCTTTTTCAAATGTTCTTCAACCTGTTCTAAAACTTCAACATCCTACCCAGATAGGGGAGCAAGAACACATACCAAACCCTAACACTGCAGAGGCGCGCGCTATCTACGCTTCTCAGGTAATCATCCCTTTTGAACTTTCTGGAAAACCTCATGCTTTTATGGGTCCGTTACCAGGAGAAACTAGCCCTTCTCTGGATAAATTCTTTCCTGCTTATTATAAAACTAGACCTCTAGTTAGTAAAATTAGGATAGATGAAGATGAACACCCATCTTTAGGAGAACCTGATAATGCAGCAGAAGCTTCGACTGCAACCCCTTTGGCTCTGGCAAAAATTAGGTTAAATTACATGACCAATTTCGTGAAAGTGTTTAGGTCAATCCCGTTAGCAAAAGATCCTGAACTGTATTATGCTTGGCTAACGAAAGTAGAAGGAAAAAAGACATCCTTCTGGAAAACATTAGGAATATATGATTTAATCCAACTATCAAAAACGGGATTAGAGTATAACCAAACCATGTTAGTAGCAGCGGTTCACTTCTGGGATGCTTCCCACAATACTTTCCATCTTCCATGTGGAATGGTTACCCCTACTCTCTTTGACATAGCTGCTATCACAGGGCTTCGACCAACTGGGGAAACTTTTGACCCAAATGATATGGATACTGACACCATTAATTTTAACGAGGCAACAGTTACTTATACTGCCTTCATTCAGAAATATCATGAGACAACGCAGGAAGAAGTCTCTGACGAGGAGCATATTGCTTTCTTAGCATTATGGCTCTCAAGGTGTGTTTTCTGCTCCAGATCCATACAAGTTGCAAAGAGATATCTTTGCATGGCTAATCAGCTACATGCTGGAAAAAGACTAAACCTGAGCCAATTAATCTTAGGATTCCTTTACGAGAACCTTGGTGAAGCCACGAACCTTACTAAGAACTACAAAAATGGATCTTTGCTCTACGCTGGTCCTTTCTGGTTATTGCAGTTGTGGCTTAATGCCACTTTCGAGACTCAGCTCCCATTTCGAGGTGTTGTGAACGAAGAAGATCCAGATATTAAAAATCGAACTGTAGAAGGAACCAGGTTGGCTTCGCTAACCCCAAAAGAAGAGACTGGGAAACTTCGCGAGCACTTTCTAGCATATGTCATGATGTTTGCTCGGTGTCATCAATTCAGCCCTTCGATGGCTCCGTTCGTAAACAGGACAGTGGGTCCCGAATGGTTCACTCGAAAGTTTCCACCAACATCTCAAGATCAAGAGACTGAATCTATGACTATTTGGGGAGCTTTCCTTACCCCAAGGTTATTCTATCACCGTCTTCGCCCCTCCAAAAGCCAATATGTTCTCCTCTGCTACCAACCAAATCTGGTATCAAGGCAATTTGGATTGGTTCAAGTAAAACCCAAATGTTTGTATGACAAAAGGAACCATATGTGCTTTCACACCTTGTACCTATCCGAAGAGGAATGTGAATCAAAGATTGCCAGATGTGCTGGCGTTACCCATCTTTCTCCTGTTTCCTTCGAACCCGCTTTTTACTCCACTCCAGATTTTCATGAATGGTGGACGAAGTATTATACTACACAAATCTTTGATGCTGAGAATCTAACTCAGGAACTAACTGCAGCTTTTGCTGATGTGCAGGAGAAATTTCAAAAAGGTACTTCGACTCATATTAAAGAAATTCAAGCCTTTCAGAACTTCTTTGAAACTATCTACAGGCCTGATGATCTTAGTCGGACCGTTCGCGAAGCCGCAGTCAATTTGCGTGAGAAGTTTTCTGCGAAATTGGATAAGTTGAAATTGCCCCCGTCTGTTCGACCAGAACTGCGTTATGAAGTGGCTTTCAAACTTAATCCTCCAAAATTCCCTCCGCTGCCAAGTGCTGATTTTGGTGTGGCTCTGAGCCCTCCTTTTCCAGACTGGTTTGTGTGTGGGAATGTCTTAAAAATCCTTCAGGAAAGCACTAAAAAACGCGCTGCGCGAGTGGTTCCGACTAAGCATACCCTGGATACTTTCAAAGGGCATCTTCATATAGATCTTAAACATGTTCGCGTCTTAACTCCAATACCTGAAGGTTTGGGTTTAGACAATCTTTCGACTAACTCTTCTTATTCCATTGAAATGCTGATTCCAAGTTTTATTGCAGCTGTTGCTCTAAGGAAGAAAGTTAAAGAAACTTCTACACAAAAAGATTCTGGAGCATCGAAGAGCAACAAGCCAAGTGATAGTGATTCTGTCACTACTGATAAGAATCCCACGGTATATCCATACTCTATATTTTTAAACAATGTATAACCTGTGAGTAGTGCTCACTTTGTTCACTCCACACTTTCCAGAGCTCGAAACCCCCGGTAGCTTTAAAGCGAAAAGCTTCCTCAACGGCTGTTTCGGACGATGAAGACAAATCTCCTCCCCGCACTAGGCAAGGACATAAAAAGAGACAGAAAGATGTCACCCCTGTGGGCAAGGAGAAAGGGTCGGTTTCCTCAAAAGTTATTTCGTCCAGTGACAAAGTGTCTTCTGAAGAATCATCTTTAAAGACTGCCAGCAACGTTCTTGTTATTGAAAGTCATAATTCGAGCCCAGACAATATTCCAAACAAGGTACTTGGGTTTCAACCCATAATCATTTTTATTAACTTTAACTTAATGATTAAATTAACTTTTACCTTGTTATTGCAGGATGATACTGGCACTGCTACTTCCGGCCTTAAAGCCTTCAACTTTACCGTTGATGTCGATAAATTCCAAGGTAATCATAACTTCTTCATTACAATCAATAGACTCCTCAGAATCTTGTCACTATGATTAATTCTGGTTTGTTTGACGCAGATGTTTCTCAAAACAAATCTCATGTTCTCTCAACAGTTCTTGAAGATGCTAGGCCTCTTGCAACCATCTTTCCTAATGCACCAATCGAAGAAAGCCATTCGACTGATGAATCCCCACCTACCCATCAAGGTAAAAACCTGGGAGAAGATCATCAATGCTAAGGTAGTGATCATGCGAATAAGCGACCAAATGGTAGTGAAGACACTGTGTCTGAACAAGATGCCATGGAGGAAATTTATAAACCGGATAAAAACAGTCCTCAAGAAACTTCAACCTTTGAAACCATAGTTACTCCTAGAACAACTTCGACGCCTATCTCTGCGAAACCTACTCTTTCAGAATTGGAACAGCTTAAGAAAACTGACCCTCTCAGCTTCCTAAAGGCCATGATGAATGCGAATACTATTTCGCCCTCTGAACTTGAGGTCTCTCCAGCCGTTCCTATAGAATCTGGTGACAAAGAGGACACCCCTGATCTCCTTCATCAAATAAAAGAAAAGTTCTTTGAAACCAATCTTGTTGACGTCCTTAGTAAGAATCCTACCAAGAGTCATAGCTTGAATCAACTTTTGAAGAAAGTGGGACCTGTTTCAAGTTTCAAAAGAAGTTTCAGAGGTGATTGTCTTGCTGGGTTCTCTAGTCGAACAACTCCAGGCCAATATTCTTCGAAAACAAAATGTCGACGAACAGCTGACTGCGAAAATGGCCTCTCATAATTCTTCGTGGAAATCTGCTATTGATACAACAAAACAGGGTGAAGCCCTTAAGCTTAAATATTCGAAGAACCAGGAAGCATATGACGAATGTGAGAAGAACATCAACTCCTGGAAGCAAGAGATAAAAATGCTTGAAGAGAAGATAAAGGAGGCTGAAACTCGTCAGGCAACTATTCAAAAGGCCAACCAACAAGATCTGCTCGACGTAGCACAATTGGGGATCCAACACTTCGAAACTGCCCAGAAGTTAATGCCAGAAATTGAAGAATTGAAGAAACAACGGGCGTTGCTTGAACTTCGTATGTCTTCATGGGAAGCTCAGTATTCGAAGATCAAAGATAGTCTCCCTAAAGATTTTAATTAGTTACCTCAAACTTTGTACTTCGTTATCATGTTGTACTTTTGCTTTGTAATCCAACTCTTCGCAGAATATATATGTATGCTTAACTTTTATCTGCTTAACTTTTATCTTCCACTTTGTCCATATTTTTGCAATACTCGCAAGCAGTGTTTTTAGCAAATCTTCCAGATTTCGCCAAAATCTATTTTCTGATTTGCCACAGTAATTTTAATTAATGTAAAACATGTGATCTGACCATCCTTCGCACCCTTTAGCTTAGACTTGACGTTTCCACTCCCTTAGCCGTAATCATTATTAAGTGATGACGTCACTTTCTCCAAAACATCTCTTTAAGACGTGCGTGCATCAGTTTTTCATGATTGCATCTCAACTTCCAAGGGCGGGAAACGGCGGAAGCCATAACTTCTCTTTGGAATACCAAACGCAGTCTAATCAAACATTAAAAATTAAACCGTTCCACTCCTGCCCCCAGGTCTATATAAGGGCTTAACATCACACTTCTTTTCTTCACTCTTGTTCCACAAAACCTTATATTGAAACTTCGTTCCTCCCTTTGCATTTTCTTAAACACAAAACCAGAAAAACATTTCCAAATTTTTCTCTCCAAAATGGCAGTACCCCTCACTTATAACAATATCAGAGCTTGCATCAAAAAAGATTTCAAAGTTTCTGAAGAAGATTTTGAAAGCAATTCCATAAGCATTAGTGCTTTCTTTGTTTACCAAGAGCTTGATTTCTATTATGAAATCTTGGAGGGACCTGTTTATCCTAACATGTTAGCAGATTTTTGGATGTTTGCGTCTCTACGCATAGATCCAGAAGGTAGAACCACTGTAATCTCTGAGGTTTGAGGTGCCCACATTAGGATCACTCCCACCACTATCTCTAACCTAATGAAATGCAACAACTCTGGGGAGACCTTTGATGATAACAGCTTCAACATGACCACTCATCTTCTGTTGAGGACTCTCATGGACAATGACCCTTTCAGCGCCAAGGTCATTAGGATTTGGCACCAACTCCTTGTGGGTAACTTTCATCCACGAAAACATGATCAAAATAGCATCATGGTGGAAGATCTAGAGTTTATACTCTGTGGCTTTCGTGGGAAGAAAATCAACTTTCCTTTGATGATCTTCAAAGGGCTTGTTGAGGCAGTTTCTATGGCTGCTGCTCGTCAAGGGGTTGTGACGTGTCTTCCATATGGGAGACTCCTATCTTACATATTCCTCAAAAAGGGTATAGTGAGAAGGATGCGCAACTCTGGGTCCATGGATATGTTCGAGGCAGAAAGCTTGCCCCTGCTATCCCTAGAAGGTCTAGACCAAAGGATCAATTAGCAAGTGGTTTGCCTTAGGTTTTCATGTTTTCTCTTTTGTACTCTTCAACGTTTTGGGTCATGCTCTTAGGCTTCATTTTGTAATGCATGTAATCTTTCACTTTCTAATGACAAATATTTTGATGTTTCTTTGTCTCTTTACTTTATTTATCGTATATTTTGATCACAAAGCCATTTTGGCATTAGTTCAACCATTTTGGCTTACGTAGTACCTTGAATATCTATGTTTTTGCAATCTTTACTTCGTACATGCTTGGTTTATATCTCTTCAGATATTTCCCATTTACTCTTAAGATCCTGCGATCTTCTGCTAATTCTTCGATTTCGTAAGCATTATTCGAAAATACCTTTAAGATTCGAAAGGGTCCTTCCCAGTGTGGGGACCATTTACCAAGTGCCTGATTCTTTTGATCTATAGGTAAAATAACTTTCCAAACTAAGTCGTTATTGATAAACGTTTTACCTTTCACCTTTTTGTTGTATGCTCTGGATACTCTTTCCTTTTGCCTTTTTATCATCTCCAATGCTCGAAGTCTATCTTCGTCCAGGTCTACTAGTTCATTCATCATTAACTCCCAGTATATGTTGGGAGGGATTTCTGCCTGTCTTTATATCCTTACTGACTGCAGAGGTATCTCGATTGGGAGTACTGCGTCGTGACCAAACGTCAGTTGGAAAGGCGTTGTATTTGTAGCTTCTTTTGGAGATGTTCGACAAGCCCAAAGTGCTTGGTCCAAAGTTTTATGCCAATTCTTGGGTTTTTTCCCCACATGTTTCTTGATAAGACCAATTATTACCTTGTTTGCTGCTTCAACTTGTCCATTCGCCTGAGCATAGTAAGGTGTAGAAGTAAACAATTTGAACCCTATTTCTTTGGCGAAGTCCTGCATCTTTCGCCCAGTGAACACTGGTCCTTGATTAGTAGTTATACTTTCTGGGATTCCAAATCTGTATATAATATGTTTCTGAATAAACTCAATCACGGCCTCTTGATCCACATTCGCGAGTGGTATTGCTTCGACCCATTTTGTGAAGTAGTCTATTCCTACCAATATGTATCTTTGACCTTTAGACGATTTGGGGTGAATTTCTCCAATCAAATCTAGTGCCCTGTTAGAACAAGATTTGTTCTGATCAATTATCTTAGTTTTGATGATAACAATAATATGAATTTTGCTTAAGATAATATGGTACTCTAATCCAATGCAATTTCCTTTTCAGGAAATATATAAAGAGTATGCATAATTCAGCGCTCAGAAGCTTTGTCTCAAAGGGTTCAGCATGCAACATCAGAACATGGTCTGGCAAGACATCAGAAGATGGTCGAAGCAGAATCAGAACATGGGTCTATGGAAGCATCAGAAGAACATGAGATCAGAAGCACTGAAGTTCTGATGGTATCACGCTCAGAAGCACTTCAAGGTCAGAAGATCAGAAGATGCTTTGCACCAAGCTGTTTGACTCTGATGATATTCAAACGTTGTATTCACAAACATCAGATCAGAAGGAAGTACATGTGGCAGGCTACGCTGACTGACAAAAGGAACGTTAGAAGCTATTAAAGGCAACGTCAGTAGACACAGCGTGAACAAGGCTCGAGGTAGTTGACAAAAGCGTATAACATTAAATGCGATGCTGTACGGAACACGCAAAGCATTGAATGCACTCAACGGTCATCTTCTCCAACGCCTATAAATATGAAGTTCTGATGAGAAGCAAGGTTAACGATTCTGAACAAAACAACTCATATTAACTTGCTGAAACTCTGTTCTATTCAAAGCTCAGAATCTTCATCTTCATCAAAGCTCACTACATTGCTGTTGTAATATATTAGTGAGATTAAGCTTAAACGTTAAGAGAAATATCACAGTTTGTGATTATAGCTTTTAAGAAGCAATTGTAATACTCTTAGAATTGATTACATTAAGTTGTAAGGAACTAGAGTGATCGTGTGGATCAGAATACTCTAGGAAGTCTTAGAGGTTATCTAAGCAGGTTGTAACTAGAGTGATCGTGTGGATCAGAATACTCTAGAAAGTCTTAGAGGGTATCTAAGCAGTTGTTCCTGGAGTGATCAGTGTGTGATCAGAAGACTCTGGAAGACTTAGTTGCTGACTAAGTGGAGAACCATTGTAATCCGTGCGATTAGTGGATTAAATCCTCAGTTGAGGTAAATCATCTCTGCGGGGGTGGACTGGAGTAGTTTAGTTAACAACGAACCAGGATAAAAATAACTGTGCAATTTATTTTTATCGGTCAAGTTTTTAAAGCTACACTTATTCAAACCCCCCCTTTCTAAGTGTTTTTCTATCCTTCAATTGGCATCAGAGCGCCGGTTCTAAGGTGCAAGCACTTAACCGTGTTTAGAAAAGATTCAGGAAGAGAAAAACGCTTCAGTAAAAGATGGCTGATGAAACTGCAAAGTCTACATCTACATCTGGCTCTGTTGAGCAACACAACGGTAACAATGGTTATACTAGACCGCCGGTATTTGATGGTGAAAACTTTGAATACTGGAAAGATAAACTGGAAAGTTACTTTCTTGGTCTAGATGGTGATCTATGGGATCTTCTGATGGATGGTTACAAACATCCGGTAAATGCCAGTGGCGTAAAGCTGACAAGGCAAGAAATGAGCGATGATCAGAAGAAGCTTTTCAGGAATCATCATAAATGCAGAACTGTTTTGCTGAATGCTATCTCTCATGCTGAGTATGAGAAGATATCTAACAGGGAAACGGCCTATGACATATATGAGTCCTTGAAAATGACTCATGAAGGAAATGCTCAAGTCAAGGAGACTAAAGCTCTTGCTCTAATCCAGAAATATGAAGCCTTCAAGATGGAGGATGATGAAGACATTGAAAAGATGTTTTCAAGATTTCAAACTCTTACTGCTGGATTGAGAGTTCTTGACAAGGGATACACCAAGGCTGATCACGTAAAGAAGATCATCAGAAGCTTACCCAGAAGATGGGGTCCTATGGTGACTGCATTTAAGATTGCGAAGAATCTAAATGAAGTCTCTTTGGAAGAGCTGATCAGTGCCCTGAGGAGTCATGAAATTGAACTGGATGCAAACGAGCCTCAAAAGAAAGGTAAGTCTATTGCATTAAAATCCAATATCAAGAAATGCACTAACGCTTTTCAGGCTAGAGAAGAAGATCCTGAAGAATCAGAATCTGAAGAAGAAGATGAACTGTCCTTAATCTCCAGAAGGCTAAATCAACTCTGGAAGAACAAGCAAAGGAAGTTCAGAGGCGTCAGAAGTTCAAAGAAATTTGAACGTGGAGAATCTTCTGATGACAGAAGATTTGACAAGAAGAAGGTCATGTGCTATGAATGCAATGAGCCTGGACACTTCAAGAATGAATGTCCAAAACTTCAGAAGGAAAATCCCAAGAAGAAGTTTCATAAGAAGAAAGGTCTTATGGCAACCTGGGATGAGTCAGAAGATGATTCAGACTCTGAAGATGAGCAGGCTAACTGTGCGCTGATGGCGACAGAAGATGACGGATCAGAATCTACATCAGAATCAGATTCTGAAGAGGTATTTTCTGAACTTACTAGAGATGAGTTAGTTTCCAGTCTAACAGAACTTCTGGAATTCAAGTCTCAGATTAGTCTCAAATACAAAAAGCTGAAAAAGCTATTTGAATTTGAAACGAAGAAGCTTGAGTTGGAAAATTCTGAATTAAAAGAAAAAGTTTTAAAATTATCCAATAATGTTGGATCTCCTTCCAATTCAGAAAAATCCACTCCTAGTCTAAACCATATTCTGAAAGAATATGATTTAAGTTTCAGGAAGTTCCTATCTAGAAGTATTGGCAGAAGTCAGCTAGCTTCTATGATATATGCTGTGTCTGGAAACAGTAGAGTTGGCATTGGTTTTGAGGGTGAAACCCCATACAAACTTGAACCTGTTGATGAAATGAAAATCACATACAAGCCATTGTATGATCAGTTCAAGTATGGCCACTCCCATGATATTAGGCACACTTCACATGCTCAAAGTTTTCACATAACACACACCAAAAAGCATGTGACACAACCTAGGAAATATCATGAAACTCATATTAAGAATTATCATGTTGTTCCTCCTTCTGCTTACAATGTTAAACCCAAGTTCAATCAGAACTTGAGGAAAACTAACAAGAAAGGACTCAAGAAGATGTGGGTACCAAAGAAAAAGACTATTTCTTTTGCAGATTCTCTTGGCGACAAAGAAGATAAAAGTCAACATGTCATGTCACCTGGACTCAAGTTGGTCTCAACACTTGAAGGGAAGAAGGACCGTCTTCCAAGTTCTGGTACTTAAATCTGTTGAAGAAACTATGTTCGTAGGAGATCAGAAAAGAAAGTTTATTAGTCTTGGAACCATCTGTTTTGTTTGTTTCTAAAGCAATGGTGTTTCGTTCTTGATTATTCTGAATGCTCTAAATGCTACAGAATATACAATATTGAAACATTGATTGTAGAAGAATCAATCAATATCTGGTTTGATGATAAACTTGGTTCCGTTGAAACAAAGCAGCTTAAGAATTTCTGCAGATACAGTTTTGTCTTATCAGAAGCTGCAGAACAAAGAAGTGAATCTCCAGAAGCTGTGTATATCAGAAGTAATGGATCAGAAGATCATTCAGATTTACATCAGCATACTTCAGAAGGAGTGTTTCCAGAAGAGAAACTTGATCAAGTCAGAAGCAGTGATCGGAATCAGAAGGCGTAAAGCCTATTGAATATTTCACACCTGTCATCCATTATCTGATGATGAACACGTGTCTCTACGGTCAGTACGAAGCGTGCAGTTGAAAAGACGCCGACCTAGGTAACTGTATTAAATCATTTCATTTACCATGCTATCTCTCCTAATGTCATTTCTCATTTAATGCAAAATGATTTAATTATTTTCAAATCTTTTAAATAGCCCGCTTCAACTTCATTTTTTTCTCTTTCTCTCTATTTTGTTCTACATCTTCTTTTCGCTGCATCTGTTTTTTTTTCAAACCCTAGTCTTTGTTCTGATCTTACGGCATAATCATCATGAACTCTTCCTCTTGTTCATCTTCCTCAAAAGAAAAACTTACTTCTTCACAAATCCTTCTACGAAATTATGAATATGCTCCTTTGAAAACTTGCTTGATACCCACGAAGGACTTGGAGGTTTTATGTGAAACTGCTGTGGACTTAAACAATCTTAAAGCGAATGGCTTTAAGTGTGATGCAAGAATCCTTGAGCAAGGATGGTCCAAGTACCTTAATAGATTGGTTGGTCTAATTTATCCTGATCTTGTGAAGGATTTCTGGGTACGTGCAACGGTTACCCCAACGGCCATCATTTCATTCGTGCTAGGGCATGAAGTGGTTATCTCTGAAAAACTGATCAGGAAGCTATACAATCTGAATGATGAAGAAGGTTGGTCTGGTTTTCGACATGCATCTGTTGATTGGTCGATAGTTGAAAAACAAATCTCTCAGTCTTCTGGGATTGACTCGAATAACACAGGCACCTTGAGGCCATTTTATAGAGTATGGGCTGAGATTATTCTGGGTTCTCTTCACCACAGAAAAAGGATGCTCTCCTCTTCTTACATCAGTCCAGATCACAAGCACACTCTTTTCTGCATTGGCAAAAAGACTGAGATCAACATTTCTCATATTCTGTTTGAGAATCTGAAGACTTCAATCTTTGAGTCAAGAGAAGAGGAAAGGGCGAAGTACCCTCATCTTTCAAGAACGACTATTCCGTTTGGAAGAATGATTTCAGACATTCTTATTGAAAGCAAAGTGCTGGACTCCATCAGAAAACTCAATACATCCCATTTGCTTGGAGTAGTTCAAGGTCCCATTTTCAATGGTGTGGATTTGTTCAGATTAGAACTCATTCAAAATGTACCTTCTGTGTGCTCAAGCTTTCCTGACATTCTCTCAAGAAGAGTTGCTGTTGAAGGTTTTGCCTCCTTGTTTCAAGAAGAACTGCATCAGGTTGTCAAGTCTTACCTGGAAGATTGTGTTAGGAAGCAATCAGATATTGATCCTGCTTGGATCCGTGGCAGAGTACTTCCGTCCAAGGCTGACCTTTTGAAGAAGGATCAGAAGGAACAAAAGGCTAGGTTTAAAAGAAAAGCCCGAGAAGATGAGCCTAAGGAAGCCAAGAAGTTGAGAGTCACCTTTGATCCTGACAAGGTGGACTCTGAAGAACGAAGGGAGAAAAGGATTAGAGATTCCTTTCGCAGAACCAGATCTTCTTCTTCTGTGCAAATCTCCAGGCAGGTTTTTACTCCACCTCCCTCTGTCCCTAAACCATCCTTCCAATCACCTCCATCTGAACCAAAAATAAACTTCACCTTACCAAATCCTTCTCCATCAACCTCCTCCTCTCCCATTCTAAATCCCACTCCTCTAAATATTCTTCCCCCAACTCCTTCTGATAAGACTTTCTCACCAATTCCCTTTACAAATAATCCATCCTCATCAATCATTCTCTCAGTTATTCCCTCCTCCTCATCCACCGCACCTCCACCTTCTGTATCCCATCCCTTACCTACCAGAAAATCAAAACCCTTTTGTCCTCTCTACCCGGACTACAAATTCACCCTCAATCCGCCTGAACCTGAACTCTCTACCTACCTGGAACTTTTCAGATATGAGGTAATCAATGGCTTAGACCTTCTGAAGGAAGCCTTCCTAAATGGTCTGAATGATGTTTCTACAAGAAATATCTGGAAAAGATTTCGCAAGGTGTTTCAAGAAGAAGCAATGGGAGTACAGAAAAGACTAGTGGCTGCTGCCCCACGGCCTCGTGGAATTCTGAGGAATTATGAAGACTTCTGGTTTGCTAGTCTCAAAGGAAGACATCTGTTGGAAGAGAAGCCCTTCTTGGATGAGATGGAACAATTAAGACTAGCTGCTGAAATGGAAGCAAATCCATGCAGGGATATTGTTATCTTTATTCCTGATTATCCTGTTCTGCTCGGAGACTTCAAGACTCTCTTTAACTATCTGAGGGAAAACCCTTCTGAGAAAGACCCAAGCTTGGTCATTCCAGAAGTTGTTGACCCACCAGAAGTTGAAGGTCCTTCTGCTCCCAGGAATCTAGCTGCCATTCTTCAGGCACTTGAGAATGGAGACTCGGAAATTCCTGCTGCAGAATATGGAGATGCTTCTATGCAAGAAGCAGATGTTGAAGATCATGTTGCTGAATCAGATCCTGTTGAGGAAATCCCTGCAAATGATCTATCCATGGAAGCTACAGATCAAGTTGCTATTCCTGTGGTTGAAAGCGGTGAAGCTTCTTCTGATGAATCTTCTCGTCTTGCAAGGACTCTGGAAGAAATTCAGAAGAGACAGGATGAGCAAAGCTCACTCAATGCTGAGTTTAGAGCTTTCATGGTGAGGCAAGATGGACACAACAATGAGGTTCAAGAGATGCTGGCCAAGATCCTGTCAAGGCTAGGGCCATCTTAGATTGAGTCTGTGTTGTTTCTTTCTTTTCGTTGCATCTGTTTTTGTGCATCTGATCTTACTAATCTTCATGTACTTCTGTACCTGATGTTTGAACTTCAATGAAATCATCTTCTTCCTCCGTGTGTTTCTTTTTGTTTGTCTCTGAATCTTTTCTGCTTTTTGATGATATGACAAAAAGGGGGAGAATTATGTGATAAATCATTTGATTTAATCAGTTGCTTTCACTAACAAGAACTGCAAGTTCTATATGGTTTAAGTGTTTTGCAGGTATAAAGAAGTGAAGAGAATCTTCAAAGCACACAAGAAGCAAAACCATAAGAAGCGTTATTCTGTAAAAAGAATAAGCTCATGGAAACTGAAGCAAGCTGAGTGCTGTCAAGCTTCAGAATCAGAAGCATCTGATAATAGAATTTGATCCAAAATTTGTCTATTTGCTCTGACAAAATTCTATTTGCTCTGATACATTATTTTAGCCTATATGGCTCTGATAAATATCATGTGTTCTAATATACATTTTATGTTCTGACTCGTTCATGCTGACTTTTGTCGTTTAGTTTTGTTCTGTAACATTTCAGGATGTAGAGATGCTCTGATGATGCTCTGGTACATTCAACAATGTTCTGATACAAATCTAGCATGAAGTGATGTTGGTAGAAATTCAAAGCTCTGAAGCTATCCGAGGGAAGCAGAAATCAGAAGCTGTGAATGTTCTGAAGATCAAAGAAATTCAAGTTCTGAAGCTGTCCTAGATGGAAGCAGGAATCAGAAGTTGTGAATGTTCTGATGATCAAAGAAATTCAAGTTCTGAAGTTGTCCTAGATGGAAGCAGGAATCAGAAGTTGTGAATGTTCTGATGATCAAAGAAATTCAAGTTCTGAAGCTGTCCTAAATGGAAGCAGGAATCAGAAGCTATGAGTGTTCTAGGGATCTAAAGAAATTCAAGTTCTGAAGCTGTCCAATGGAAGCAGAAGTCAGAAGCTATGAATTCTCTGAAGACAGAAGCTTATGTGATCGTCTCTACCGAAATAATCAGGGAAGTCTTTTATTAAAGTTCTTCGAGTATTTATTTCAGGGGGAGATTATTTATCTCAGGGGGAGATTGTTAATCTCAGGGGGAGACATATTCACATGCTTATGCTATAGCTGTGTAATTTGTCTTTTGCCGTCTGCTCTTTCTGATCGCAAATTCATATCATTTATATATGTTTTTGTCATCATCAAAAAGGGGGAGATTGTTAGAACAAGATTTGTTCTGATCAATTATCTTAGTTTTGATGATAACAATAATATGAATTTTGCTTAAGATAATATGGTACTCTAATCCAATGCAATTTCCTTTTCAGGAAATATATAAAGAGTATGCATAATTCAGCGCTCAGAAGCTTTGTCTCAAAGGGTTCAGCATGCAACATCAGAACATGGTCTGGCAAGACATCAGAAGATGGTCGAAGCAGAATCAGAACATGGGTCTATGGAAGCATCAGAAGAACATGAGATCAGAAGCACTGAAGTTCTGATGGTATCACGCTCAGAAGCACTTCAAGGTCAGAAGATCAGAAGATGCTTTGCACCAAGCTGTTTGACTCTGATGATATTCAAACGTTGTATTCACAAACATCAGATCAGAAGGAAGTACATGTGGCAGGCTACGCTGACTGACAAAAGGAACGTTAGAAGCTATTAAAGGCAACGTCAGTAGACACAGCGTGAACAAGGCTCGAGGTAGTTGACAAAAGCGTATAACATTAAATGCGATGCTGTACGGAACACGCAAAGCATTGAATGCACTCAACGGTCATCTTCTCCAACGCCTATAAATATGAAGTTCTGATGAGAAGCAAGGTTAACGATTCTGAACAAAACAACTCATATTAACTTGCTGAAACTTTGTTCTATTCAAAGCTCAGAATCTTCATCTTCATCAAAGCTCACTACATTGCTGTTGTAATATATTAGTGAGATTAAGCTTAAACGTTAAGAGAAATATCACAGTTTGTGATTATAGCTTTTAAGAAGCAATTGTAATACTCTTAGAATTGATTACATTAAGTTGTAAGGAACTAGAGTGATCGTGTGGATCAGAATACTCTAGGAAGTCTTAGAGGTTATCTAAGCAGGTTGTAACTAGAGTGATCGTGTGGATCAGAATACTCTAGAAAGTCTTAGAGGGTATCTAAGCAGTTGTTCCTGGAGTGATCAGTGTGTGATCAGAAGACTCTGGAAGACTTAGTTGCTGACTAAGTGGAGAACCATTGTAATCCGTGCGATTAGTGGATTAAATCCTCAGTTGAGGTAAATCATCTCTGCGGGGGTGGACTGGAGTAGTTTAGTTAACAACGAACCAGGATAAAAATAACTGTGCAATTTATTTTTATCGGTCAAGTTTTTAAAGCTACACTTATTCAAACCCCCCCTTTCTAAGTGTTTTTCTATCCTTCATGCCCATCCCCTAAAAGGCCATGGTTTCACTATTGAACTTAATTCGTTTGCTGGGGCGTGTTGGATACCTGCATGTTCTTGACATTCTTGACACCCTTTCGCAAACTCTATGCAGTCTTTTAACATGGAAGGCCAATACATTCCATAACGAAACAGAAGCCATTTCATTTTGTGTCCTGCTTGATGTGCACCACATGCTCCACTGTGTACATTTGAAAGAGCCAAATATGCTTCTGTTTCACCCAAGCATTTCAACAATACACCTTCAGGAGTTTTCTTGAACAATTCGTTTCCCATCAGGAAATATGACAGGGCTCTATATTTCACCTTCCTGTATGTGTCTGTCGAAGGATTTTTTAGATAGTTTACTATTGGACTCCTCCAATCTGCATCTGTCAATGAGTCTATGTTTAATACTTCGAACTCTTCTTTGTTAGCGTAACCTAATTGTGAATTCTCCAGATCACTTGGGGAAAGTTTAGTAGACATTGCTCTCCCTCTTACTTCAATCAGTTCCTCTAACTTCTCTTTTGATACCCTGTATCCTGAGGCTAACTATGCCAAGTCATTTGCTTCTTGGTTGTTGGTCCTTGAGACGTGTTTTAATTCCACATATTCGAATTTCTTGAGCAACCTATTTGCTATGACAAAGTACACGATCAAATTTTCTTTGATGCATTTGTACTCCTTTGTCAATTGCTTAATCACTAGTTCGGAGTCTCCTTTAATTTCGACTCTGGTTGCCCCCAATTCTAACAAAGCTTCAAGTCCAGCAATTAGTGCTTCATATTCAGCTTCGTTGTTGGAGCATAAAGGACCTTCGATCTTGTACTTGAGCTTTGTTGGAATTCCATCAGGAAAAATTATCAATATTCCAACACCAGTTCCTTCTCTGTGAGTCGAACCATCGAAGTATAGCTTCCAAGGCTTCAAATCTACATATTGTTGAGGGTTCTCAACCACTGCATGGTCAACAATGAAATCTGATACAATCTGACCTTTCATTGCCTTGAGAGGTTGAAATATCAGTGAGTACTCAGTAAGGGCTAAAGCCCATTTGCCAATTCGACTGTGCAATATTGGCTTTGATAACATATGTTTGATAACATCGCAATGAGACGAAACATAAACTGGCTTTATATAATACTTGAGTTTGATACAAGAGAAATATAAACAAAGGCAGAGTTTTTCTATTGCGCTATACCTAGTCTCTGCATCATTGAGTACTCTACTTAAATAATAAATGGCTTTTTCGATGCCATTTTCATCTTCTTGTGCTAACATACTGCCTATTGTATTATCTGAAGCTGAAATATACAGGTGCATGTGCTTCTTCCCATTTGGGGGAGATAAGATTGGTGGATGGATCAAGTATTGCTTGATTTTATCAAAAGCTTCTTGATGTTCGACACGTCATTCGAACTTTCCTTCCATTAGACGAAGTAGAGGGGAGAAAGCTTGTGTGCGTCCACTCAAATTAGAGATGAACCTTCTTAAGAAGTTTATCTTCCCCAGCAAGGACTGCAATTCTTTCTTCGTGGATGGAGGCTTGGTTTCCATAATAGCCTTCGTTTTATTCTGATTAATTTCTATCCCCTTTTTATGAACCACGAAGCCCAGGAAATCTCCAGCCTGCACAAAGAAAGCACATTTGAGGGGATTCATCTTTAAGCCATGTTTTCTCATTCTTTCGAATGATTGGCTTAGATGATCGAGATGAATGCAATCTGAGACAGATTTAACAACGATGTCATCTATGTATACTTGCATGAACGTTTCTATAAAATCATGAAATATATAATTCATTGCTCTCTGGTAGGTTGCCCCAGCATTCTTTAAACCGAAAGGCATTACAACCCACTCATAGGTGCCTATTGCCCCTGGGCAACGAAAAGCTGTTTTAGACACATCTTCTTCTACAATGAAAATCTGATTATAAACAGAGTATCCATCCAACATACTTAGATACTCGAAACCTGCAGCTGAATCTACTAACATTTCTGCCACAGGCATGGGATATTCATCCTTAGGAGTTGGTGCATTTAGATCACGAAAATCTATGCATACTCTTAATGAACCATTCTTTTTAATAACCGGTACAATATTAGCAATCCATTCGACATACCTTGTGGTTCTGATGAACTTACACCGTAGGAGTCTTTCGACTTCTGCTTTAATCTTCGAATGAATTTCTGGTGCGAACCTTCTAGGAGTTTGCTTGATGGGCTTTTTCCCTTCCTTTATGGGTAACTTCAATTCAACCAAATCGCGCCCTAAACCAGGCATCTCATCGTAATCCCATGCAAAGCAATCTTTGTTCTTCTTCAACAACGCAACCACTTTTGACTTTAGTGTTGGCTCTAGTTTCGTACTGACGTATGTTACCCTCTTTTGATCTCCGTCTCCGAGATTTACTTCTTCGAGTGGATCTTGGGCTAACATTTTGATATTTGATCCCATTGGGTCCTTCTCGAATCCTAAAGGCTCTTCGTCGTAGATTGCATCCAATCTTTGACCTGTCTCTTCTCCCGAAATCTCTTTTACTTGGAATGAATCTTCAGGCAGGTGAGGAATCATATCTATCCCCAAATCTGGAGTTTCTTCCTTTTTTAGACCTTCATTAAACAACATGTTTGACAATTCGGCTTCGAGAGCCGTCTTTCTTTTATTCTCGGCTACATAAGCCGAAATCCTTTCGAAAAATGATGACTCAGACATCGTCAACTTCGTCACCCCAGCCTGTTGGCCGTATTATTGGATGATGCTTCGTTGGTGGGGTATCTTCTGGGCCATCCATTATTTCCCTGTCCCACTGGAACCCATTTGGGTGTAGAGTTAAGTAGTACAACGCATTTTTATTTGGGGTATACATCTCTTCTGCAGCATGACAAGGTCCTATGTTTGCCAAGTTCCTATCGAAGTTATTTTTATTAACTTGATTAACTTCAGCCATATAGTAACTCTGGTCTCCCTCAATATTCTCTACTATGCCATCTTCTCTCCAAATAGTTAACCTTTGATGCATTGTCGAAGGCACAACAGCAACCCCGTGGATCCATTCCCTTCCGAGCAAGAGATTATAATTTGCTTTCGCAGGTATGACCATAAACATAGTTGGCCTTGTGACTGATCCCACTGTGAGATTCACTTGGACAACTCCCAAGGTCTGTCCTATCTTGCCTTCATAGTTAGATAAAACCATGTTGTGTGGCCTTATATCAGTATCGAACATACCGATTCTTTTCAACATGTATTGGGGCATTAGGTTCACTGCTGCCCCCCCATCTACTAGGACTTTATTAATGACAACATCTTCAATTTTAGCCCTTATGTAGAGTGGTTTCAAATGATTTCGCATACCTTCATCGGGCCTCTCGAAGAAAGCGTTATGCTCTTCAACTGCACCGTTGTTTAGAACATAGTAACACACAGGTCTGTGTTTCGCCATTTCTTCGATATCAGCCTCTTCGCAGTCTTCAACTTCAGTTTCCTGATTAAACTCATAAGGGATTACAAACACAACGTTGCAGTTGAGGTTTATAGATGACACCCCGTCAGAATCGAAATCATTTGTCATTCTATCCTCTTCCTTCCAAGGACTGGAATGCATCTTTTCTTCTTCTTCTAAAATATTTTCAGCTTCGAATAGTCTGCGTTCCACCGGAGGTTTGCTTGCCTTTGCCCCCTGGTGTGGGACTTGGTTGCTACTAGACTCTCCAGCTTCTCTTGGTCTGTATTCTCTTTGAGCCTTTTTCATTCTCTGGTGCCTTCTCCACTGGGATCTGGACATAGGATTTTTTCCCTTGTAATTCTCCAACCGATACATCTCTCGATTTGAGTTTTGAAATTGCTTCCTATATGCCATTGCAGTCCTTCCTCCTTGGTCCCAACTTCGCCATTTGTTGGTTCTTGCACCAGCTTGCACCCATCTGTCCCTGGGTACATCTGCAGGGACTTTGAATGTTACCCTTCGAGCCCTAGGATGCAGGCTGTCAGGTCTCTTCGTTGGGGTCCATATATCGAAACCATACAGGTTAGGACGTAATCCCTGAGTTTCTCGACCCATGTAGCAGTACACCCTCTCGAATGATCGTGCCAGCATTTCATCATAGACTGCCCCACATCTGGGACACAGTGCAACTTCAGTGTTTTCCCTGTGACATCTGACCAAAAATCCCACTAAGCTTTCTTCCATCCTTGGGTACACTTGTAGCAAAGGGTTTGGTTCTCTCCCGGGATGTTCCCATCTTTCGCGTCGAGCCCTTTCGAAGTTGGCTTCGACCCTTCGATTGAGCATGATCGAACACCTTGGACACATCCATTGGTTTCCGCCATTCCTTTCATGGCAATTCCAGAGATGAGACTTTCCCCCCTTGGAGGAATTTCAATGTTTCCCTTTTGCCTTGTCAAACATGTCTCCAATTCGCCAAATTCAGACACTGGTCGTCTGGCACTGACCATGTTAACAACTGCTGGAGGGGCTTCAGAAATCTGGATTTGCTGAAGTTTTACCCTGAGGTCTTCAGTGGCCTCACTGGTTTTTCTTCTCGAAACTTCAGTTATCTCTGTCTTGGAGGATTCTTCAACATCAGTATTGAAGACCGCATCGTAATTTAGGCTTTCAGTAGCCTGCTTTCCGGTTAACATTGTCTCAGCTTTCGCAATGTCTACCTTAGATACCTCTACCATGTTGACATCCAGTGGTTCACATAGGCTAGCATCAGCAATGTTCAAAGGATTTGTGTCGACCTTCATGTGACTCTTAGTCTTGTCAGCAAACTTCAAACGTCCATCCTTGATAGCGTTTTGAATTAGATCCCTGAAAAGAAAACATTGTGAGGTTTTATGGCCCAAAAAACCATGATATTTACAAAAGCCTCTCTTCTTCCGTTGTTCTAACGGAGGAATTTTGGAATTTGGAGGCAGTATCATTTGGCCATCTTTTACTAGTAAATCAAATATTTCGTCACACTTAGTGACGTCGATTGTGTAAGTTTTCTTAGGGAATCTATCGTTCTTATCGTTTTCTACTGGGTTTTTTCCATTTGCAGGATTGAGTAATTTGCAAGCATAAGGTGGCGCTTCTTTCAGTTCAGCTAAATCTATTTCGACCTCTTATATGCCGTATGAGTCGCTGAAAGATTCGTCATCAGCGTCTTCCGCCTCGACGTATGCTACCCTTTCCTTTTTATATCCCTTGTTTGCCCTGGCTTTTTCTGCTTTCAAACGTTCGACTTGTCGAACCCTATCTGCCAACTGGGCCATATCCCTAAGGTACTGAGTATCTAGTTTCTTTCTAATTGAATAATCCAGACCACCGGCAGCCATTTCGACCAATTCATGCTCTGGGACTGTTGTGAAACACCTTGATTTCAACAGCCGGAACCTATTCAGGTAATCATCAATTGGTTCTGTAAACTTCCTCTTAATGCTGGCCAATTCTTTCAGACTTATCTTGGTTTGGCTCATGTAGAAATGTTCATGGAACAACCTTTCTAAGTGTGCCCAAGCATCTATCGAATTTGGTGGTAAAGTAGTGAACCAAATAAAAGCATTCTTTGTTAGCGAACTAGGGAAATATTTGATCCTTAAATCCTCGTTCCCTGCTAAGTCTCCTGCTTCTGTCAGATATCTGGCAATATGTTCCACAGTTGACTCGCTAGTTTCGCCTGAAAACTTTGTGAACTTGGGTACTTTAGTGCCTCTAGGCAACTCTGTCTGCATGATATAATCTGATATGGGGGATGTATAATTTGGACGTCGAAGCCCAGTACTAAGGCCGTTATTGGCCATAACCCTTTCTATCATGGCAGTTAAGTTATTTTCCGTAGCCAGATTTTCTCTTCTGACTCTCTGAATGATTTCATCTGGATGTTCGTTCCTACCCACTATCCTTAATCTGGGTCTTACTTCCTCCATTTCCTGTTGGACGGGAACGGCTCTTTGATTCGAAGCCTCCAAATCTATTACTTGGTTCCCTTCGATTGCCGCTGTTCTTTGTGGGGCAACTACATTATTAGTGGTTGTCCTAGACTGAGGGACCACATCTTTGTTAGAACAAGATTTGTTCTGATCAATATTCTTAGTTTTGATGATAACAAGGATATGAATTTTGTGTGAGATAATGTGGTACTCTAATACATTGCAATTTCCCTTTCAGGAAATATATAAAGAGTATGCACAAATCAGCGCTCAGAAGCTTTGTCTCAGAAGGTTCAGCATGCAACATCAGAACATGGTCTGGCAAGACATCAGAAGATGGTCAAAGCAGAATCAAAACATGGGTCTATGGAAGCATCAGAAGAACTTGAGATCAGAAGCAGAAGCACTGAAGTTCTCATGGTATCACGCTCAGAAGCACTTCAAGGTCAGAAGACAAGAAGATGCTATGCACCAAGCTGTTTGACTCTGATGATATTCAAACATTGTATACACAAACATTAGATCAGAAGAAAGTACAGGTGGCAGGCTACGCTGACTGACAAAAGGAACGTTGGAAGCTATTAAAGGCAACGTCATTAGACACAGCGTGAACAAGGCTCGAGGTAGTTGACAAAAGCGTGAAACATTAAATGCAATGCTGTACGGAATACGCAAAGCATTAAATGCTCCCAACGTTCATCTTCTCAAGTGCCTATAAATATGAAGTTCTGATGAGAAGCAAGGTCAACCAATCCTGAACGAACTTATTCTGAAAAACTTGCTGAAACGCTGTTCAACTCAAAGCTCAGAAACTTCATCTTCATCAAAGCTCACTATATTGCTGTTGTAATATATTAGTGAGATTAAGCTTAAACGTTAAGTGAAATATCACTGTTGTGATTATAGCTTTTCAGAAGCATTTGTAATACTCTTAGAATTGATTACATTAATTTGTAAGTAACTAGAGTGATCAGTGTTGATCAGGATACTCTAGGAAGTCTTAGCTTGTGTCTAAGAAGTTTTAATTAGAGTGATCACGTGGTGGTCAGGATACTCTAAGAAAGTCTTAGCTTGTGTCTAAGCATTTGTTCCTAGAGTGATCAGGTTGTGATCAGGATACTCTAGAAGACTTAGTCGTGGGCTAAGTGGAAAACCATTGTAATCTGTTGCGATTAGTGGATTAAATCCTCAGGTGAGGTTGTTATACCCCAAAATTTGCCCACATCTTTTTTCAAGAAAACTCCAATCTGAAAATTAAGAGTCTCATATAATTATGGATTATTTCAACAAATATCCTAACATATGAAACACTTAGTTTTCAGAATTTTTCTTATACAGTAATTTGGCTTGCAGTTGAATTTATTCTTACGCAAACGCCAAATACTGTTTATTACTTCACACATGCTATTTATTTATTTACAGATAAATAGTACTGACACAATTGGTACAGAGTTAAATCTTTTTGCAGGCGCAGAATCAGGAAACTCAGACTGTACTGGTAACAAGTAGATTATTATTATCTTTTGTTTCCCACTAATTTTTGTACTATATTCCATTATTTTCAAAAATATTTTCAAATCTCTTTTTCAAAAATCAAATCTCTCTTTTCCCAACACTATCATACTCTTTCTTTCAAATCTTACTTCCACTCAAATTTTCCTTTTGTACGGAATCACATCATTCCCCAACGTCTCTATCCTTCTTTCCATTCTATAAATACCTCCCATTTTCTTCCATAAAATCTCACATCAAATTCTAACTCATCTTTCAAATTCCTACCTCATATCTATTTTCTCTTCTTCCCTGACAAGAATGGCAAAGTGGATAGAGACACTGTTTCTTACAGTCATCACCATTGCTACGGTGATCATGACTTTCTTCTGCCTGCATAGTCCTGAAGAGTGTGGACCTGCTATGGTTGCACTCCCAATCATCTACATGTTATTGTTCATAGCATGGGTTATCAATCGTCATTCTTAAAATTTGCCGTATTTCTTATTTCTTAAATGTACCGTTTATTCGTCGTACTGTTCAATATAGTATGTAATACTTGTACTGTCAGTATTAAATGTTGTACTATTTGTCATAATATTGCTTAAATACTAAGATAATATTTTGTGTGTTTTCTGCCAGTCAAATATTCCTATTTCTGTGCATTAAATGATTTTCAGGGTTATTATCGGTAATTTTGCCCGCATACCGTAAATATTAGTTATTTATTATGTCTGTGTTTTTAACAAGTCATGTAAATAACTTTCATTTTTCACATAAAACAAAAACAACAAAAAAGAAAATTAACTTTGACTGTTGATTTTTTACTCTAACTGCTACGTCAATACCTGAACAGTCAGTTGACAGCCAAACTGCTGGCAGTACAATTCTCAGTGTTTTGTACCATCAATCAAATCAATCTTTCACAATTCAAAATTCCAAGATTTTTGTTCTAGAAGTCTTCTGAATATCACGCGATTAGCAGAGACTCAACACTGCACAAAAATCAGGTACGCTTAACTGTCTCCTACATAAACAGTCCCTGACTAGGGTTTTCTTGTTTTTACAGGAGAAACAAGTTTTTGAGAGCTCAAATGGATTCCATACACATCCATATATCTCAAAGTACCATCATACAAATTTTCAAACTTCAATTCGCTCAGACGCACCGTCAGCAGCTCAAACAGTCAACAGACGACCCGTTTGACCAAAAAAGTCAACAGACAGTCAAAAATGAAATTTTTTGTCAAAGTCCATATTTTGTCAAAGGATTCATCATTTTATCATTGGATGATCATAATTCATCAAGGAAAGATCAAAAATCAACAAAACCCTAAGATTCAAAATTAGGGTTTTTGCCTGAAAAGTCAACTCAACTTTGACTGATCATAACTCTCTCATCCTTCATCCAAAAAATTCAAACCAAAGCTTATTTTGAAGGAAATTCAATTATCTTTCAAATGCCATTGATCCCATGGTCAGTGGATTCACCATTTGAAAAATATGACCAAAGACATTACAGGTCATTTTCAAAGTCAACAAAAAGACACTTTTTTCAAAAGGACACACAAGGAGCTTCAAAAATCATTTTGACATGAGACCAAAGGCATTGGTTAGAGGACTCTTTGAGGTTTCCAAAAAGTGCAAGATCTCCTTCATATGACAAAAATTGAGGGATTTACACCTTGTTGAAGTTGGCTAAATTTTGGGAAAATGCATGAAATCAACATTGCTCAAAAATGTATTTTTTCCAAATAGGGCCAAGTTTTCAGCATTCAAACATCATTTCCATGATATTATGGGCCTCCCACGACCAAGACAAGGCCCACACCATTTTTATTCATTTTTTGCTTGATTTTATCTTATTTTAAGATTAAAATTAAAAGGAAAATGGATGGATAAATGGTAGCTTAACTTCCAAGCATGACTCACCCAAGGAATCTTCATCTTTCTGCAGAGAATTGAAGAGCAAGGCAGGTGCATTGAAGACAAGAAGACTTGGTCAATAATTCAAAGCTTTTTTAATATAAAAAATGCAAGAATTCCACAAAGGCAACTAAGATGCTTCTTAGCTTCAATTCTAAGCACTCAATGCTTATATATAGACTATCATACTTCAGTAACAAAGGGAGAACGAATTCAGTAGCATTCATAAGCATATAGCACTCTTGTAACAACTTGTAATTTTCAAAGAAACTTGGAATTCGAATTTTAAGTTTCAGTCCATTTCAATACAAAATAAATATTCAAACACCTTCCTTGAACATCAATAAACGTATCCCAATCAATTGCAAGCCTTAAGCTCACTAAATCGAGCTATACAGGTCATAATTTGTTCAAACCTAAATCAACTTGTATCTGGTTATTCACACATGCTTAGCAAGATGTAGACATATAATTAAGTTTGGTTTGAGGTGTAGATCATTTCTGGAAACTTAATTGGAGTTTGAACACGTATACACGAAACTACCATTTTAGGGTTCTTCATCTCAAAATTAGGGCTTTCTGAAATAGGCAAAATTAGAGGTCCTAAGTAGTACCATTAGGTTCGTATGGATCAGACGAGTTGAATGGTACCATCGCGCCAAATTTCTTTGCACGTTTACCCCTATTCGTTATTTTGCAGGTCTGAAGCTCATCAATTACAGCGCTCTTTCATAAAAGCGCTGTAAAAGGCCCTAGCGAGAGGTTGAAGATGATGAGGTGTCCCCACCTCATTGGACAGCCAGCGCGCGTACTTTTTAAAATTTCCTCTAATTCTGTGCTTTGCAGGTGTACTGATCACCACGTGCCTCAATTTCTGGACCATCTGATCTCATTTAATGAATCATCCAACGCGCCAGATCAAACAATCCTTATCATGGACCCTCAATCCAACCACACATGATCAGTATCCTTTTTATTTTCTATTTTATTTTAATTTCTTTGTTAAATTAATTAAAAATAGTTTTAAAAATCCAAAAAATACACAAAAAATATTTTTAGACTTCTAAAATAATATATTATTTTCTGAAATAAAAATATTTTATTTTCCTTCAAAATTTCAATATTTTGCATAATTAATTAGTATATTTATATATTTGCTTTTTAATTATTCTAACCAATCAAAAAATCATAAAAAAATTGTTCTTTATATAAAATATTGTTTATATATTATAAACTAATTTTGTACATATTTTGAATAATTTTATCTTTAAGTTTTAATGATTTATATAATTATTTGCATAATTATGTTTTAATTAACTTAAATCAATTTCAAATCAATTCCAAAAAATTCCAAAAAAAATTAGCTTTGTTTTAAAATTAATTGACAAATATTTTGTACATATTTTAAACTTAATTTCTAGGTTTAAATCTATTTTCATCTTTTTTCTTCATTTTAATTTAATTAATCATGCATTAATTATAATTAAAATAAATCATAAAAAATCCAAAAACATGCCTTTTATTTTCCTTGCAATTTGAATTCCTAGATAAATGTATAGGATGTCAAATTCATGTAAATAGGCTAGTTTACATTTCCTGCACAATCGATGTAATAGCGTAGATTTACTTTCCGCACTTTACATTCCCGCATTTTAATTTCCAGCAAATATAAACTGCGTGTATGTCAAAGATAAAATTGAACCGTTAGATCACTAACTTCAAAGATAAAATATCTGAATACAATCACAATCACACTTGCACCTTTTAAGGTAATCCCTTCTCATTCTTTTCAAAATCAAAGTCAAAATTCCACTGTTTTGAGTACAAAATCGAACCTTGCGTTTATATCCGGTGAAAGGATAGATTTTTAAAGGAAATAAGGATAAAGACCTTACAACTCAGGGTAGACCTCCTAGTTTGCTTGCTCAAATCAAAACAAACAAATTCTCATACACTGTTGTTTTTTCAAAACAAAACTTTCAAAAAAGACAATACTTTGTATACATCCAAACACGGATTATTACAAAGTTAACGTTCTTTTCAAAACATCTTTCGAAAGATAAACAAGCATTTTGTATACATCCACACACGGATCATTACAAAATTCAATTTACAAAGGTATTTGAAACCACATATGAGCATTTCAGAGCAATTGAAAAGTCATCGAAAAACAAGTGAGCTAAGCAAACTTAAGAGCCCATGGATAACCATGGATACAAAGGGTGCTAACACCTTCCCTTTGTATAACCTACCCCCTTACCCAGAATTTCTTAAAGGTCTTTTTTCTGTTTCTTTTATAAACCTTTCCTTAATTGGATAAAATAAAAGGTCGGTGGCGACTCTGTGAATTTTCAAAAATGCGAAAGCATTAAGCGATAAAAAAGAGTCAGTTCACGTATCTCTACAGAACAGAGGTATGGCCCGGGAATTAAAAAACGGAGGTCCACAATATCGAAACATGATGATGTTGTGATGATTTTGTTAACATGTGAACTTATATGTTTGTCGTGGTATACTGAAGCATGAATATGTCGTTTTGATAATTAACATGATATCTAATTTAGTTAAATGTTAATTGGAAGTTGATTCGGTTTACTTGATGAATTAACATGTTGAGATTATTTTATGAACCGACCGAAAATTGTGATTTTGGTTTGAATGCCTTTGTTGCGAATTATGTTTTGATTGCCAATATGTTTATTAATGTGCATTGTATGTGATTAGCCTTATGGCATGAACCCTAGCGAGTTGTCGTTAGTTTAGTCGATTACGATGATAATTGTGATAGTTCTGATGAAGTGTGTATTTGTGATGACGTGCCGAACATGATGATAATTGTGATGATCTTGTTTATTTCAGAAGTTGTATAATTGCGACGATGTGTCGAAATATGACGATGTTTGTGATGATTGATAATATGTGATGTTGTATATATTTGTGATGATAATTTTGTGACTAAGTGAAGATGAAATATTATGGTGATGTGAATTACCTCGTTTAATGGTAATTGATTGTGATATAGGCTTATGCCTTGTGAGGATATGTGATTGTGATGAGTATGCTGTGTTGTCTTGTTTGTCGAGTCACATTTCATATGCATACTTTGTGGCGGCCTGGATTGGCAAACTAGTGACGAAGGCTTATGCCTTGTGCCTCTGAATTAGGCAATTGGTGACAGGGGCTGAAGCTTTGATTGGTACCACATGCATATGCACGAGTCGTGTCTCATGATGTCTTTTGTGATGTATATGTTGCGATGCTTGGTGATTTGATTTGCGACGTTTATGATGCGATGACTGTGAATATATGTATGACTTATATGCGATGTTTGTGAATATATGTATGACTTATATGCGATGTTTATGAATATATGTATGACTTATATGCGATGTTTGTGAATATATGTATGACTTATATGCGATGTTTGTGAATATATGGGTGACTTATACGTGATGTTTTGTGATGTTGTGAAGTGTTATGATTTGGCTTGCGAAGTAAATGAATGAGATATATGAATGACGTGAATGTGAATTATTGTGACTTGTTGTGCAATGACAAGTATGCGAGATCTATGAATTGTGAAAGTATGATGTGTATGGTAAATGTTGATACTTACGATGTAATAGTTTTATATGTATGACTCTTAATATACAATTTATCATGCACTCACTTATATGATTTGATATCTCACCCTTTTATCTTGTTCGCCGTTACCTTTATATTGGTAACATGCAGGTATTCGAGTATGAAGATTTAGTTGCCGTTAAACGAGTCGGTTGTTGCTCTGATACGTAGCACTCGGGGGGATGATTTTATGATATATCTATGATGTTTATGATGTGGTTGCTTATTGTTTTATCTTAGCTGAATATGATGTTATTGATTTAAAGATTTAGGACTTTGATTTCTCCATGTTCTAATAAAAGAAGCTATTCTATATTGAATGGTATTATATGCTGAGTATCTGTTTAATTGATCAAAAAAGTGCTATGTATCCGCTAGATGCGATTAAGTGATTTATTGTGAAATGAATATGTGACGCCTCATTTGTTTGTCGAGAAATTTTGAAACTCTGATTCTTGTATATTTGCCGAGTAGAAATGGGGTGTTACATTAGTGGTATCAGAGTGGGTCGGTCTTGTCCGGCCAATGTTGTCTAATTGTTGTATATCCCTTGGTATGCGACGAGTGTGTGAACACTGTCGGTACTTGTTTGTTTTGATTTCAGGAATTGGTTTGACGATAAGTGGGGGAGAAACCTTGCTTCTCGAAGGGGTTTGTATTGTAAGAGATAGTCTGGTATGCTGTCAACAAGCGTCAGTGCAAGTGTTGTTGAGAGTTTTGGAGGTTATTTGGATTCGAAGATGACGTGAAGTTAAAAATGATTTTGAGAGACGGAATTTAGAGAGCTGCGATGTTCAGCATGATGGAGGACTGTGAAGATGTCAATGCGGTTAAACTTTGTGTGAAATGCCGATGTTTGAAAAGTGATAGAGTAATGAAGTTGCAGTTGGCTTTATGTTGGACTCGCATAAGTAACTTTCGGATGTGGTCGATGCTTGGAGTTGTGAATCGCGAGTTCGAGTTGGAAACTCGAGGACGCGCGTAGCTTGTTAAAAGAATTGTTGTCTCTGTGATATCAAGACTGGAATTTGGATGAAAGAATGCATCTCTCGAGTTATAAGGAGTTATGCTAGAGGTTGTTTGGGATGTGTTTGAGTCGAAGAAAAGTGAGTTTCGGAGTGGGATCTCTGTAAGCAAGTCGCAGAAAATTCAGAATCATTATGAAACTTTAAAAATTCATAACTTGAGTTCCGGATATCCGATTTGAGCTCTGTTTGAAGCGTCAAAAAGATAATGAGATGAATTGTGAAGTACGAGTATAGAAGTAATTTTGGAAATGGAAATACAATTGACGATTGTGTGATGCTAAGTGACTACGAAACAGATTTTGTAATATGCTTGAACGTTGGTGTCTCATCGACAAGATATAATGAGTAGGAAGTTGTGGGTATTGTAAAAACCCAAGGTGAATCATTGGATTATGACGTGTTAATGGATTTGAGTGAAAATTCGAAGATGACGCTATTACGAAGTAACGACGATTTATACTCCACTATGGTTGTCAAATACTAATTGACAAATTGGGGAACTGATCACCCTCAATCCATTGTTAATGGTAGATGACAATCATACTGAATGTTATAGATCTGTCTTGCTATCTTAATAGTAGAGAAAGATTATTGATGTTACGTCGCGAAGGTGGTCGCTTACCAGTTTGTGTAACTTGATAAGAGGAGTGGTTGAGTAAGAGTCGGAAGAAATGAACAATTTGGAGTAGTGAGTTTTGTGCAAGCGAATGTCGCAAGGTGAAGGATTTGGAGGTAACAGGTGAAACAACAATGTGAAAATGAGTATTAAGGAAAGTCTGTGTTGGATTGAAAATTTGTGAACCATACAGTTGACGGAGTTTTAACAAGGCAGTGACTTAAAGAAGAATTATCATAATTGCGCAGCGGAAGCATTGCGTTGCACTGTTGTTATACGACTTATAAGAAGTGAAGGACGATATGTCAAAAGACTGTGAAGTGGAGTTATCTTGATGTTTGGATTGATAAACTATTGGAATAAGTGCGATGAGCCAGGATGCTGCATTGGGTCGTAGATTATTGTGAATCTGGTAAGAATAGTAATGTGTTTGTGTTCTTATGGAATCGTTGTTGTGCCGAAGAAGTAGTGATTGAAGTGTTACCAAACGCGATTTGGATATTTGAGAATTGGATACGAGATTTGATTACGATGGTGTTGTCAAGTAGATTTCTGAGGACGGAAATATTCTAAGTGGGGGAGAGTTGTAACGCCCGGAAATTCGATTATTCGCTTAATCTAGACGTTCGGAGTGTTTAGTAAAGTTTTCGTATTTTGAGACGATTTAGTTGGTATTAGTTCGGGATAGCGGATTGATATTTAATCAAGAGTTTTGATATTTTCAGTATTAGAAATATTATTGGAATAATATTTGAAGTTTTGGGAATTTTCTGAGTAATTAAGATTAGACTGAAAATATGATATATTGGTCGAATTTGGATTGTCGGTGTTATTTAAGAAGCGTATTTGAATTTAATAAGTTAAAAGTCGGATTTTAGTCGGATGGTCGAAGAATAATATTAAGAATAATATTAAGAATAATATTATTTACAAGTCGCAATTTATTATATTGTTGGAATATTAACAAAAGTGATATTTTGATCTATTGGAGTTATTAGACTTATTGGGCCTAAAATTGGTTGTGAAGAGGAAGTGTTAACTAAGTCCAATTGAAATAACCAAATTAGGGTTTTAGAGATATGAAGTGTAGTGTTATCATTTTGGGAGAAAACAAAGACTGAAGAGAAAGAGACAAGTCTTGGAGAAGAGGAATGAGCTTGAAGATTTCCATTCATGGCATCCAATCAGAAGTGCAATCGGAAACCCATTGAGTTACTTCATTTGATAAGGTAAGGGTGGGGTTCTCTTCCTATAATGGGACTCAAGAACAATTGTATATGGGGAATTAGATGTGTTAAATTATTGCATTATCTTGTGTTGATAGTTGCTGAAAAATTAGGGATTTAGGTTGATGTTTCGCTGGGTTAAATTGTTACCGAACTTGCAATTCTATTTGTGACTGTTGTTGCTGTTTGTTACTGTTAACTTGTGTTAGTAATGGAGATGCTGGCGATGGACGACATCTCATCATTAAAAGTGACTATCGTCACTTCATTCCGACGGGGGGCATTGTTTCTTTTATGGGAAGGCAGTTGGCTGGCCGAGCGGCACCCCTTAGAAAGCATGTTGTAATTTTATTTCATTCTGTTTCTTTGTGTGCATTAATGTTTCTTTGCTTGCTGTTATGTCTCTATGTCACATATATGTCAAATATTGTTAAAATGATATATATATATATATATATATATATATATATATATATATATATATATATATATATATATATATATATATATATATATATATATATATATATTGTCATATATATTATATAAAATGAATAAAAAGCATGTTATATACAATGACTTATATATTATATATATATATATATAATATATATATATATATATATTATATAGTGAAAATAAATTATGATTTTGGATTGTTTACCATGATTATTTACTGTGACTTAATAAAATATGATTTTGGAATGAGATATATTAGAAACAGTAGAATAGGAAGTGTGTATTATAGAATTAATAAAATGCAAAATAGTCCCGTTTGATCGAAATAGCCGGATTAAGCGGTATAATTAGTTGTCCGGAATTTGATGAAAATTGACGTGGTAACTAAGTTTAATTAATTCGTTAACGTGGTGGTGTTATTTTGTTGAAATTGTGATATTAATCGGTCAATAAGCCTGTTTAATTGGAATAAATGTGAACTTAGATTAATTATTCGGTTTGTCGGTAAATAACGGTATCTTGAGAATTTAACCGAACGAATTGAATAACCGGTAAAGAATATAATTTTATCCGAACTAATCGGTTGAGTTATGTTTTGTGACTTGGGAGTATAACCCGAAAATTCGTAAAGTCATGAATATTAAGGATTTAACGTGAAATTAGATAACCGATAGTGACGCGGGATGTATCCGATTAATTAGAGAATATTAGGTGAATAATTTTGGTTAGTTGATAGTGGATTAGTGAGTTAATTAGAAAACTAATTTATAGAGGATTATGAGACTAATTTGAATTGACTTAATGAGTCGAATTGTTTTGATATACCGAAACATGATGATGTTGTGATGATTTTGTTAACATGTGAACTTATATGTTTGTCGTGGTATACTGAAGCATGAATATGTCGTTTTGATAATTAACATGATATCTAATTTAGTTAAATGTTAATTGGAAGTTGATTCGGTTTACTTGATGAATTAACATGTTGAGATTATTTTACGAACCGACCGAAAATTGTGATTTCGGTTTGAATGCCTTTGTTGCGAATTATGTTGTGATTGCCAATATATTTATTAATATGCACTGTATGTGATTAGCCTTATGGCATGAACCCTATCGAGTTGTCGTTAGTTTAGTCGATTACGATGATAATGGTGATAGTTCTGATGAAGTGTGTATTTGTGATGACGTGCCGAACATGATGATAATTGTGATGATCTTGTTTATATAAGAAGTCGTATAATTGCGACGATGTGTCGAAATATGACGATGTTTGTGATGATTGATAATATGTGATGTTGTATATGTTTGTGATGATAATTTTGTGACTAAGTGAAGATGAAATATTATGGTGACGTGAATTACCTTGTTTAATGGTAATTAATTGTGATATAGGCTTATGCCTTGTGATGATATGTGATTGTGATGAGTATGTTGTGTTGTCTTGTTTGTCGAGTCACATTTCATATGCATACTTTGTGACGACCTGGATTGGCAAACTAGTGACGAAGGCTTATTCCTTGTGCCTCTGAATTGGGCAATTGGTGACGGGGGCTGAAGCTCCGATTGATACCACATGCATATGCATGAGTCGTGTCTCATGATGTCTTTTGTGATGTATATGTTGCGATGCTTGGTGATTTGATTTGCTACGTTTATGATGCGATGACTGTGAATATATGTATGACTTATATGCGATGTTTGTGAATATATGTATGACCTATGTGCAATGTTTGTGAATATATGTATGACTTATATGCGATGTTTGTGAATACATGGGTGACTTATATGTGATGTTTTGTGATGTTGTGAAGTGTTATGATTTGGCTTGCGAAGTAAATGAATGAGATATATGAATGACGTGAATGTGAATTATTGTGACTTGTTGTGCGATGACAAGTATGCGAGATCTATGAATTGTGAAAGTATGATGTGTATGGTAACTGTTGATACTTGTGATGTAATGGGTTTATATGTCTGACTCCTAATATACAATTTATCATGCGCTCACTTATATGATTTGATATCTCACTCTTTTCTCTTGTTCGCCATTACCTTTATATTGGTAACATGCAGGTGTTCGAGTATGAAGATTTAGTTGACGTTAATCAAATCGGTTGTTGCTCTGATACGTAGCACTCGGGGGGCGATTTTATGATATATCTATGATGTTTATGATGTGGTTGCTTATTGTTTTATCTTAGCTGAATATGATGTTATTGATTTAAAGATTTAGGTCATTGATTCCTCCATGTTCTAATAAAAGAAGCTATTCTATATTGAATGGTATTATATGCTGAGTATCTGTTTAATTGATCAAAGAAGTGCTATGTATCTGCTAGATGCGATTAAGTGATTTATTGTGAAATGAATATGTGACGCCTCATTTGTTTGTCGAGAAATTTTGAAACTCTGATTCTTGTATATTTGCCGGGTAGAAATCGGGTGTTACATGTTTCTTGTTGGGTTTGTGTTGGAGTGTGATTAGAGGGAACAAGTTAGAGGCTCAATGCATTGACATTGTGCAAAAAACATGCCTTACTAGAATGGAAGTGTGACCTTTCTCCCCTTAATTCCAAAGTGGAATGGATAATGCTTGAATCAAATGGATAATAGCTTAAAAGCTTGTGTAATTTTCTGATTATGGATAGATTATGAGGTTTAGAGGATTGAAAAACAAGATTACAAGGTATGGCATGGAGATTGGATCATAAGGTTTTCAAAAGAATGACCTATAATTAAAGTATGAATGTCCAACTTCATCTCTTTGATTCTCGTAGCTTACAAATGGTATGGAAGAGTTCTTGTGCTTTTTTGAAAGCCCTAAACATCCTTTCTAACTATGGTATTGGGCTTAACCCACCCAACTATTCTTTCTAACTCACCCAACTATTCTTTCTAACTCACTTTCTAACCCACCCAACTAATTGTGGTATTGGGCTTAATTGTGGTATTGGGCTCTATTAGCTCTAATTGTGGTATTGGGCTTAACCCACCCAACTATTCTTTCTAACTCACTTAGGCCCAATAGCTATTATCTTATTATTCTACTAATTACTCAAATAGCTCAATTAGCATAATAATACATAATTAAATAATTATCACACCAAATACTAATTAAATAAAACAAACAATTATCAAAATACCAAATAATGCTAATTAAATAAATATCTAATAAAATTGGGATGTTATAGTTTCCCCTTCATACTGAAGAACAAAAACACGAAAACCCTAAAGCCTTCATTCCATCATCAATCTTCACGGGAAAAGTACAAGTTAGAACTATAAGCATGGAGAAGGAAAGGTTGAAGAGTAAAATTTTGTTAATTTTTTTACCGGGAAAATTCTCATTCTCGTAGGTTGGTTCCTTTGATTTCTAACTTATTTTTGTATCTATTGATGTTCAGAATGATGTGATTCATAATCCCGGTATTAGTTGTTATCTTTGTAATTAAATTGAATTTCTACCTTTTTGTTCTAGATTAATATTTAACTTTTTTATTGCAGAAAATATTAAAAAATAACAAAAATAATTTCCTTTAGTTTAGGTTAAATAAACTAACCAATTAAAACTATTTTTTTCATTAACTTCATTCAAACCAATATGTTGTCACAAACTTAAATCCACCAACCAATACATTCGAACTACGTAGACTCTGATTCCGTCTTTTGACGCATACGTAGGCATAAAGTGCAATGCATTAGCGAGTCCACTAACTTCTGATTAACCATTTCTCGTTCTATCCTTGTACATATTCCTTTGTAAATAAACTTTGTACGTAAATCATTAACAATATATAAAAAACAAAAAAAATCTCTTTTCATTATCAAAAACCCAAAAATAATTAACATATTTCAAACTCTTCTTAAAAATCAAAGGGGGAAATGTTCCCTTGTTTAAGGGAGACACTTTAGATAGTTTTCCTAACAGAAACAGAGACCAAATCCAAATCATTTTTTCTCTCTTGGGTTTTTCTCTTTAAAAACCTTTCAAAAGGATATGTTAACTCCATTCTACACAATACAACAACGCGTACGTCTCCAAAGGTCGAGCGATAAACGTTAACTGTTAGAATGCAAACTTAACATAAAAAATACCAATAGTAAAAACATTTCCTTTTTCCCTAATTAAATAATTCATGCATTCCCCATTTAGCAAGTAAGTTACAAATATACACACCCATTGATTACAACAAAAAGAGTGGATCCTGTGGAGTACCAGAGACATGAGGGGTGTTAATATCTTCCCCTTGCGTAATCTTTTAAAAATAAAAATTAAAAGATTCACACATAATCTCCACCATTTATTTTAAAATTTAATGGTTCAGATCCATTCTCACATTCTCCTATAAAGAAGACATTCTCATGTGATATGCCCTATATATATATATATATATATATATATATATATATATATATATATATATATATATATATATATATATATATATATATATATATATATATATATATTCACAAATTTTATCTCATTCATCAAATTGAATGACATTTTTATATGAGAACATGAGAATGAATCTGAACCATTAGATTTTAAAATAAATGGTGGAGATTATGTGTAAATATTTTTTTTCTCCTCCATTATTAAAATAAATAATGGAGGAGCGAGAAAAAAAGAATGAAACATAATTTCTACCAATCATTTTAAAATCTAATGGTTCAGTATGATACATCCTATATATATATATATATATATATATATATATATATATATATATATATATATATATATATATATATATATATATATATATATATATATATATATATATATATATATATATATATATATATATATATATATATATATATATATATATATTTGGAAGTTTAGTGGGAGATAGTTATAGGTGTTACTAAATAACTATAAAAATAAGTTAAGAGACAATAAGAGTAAAGTTAGTATTTCATAAATAATTAAAGAATATAAGAAATATATTAGAATTAAAAAGAAATAATAAAAATAAGATTTAGTTATAGTTCTGGTCGTTATTTTATCTCATTCATCAAATTGATCTACATATTTTATATTTAAATAGTTCTCATACTTTTGCATTTAAAATTAACTATGTTTTCAATTTTAAAATGCCAGACTTCTAATAAAATTTGACAAATCATCTTATATAAATCTATTGTAAAATTTTATGAATAAAAATTTAAGTTAAAAAATAAATATCTCATCGTTTTTCTATGAAGAAACATGAGATAGAGACCCTGTCTGTTTGAATTTTAAATAGGAATATTAATTATATAAATTACGAAATATTGGAACGACCAAAACTATAATTTAGCCTTAAAACAAATCTTAAAAAAAACTGTTAAATAAAATAAAGAAAAAAACTAAATTATTTATGAGAGATCAATTTTTTTAAAATAAAATAATAATTAAAAAAGTGTGTGCTTCATTTTGTTTAATGAAAATTAGAAGTCATTGAGAAGAATATTAGTTTATTTTCTATTAAATAATTAAAATATAAAATAAAATAAATATAAGAACTCAGTAAAATAAAATTTAGTTTTTAGTAAATAATAAAAAATGTAAGTTATTGAGAAGGAAATTATATTATCTATTAAAAAATTAAAAAATACAATAAAATAAATATAAGATATTAGTAAAAGAAAATTTATTTTTATTAAATAATAAAAATTTTAAGTTATTGAGAAGAAAATTAGTTTAATTTTCTATTTAATATTAAAAAGTTAAATAAATATAAGTAGTAAAAGAAAATTTTGTTTTTATTAAATAATTAAAAGTGTAAAATTAAATGAATATAATAAATAATTTAAAAATAAAAATTAAAAGTAAGGGGAAGAAAAGTTTATGTTTTTAAATAATTAAAAATGAATAAAATCAAGTGAGTATAACCGGTTAACTTAAAAAATTAGTTTTTATTTTTATTAAATAATTAAAAGATAAAATAGAATCGTTAGTGCGAATCAAACTTATGAGATAGTTTTTAGTTTTTTGTTTGGGAATTTAAAACATAAAATAGAATAAATATAAGAAGTTAACGAGAGAAAATTGAATTTTATTAAATAATTAAAAAATTTAAAATTAAATGAATTTAAATATTCATTCAAAAAAACTTTAATTGTAGTGTGAAAACTTCTTTTAATAAATTCACTACTTTCATATGTATTTTATATATAAGATACTCCTTACGTCTCAAAATGAGTGATCCAGCACACTATTTTATACAAATTAAAAAAAGTGTATAAAAGTAAGAGAGAATATCAATATTACTATAGTACCCCTTATCATGTATTGAGAGTAGTTAAATTTTTATTAATTAGAGGATAAAATTGAAAAATATTATCCCAAATAAGTCACTAATTGTAGATCGGAAAAACTAACATAAAATTTGGCATGTAGACTATGCAGATCATGAAGGAAGTACATCGCTTCAATTAAGCAGTAATCAATCACTTCAATCAATCCATGGTCCAGCTCCAAAGTTGTGGCTTAACTTTTCTCCATGGTAGTATCTCAAAACCCTAACGTTGACTTTTGATTCCTTGATTGATTTTCTTGATTATTCTTGACCAAATGACTTCAATAATCTCATATTCATGATTTTGATCTTCAAAAGTCCATGGTTGACCAAATTTCCCAAAAGTCAAAGTTGATCTTGAATAGTTGACTTTTTCCAAATGATTGCATTCTTTCAAGTATGAATTGAATCAAGCTCTTCTAGACAAATGGATGATATGAATGGATTATGATGAGGCATTCGAGCTCCTTGAATCATGTTTTGAGCCATAAGACCTTTCCTAGATCAAAAATCAACTTTCTAGAGAATTAGGTCAAAAACCCTAGTTTGTGTACCAGATAAATTTGAAAGTTGTTGATTTTGATTTGAACCACACTAGTGATTTGATATTGGTGAGGGAAATCAATTAAGAATATGAGAAATCTTGAGTTCCTTTGTGAGCCTCAAAACCCTAATTTTCCTGAGCTCATTGATCAATCACCTATCTTGTGAAACAAGCAACAAGCAAAACAATCTTTTTGTATATTTTTGGTTAGAAAATGATGCATGAATGATTTTAATATGAAATGAATGATAGTAATGAATATCATACTCTTTTAGATTTAATGCAAATGAGGTGAGATCTTAGGGTCAAAATTTAGGATATGACACCTATATAAAGCACTCTAAACCTCTCATTTTCACACACATTAACAAACCTCATTCTTCTACCACCACCTTCAAATTTTGTCAAAAATCCATCCACAGCTCATAAGTTTCATATCCCTAAAGTTGTTTCTATAACACCCCTTTTCTAACCCCAAATCATAACATACAATTCACAGAGTAATCGTGCATAAAGGAAAAGGGCGTCACATGTTATTTTCATTAACATGAAAACCTAAAACAAACATCCAACATTAATAATATGTACTAATCTTGCGGAAAATAACAGGATTTGCTATCACATAAATTCATTGAATATATCCCATACTATTTTCATCTAGAAATTCCAAAGTAACACCAACAACCATGTTACTTGAAATTCACAATCTAGGCTACATAGCCTTTAGACAACGTATCCAAGATATCAAATAAATACATCCAAAATATCCAACAAAACATAGAAAATAACAATATCCAAACATAAACATAAGTTTAAAGAAACACCCCAATGTTACATGATTAGAGCATATGACTCGCTACCTAATCAAACAACAAACTCGGAAGCTCTTCGGCTAAACCACGAACAAGCTACTACGCGTCTGAACCTGTACGTTACCAACAAAGGATAACATTCAAATAAAAGGGTGAGAATTCAAATTATTATAGAAAATATAATAATGGGAAATGAAATAACAAAACCAAGCAATATTCATCACTCTTCACAAAACATGCTTTCATATCCATACATCAAAGTTAACATGTTTTATCATTAACCAACCAAGTTCCATCATTCAAGTAATCATATCTAATTACCAATTCAACAATTATAATCCAATAATGAAATATCATCAAGTATACAATTATCAACCCACAAATCTCCACATATATGTGTCACTCGTCAAATAATCAATCCACACAAATCATATTACAAAATCACATAAAACACAATTCACACCGACACTTGCGACTCAAGTGTGACTCTATGCAGTATGCATATAGATCCCTCTGTTATCATTTTCGGCAAGCCGATTGTCATTCTCTACAGACTAGATAACCACCTCAAAGCCCCATTAGGCTTTAAGCTTTTAAACCCCATTCCTGATAGGTTTAGAACAAGCAAATAATCTTCACGAGATTACCCGATATTGCCTCTTTCAAAGACTCGTGCTAGTGTAAGTGTGCAACAAAACAAGACTCGTGCATTTAAGACGATTTCTATCTCTTAAACTACACAATCACATCTTTCCAACATTGCACAATATACACAACATGATTTCACTTTCAAACAATGCATCACTTAACATACATCAACCAATCACATGTATTCAAGTCTAGCATTATCATTATTCAATCCACATTCCGATACATACACATTTAAATGATCATTATCAACAAGACACATTCAAATAGTATATATATATATATATATATATATATATATATATATATATATATATATATATATATATATTCCTTCCAACATATCATGGATATTACATCACTTAAAACATCTATGAATATTAGCCACAAGTCATTAATTCATAATGCACACATAAGTAATCACATATTATCCATATATTAACATCAAAATTAAATCATTCAACATCAACCAACTCTATCCTATCATATAGATAATCTCATTAGCTTCCTAACGCTTCGAATGACACATAAAATAGAGTTACGGGTCAAAAGTTATGGTCTTTACAAAATCTGCCAAAATTTGGATGTTGTGAGCCGACGCAAGCTTTCTTCAGGTCGATGCATAGCTGAGTTTGTCTCTCTCCTCAATTTTTTATTTTAATAATGGAGGAGAGAGAAAAAAAGATTCACACATAATCTCCACCATTTATTTTAAAATCTAATGGTTCAGATTTATTCTCACATTCTCAAATAAAGAAGACATTCTCATGTGATATGTCATATTCATCAAATTGAATGACATTTTTATATGAGAACATGAGAATGAATCTGAATCATTAGATTTTAAAATAAATGGTGGAGATTATGTGTAAATATTTTTTCTCTCCTCCATTATTAAAATAAATAATGGAGGAGAGAGAAAAAAAGAATGAAACATAATCTCTACCATTCATTTTAAAATATAATGGTTCAGATTCGTTCTCATGTTCTCATATAAAAATATAATTCTTATATGATACGTATATATATATATATATATATATATATATATATATATATATATATATATATATATATATATATATATATATATATATATATATATATATTTGGCAGTTTAGTGGGAGATAGTTTTAGGTGTTACTAAATAACTATAAAAATAAGTTAAGAGACAATAAGAGTAAAGTTAGTATTTCATAAATATTTAAAGAATATAAGAAATATATGAGAATTAAAAATAAATAATAAAAATAAGATTTAGTTATAGTTCTGGTCGTTATTTTATCTCATTCATCAAATTGATCTACATATTTTATATTTAAATAGTTCTCATACTTTTGAATTTAAAATTAACTATGTTTTCATTTTTAAAATGACAGACTTCTAATAAAATTTGACAAATCATCTTATATAAATCTATTGTAAAATTTTATAAATAAAAATTTAAGTTAAAAAATAAATATCTCATCGGTTTTCTATGAAGAAACATGAGAAAGAGACCCTGTCTGTTTGAATTTTAAATAGGAAGATTAATTACATAAATTACGTAATATTGGAAGGACCAAAACTATAATTTAGATTTAAAACAAATACTAAAAAAACTGTTAAAGAAAATAAAGAAAAAAACTAAATTATTTATGAGAGATTTATTTATTTTTTAAATAAAATAATAATTAAAAAAGTGTGTGCTTCATTTTGTTTAATGAAAATTGTCATTGAGAAGAAAATTAGTTTATTTTCTATTAAATAATTAAAATATAAAATAAAATAACTATAAGAACTCAGTAATATAAAATTTAGTTTTTATTAAATAATATAAAATGTAAGTTATTGAGAAGGAAATTATATTATCTATTAAAAAATTAAAAAATACAATAAAATAAATATAAGATATTAGTAAAAGAAATTTTATTTTTATTAAATAATAAAAAGTTTAAGTTATTTAGAAGAAAATTAGTTTAATTTTCTATTTAATATTAAAAAGTTAAATAAATATAAGTAGTAAAAGAAAATTTCATTTTTATTAAATAATTAAAAGTGTAAAATTAAATGAATATAATAAATAATTTAACAATAAAAATTAAAAGTAAGGGGAAGAAAAATTTATGTTTTTAAATAATTAAAAATGAATAAAATCAAGTGAGTATAACCGGTTAACTTAAAAAATTAGTTTTTATCTTTATTAAATAATTAAAAGATAAAATAGAATTGTTAGTGCGAATCAAACGTATAAGATAGTTTTTAGTTTTTTGTTTGGGAATTTAAAACATAAAATAGAATAAATATAAGAAGTTAACGAGAGGAAAATAAATTTTATTAAATAATTAAAAAAATTAAAATTAAATGTATGTAAACATTTATTCAAAAAAACTTTAATTGTAGTGTGAAAACTTCTTTTAATAAATTTACTACTTTCATATGTATTTTATGGTGAATTCTTATCTACCCATCACAAAAAGTTGAGTAGAGCTATTTAGTGTAAAATACTTTGGAAATAACTAAAAAGTATACTATTTAATAAATAATTAAATAAGATAAAATTAAATGTTGCAATGTGATTGGTGGAATGTAGATTACCCAACTTTTTAGGATGGATAGAGAAGTTGTCACCGTATTTTATATATAATGAGTGATCCAGCACATTATTTTATACAAATTAAAAAAATGTATAAAAGTAAGAGAGGATATCAATTTTACTATAGTACCCTTATCATGTATTGTGAATAGTGAAATTTTTATTAATTAGAGGATAAAATTAAAAAAAATTATCTCAAATAAAATTAACATAAAATTTGGCATGCAGACTATGCAGATCAAGAAGGAAATACTTCAAATCAAATTGAGAAAGAGATATGGGCCATCGCTTCAATTAAGCAGTAATCAATCACTTCAATCAATCCATGGTCCAGCTCCAAAGTTGTGGCTTAACTTTTCTCCATTGGTAGTATCTCTAAAGGAAAAAGTGAATTTGGGCATGAATTTTGTGAAAAGTGAAAAAATGCACCCACCAATTTATTTCGTGGTTCTTGGGTTTCTACATGGAAATTAGGTCAAATACAATTATATTTTCCATGAAAATTGGAGGGTGCTGGAGAAACTTGCTTTACTTGAAGCATATACCACGTGAATGATCGTTCGAAAATGTTCTGAAGAGACTATGCTCAAAGAAGTTGTTTTAGGACTTGAGCTACTCAATATGAAAGACATCAAAATGCTCTAACGAATCAATTATGGATATGAACTAAAATAAAAGGGTCTTACGGGTTTCGATTATTTTAGAGTAAAACCTATATAAGAATGATAGAAACACAAAATACTTTAAACTGTTGGCCTCCATTATGTTAAAATAAAACCTTGTCAATAAATTAAAGAGTGAGAATTATGATAACGTGCTTTATGTATTTTTATTATTATTTGAGTTATCAAAATTGATGATATAGGAGGTGTTATGAGAATGTGTTATTTTGGTGGCAGCGAGAACTTCATGTACGGTAGAGCTAAGAAGACCTATAAATTTAATATTTCACCTGTCAAGTTAGAGAGATGTAGTTTAGAGTGAGAATGAGATAATACCTATCATTAATAGGGTCGGCTCAATTAACACATAGATCCCATTCTAATTTTAAAAATAAGCCTAAATTTAAAAAATAAGTGTAATTATAATAATTAAAAAACACATAAAAAATAAAATTATGTATTTATCAATAATATATTTAATTATAATAATTTTGAGTTTTGATCTATCTCAAATTTTTTGTATGTACTAAGTTTTTGTCATAGCATTTTTTTGATTTATGGGCTATTATTATAACATTTTATTTATTTCGATTAATATTTATAGAAAAAAATTGAACTTTTCAAAATTTGGAGCTTTGTGCTGTAATACTTTCTGCACTTGCACAAGGTCAGCCCTGCAATCAACACATGGTAGGATTTATATATAATAGGAGGTTGAAACTGCTTCCGTCTAACTCGACGTGTGTTGTGGGGTTGTCCGATTAGATCGTACAATAGACGATGGGGCATTAGGATTAGGTGCTCAATTTTTTGATGAAGTTCCATCTGATCATCCATCTTACTTGGTGGAGCTCTAGGTTGGACCTTCGTAATTTGGCATGTCACTTTAGGTTGTTGGTTGGTCTAGAGCAGTTTTCCTCAAGTTCTTATTCTTACTAAGTGAAACAAGGAGTGACATTGCTAGGTTGCACTCTATTGTTGGCTTGTGTTTTTCAAGTGAGTCTTTGCTTTATGGAGGAAAAAGTGGTAAAGCCTGGTGACTAGGAGCACGTGGCCTTGGAAACAACCCATTAAATTCGTGTCTTGTCGTTGAAACTTTTCTTAATGTTGTTCCTACATATGACTTCATGTCCTTAGGGTAGGGACTGAAACTTTCGCTAAGAGTATTCAAGTGCGCTCAAGTGCCATTGCGATCTCAAGGTTGATCTTCATTATTGATTTCATCTTCTGAGCCACCTTTTATTCTAGATAGTAGATTCCTTCGCCTTTTTAAATAAAGGTAGTCCTTTACTACAAATGGTTTTTTATCTTCTTACTCAAATGCTTTACCACACACAAGTTTCCTTTGTTCTTCCTTGAATTCATGCAACACTTTGATCTATTCATCGTATCTTCTTCCTCGATTTCGTACTGGGTCATTGTTTCTAAGTTTTTGGGTGATTTCCTTAGCATCTCATTCACTTCCATATTTTGAGTTTCTCTAAGAGAATATTTTTCTCTATTTATCCCATTATTGTTGTTCTCCTTCTTCCTTTAGCAATGACTAACTAAGGAAACACAAACATGAATTTAATAGACTCGTCTAATGGGGATGATATAAGCGATGCTTCCTCGCGCATTTGAGCGATTGACCCATAAGTGTTGGATATGGTTCCTCTAGTGGTGATACATAATCAACATGCTTTTAAACCTCAAGGCCTTCATTCTACTATAAGGGCCAACAACAACCTCAAATGAATCAGTCATATAATTCAATATTGATAACAAACTTTTATATAAAGCAAGAACAACAAAAAGTGTAAAAAAAAAAAATTAATACTAAACCAATTTTGGACGCTATCTCCACAAGAACAAGGATTAAGGATTTAGGAGAGGAAGTACGAGGACTATGACTGCCTTGAGATCATACTCTCCGAGAAGGAAGAGAAGCGTATTACTGCACAGTGGAAAATAGGAGTAATTATCAGAATGTTAGTGAGAAGAATAGGGTACAAAGCCCTTAAGAACCGATTAAGCCAACTTTGGGCAAAGCGGGGCAATATTAATATTGTTGACCTAGGTCAGGAATATTATCTTGTCACCTTTGCCATTGCAGAAGACCATGAATTTGCTCTTATGGAAGGACCCTAGTTAATCTTTGATCTGTTAGAGCATGAAATGTTCTGATCATATTTCTAGTTTTGATGATAACATTATATATGAATTTTGTATAAGACAATGTGGTACTCTAATTATTTATGTTTTCCATTTCAGGAAAAATCTAAGAGAGTATGCACAAAATCAGCACTCAGACGCTCTGATCCAGAAGATCTGGATGGCTTCATCAGAACATGGTCTGGAAGACATCAGAAGATGGTCTTGAGAAAATCAGAACATGATCTGGAAGGCATCAGAAGATGGCAATCAGAAGCAAGGCTCTGAAGATCTGATGGTATCACGCTGCAAGGAGCTCCCAAAGTCTGATGACTGAAGTTATATTCTGCACCAATGCTGAAGACTCTGATATTCAAACGCCATTCTCATAATCTGAGTCCAGAAGCAAGTACAAGATGAAAAAGCTACAACGTCAAATCTGAACTGACAAAAGGAATGTTAGAAGCTACAAAAGGCAAAGTCAACAAGAGCAGTTGAAACAAGGCTCGAGGTAGTTGACAAAAGAGTGAAACATTAAATGAAGCAGTGTACTATTCACGTAAAGCATTAAATGCTCCTAAATGGTCACTTTTCTCATTGTCTATACAAGTGATGCTCTGGATGCTGAAGAAATAGAGAACTTACGCAAAAAGAAACCTTACGCTGCCAAATTGATTCTTAACGTTTTCACACAAGCAACAAAGATCTTCATTTTCAACCTCACAAATATTGTAATATCTTAGTGAGTGTTAGAACTTAATCTTGAGAGAAAATCACGTGGTGATTATAGCTTATTAAGAAGCACATTAAACTCTTGTAATATTGTTTACATATTTTTGTAAAAGAATTCCTAGAGTGATCAAGTTGTGATCTGTATACTCTAGAAGACTTAGAAGTTGTCTAAGTGGAAAACCATTGTAATCAAGATTGATTAGTGGACTAAATCCTCAGTGGAGGTAAATCACTCTGTCAGGGGTGGACTGGAGTAGTTTGATTAACAACGAACCAGGATAAAAATAACTGTGAGATTATTTTTTTATCTTCCATTTTTAGAAACAACCCTTATTCAATCCCCCCTTTATAAGTGTTTTTCAGCCCTTCAATTGGCATCAGAGCGCCGGTTCTAGGTGCAAACACTTGACAGTGTTAGAGAAAAGATTCAGGAGAAAAACAAAAAAATGGTTGATCCAATTCCAACTCCTATTGAGCAGAACAACAATGGTAACAATGGAAGTAACAATTTCAATGGATACAATAGACCACCATTCTTTGATGGTGAGAACTTTGAATACTGGAAAGATAGGCTTGAAAGTTATATTCTATGTCAAGATGGTGATCTATGGGATTTAGTGTTGGATGGTTACACACATTCGGGGAATGCTCGTGGAGTCAAGCTTGCTAGATAAACTATGAGTGATGATCAAAAGAAAGAGTTCAAAAATCATCACAAAGCAAGGACTATATTGTTAAATGCCATTTCACATGCTGAGTACGAGAAGATCACAAACAGAGAAACTGCTCATGATATTTCTGAATCTCTGAAGATGACTCATGAAGGAAATGCACAAGTCAAGGAGACAAAAGCTCTGGCTCTCATCCAGAAGTATGAAGCCTTCAGAATGGAAGATGGTGAAAATATTGAAGCAATGTTTTCCAAATTCCAGACTCTGACTGCTGGGCTGAGAGTTCTTGACAAGGGATACACAAAAGCTGATCATGTTAAGAAGATAATCAGAAGTTTACCCAAAAGATGGGGACCAATGGTTACAGCATTCAAGATTGCAAAGAATTTGAATGAAGTATCTCTTGAGGAGCTCATAAGTGCTTTGAGGAGTCATGAGATTGAGCTTGATGCAAATGAGCCTCAGAAGAAAGGTAAGTCTATTGCTTTAAAATCTAAAAATAAACATTTTGCTAACGCTTTTTAGGCAGAAGAAGAAGAATCTGACGAATCAGAGTCAGAAGAAGAAGATGAATTATCTCTCATATCCAGAAGGGTGAATCAACTTTGGAAAAGCAAGCAGAGAAGATTCAAGAACTTCAAGAAACCTGAAAAGGGAGAATCTTCTGAACACATAAGATCTGGCAAGAAGAAGGTAGTGTGCTATGAATGCAAAGAACCTAGACACTACAAGAATGAATGTCCTAAGCTTCAGAGGGAAAAACCCAGAAAGAAGTTTGAAAATAATAAAGGCATGATGGCTACATGGGATGACTCTGATTCATCTGATCAAGAGTCAGACTCTGAAGATGAGCAAGCCAACATAGCACTCATGGCAACAGTTGACACTGAAGAAGAACCTACTTCTGATTTAGACTCTGAAGAGGTATTTTCTAAACTCACTAGAGAAGAGTTAGTTTCTAGTTTATCAGAACTTCTGGAAGTCAAGAGTCAACTTAGTCTCAAATACAAAAAGCTTAAAAAGTTTTTTGCATCTGAAACTAAGAGACTTGAAATAGAAAACTCTGAGCTAAAAGAAAAAGTTTTAAAATTAACTAAATATGTTGCATCTTTGGAAACATCTTCAAGTTCAAATATGTCTATTCCAAGCACTAACAATATTCTGAAAGAATATGACTTGAGCTTCAGAAAGTTCCTATCTAGAGGTATAGGCAGAAGTCAGCTAGCCTCTATGATTTATGGTGTTAGTGGAAACAAAAGAATAGGTATAGGTTTTGAAGGAGAAATTCCATATAAACTAGAACCTGTTGATGAAATGATCATTAATTACAAACCTTTGTATGAACAATTTAAGTATGGTCATTCTCATGATATCAAACACACATCACACTCTAAAAGTTTCCATATCACACACACAAAGAAACATGTTATTTGTAACACCCTTCTAATACCCCGCATAAATATTAAACAATAATCAGAGTAAAACATGAAAAGGGCATTACAACTTCCATTAATTAAACAATTACTCATGTCATGCCATAAAAGAGAACGTTAAACCCAAATATCATTCAGATCATCATGTTAACACAGCGGAAATATATTTAACATCTGAACAATGCAACATCCAAAGTCATAGACTTAAAACACCACCATAATAAAACACTCAAATAAAAAGAGTTTAACAAGTAACTCTAAACAACGTCCCTAGTGTTACACGACCAGAGCATGACACATACCCAATTGACTCTAACGAACTACTTGACGAGCTAATCCTCACCAAGTACACGAGCTACTCCTCAATCTGAAAAATAACAACAGTAAGGGTGAGTCTCATTCACATTTAACTAATGTTATAAGATATAGATAATAAAATATCAAATCACATGCCATTCACCCAATTACAGTTATGATCAGATTCACAACCACACAATCAGTACAACAACAAGCAATCAACACATATTATAACATTGGACTATCTTCCATTCATGTTATAATAGCACAAGTATCCTAATGCAATGCAACTACATGCATGTGGTACCAAAATCTGGGATAACCCAACTCTCCGATCCACCATCGTCAAGGATACGGCGACACCCATTCACTAATTCCTCACAATGGGAATTAGCTACCACTGATCCACCATCGTCAAGGATCAGCCACATGATGATTATGAAATGCATGTATCAACCATAACATGCTCATCATCCACATAAACCAACCAATGTCATAATCATCAACCAATATAGTAATCAATAGCCACACACAATTAAGCTATTCTCAACCAAATAAAATACATATTTTACATCGACAATATATGTACAACAAACACCAATTACCACCACAAACATCATAACAGGTAAAATATCCAATAAGGTACCTGTACGCATAAACCACCATAACCGAATAAAATCGAGTGTTTTTAAAATAATTTCGAGTCATAACTCAAAACACCATTTTATTATGTAAATCATTTGATTAGCTTCACTATGCTCGAAACGGCACCAAAATCCGGCTTACGGTTCAAAAGTATTAAACTTTTCAAGATGGCCTGTCGCCAACAGCCAACAGCACGCGGCGCCACACACAGTTCGCGGCGCGGAACGAATAGGAAGCACGCCTTCGCATCGCAAACAAAGGTTCGTGGCACGGAACGAGAAGGAACTACGCCTTCGCGGCGCAAACAAAGGTTCCCGGCGCGTACTGAACACAACCAGACTTCCTGGCTTTCTGCCAAGCAGTTCACGGCGCCAACCCCTGGACGCGGCGCGAATTGGCGATTTCCAGAACTCCGAATCGCAGAAAACACCCTGCGATTTTGCCCTTCCTTCACCAAAGAATTACCAAACCAATTCCATTTCAACCAGATTTTACGAACAGCAAACAAGCATATATTATAACACATTTATAAAACATTTCAACCATCCAATTAACACCATACATGATCAACACAATCATTACCAATCAATTCTCCCAAAACCTAACATTTCTACAACCTAAGCATAACTCACTTGATGCGAATAACAAGATCAATTCTACCATACTACCTATAATCCCATAATAGAAGATAAACGGAAGAGTCCCCCCTTACCTGAAGGTTGATTCTTCGCTCTTCCTCTTGTCGCACTTCTCTGCTCCTCTTCTCTTTTCACGTTCAGACTCTTTTCCAAATACTGTAACCTTCTCTATTCCCCAACTCCTTCTATTTTATTAAAAATAAAATGAAATTATTTTAATTAGTAATAGGGCCTACCAATGCACCCCTCCTTTACTAATCACGACTGAAGCCCATTTGATTAATTCTTCATAATCCTCAATAATTCCAAATAATTCCCCCATAATTCAATTAAATTAATTTAAATTAAATTATGAAATATGGAGTGTTACAACTCTCTCCCACTAAAAGAGTTTTCGTCCTCGAAAACATACATTAGGCAAATAGTTCCGGGTAGCAATCCTTCATCTAACTTTCCAGTTCCCAAGTCACATTCCCACCTGCTGGTCCTCCCTATGCTACTCTAACCAGTGCTATCTCTTTGCCACGCAATTGTTTCAGCTTTCGATCTTCAATTCTCATAGGCAAAGCTTCAACTGTCATGTTATCCTTCACCTGTACATCATCTACTTGGATCACATGAGATGGATCCGCAATGTATTTCCTCAACTGCGACACGTGGAATACATCATGAAAAATCGCAAGCGTTAGTGGAAACACGATACGATAAGCCACCTCTCCAATCCTTTCTGTAATATGATACGGACCAATGAAACGCGGAGTCAACTTCCTTGATTTCAGTGCTCTACCAACAACTTTCGTAGGAGTCACCCTCAAGAACACATGATCTCCTTCTTAAAATTCAAGTGTCCTCCGTCTCTTATCATGGTAGCTTTTCTGGCGACTCTGAGAAGCCTTCATCTTCTCTTGAATCAATTTAATTTTCTCCGTGGTCTCTTGTATAATTTCTGGTCCAATCACAGTACTCTCACCCAATTCATACCAACAGAAAGGCGTTCTACATCTCCTATCATACAAAGCTTCAAATGGAGCCATACCAATGCTCGAATGAAAACTATTGTTGTAGGTAAATTCAATCAACGGAAAATAACTATCCCATGCACCACCTTTTTCCAATACACAAGCACGCAACAAATCTTCCAATGACTGAATTGTCCTCTAAGTCTGACCATTAGTCTGCAGATGATAAGCAGAACTCAACCTCAATTTAGTACCCAAAGCCTTCTGCAAACCTTCCCAGAGTCGAGATGTAAACCTTGGATCTCTATCTGATACGATACTTGAAGGAATACCATGCAGACTTACTATCTTCTCAATATACAATTGAGCTAACCTCTCCATTGGATAATCCATTCTCATCGGTATAAAGTGAGCAGACTTCGTCAACCTGTCCACAATAACCCAAATAGCTTCACAATTCTTCACCGTCCTCGGCAACCCAGAAACAAAATCCATAGATATGCTATCCCACTTCCATTCAGGAATAAATAACGGTTGCATAGCTCCATACGGCTTCAGATGTTCAATCTTCGACCTCTGGCAACTCAAACAAGCATAAACAAATTCAGCTATTTCCTTTTCCATTCCAGGCCACCAAAACAGCTTCTATAAGTCATGATACATCTTGGTAGCACCAGGATGAATACTCAATCCACTCCGATGTCCTTCCTCAAGAATACTTCTTCTCAATTCGGCAACATCAGGAACACAAACACGATTGCCAAATCTCATGATACCATTCTCGTCGATTTTGAATTCACCTCCTTTATCTTGGTTAATCAGGGTCAACTTATCAACCAACTCTACATCAGTCTTCTGACCTTCTCGAATTTCTTCAAGAATACTACTAGTCAGCTTCAGCATACCCAATCTAAAACTGTTAGGAGTGTCTTCGCATACTAAACTCAAATCTCTTAATTGTTCAATTAAGTCCAACTCCTTCACCATTAACATAGACATATGCAAGGACTTCCTACTCAAAGCATCGGCAACAACGTTTGCTTTACCCGGATGGTAATTCAGTCCAAAATCATAATCCTTGAGAAATTCTAACCATCTTCTTTGTCTCATATTTAGCTCTTTTTGATCAAAGAGATACTTCAGACTCTTGTGATCACTAAATACTTCAAACCATGAGCCATACAGATAATGCCTCCACAACTTCAACACAAATACAACTGCTGCCAACTCTAAGTCGTGAGTCGGATAATTCTTCTCATGCACTTTGAGTTGTCTCGACGCATTAGCGACTACCTGTTGATTCTGCATTAACACACCTCCTAATCCCATCAATGAAGCATCACAATACACAACAAAAGATTCCGCCGGATTCGGCAAAATCAAGATCGGCGCACTAGTCAGCCTCCTCTTCAGCTCTTGGAATCCTTCCTCACATTTTGAATCCCAGATGAATGCTTGACCCTTCCTAGTCAACTTAGTTAACTGCAACGCTAACTTTGAAAAACCTTCAATGAACTTCCTGTAATAACCCGCAAGACCAAGAAAACTACGGATTTCGGAAACTGACTTCGGAGTTTCCCACTGAGACACAGCTTCTACCTTTGTTGGGTCAACGGCAATACCATCTTTAGAAATTACATGCCCAAGAAAGCCTACTTCACTTAACCAGAACTCACACTTTGACAATTTCGCATAAAGTTTCTTTTCCTTCAATAGTTCCAATACCACTCTAAGATGATCTGCATGCTCTTCTTCATTCTTAGAATATATTAAAATATCATCGGTAAATACTACTACGAACTGATCGAGATAGGGATGAAAGATCCTATTGATATATTCCATAAAAACACCAGGTGCATTAGTAACTCCAAATGGCATCACATTATATTCGTAATGACCATACCTCGTTCTAAATGCAATCTTCTGAATATCATCGGTCTTCACCCTAATCTGATGATATCCCGACCTCAAGTCAATCTTACTGAACATGCATGCCCCAACCAGTTGATCCATTAGATCATCAATCCTCGGCAACGGATACCGATTTTTGATAGTAACTTTATTCAGCTGTCTATAATTTACACACAGTCTCATCGAGCCTTCTTTCTTCTTTACTAGTAATACTGGTGCACCCCACGATGAAACACTAGGACGAATAAATTCCTTCTCAAGTAACTCTTCCAATTGACTCTTCAATTCAGTCAATTCAGATGCCGACATAAGATACGGTGCCATCGACACAGGACTAGTCCTAGGAATTAGCTCAATAGCAAATTCCATTTCTCTCTCAAGTGGCAACTCTGTAACATCTTCTGGAAAGACTTCGGGAAAGTCGCATACTACCGGTAATTCACTTCTCACCACCTTCCCTTTCACTTCCATGGATGCAATCAACATAAACACGGCAGCCCCGTCCTTAACTGCTTCCTTTATCTGTCTAGCGGTAATCGCCAAACCTTCTACACTTTCATCTTCAGGAAAAATAACCATCTTCGAGAAACAATTGATATGAACCCGATTGAATTGTAACCAATTCATTCCCAGAATAACATCGAGTTGCTCCAACGGAAGGCACACTAAATCCATTCCGAATTCTCTACCAAAAATATCAATTGGACAGTTCAAACAAGCAAACGAAGTAGTCACTGAACCCGACGCAGGAGTGTCAATGATCATACTTCCATTAATATCAGATATTTCCAAGTTCAGTCGTTTAGCACAATCCAACGAAATTAATGAGTGAGTTGCTCCAGTATCTATAATTGCAATTAAAGGAGTGCCATGAATAAAACGCGTACCTTTAATTAACCGATCTTCTAGAGTAGTCTCGGAACCAGATAAGGCGAACACCTTACCACCAACTTGATTCTTCCTTGGCTTAGGACACTTAGGACTAATATGGCCCTCTTCTCCGCAGTTGAAACAAGTCACAGTGTTTCCTTTGCACTCAATAGCAATGTGGCCTGCCTTTCCACACTTTTAGCACTTCTTTTCTTCACTTTTGCACACATGAATGCGATGTCCAGGTTCTCCACACTTAAAGCACTTAATAGGGGCACTAGAGTCTCCCCCACTAGGCTTCTTCCAACCTCCAACTTTCTGGTTACCTTTACCATATGGCTTACCACGATCCATATGCTTCTTCCCTTTCCTGTTGACCAAATCGCGAAAGTGTGACGACTTCAGCTTAATATTGTCCTCTTCAAAGACAAACATGTCACGGTACTTGGACTCTGGGTGCTCACGTCACATGACGGGAAGAACGTCTATGTTCCGAAGTCTGGAACTTAAATCTGCTGGAGAAGTGAAGTTTGGAGGGAACCAGAAGGGCAAAATTATAGGCTCTGGAACCATATGTATTGGTAATTCTCCCTCTATAACTAATGTTCTTTTAGTAGATGGATTAGCTCATAATTTATTGTCCATAAGTCAATTAAGTGACAATGGTTATGACATAATCTTTAATCAAAAGTCTTGTAGAGCTGTTAGTCAAAAGGATGGCTCAATCCTATTTACAGGCAAGAGAAAGAACAACATTTATAAGATTGATCTTTCAAATCTTGAGAACCAACAGGTTACTTGCCTTCTGTCTGTTAACGAAGAGCAGTGGGTCTGGCACAGAAGATTGGGTCATGCTAGTTTGAGAAAGATCTCTCTGATTAACAAACTCAATCTGGTCAGAGGACTCCCTAATCTGAAATATAAATCAGATGCTCTTTGTGAAGCATGTCAGAAAGGGAAGTTTTCAAAACCTGCGTTTAAATCTAAAAAATGTTGTCTCTTCCTCTAAGCCTTTAGAACTTCTGCACATTGATCTTTTTGGCCCAGTCAAAACAGCATCAATCAGAGGCAAGAAATATGGATTGGTCATTGTAGATGACTACAGTAGATGGACATGGGTAAAGTTCTTGAAACACAAGGATGAGTCACATTCTGTGTTCTTCGACTTCTGTAACCAGATTCAATCTGAAAAAGGAATGTAAAATCATAAAAGTCAGAAGTGATCATGGTGGTGAATTTGAGAACAGATTCTTTGAAATTTATTTCAAAGAAAATGGTATTGCCCATGATTTCTCTTGTCCTAGAAATCCATAACAAAATGGAGTTATAGAACGAAAGAATATGACTCTCCAAGAAATAGCCAGAACCATGATCAATGAGACTAATATGGCTAAGCATTTCTGGACAGAAGAAATTAACACAATTTGTTATATTCAGAATAGAATCTCCATTAGGCCTATTCTAAATAAGACTCCTTATGAATTGTGGAAGAACAGAAAGCCCAATATTTCATATTTCCATCCATTTGGATGTGTTTGTTATATTCTGAATACTAAAGATCACCTGAACAAGTTTGATTCCAAAGCTCACAAGTGTTTCCTTCTTGGATATTTTGAACGCTCTAAGGGCTACAGAGTATACAATACTGAAACTCTGATAGTTGAGCAATCAATCAATATCAGATTTGATGATAAGCTTGGCATTGAAAAGCCAAAGCAGAATGAGAATTTTGCAGATATAGACATTTCTGATCTAGATCATGAAGAGACCAGAGGAGAGGAAGTGTCAGAAGATCAAGTTGCAGCTTCTTTAGAGAATCTCAGAATATCTGAAAACACCAACAATCAAAACATCTTCAAGAATCAACTCTGCCGATCCAGAAGATGTTATAATTGGAAAGAAAGATGATCCCATCAGAATAAGAGCATTTCTAAAGAACAATGCAGAATGTCAATTTGGTTTAGTATCTTTGATTGAGCCAACTTTTGTTGATAAAGCTCTAGAAGATGGTGACTGGATTATTGCTATGCAAGAAGAGTTAAATCAGTTTACAAGAAATGATGTTTGGGATCTAGTTCCAAGACCAAAAGGATTCAATATTATTGGAACAAAATGGGTTTTCAGAAACAAACCGAATGAGAAAGGTGAAGTTATCAGAAACAAAGCCAGACTGGTTGCTCAAGGCTATAGTCAGCAAGAAGGTATTGTCTACACTGAAATCTTTGCACCAGTGGCCAGGTTAGAATCTATTAGATTGTTAATTTCTTTTTCCTTTCAGAATAACACCACCCTTTACCAGATGGATGTTAAGAGTGCCTTTTTAAATGGTTATATAGATGAAGAAGTTTATGTTCACCAACCTCCTGGTTTTGAAGACTCTAAGTCTCCAAAACATGTTTTTAAACTAAAGAAATCATTATACGGTTTGAAGCAAGCTCCCAGAGCTTGGTATGAAAGATTAAGTTCTTTCCTTCTGGATAATGGTTTCACAAGAGGAAAAGTAGACATAACTCTCTTCTGTAAAACCTATAAAAAGGATATGTTAATTTGTCAAATTTATGTAGATGATATTATTTTTGGAACATCTAATGCTACACTTGGAAAAGAATTTGCTAAGTTTATGTAGGAAGAATTTGAGATGAGCGTGATGAGAAAACTCAAATATTTCCTAGGCATTCAGATCAATCAAACCTCTGAAGGAACCTATGTTCATCAGACTAAGTATGTTAAAGAACTTCTGAAGAAGTTCAAACTATCTGAAAGCAAAGAAGCAAAAACTCCAATGCATCTAACTTACGTGTTAGGTAAGGATGAGGTAAGCAAGAAGGTAGATCAGAAGATCTACAAAGGTATGGTAGGATCTCTTCTCTATCTGACTGCTTCTAGACCTGATATTCTATTCAGTGTATGCTTGTGTGCTAGATTCCAATCAGATCCTAGAGAATCTCACTTAACTGCTGTTAAGAGAATTCTTAGGTATCTGAAAGGTACCAATAATGCTGGTTTAGTCTACAGAAGATCTGAAGAATACAACTTAGTAGCATATTGTGATGCTGATTACGCTGGAGATAGAGTTGAAAGGAAAGGTACTTCTGGAAGCTGTCAGATTCTGTAACCGTCTCATTCATAACTTCATTGCATTATTCATTTCAAATCCGGTTCTATAAATTGCATTTCAATTTCACATTTTCCCTCTTTCCATTCTCTCTCTATTCATATTTTATGCATTTCGGTCTTCTTTTCTCTCTTCATCAAAACCCTAAACGTAAGAATCTCAAGAAACTCAACTGTTCTTCAATGACTACTTCGTATATTTAAAACATTGCTTCATCTTCTCAGCAACAACAACAACAAGAGCAATAAACTGTCTTCACTCCAATGAAAACATGTTTGATTCCGATGGATGAATTAGAAGTTATCTGTGAAACAATGGTTGATTTTGATAATCTTCAGGAACATAACTTTAACTTGAAGAGCAATATGTTGGTTCAAGGCTGGGAACCATTCTTCAACCATATGATTGGACCAGTTTACCCAGAACTGGTGAAGGAGTTTTGGGTTCATGCAAAGTTAATGCCAAAAGCAATTTTGTCTTTCGTCTGTGGCCAAGAGATCTCTATTACATAAAATATGATCATGAGATTGCTGGGTCTGGAAGGTTGTGAAGGTGCTTCTAGAGCTATAGTAGGTAGAACAGATTGGGAGGTTGTCTATGCTGAAATCTTCAAATCTGGAGAAAGTTCTACTTGTATTAAGGATCTGAAAGATCTTTACAGAATCTGGGCCAAGATCCTTCTGGGTTGCATCTACCATAGAAAGGCAACTGTCTCTCATAACTACATCAATCAAGACCAACAATACATTCTGTATTGTATTGGAAAAGGCGAGAAGGTGGATCTTCCCTATATTCTGTTTATCCACATGTGGAATCATGTGAGGGATTCTAGAGAGCAAGCCAGATTGAAGACTCCAAAAATTAAAAGGAACGTCATTCCTTTTGGAAGATTAATTTCTGACATTCTGATTGAGACTAGCTTGGATGATGATCTGCTAGCAGCTGGAATTGTTAAAGATCTGTATGCAACTTGTGGGAGCACAATGAATGCTCACACTCTGAAGAGAATGAAGCTGTTAGAGAAAATTACCGCTCTTCCCAGAGTGGTAAATGAGATCTTGACCAGAAGGATTCCTGCTCTGGCTGAATTTGAGCTCTTCTTCAAGAATGAGCATCCCAGCATAGTCCTCTTCTATCTGGAAAAGTGTTTAAAGGAAGGCACTGAGTTTGATCCAGCATGACTGAGCGACAGACTGCTTCCAACGATAGCTGATCCTGATCCAGCTCAGAAGAAGAAGAAGAAGAAGAACATAAAAAGGAGAAGAAGGAGAAGAAAGACAAGAAGGAAAAGAAAGAAGAAAATAAGGAGAAGAAAGAAGAGAAGGAAAAGGAAGAAAAGAAGAAGAAGAGAAAGTCAATTGGAGATGGACCATTAAAGCCTCAGAAGAAGAAGAAGAAATATTCAGGTATTTATATCACTAAGTCTGTTCCTATTCCTATTGTTAATAATGCTGAAAACATATCAATAGAATCTCAACCAGAAAAAACAATAAACCTTTGATCAATCCAATAACTCCCTCAAGGTACCCAGATCGTGTGAAGCCTTTAAGAAGCTTATAGATGACATAGAAAATCATGTTGCATCTGAACCAGAAAAATCACCAGAAAATCATCCTGAAACCACCAATCAATCTTCTAAATCTCCACCCTCTGCTTCCTCAAAATTCAAAGGCAAACAAACAATCTCTAACTCTGACCCCATTCTCAATCCAAAACCTTTGAACAATATCTTTCCACATGAAAACATATTCGCCTCTGCCCAACCTCCACCTTCTGAAACTCAACCTCAACCATCTGACCCCCAACCAGTTGTAGACACTCCTGTCTTTTGCAACGTCACACTCTCATCACCTTCTTCATCATCTTGTGATTCTTTCTTTCGCAAACCTCGACCCTTTGCACCTTCCCCTCCAAAACCTCAATCTGATCCAGTTGTTGTAGTCCTAGACTCTGACAACGAAACATAATCTTCACCCCCTCCATCCTCTTCAAACACTTCTCTTCTGTTTGAAAGAGCCCCTGAACCATATCTCATCTCCCACCCAGAAGACTCAATAACCATTATCAGAACAACCTCTCCTCCACCTTCTGTTGATATGCGTTTTGATTTATTAAAACATAAGGTACGGACAAGGTTAGAATATCTGAAAACTGCCTATGATTCCAAGCTGGATCATGTGGCTGTTGGAAAGCTCTGGAAGGATTTCTCTGAGGATGTGCAAACGAATCTTCTGGATATCCAGAATGATTGTCTTGCTGCTGCTCCTGGTCCTGCTGGACTGGCTCTAGAGTATGGTCGTGGCAAGTACTTTCATCCAATCTCGGACTGGAAGCCTTTGGAAGAAGCGCCATTTGTTAATGACATGGAATTAGAATCAAATGATATGGAAGTTGATAATCCTCTCCGTCTGGTAGTCTGGACTCCGAAGCAGTCTCTGGATACTTCTGATGATATAGACGTAGATTCTAATTATGCAGTTCTAACTAGAGATTTTCAGACGCTGTTTGAATGGTTCCAGGAGAATCCTCTCCAGGAGATTCCTCTTGAGGAGAATCCTATTGCTGATGGTCAAGTAGTTGCTGATGGTCTAATAGTTCATGATGGCCAACTAGTTCTAGCCTCTGCTGTTACTACTGCTATTAAGGATAATCCAGTTGATCAATCTGTTGGCCCTTCAACCTCTGTTGTGTTGGAAACTCTGAAGGAGCTTCAAAAGAATCAGGCAACTGTTTTCAATCGTCTGGACAAGCAAGATGAAACAAATGCTGAGATCAAGACCTGGATGCAAAGATCTGAGGAAGCTTCCAAGAAGCAAGCTGAAGACATTGCTGAGATCAAGAATCTTCTGGTAGCCCTAGCTTCTAAGTTTACCCAATCTTAGTCTAAGTTTTTGAGTCTTTGTTTAGGGTCTTCTTTGTTTTCTGCATCTGTTTTCTTTCTCCATTGCATCTGCTTGTACACATTATGGCTTCTAAATGAAAAATTTTCTTCCTACATCTTTTATGTCTTTCATCTGAATCTTTTATTTATATGCTTTTTGATGTTATGACAAAAAGGGGGAGAAACGTATGAATTGAATTGATTTATTATATCAGTTACTGGGCTTAAGTCTCAACATTCCTAACGAATATTGAAAAGTTTTTGCCTCTGATAGTTTTGCAGGAATGTGATAATTTGAAAAAGTTCAAAAAGGGGAGAAACAAATTCCAAGAGAATCTTCTAAAGATCTGAAGCAAACAAGTGTAATGCTCTGATACAAGAAATTACAAGCTCTGAAGAAAGCTATGCTTTGATACAAGAATTTGCAAAGATCTGAAGAAAAGCTACTTTGATGCTCTGATAAGCTAAGAAAAATTCAAAGCTCTGAATCATATAAAGATAAAGTTCAACGTGAAAGTCTCTTCTGAAATGGAAAATACTCAGGGAAGTCTTTTATTTGTAAATTCTTCTAGTATTAATTTCAGGGGGAGATTGTTAATCTCAGGGGGAGACATATCCATACACTCTGGTTAATATATTTTTATGCTATATCTGTGTATTGTCTTTTTCATCTGATATTCTGGATACAAATTCATATCAATTCTGTATGTTTTTGTCATCATCAAAAAGGGGGAGATTGTTAGAGCATGAAATGTTCTGATCATATTTCTAGTTTTGATGATAACATTATATATGAATTTTGTATAAGACAATGTGGTACTCTAATTATTCATGTTTTCCATTTTAGGAAAAGTCTAAGAGAGTATGCACAAAATCAGCACTCAGAAGCTCTGATCCAGAAGATCTGGATGGCTTCATCAGAACATGGTCTGGAAGACATCGATGATGGTCTTGAGAAAATCAGAACATGATCTGGAAGGCATCAGAAGATGGCAATCAGAAGCAAGGCTCTGAAGATCTGATGGTATCACGGTGCAAGGAACTCCCAAAGTCTGATGACTGAAGTTATATTCTACACCAATGCTGAAGACTCTGATATTCAAACGTCATTCTCATAATTTGAGTCCAGAAGCAAGTACAAGATGAAAAAGCTACAATGTCAAATCTGAACTGACAAAAGGAACGTTAGAAGCTACAAAAGGCAAAGTCAGCAAGAGCAGTTGAAACAAGGCTCGAGGTGGTTGACAAAAGAGTGAAACATTAAATGCAGCAGTGTACTATTCACGTAAAGCATTAAATGCTCCTCAACGGTCACTTTTCTCATTGTCCATATAAGTGATGCTCTGGATGCTGAAGAAATAGAGAACTTACGCAAAACGAAACCTTACGCTGCCAAATTGATTCTTAACGTTTTCACACAAACAACAAAGATCTTCATCTTTAACCTCACAAATATTGTAATATCTTAGTGAGTGTTAGAACTTAATCTTGAGATAAAATCACTTGGTTATTATAGCTTATTAAAAAGCACATTAAAATCTTGTAATATTGTTTACATATTTTTGTAAAAAAATTCCTAGAGTGATCAAGTTGTGATTTGTATACTCTAGAAGACTTAGAAGTTGTCTAAGTGGAAAACCATTGTAATCAAGATTGATTAGTGGATTAAATCCTCAGTGGAGGTAAATCACTTTGTCAGGGGTGGATTGGAGTAGTTTGATTAACAACGAACTAGGATAAAAATAACTATGTGATTATTTTTTTATCTTCCATTTTTAGAAACAACCCTTATTCAACCCCCCCTTTCTAAGTGTTTTTCACCCCTTCATGATCATTACCACTCGGTACGTGAATGGAGTGCGAACTTCTGCCCTTAAGGAGATGTAATAGAGGAGCTCCGAATGTGGGTTAGAATATCTGGACTTCCCATTGAATATTTTGACAATAGAGTGCTAGCTTACATTGGGGATCGGATTGGGAAAATGTCAAGGTAGATAAGAATACGCTCACAAGAGAACGGGGAAAGTACACACGTATGTGCATTCAAGTAGATCTGACAAAACCTCTGCTTGCAATGTTTTTAGTTAAAGTAAGGCATTACAAAGTGGAGTATGAAGGACTCCACATGCTATGCTTAATTTGTGGTAAGTTTGGCCACCAACCTACTAATTGTGGGGAGAAGAAGACTACTACCATGAGAATTGATGGATAAAAAGAGGCCATTATTATGGACACGCTCGAACCTTGGATGGTAGTCCAAAAAAACAAAATCCTAGACATGCCAGACAAGATATTGAAAGGAAGTGGCAAGCTGCTCCCAAAAAGAACACTACGCGAAAGACTGCGACGGATAAACCTACCCTAAACTAGGAAGTTGAACATGGGATCCAGATACACTGATTTTGATGAGGAGTTTATAGAAATCAACGACAATGAAACACAAGTAATCGTTACTAAACCCAAGGAGAAGGAACCCACTTGCATGACAGTTGCCAAAAGTAGCATCGACTTGGATACATGCATGCTGAACGTTCGAAAGAAAAAGGGAGAAACATTGGCCAAATATTTGAAAATGAAACAATTGGACATCAAAGGGGGGAAGCATAAGAGCAAAAGTAATGAGAAGCTTGTGATTGCATCGTGTGGCATCAAAAAGGTGAGTAAAAGAAGTGCTACACGTGGCAGAGGTGGAGTGGAGGTGGAAAAGTTACTTGAATAGGCAAAAATAAATGAGCTAGTAACGGGCTTAAAACTAAATGAAGACTGGAGGCAAGAGCAAGAAAGTCCTAAGGCTGTAAAGTCTCATCCTAACAGCAAGAGCAACTTAGACAAACTAGAAGGATAGAAAAACACTTAGAAAGGGGGGGTTTGAATAAGTGTAGTCTAAAAACTTGAACGATAAAAACAATTTGCACAGTTATTTTTATCCTGGTTCGTTGTTAACTAAACTACTCCAGTCCACCCCCACGGAGTGATTTACCTCACCTGAGGATTTAATCCACTAATCGCAACAGATTACAATGGTTTTCCACTTAGCCCACGACTAAGTCTTCTAGAGTATCCTGATCACAACCTGATCACTCTAGGAACAAATGCTTAGACACAAGCTAAGACTTTCTTAGAGTATCCTGACCACCACGTGATCACTCTAATTACAACTGCTTAGACACAAGCTAAGACTTCCTAGAGTATCCTGATCAACACTTGATCACTCTAGTTACTTACAAATTAATGTAATCAATTCTAAGAGTATTACAAATGCTTCTGAAAAGCTATAATCACAACAGTGATATTTCTCTTAATGTTTAAGCTTAATCTCACTAATATATTACAACAGCAATGTAGTGAGCTTTGATGAAGATGAAGTTTCTGAGCTTTGAGTTGAACAGCGTTTCAACAAGTTTTTCAGAATAAGTTCGTTCAGAATTGGTAACCTTGCTTCTCATCAGAACTTCATATTTATAGGCACTTGAGAAGATGACCGTTGGGAGCATTTAATGCTTTGCGTATTCCGTACAGCATTGCATTTAATGTTTCACGCTTTTGTCAACTACCTCGAGCCTTGTTCACGCTGTGTCTACTGACGTTGCCTTTAATAGCTTCCAACGTTCCTTTTGTCAGTCAGCGTAGCCTGCCACCTGTACTTTCTTCTGATATGATGTTTGTGTATACAACGTTTGAATATCATCAGAGTCAAACAGCTTGGTGCATAGCATCTTCTTGTCTTCTGACCTTGAAGTGCTTCTGAGCGTGATACCATGAGAACTTCAGTGCTTCTGCTTCTGATCTCAAGTTCTTCTGATGCTTCCATAGACCCATGTTCTGATTCTGCCTTGACCATCTTCTGATGTCTTGCCAGACCATGTTCTGATGTTGCATGCTGAACCTTCTGAGTCCAAGCTTCTGAGCGCTGATTTGTGCATACTCTTTATATATTTCCTGAAAGGGAAATTGCAATGTATTAGAGTACCACATTATCTCACACAAATTTCATATCCTTGTTATCATCAAAACTAAGAATATTGATCAGAACAAATCTTGTTCTAACAATCTCCCCCTTTTTGATGATGACAAAAACATATATAAATGATATGAATTTGCGATCAGAAAGAGCAGACGGCTAAAGACAATTTACACAGCTATAGCATAAGCATGTGAATATGTCTCCCCCTGAGATTAACAATCTCCCCCTGAAATTAATACTAGAAGAATTTTAATAATAAATGACTTCCCTGAGTATTTCAGTAGAGACGTTCACAATGCTTGATCTACAGAACATTCATGACTTCTGATTTCTGCTTCCATAGGACAGCTTCAGAACATTGAATTTCTTTAGATCCTTAGAACATTCACAGCTTCTGACTTCTGCTTCCGTCGGACAACTTCAGAGCTTGAATTTCTTTGATCTTCAGAACATCCACAACTTCTGATTCTTTCTTCCATTGGGACAGCTTCAGAGCTTGAATTTCTTCTTACATCACTTCATGCTAGATTGTATCAGAACATTGTTGAGTGTACCAGAGCATCATCAGAGCATCTCTACATCCTGAAATGTTACAGAACAAAACTGAACGACAAAAGTCATCATGAATGAGTCAGAACATAGAATATGTTTCAGAACACATAATATGAATCAGAGCCATATAGAATGTATCAGAACAAATAGACATAATGTTTCAGATCATATTCTATCATCAGAATATCTGAACATTCTTCCTTCTTGCTTCTGATTCTGATTCTGAAGCTTCATAGCACTCAGCTTGCTTCAAGAATCCAAGAACTTGATTCATCTTGTTGCTTCTTATATTGATCTTGAATCTTCAATTCCTGCAACAACACAACTTTAAAGCATAGAACTTTGCAAGTTCTGTTAGTAAAGCAACTGATTAAATCAAATCATTTATCACATATTTCTCTCCCTTTTTGTCATAACATCAAAAACATAAAAGATTCAGATGAAAAACAAAAAAAACATGGAAGAAAAAGATAATTTTCATTGAAGTTCAAGCAGACAAAAGTACAGAAGTACAAGAAGATAAGGAAGAGAAGATGCACAAAAAAGATGCAGCAAAAGCAAGAACAAAACAACTAAGACTCAATCTAAGATGACCCTAGCCTTGACAAGATCTTGGCCAACATCTCTTGAATCCCATTGTTGTGCTAATTCTGCTTCTCTATGAAAGCTCTAAACTCAGCATTGACTGAGCTTAGCTCATCCTGGTTCTTCTGAAGAACTTCCAGAGTCCTTGCAAGACGGGAAGGTTCATCAGAAGAAGCTTCACAGCTTTTATCCAACGGGATGGCATTGTGATCTGTAGCTTCCATTGATAGATCATTTGCAAGGATTTCCTCAACAGGAACTGATTCAGCAACATGATCTTCTACATCTGCTTCTTGCATAGAAGCATCTTCATATTCTGCAGCTTGAATCTCAGAATCTCCATTCTCAAGTGCCTGAAGAATGGCAGCTAGATTCCTGGGGCAAAAGGACCTTCAACTTCTGGTGGGTCAACAACTTCCGGAATGACCAAGCTTGGGTCTTTCTTAGAAGGGTTTTCCCTCAGAAAGTCAAAGAGAGTCTTGAAATCCCCAAGTAGAACAGGATATTGAGGTATCCAGACCACAATCTCCCTGCAAGGGTTAGCTTCCAATGCAGCAGCCAGTCTTGCTTCTTCCAATTCATCCACAAACTGCTTCTCCTTAGCAGCAACACAATTTCTGAGAGGATGGTAGTATATACCATTATCACCCTCCAGAAGGTAACCAGGGTAACAAACCACTAGTCTTTTTTGTACTCCCATTGCTTCTACTTGAAAATCCTTGCAAAAGCTTTTCCAAAGATTTCTTGTAGAAACATCATCCAGACCATTTAGAAAGGCATCCTTCAGAAGGTCTAGACTGCTAATCACCTCATGTCTGAATAGTTCCAAGTAGGTATAGGGTTTAGGTTCAGGCGGATTGAAGGTGAATTTGTAGTCAGGGTAGAGAAGACAGTAGGGTTTGGATTTTCTGGTAGGTAAGTGATGGGATATAGAAGGTGGAGGTGCGGTGGATGAGGAAGAAGGGATATCTGAGAGAATGATTGATGAGGATGGAATATCAAAAAGGATAGATTGAGAAGAGGATGGAGTATTTGTAAAGGGAATTGGTGAGAAAGATTTATCAGAAGGAGTTGGGGGAAGAATACTTAGAGGTGTGGGGTTTAGAATGGGAGAGGAAAAAGATGATGGAGAAGGATTTGGTAAAGTGAAGTTTACTTTTGGTTCAGAAGGAGGTGATTGGAGAGCTGGTTTAGGGACAGAAGGAGGTGGAGTAAAAACCTGCCTGGAGACGTGTTCAGAAGAAGCATGTGAAGATCTGGTTCTGTGAAAGGAGTCTCTGATCCTTTTCTCCCTTCGTTCTTCAGAGTCCACCTTGTCAGGATCATAGGTGACCCTCAACTTCTTGGCTTTCATAACCTCATCTTCTCGGGCCTTTCTTTTTAGCCTAGCCTTTTGTTCCTTCTGATCCTTCTTCAGAAGATCAGCTTTGGACGGAAGTACTCTGCCACGGATCCAAGCAGGATCAATATCTGATTGCTTCCTAACACAATCTTCCAGGTAAAGCTTGACAACCTGGTGCAGTTCTTTATGAAACAAAGAGGCAAAACCTTCAACAGCGACTCTTCTTGACAGGATGTCAGGAAAGCTTGTGCACACAGAAGGTACATTTTGAATGAGTTCCAGTCTGAACAAATCCACATCATTGAAGATGGGACCTTGAACTACTCCAAGAAAATGGGACGCAGTGAGTTTTCTGATGGAGTCCAACACTTTGCTTTCAATCAGAATGTCTGAAATCATTCTTCTGAAGGGAATAGTCTTTCTTGAAATATGAGGGTACTTCGCCCTTTCATCTTCTCTTGACTCACAAATAGAAGTCTTCAGATTCTCAAACAGAATATGAGAGATGTTGATCTCTATCTTTCTGCCAATGCAGAAAAGAGTATACTTGTGATCTGGACTGATGTAGGAGGAGGAGAGCATCTTCTTTCTATGGTGAAGAGAACCCAGAATAATCTCAGCCCATACTTGATAAAACGGCCTTAAGGTGCCCGTGTTATGAGAATCAATTCCAAAAGCCAGAGAGATTTGTTGTTCAACTTTAAACCAGTCAACTGTTGCATGTTGAAGACCAGACTAACCTTCTTCATCATTAAGATTATATAGCTTCCTGATGAGCTTTTCAGTGATAACCACTTCATGCCCTAGCACGAATGAAATGATGGCAGTTGGAGTAACCGTTGCATGTACCCAGAAATCCTTCACAAGTTCAGGATAAATTGGACCAACCAATCTATCAAGATATTTAGACCATCCTTGCTCAAAGACTCTTGCATCACACTTAAAGCCATTTTCTTTTAGGTTGATGATGTCCACAGCAGATTCACATAGAACTTCCAGTTCTTCCGTGGGTATTAAGCATGTTTTCAATGGAGCATACTCATATTTGCGTAGAAGGATCTGTGTAGAAGTGAGTCTTTCTTTTGAATTTGATGAACATGAAGATGAGTTCATGATGATTATGCTTTGAGATCAAATCAAAAAACTAGGGTTTGAAAACCAGATGCAACGAAAGGGATGCACAAAAAAGAGAGAGAGAGAGAGAGAGAGAGAGAGAGAGAGAGAGAGAGAGAGAGAGAGAGAGAGAGAGAGAGAGAGAAAAGAAGGAATGAAGGTGAAGCGGGTTATTTAAATGATTTGAAAATAACGAAATCATTATGCATTTAATGAGAAATGACATTAGGAGAGAGAACACGGTAAATGAAATGATTTAACACAGTTACCTAGATCGGCGTCTTTTCAACTGCACGCTTTTTACTAACCGTACAGACACGCGTTCACCATCCGAAAATAGATGACAGCTGTATTTTTCTGAATAGACTTTATGCCTACTGATTCTGATCACTGCTTCTGATTGTCATTCTTTAGGAATGATCTTGTTCTGATAGGATCATCTTTCTTCCCAAGGATCACATCTTCTGAATGGCTGAAGCAAGTCTAGGTGATCTTCTGACTGTTGGCTCTTCAGAAATCCTGAGATTTTCTAAAGATGCAGCAACTTGATCTTCTGATCCATTGCTTCTGAGACTATCAGCTCCTGCAGCTTTGCTTCTAGGTTTTACTGCTTCTGATATATCAATATCAAAATCTGCAAAATTCTCAAACTGCTTTGGTTTTTCAAGACCAAGCTTATCATCAAACCTGATATTGATTGATTCTTCTACAATCAATGTTTCAGTATTGTATACTCTGTAGCCTTTAGAGCGTTTAGAATATCCAAGAAGGAAAGACTTTTGTGCTTTAGAATCAAACTTACCAAGATGATCTTTAGTATTCAGAATAAAGCATACACATCCAAAAGGATGGAAATATGAAATGTTGGGCTTTCTGTTCTTCCACAATTCATAAGGAGTCTTATTTAGAATAGGTCTGATAGAGATTCTATTCTGAATATAACACGCAGTGTTTATTGCTTCTGCCCATAAATGCTTAGCCATATTGGTTTCATTGATCATGGTTCTGGCCATTTCTTGTAGAGTCCTATTCTTTCGCTCTACAACTCCATTTTGCTGTGGAGTTCTAGGACAAGAGAAATCATGGGCAATACCATTTTCTTTGAAGAACTCCTCAAAGAATCTGTTCTCAAATTCGCCACCATGATCACTTCTGACCTTTATGATTTTGCACTCTTTCTCAGATTGGATCTGAGTGCAGAATTCAAAGAACACTGAATGAGACTCATCCTCGCGTTTCAAGAACTTTACCCATGTCCAGCGGCTATAATCATCAACGATGACTAATCCATATTTCTTCCCTCTGACAGATGCTGTTTTGACTGGGCCAAACAGATCAATGTGCAAGAGTTCTAGCGGCCTTGAGGAAGAAACAACATTCTTAGACTTGAATGCAGGTCTGGAGAACTTGCCCTTCTGACATGCTTCACAAAGAGCATCTGATTTGTATTTCAGATTTGGGAGTCCTCTGACCAGATTTAGTTTGTTAATCTGAGAAATCTTTCTCAAACTAGCATGTCCTAATCTTCTGTGCCAGACCCATTTCTCTTCAGAAACAGACATAAGACAAGTCACCTTCTGCTTCTCAAGATCAGAAAGATCAATCTTATAGATGTTGTTCTTTCTCCTGCCTGTAAATAGGATTGAGCCATCCTTCTGACTTACAGCCTTGCAAGACTTTTGATTGAAGATTATATCATAACCATTGTCACTTAATTGACTTATGGACAATAAGTTATGCGTTAATCCTTCTACAAGAAGTACATTAGTTATGGAAGGAGAGTTACCAAGACTTATGGTTCCAGAGCCAATGATTTTGCCCTTCTGATCTCCTCCAAACTTAACTTCTCCACCTGGTTTAAGCACCAGGTCTTGGAATGTAGACCTTCTTCCCGTCATGTGTCGCGAGCACCCAGAGTCCAGGTACCATGACATTTTGCTTTTTGTCCTCTTTGCCGCCAAGGATATCTGCAACAGAAATTATCTTCTCCTTAGGTACCCACAATTTCTTGGGTCCTTTCTTGTTAGTTCTCCTCAAGTTCTGATTGAACTTGGGTTTAGCAAAATATTTAACAGGAGGAACAACATGATATTCTTTAGGTTTGTCAGCATGATATTTCTTAGGATGTGTCACATGATTCTTGGTGTGAACAGTGTTAAACTTCTGTGCATGTGAAGTTAGCCTAATATCATGAGCATGGCCATATTTGAACTGATCATACAATGGCTTGTATGTGATCTTCAGATCATCAACAGGTTCAAATTTATGTGAGGTATCACCCTCATAGCCAAAACCAAACCTTCTGTTTCCAGAAACACCATATATCATAGAAGCAAGATGACTTCTGCCAATACTTCTAGATAAGAACTTTCTGAAGCTCGAGTCATATTCTTTCAGAATATGATTCATGCTAGGAATGGATTTTTCTGTTTCAGAAGGAGATCCACTATCTTTGGATAGATTTAAAACTTTTTCCTTCAGTTCAGAATTTTCCAATTCCAGCTTCTTAGTTTCAAATTCAAACTGCTTTTTCAGCTTTTTGTATTTGATACTAAGATGAGCCTTGAGTTCCAGAAGTTCTGTTAAACTGGAAACTAACTCTTCTCTAGATAGTTCAGAAAATACCTCTTCAGAATCTGATTCTGATGTAGATTCTGATCCATCATCTTCTGTAGCCATCAGCGCGAAGTTGGCCTGCTCTCCTTCAGAGTCTGATTCTGATTCTGATTCAGAATCGTCCCATGTTGCCATAAGACCTTTCTTCTTATGAAACTTCTTCTTGGGATTCTCTTTCTGAAGTTTTGGACACTCGTTCTTGTAATGTCCAGGCTCATTGCACTCATAGCAGACAGCCTTCTTTTTGTCAGATCTTCTGTCACCAGAAGATTCTCCTCGTTCAAATCTCTTTGAACTTCTGAAGCCTCTGAACTTCCTTTGCTTGCTCTTCCAGAGTTGGTTTACCCTTCTGGAGATCATGGACAGTTCATCTTCTTCTTCAGATTCTGATTCTTCAGGATCTTCTTCTCTAGCCTGAAAAGCGTTAGTGCATTTTTTAACATTAGATTTTAATGCAATAGACTTACCTTTCTTCTGAGGCTCGTTTGCATCCAGCTCTATTTCATGGCTTCTCAAGGCACTGATAAGTTTTTCCAACGAAACTTCATTCAGATTCTTAGCAATCTTGAATGCAGTCACCATTGGACCCCATCTTCTGGGTAAGCTTCTGATGATCTTCTTTACATGGTCAGCCTTGATGTAGCCTTTATCCAGAACTCTCAATCCAGCAGTTAGAGTTTGAAATCTTGAGAACATCTTCTCAATATCTTCATCATCCTCCATCTTGAAGGCTTCATATTTTTGGATTAGAGCAAGAGCTTTAGTCTCTTTGACTCGAGCATTTCCCTCATGGGTCATTTTCAATGACTCATATATATCATGGGCAGTTTCCCTGTTAGATATCTTCTCATACTCAGCATGAGAGATAGCATTCAGCAAAACAGTCCTACATTTATGATGATTCTTGAAAAGCTTCTTTTGATCATCATCCATTTCTTGCCTTGTAAGCCTTACGCCACTGGCTTTCACTGGATGTTTGTAACCATCCATCAGAAGATCCCATAATTCACCATCTAGACCAAGAAAGTAACTTTCCAGTTTATCTTTCCAGTATTCAAAGTTTTCACCATCAAATACTGGTGGTCTAGTATAACCATTGTTACCATTGTATTGCTCAGCAGAGCCAGATGTAGATGCAGGTGGACCTGTTGGAATTTCACCAGCCATCTTTTACTGAAGCGTTTTTCTCTTCCTGAATCTTTTCTAAACACGGTTAAGTGCTTGCACCTTAGAACCGGCGCTCTGATGCCAATTGAAGGATAGAAAAACACTTAGAAAGGGGGGGTTTGAATAAGTGTAGTCTAAAAACTTGAACGATAAAAACAATTTGCACAGTTATTTTTATCCTGGTTCGTTGTTAACTAAACTACTCCAGTCCACCCCCACGGAGTGATTTACCTCACCTGAGGATTTAATCCACTAATCGCAACAGATTACAATGGTTTTCCACTTAGCCCACGACTAAGTCTTCTAGAGTATCCTGATCACTCTAGGAACAAATGCTTAGACACAAGCTAAGACTTTCTTAGAGTATCCTGACCACCACGTGATCACTCTAATTACAACTGCTTAGACACAAGCTAAGACTTCCTAGAGTATCCTGATCAACACTTGATCACTCTAGTTACTTACAAATTAATGTAATCAATTCTAAGAGTATTACAAATGCTTCTGAAAAGCTATAATCACAACAGTGATATTTCTCTTAACGTTTAAGCTTAATCTCACTAATATATTACAACAGCAATGTAGTGAGCTTTGATGAAGATGAAGTTTCTGAGCTTTGAGTTGAACAGCGTTTCAGCAAGTTTTTCAGAATAAGTTCGTTCAGAATTGGTAACCTTGCTTCTCATCAGAACTTCATATTTATAGGCACTTGAGAAGATGACCGTTGGGAGCATTTAATGCTTTGCGTATTCCGTACAGCATTTCTTTTAATGTTTCACGCTTTTGTCAACTACCTCGAGCCTTGTTCACGCTGTGTCTACTAACGTTGCCTTTAATAGCTTCCAACGTTCCTTTTGTCAGTCAGCGTAGCCTGCCACTTGTACTTTCTTCTGATATGATGTTTGTGTATACAACGTTTGAATATCATCAGAGTCAAACAGCTTGGTGCATAACATCTTCTTGTCTTCTGACCTTGAAGTGCTTCTGAGCGTGATACCATGAGAACTTCAGTGCTTCTGCTTCTGATCTCAAGTTCTTCTGATGCTTCCATAGACCCATGTTCTGATTCTGCCTTGACCATCTTCTGATGTCTTGCCAGACCATGTTCTAATGTTGCATGCTGAACCTTCTGAGTCAAAGCTTCTGAGTGCTGATTTGTGCATACTCTTTATATATTTCCTGAAAGGGAAATTGCAATGTATTAGAGTACCACATTATCTCACACAAAATTCATATCCTTGTTATCATCAAAACTAAGAATATTGATCAGAACAAATCTTGTTCTAACAAAACTTGTTCCAAAAGAAATACGGGCTCAAGGATCATTGATCATGGAACCTGTGGAAACGAGCATCACAAACCGTATCCTACAACAAAATGCGAACCAACACAAATAAAAAGTAGAGGTTGAGGTGACTGTCTACAACACTGATGATGGTAATGGAAGTGAAGCTCTTCACCTTGATATGGAGGACGTGGAAGAGACGCCACAGACATTGCAAGGGGATCCAAATCAAAATATTTTATCATGATGCAAAACCCATGTAACATTATGCTATGGAACATCAGAGGAGCGAGTAATCAGGCGTTCATTAGAGTTTGTAAGTATTATCTTCAGAAATATCGTGTAGACTTGCTTGTAGTTATGGAAACTAGAGTTGATCCAGCCAAACTCAAGAAGCACTTCAATTAAATGGGTTTTGATGGGTTTGAATTCACTGAGGTTTGGGGATTTGTGGGCGGTATAGCCATGGGTTGGAGGATGCATAGAATTTAACTCACCATCATCGTTAAGCTTTTCAATTCATCCATGTTAAGGTGCAATTGGAGAACGTGGAGGAGTGGATATTAAGGTGCAAGTCCTAGAGAAGAGGGAAGAAGGGAGATATGGAGGGAGTTGAAGAAGTTAGCAGACCAGATGCAAACAAGTTGGCTAGTTGGTGGAAATTTGAACGATATCCTTAGTGAGGTAAAGAAGAGAGGTGGAGCCCCCATTTCATCCAGTAAGTGTTCGCTTTTTCGAGATATAATTAATAGTTGTAACTTTTTGGATTTAGCGTCAAGTGGCTATAAATACACCTAGAAAGGGCCTATCAGTTATGGTGGATTATGTATTTATGAAAGGCGTGATAGAGGATTAAGTAATGACCAATGGAAACTCCAATTTCTTGATGCCCAGGACAAAGTCCTCCCTCGCTTAGACTATTTAGACCATCATCCCTTATTAGTATCCTTGACTGATACCTCAATTAACAGGTTTCTGTATCACTTCAAGTTTGAGAGCGCTTGGGTGCTTGAGGATAACTACCAAGCGGTGGTTCGGGAAGTCTGGAAAGATAACTTAACTCTTCAATTAAATTTGGAGGATCAAAAAACCCATGTATCTCATTGGAAAAAGAATAATGTGCAAAGTGACTAAAAGCAAAAGAACGAGTTAGTTGTCAGGTTTCGAGGTATCCAAAAAGCTCTCTAGGAGAGGAGACATCATGCAGGCCTTGTTACATTATAAAACACACTTCAACGAGAGCTCTCGTGCCTTCTTCACCAAGAGGAATAAATGTGGTATCAACACTTGAAACAAAAATGGTTAACAGATGGGATAGTAACATCAGATTTTATCACATCAATGCAATTCAAAGGAGGCGTAGAAAGATCATTAAGAGCACAAAAAGGATCAAGGTATGTGGTTTAAGGATACAGAGGTAATCAAAAATATGCTTAACACCTTTTTCCATAACTTATACACAACTGATTCAGCAGTTGAGAATTGGATCCAAACTCAGTGCACTTATCCTTCCCTTGAGGTTAGTACTTTGCAAAGCCTGAGTAAAGAATTACATGATGATGAAGTCAAGCATGTTATCCTCGATATGGCACCTTGGAAGTCCCCAGGGTCTGATGGTTATCCATCCGGATTTTATCCGAAAACGTGGAACGTGGTTGGGAAGCAAGTCTGCCAATTCATTCAGGACATATGAAATTGCCCGAACAAGATTAAGGAGATTAACCACACTGAATTATTCCTTATCCCAAAGGTCAACAGCCCCGAGAAGGTGACTCAGTTCAGGCCTATTTCCCTATACAACACAATCTACAAGATCATGAGTAGAGTTATTGTCAATCGGATAAAGGAATGTATGAACAAGTTGGTCTCTCCAAACCAAACTAGATTTATACCTGGCAGAAACATCCATGAAAATATTGTTGTGGTGCAATAAACTCTTCATAGAATGAATAAACTCAAATCCTAAATGGGCTACTTTGCTATTAAATTGGATCTTGCAAAAGCGTATGACAACTTGAGTTGGAAGTTCTTGGAGCAAGTGCTTGCGGAGCTGCAGTTTCCTTTTAAGTTCCAAGAACTCATTCTAGCTTTCATATCATCAGTATCCATGAGAACAAGATGGAACAGCCAAAAAAGAGATTACTTCAAACTACGGAAAGGACTGCGACAAGGCGACCCTATATCACTTTACCTTTTTGTTCTGTGTATCGAAAGACTCTCCCATATGATCCTGGATGCTGTTGAGAACAAGGAATGGGAAGGCATGAAAGTGGGAAGGAAAGTACCCCGAATTTCACATTTGATGTTTGCCGATGATTTATTGCTCTTTGGTAAAGCCACCGTTCAGCAAATACACATCATAAATAGGATCTTAGACGTGTTCTGTGGCGCTTCGAGGTAAAGAGTTATTATTGAAAAATCAAATATATTGTTCTCCACCAATACGCTTGTACATATCAGGCACCAAATAGTCCATGCTTCCAGACTTAGGGAAACAACATACCTTGGCATGTACTTGGGAGTACCTTTGACGGGACTTCATCCTGAAGCTAATCATTATCGATATCTCATTGAGAAGGTGAGGGAAAAGCTCACCAGCTGGAAGAGCAAGCAATTGTCATTTGCTGGAAGAGTCACTTTGACCAAGGCAGTCTTGGAGGCGCCGCTGACATACGCTATGATGAGCAACAAGATCCCAAGGACTTTCCTCACAGAAATCCACAAGGTATAAAGGAACTTCATTTGGGGGTATAGCGAGGGTGAAAAACGTATGCACACCATCAGCTGGAAAGATATCACAAAGCCTAAGCATGTTAGGGGTTTGGGACTGTGCAACCTTAAGGATATGAATGAAGCTTGTCTTGCAAAACTAGCCTGGAAGATTAAAAATGGTTTCAAATCCTTATGGTGAAAAGTAATGTGTCGAAAATATGATAGTCGCAACATCACTAAAAATGAGATTCAAAGTCAGGTCTACGACTCGAGCCTTTGGAAACAAATTGTGAAACTTTGGCCTATGCTAGATCACACGTCTAAGTGGGGATGACACTTTGGCATCCATTACGTTGCTGCAGGCAATCGTATCACAGGATATGGTCGAAAGAATCAGAGTTATTGATCCACCTGAGATAGATGGAAATGTACATGATCTCTGCACTCGGGGAGGAACGGCAACTGGATAGTTTTCTATATCTAATGCGTATTCTATCTGTGCAGGTATAATGATGAATGAAAGCCCCGTGTCGTGGTAAGATATTTGGAGATTAAATCTCCCTGAGAGAATCCGAAGTCTGGTGTGGATGATGCATCGTGATGGTCTCAAAACTAACAAGTATCTCCACCGGCTCCAGATTCGCGATCCCTATTATGAAGAATGTGGTGGGGAGGAAGAGATGTTATTACACGTTATGTGAGATTGCCCGCAGGAGAAGCAAATGTGGTTACTGGTCCTTACGACTCACGATACGACGACATACTTCGCAGCTATGTTACCTAACTGGCTTCAACGCAACTTAAGGATGAAGATTAATGGCATTGAAGATTGGAAGGCTATTTGGGAAACCACATGCTACCAACTTTTGCAATGGAGGAACAAGAGGAGATTCAATCCGGAGTTTGTGGCACCTCCAAATTTGTCTGCAACGGTTATGGATGTGGTTCATTGTTATAAAGCTAGAGATTTATGCTACAGAGAGTGGGGAGGAGTGGGAATGCTGATGCTAGTGTTCACTGGCAGCGTCCAGAGAGGAATTGGATCACAATCAACACTGATGGAGCAGTGGCACACAAAAATGAAGTGGCATGCAATAGTATTTTGAGGAATTCTGACGGTACTTTGTAACACCCTTCTAAAAACCCCGTGGAATATCAATTAAAATTCAGAGTCAAACATGAAAAGGGTATTACAACTTCAAAATATTCAAACATTGAGCCATGTCATGCCTTATGAGGAACTTCAAACACATTATTCAGTAATCATGTTAACACAGCGGAATTTATCTCAAACTGAATAAATATAAAACATCGGGATTCACATCCAAATTCACCGATCCAAACCAACAAAACATTATTCCACATAAGAAATAATTCATCAATCAAATACTAAAACAGACGTTTCCCCCCAGTGTTACAAGACGAGAGCATGACACCGACACAACCGTACTAACGAAGTAACTCTACGAGTTATCCTCACCCAGCACAAGCCGCTAATCTTTAATCTGAAAAGTAATCAACAGTAAGGGTGAGTTTCATTCGCATTAACAAATGTTATAGGAATATAAACAATACAACTTCATCCATACATTATTCACCCAAATCAATTATATTCAGATAGCATAGCAACATTCATCAATACAATCATCCATATTAATGCACACAATTTATAACATTGGACAACTTCCATTCATGTTATAATTATACACAACAACCTAATGCAATGCAACTAAATGCATGTGGTACCAAACATGGGATAACCCATCTCACCGATCCACCACCATAAAGATTCGGCTACTTCTCTCACTAATTCCACACAATGGGAATTAGCTACCGTTGTCCCACCACCATAAGGGATACAACCCACAACATGATTATGAAATGCATGCATCACATACAACATGCTAATCATCAACACCAATCAACTGAATAATCATAATCATCAACCAATGCAACAACAATAGCCACACATAGGTATGCTATTTTTCAACCATCTCAACATACATTTTACATCAACAATACATGTATATTAATCATCAATCACAACCACTACGATTCATAATCATTTATCCACAACATACAAGCATAATAATATCACAACCGTTTGATATTCACCACGTATATACATTTAACACAACAATATATTATCACCTCAACAATCATACTAGCTAAACACCGCATAGCATGTTCGTACTGTTACTCAATCTACCACCAAATACAATCCACAAAACCAACAAAATGATTTTTAAAATTATAATCCCCTAATATACATCATAAAATAGGGAATTAATTCATCTACCAGGTACCCGAAACGGCGTACAAAAAGGATTAACGGTTTAAAAGTTACGGATATTTAAAATAAGTATTTTTCCAAAAAGCTTCAGTGGTAACCGGTTACCTGAATGATGTAACCGGTTACATCACTGACAGTAACTTTTATTTTTCAATTTCGCCCAGTGGTAACCGGTTACCTAAATGATGTAACCGGTTACATCATCGTGAAATGCAGTTCTTCGCCTGTTTGAGACCATGTAATCGGTTACCCCCTCATGTAACCGGTTACATTACTGATATAGCAGAAAAATCACTTTTCTGCAGCACTTCATTCATCCCAATTACGAAAATACACATTTACACATACTTCTAACATGTTTTAACATCAATATCCAACATCAAACATCATTCACAACAGCTCAATTGCATCACACATCATAAATTGAACCTAAGTTCTACAAAACCCCAAAACCCCAAACACCGACATATAATCCAATTCAGAATCCTAACATACGAATTCAATCGAATCATTCATAATACCCATAATAGAGGTTAATGAGAAGAATCCCCCCTTACCTCGATGTCGAATTCTTGGATGCTCTCGCTCTTCGCACTTGCCCTTCTCCCAATTTCACGTTCAATCTTCTCTTCTCCTTTTTGGTTCCCTTTTCACAAAATCTTCCTCTTTTCTATTTTATGGAAAATATAACCTTAGTTTAGTAAAAGGCTTTGCAACTGACACACCCCCCAATTGCTACTTGCGACACTGGCCCATTAGCCTCATTTTCTATAATTCTCTAATAAATCCAATAAAATGCCAAATCAATCCAATAAATAATTTAATTTCAATTTAAATTAATTAAGGGAAAACATGGGGTGTCACATACTTGGTTGGGAGGGTTTTCCAAAAAAGTGGGGAAGTGCAATGTGCTCACTATTGAGTTATGGGGTATCTATGAAGGCCTGAAGTTGGCTCAGGCAAAGGGCTACAACCAGTTTGAGGTTCAAGTGGATAGCCAAGAAGTGATCAATATCATAAACGGATCCAAAACAATGTTGCGTGACATGAGATTAATTAGTCAGCTCAAAGCTTGCGTGAATTCCTTTACGGCGGCCAAAGTTCTGAAGATCCACCAGAAGACGAATAAAAGTGTTGATATGATAGCAAAGCATGGATTGAAGCTTCGAGGGGGAGGCAAAATGGATTTCATTGGGTGTCCGGCGTTTCTGTTAAGTGAGATTGCTAAAGACGCTTGCGGAGTTAGTTGATTAGTCAGTTCTTTCTTTTTTTGTTTGGGCAATAACCCTCGTTCTGCACGAAAAAAATAAAAATAAAAAGGGGAGTTTGGGATAACAATAAATATGGTTTGGACGTAAGTATTTAAATATTCTAAAAAGAATTTTCTATTTTTTTTTTAAAAATATTATAAAAATAATTTTTCTAATTCTTTTTATAATATTTAAATACTTACTTCATTATTTTATCTAAACTCAAACTTATCTCATGGTTTTGTATGTAAATTCCAAGTTGTCGCACGCTCGCGAAAAATGAACAGAGTCGCCACCAATATATTTATCCCATAAGGGAAAGGAATATCAGAAAACCTAACAAAGGAAGGAACAAGGTCTTGCGACCAAAGAATCAAGGTACGGAAGTCGGTTACGCGAGGGGAAGGTATTAGCACCCCTCACGCCCATCGTACTCGATGGTATCCACCTATGTTTGTTTCTATCTAAAGGGTGTGTACTATGTCTATGTCTACATGCGAATGAATGTAAAAGAAATACGGGGAAAAGAAAGGATATTTACAAATGTGCTCGTTCAAGCCCCGCGACTTGATTCCTATGTATCCTTTTCAGGAATCAGAGCGCCGTAGTTCGGCTCAAGATTTTCTGTTTGTTTTTGTGTTTTTTAGTTGGGCGGAGTTAACGCTCGCGCTCTTGCATAAGGGATCGACCTAGGATGCAATAGAGCGAAGATAACAATGCCCTTAAGAAAGGAGAGAAGAGAGAGAGTTTGAGTGTTTCGAGGAAATCCCTAAGGCAAGGGAAACTCGAGTTACTCTTTGGTTTGTGTCTTTTAGAATTTGGGAACTTACGCCCGAATGGAACCCTAAAGCAAGGGAGATCCAAGCACTCGAATGATTCCCTAAAGCAAGGGAGATCCAAGCTTCCATTCCCTTCTTAATGATTTTCACTTTTTTATTAATGTTTTTTAGGTGTTTTCTTTGTATTTTTTATGGGGATTTTATTTTGAATATTTTTAGATGTTTTAGTGTTGTAAAAGAGAAAGAATGAGAAAGTGGGGACTAACCTATTTTCTAGCCTAATTGTTATTCTAGTCTAAGTCTAATGTTAACATGGTGACTAAATTCTAAAGGGAGCATTAAAATGATATTAACAAAGTAGGCCTAAGTTATAGGCCAAAATCAAAGTAAACACAAGCATACGAAATTAGCACCAAAAGCATATAAGAAACAAATCAAAATTAAGTGCAAAAGATAACATAAAAATATTACTATTTTTATGAGCCTTCTTTTAATGTCAACAATTTCCTAAAAGTCTAACAAAATAGTGATTATTTAATCTCTACAACTTAACAAAATCTTATTGTTCTTATATGTCCTTTTTATCTAAATCTAAAAAAAAATGCTAAAAGAAACATTAATCTAATTACAAAGACATGAGAACAGGGGGTTCAGACTGAAAATGGTGGTGCACTAGAGGATTTGGCGCTGGGCCCAATTGGATGTTTTTGCATAGATTTTTGCTTAAGCTAAAAAAAAAGTGGTACGTGGGCTCACAGAGGGGGTATGCATCAGCAATTCGGTGGCCCAAGGCATTGTTTGTTTTCAGATTTTTTGTAAAAAAGAATTAAAATAAATAATAAAAAAAAAAGAAAAGAAAAATCACAATTAACAAGAGAAGGGGATTAGGTCTACCTGTTTATGACGATTGAGCTTCTGAAGAAACTCACCTCTCTCCTTCGCGAAATCACAGACGTGAAACGGCGGCGGTAATGTTCTCTTCTCCGATCAATTTCTGATCTCCACCGTGAACGACGCTACAAATCGACAGCATCAACTCTCATCATCAGTTCCCTCGCCTCTCTTCGACGTCGCTCCTCCCTTGATCCATCTCTCCGTCCATCTCAACCTCCATTCGAGCTTGATCGGAGATACTCAGATTTGAAGACGTCGGCAACGAAGCTTTGAGGTAAGTGTACGTGTAGTTCTTTTGCTTCCTCCGTTCACTTCGCTCTTCTTCTTGTGCCTCGTTTCGTTATTGTTGCGATGTGATGATGATTCTCTTGTGTTGTAATTCTTGCAAGACCTTGAAGATTGTTGCTTCGATGGTGTTTTAGAAAGAGTTGAGAAGAAGATTTGCAGAGAATCGAAGGTGGCGATTTTGCAGAATATTGAGATGATGATGAATTCCGAGAGAGCATTGATGGTGAAGAAAATCGAAGAGTGGAGTTGAGAAGGAAGAAAAGATGAAGGTGAGTTTGTTACAGGTTCTCTGATTTCTGTTATACGATTTCTCCTCTTTTCTGTTACGTGATTTTCTGATCAATTTTTCTTGTTGAATGTGAATTGTGTTGAAGGTGTGAAGGAGATTGAAGGTGGTGAAAGAAAGATGAGGATGAAGATGAAGGTGAATGAGAGTGGTGGAGGAGATTGAAGATGGATGATTGAAGATGAAGGTGAATGAGAGTGGTGGAGGAGATTGAAGATGGATGATTGAAGATGGTGAATTTTTGTGTGAAAAAATGGCGTGAAGGTTGAATCAGTGAGAGAGGTTCAGTTATATAGGTTGAAGAGGGAAGTTGAATTCAGTTAGAGGGAGGTGATTCTGAGCCTTTGGATTGGTGAAGTTTGTTAGAGATTGAGTGGTGCAGATTGAATCAGTTAGGAGTTTGAGTTGTGAGCTGGCAAATTCGGTTAGGAATTGGTTATTGATGTTACAAAACGGTTGAGATTAGTTATAGTTCTGATTCAGTTATTTAGATTAGTTAGGATGGTTATGAATCTGTTAGAGATTTGGTTCAGGTTAGTGATAGAAATTAGTTATGGGTTTCTGAAATTCTGTTTTTGGTTTTTGCAACTATTATGTTAGTTACAAAGTGATATTGATGGTGGTTAGTTCTGTTATGGGCAGTTTGGGTTGGTTAAGGGGAAGTTTGAAAGTTAGAAATTAGTTACTTGTAATGAGAATGAGGTTAGTGACTTGGTTCTTGGACTGTGTTTGTTTGGCAGTTAGTAGATAGTTAGGTGGTTTAGAAATTCTGTTAGGATGTTAGAAATATGGTTAATGACAGTTTGAAATCGGATCAGTTATGAATCAATGGGGGCTATTAGTTAGGTTTTGAAAAAGTCAGTTGGAGGTAGGTTGACATGGTTAGTTGCTAGAAATTTGTTGCTGTTTAAATTGTGGCTGCTAGTGAAAGTTAGTGAAACTGGCTGTTATACATAGTGTGTTTATGCCTCTGGTTTTGTTATGAAACGGTTTGCAAGGCTGCAAATAGAAATCAATATGGATGTGTGTGTATTTGGTTTTATTTCTTGATTTTCTTGAATGAGCTTGGTGTGAGAATTGGCAGGTTTGGTTTGATGTGAACTGAGCTTTTTATTGTTGTAGGTTGCAGGTTTGGAAAAGTGCAGCAATTGAAGGTTGATGTGTGGCTGTAGTGTGCAGGGTGGCTGAAGTACTGTTGTGAAGTGAGGTTAGAAATTGATGCCGACAACATACTTTAAAGAATGGTCAGAGATTACAAAGTGGAGTTTGGAGCAGTGATTGGAAGGTTTAGGAACAAAGGATCTCATGTATAGAAGCAATGTAGTAGCATGATATTTAGATTTCTAGATGTGTATTCTTTGTGTAATATGACTTGGACCATAATGTAATGAATTTTTGAATTTGTACTGAACACACTCCTTGAGATCATGTAGTGTAATGAAGCTTCTTTTTTTTTTTTTGTTTTTGAAGTGGAAATGTATGTAATGGATTTTGGATGGAAATGATATATATATTTTCTATACTTTCAAATACACTTTGAATTGTCTCTCTTCCTTCCATGTGCTTCACTTGAAATTTCCATGTTCAAATTCTTTAATTGGCCAAACTTGAATCAAGCGACAAATTTGTAATGCCAACTCTTCTTCATCTTTCATCTTGTAACTTTGAATGAGTGATGGCATTTGTAACTTGAAGAACCCCTGACACTTGAATCTAAATGACAATACATTAATGCTTTGCAACTTGTGCCAAGAAACCACAAGAATATTCCTCTTTCTATTCCGTTTTTCCTTTTTATGACCTTGAGCCATTAATCTTCAAATTGATTTCACTGACTTATCTGAACTTTGACTTAGTAGAGATGGGAGTCAACAAGCTCAATCAGGATGGATGAGAAACCTTGATCCATTTGCCTTAGGTGCGTGTTGATGAAGAAAGAATAACCTGAGATGAAAGCCTTAAAGCCACTGAGAACCCTAATTACCAAGATCCTCGACCCCATACCAAATTTATTGATTAATGATGCATGATGTTATGTTGATGACCTAATGGAAGGTATATACATGAATGCAAAAGTCCAAGCCAGTTAGAAATTAAAGGGTAGGACAAATTTGGGGTATGACACAAGTGTTTATTATTTTTTACATGGATGTTTTCATGGTATTCATATTTATCTATGGATAAATATTCTAAACACCACTTATGATATTTATGACGACTCTTTATTTATGTTATGTAGCTTTTATCAATTACATTTTTTTTTATAAAATTAAAATTATAATATTTAAATACGGGCCTTTAAAAAACAGGTCAGACTCATTTTATGTAGCCCATTAATTAATCGAGTCAGGCCGAATCAATCAATTTAAACATATTGACCCATTGGACTGAAGTAGACTGGGTCGGACCGACCCATTGACAGCTCTATTTTATACCCATAATTTTAAAAAATTATTTTCGTTGAACTCATATTCGCGTGATTATCAATATTTGTATTTATATTTATGTCCATATCTATTTTGTAAATTTTTATCTTATCTATTGTGAGTAATTTTATAAATTCTCACTTGAGATAAATGTAATTGTCATTTTTAATAATGGTATGAAGCAGAGTTTTATCTCATATTATAATTTTTTTCAATTTAAAGAATCAATTTTTATAGATGTGCGGAGATGATATATTTTGCTTTCGCACCGGTTCCGACCTACTTAGTAGATCGACTAATCCAGCTCATGCTACGGAGGCACGTTATATTTAATCTATAAAAGAAATAAATTATAAGATCGTTAAAATTGTTACATAAAATAACATGGCTTCGTTATTCTCCGCAGTAGGAAAGTGATTGGTCAGCGTAGGCCACTGTAGATGGACTAGTCATCTCATGTAGTTAGTTGAATTGAAGCAACTCGCTTTCATTGATTTTGGGCTTCCTCAACAAGTTATCCTATTGCTACATATTTTTGTTCTAATTTAGATATGACATCTCACAAAGTATGAAATGCCATTTCACATATCAATTTCATTTTCAAAATGATTTCAACTTATCCACACAAGAAGAAATATTCTAGTCTTCAAATAAACGTGCATTTTAAGTACGGAGTGTTAAGTTTTTAACTACTTTCCGATATCTAATATTAACGTGTTATCGAATCTTCATGTCGCCAAAAAGGTGTAAAATGTGGAATTGGCTTACGACTAGCAAAATAAATTAATGATAAGATTTTATATTAGAATTGGTCTATTAACTTAATATAGAATTGACTTAATGATTTAAAAAAAAAATGTGGCCCAGCCTAAACCGCAATAAACTAAAAAAAATAAAGATTTTGGACAGGTTGAAATTAGGCCAATGGGCTATCGGGCCACAAAATTGGTTGGGTCTGATTTTGCATGGGTGGGTTCGGGTTAAGGAAAGTGAATCGCGGGTACTCTAATCCGCTCGATAACCATAAGCAAAACGATGTTGTTTTGCATTAGAGTTTTTTAGTAGTACTAGTGGCGTGTAAATCTCTTTCTTTCATCTATTTCTTTATGTTATATACCGCCTCTCTTTACTCTCTTTCATTCTTTTCTCACCTCTAAAATCCTAATCACGCCGCCACCCACACTCCTTCACCTTCATCCATTCAATGTCTTCTGCTACCGCTACAACTAGTGTTGCACTAGCTGAGAGAGCTTCGTCTGGAGCAATTATTACTTGAATAGTTTAAGATTTGTCCTCTTGCATTATTCTCGCCTGTTGCTCGCAACTTTCTAGCTATATGAATTGTTTCTTTGCAACTATATTTAATTAAATAACTATATGTCACATTTTATGTCATTAGAATGGGGATGCTCGAAAATTGGGTGATGTTTAACCTATAATAGGTGAGGAATCCAATGAAAAATCAAAGATATGGAAGCTCCTTGAAATCAATGAACCATGTCATTGTAAATCCTTGAATCTACTTAAGAATAATAGAGTAAACAAGGTGATATGTTAAGGAACTTGAATTGGATGGAGAATCGGTGTTTGTAAAGACAACAATGGATTTGAACTTCTGATGCGCTGGAAAGGGGGGCAGACATGCAAGGTTAGTGCTCCAACACTTAAGTCGGTATGGAAGGAGAAAAGTTTATACAATTTGAAATTGAAATTGTGTACCTGAAATAGGCCTGTGTTTTCCTTATATAATAGAACGGTTATAACAATCTGATATTTGTTACGCATGTGATGAAGGAAGCTGTTGGATGTATCTTGGATTTGAATTACATGTGTTCCCTATAGGTTATTTCTCCTACAATGCGAAGGTTCTAGAAAAATTGTACTCTCTTTGAATGGACAGTTGATAACTATTACGGTCGGCCTGAAACAATTGCCCCCAAACCCTTGTCTTTTTATGGAAATAGAAGGGTTTTTCATAACTATCTCCTTCCCCGATCACTCCTTAGTTATTTTAGAAGGTTGAGAGGAAACATTACGGTCTTTTGGGAATTTGCGCCTTTAATATTCTCGATGCTTCAAATGTCTTTTCGAAGGTACACTCATAATGATCTTTGGGAACCGAATCACTCGAGTATTTGTTGTAAGTGATCTCAAGCGCCGGTAGGATCTACTCCCCTTTATATGTCATCACATGATTCTTGAGTAATTAGTATTTCATTTCTTTAAAGCGTCTTTCTTGCTTCACTGTTATTCCCCGTCTTTAAACATTTTGCTTTCCATGCTCTTGGAGAAAATCGTATCCACCATAAGTTAAAAGTTAAAAGAAGATGTTTGTGCTTCCTAGGAAGATCTTGTCTATTCTTAAACTGTTTCTATCTTTGCTCGAGAGGGTAGTCTTGATGGATTCTTTCTGCATGTTGGTCCATCTCCGGATTGGGGTGTCTTGACCCTTGGAGAGAATGTAAGAATCTACAGCGAGTATGGTGATTGTGCCATGTCTTTCTACGAGTGAATATTCTTGATCCTGGGTCTCTGACTGCCATTCAATAGCTTCAAGATGGAATTTTTAAACATCTGATGATGTCTTCGTTGCAGCTTCACCCTACGAGCTAGGCGTATATAAAAGTCTTCCAATATTGGTGCAAATTGTGTGAATGAGAGACCTTTTCTGATTCTTTTCTTCCATCTCTTCAAAGTTCAACGTGGTCCTGTAACTCAAGCAAAGGGTCGTGGTTTGGTTTACCTGTTGCCGACTATCAGTGGCTTTGGGAAATTTTTTGAGAACTTGAAGCGTTTTGAAGAGCAATTTTTCCTAGTTACATATCTCCACTCGCAGGCTCATGCAACGATTTGCAATATCAGGAATGGAGTGGGAGGTAAGTGTGTAACACCCCGGTTTTCATTTATTAATTATTTTCTTAGTTATTTCTTTATTTAATTATTATATAATATAGTAATTAATTAAATTATGTGATTTTGTGAATATATGAATTATTTGAATTAATTTGTGATATATCTGTTTTGGGTTATTAAGTGTGAAAATGAGAAAATAATCATTTGGGTCTAATGTTGTGTTAGCATGAGAAATAGTGGAGGTGTTAATTAGTAAGCCCATTTAAAATATGAGTTAGAGGGGTTTTCACAAAATCTACTACCTACCCATTACTATTGCATTGACCAAACTTCCTATTGTGACATTTCCTAAAAAAAAAAATTGCACTATCTATTGGACATTTTAGTAACTAACAAATAAAGCCTTCACTTTTTGAGATTTTTGAACCTAATGTCCCATGTGTCTTCTTTCCATTGGTCTAAATTTAAATTCAATATTTCCCACATGTAGTACTTTCTCTTCTCTCCGTCTTCTTTTCTCTTCCTTTTCCTGAGAAACCCTAAATTCATGGTGCCGACGAAAAATCCAACCAGAACCCGTTTTCTCTTCTATTCTCTCTGTCTTCTCTTCTATCCTTTTATGAATTCCAATTTTAGGGTTTTGATATTTCTGATATTTCTCTATTTTGTCTTCAACAGTGACTTTTTTCTTGCAAAGATTTAGTTTTTCCTCATTCAACATCAAACTCATCAAACTCAAGGTATGTTCTTCCTCAAGAGTTTCATAAGACACGATTAAGTTCCTAGAACATATATTTAATTTTTTAGCTTTTCTGGTAGCATCCTAATCTACATGTTTGTCTTAGCTTATGGTAGAACATTTTAAAATTTCTGAGTTATGTTTTTTTTTAGATTATGATTCATCATTATCATCGTCGTCATCACCATCTAAGGAGAGAGTCGGTGTTGTGGGTTTTTCTATTTTAACATAGCTTCTGATTTTTAGATTTTTTCTGATTTTTCAATTTTAGGGTTTTGATTTTTTTATATATTTCTCACCATATAGAGTAGTCTTCTAGTTTTGCATTGGTATTGTTCAGGTAAATCCGGATGTTACTGAAACTTTAGAAGAAGCTAGGCTAAAATTTGTCGGCAAGGATGAAAGTGGAAAATGAATGAAGGTATTTTTTCTTCTTAGATAGGGTTTGGATGTTAAGCAATATTGACTAGAACTGTTGTACCGAGCAGTTTCAATTACACATAGTAGTATTTATTATCATGCATTTGTGCTTCTATATTTTAATATTATAATTCATCCTTCCTTTATTGCTTACTTGGAAGTTTCAATTACCCATGGGAGTATTTGTTATCCTGCATTTTTGTGTTTCACTTATGAATTACTCCTTTATTTGGTGCATATCTTGCAATGTATATTTGTACTAGAATTCCAAGTTATACAATACATTATTAATTTCTATTTAAACTGAATGTAGAAGGTTGCTTCAATTTCTGTTTGCAAATGAAAAGGGACGAAGTCTTATTTATGAAATGACATTAGCTTTCTGCTTGGTTTCAGATCCTGTGTTATATCCCTTTCTCCCATCTCTATATTTTCTTAGTTTATAAATTTTTATTGTAGCTGTCATATAGAATAAATTAGTTGGTATAGTTTCTGATGACAATTTGATTGCAGTCTTGGTAGGAATGAAGAGGATGATTCTATTATGAAGATGAAGGCTGCTGAAGAGGCTCTGGACGAGAAACAAAAGGTAACAATGTTTTTTCAACCAAGATATTGTTGATGTCCCAACAGATTATCCGTCTTGCAGCAAGCAACATGATGTTATTCAATTTCGGTATTTATTTATTTCTTTAATTTTACGACCTACTGAGGCTTCCTTTGTTTGTTGGTGTTTTAAGTTCTCACAAAAAACTCAAATTTATTTTCTTATTAGGCAAATTGAAAAGGAGAAAATTGACGATACTTCAGTAAAGCAAACAAGGTAATGCTTGATTTTTTTCTGGGTTACTCAACATATACTGTCGAAGTATTCTGCATGTATAAACCTAACATCCATATGATCTTCAATAGGCCTTACATAATGGACCTTGGAAGCACAGACAAAACTTTCGTTCATGTGAGTGGTCATTGAATTTCTTTGATTAGTTTCTTTGATATTTTCATTTGATGTAGTAGAAAATAGTGATTCGAAGTTGGATGTGAATTATTTATTATTTGATGCTGCTTTTGCAGGATAATCCCATTGAACCTCAACGATATTATGAACTTAGGGAGTAAGACACCGTTAAATTTGGTAATAGAATGTTAGTGACAAGTAGATATTAGTTGTTTATCATATATTATGGTGGTTTGCTCAAAGGTGAATCTGACCTAGAAGATGAACATGCCAACTTAGCATTAATGGCTACCATAGGAGAAGAATTTGGCTCTGAATCAGAAACTGATGAGGTATTCTTTGAACTTACTAGAGATGAGCTTGTAGAAAGCTTATCAGAACTTCTGAAAACCATAGTAAACTCATAATCAAATACAAGAAACTTAAAAATAGTTTTGTAGTTGAAACTGAGAGACTTAAAGCAGAAAATTTTGAACTTAAAGAAAGTAATCTTAGACTCATAGAGGAAGTAAAAATTCAAAAAATCTCTAATTCAGATACTACTTCAAGTTCGAAAGATATTCTAAAAGAATATGACTCTAGTTTTCAAAAATTTCTTGCTAGAAGCATAGACAGAAGCAAAATGGCTTCAATGATATATGGTGTTAGCAGAAACAACAGAAAAGGAATTGGTTAAGAAACACCCAAAGGGAAAGAACCATATCAAACTAAACTTGTTGATGATATGGTTATTACATATAAACCTTTACACACCCAATTTGAATTTGGTCACACACATGACATTAAATACAAATCTTATTCTGAAAACTTTCATGCTAGACCTAAGTTCAAACAGAACTTTAGGCACGCTAACACCAAAGGACCCAAAAAGATGTGGGTACCTAAGGAGAAAATAATATATGTTGCAGATGCCCTTAGCAACACAGTTGAAACACCAGTCATGGTACCTGGACTCTGGATGCTCTCGACACATGACGGGAAGAAAGTCTATGTTCCAAAGCCTAGAGCTTAAATCTGGAGGAGACGTTAGATTTGAAGGAAATCAAAAAGGAAAGATTATCAGTTCTAGAACTATTGGAAACGATAATTATCCCTCCCTAACTAATATTCTATTAGTAGAAGGATTAGCACATAACTTGTTGTCCATAAGTCAATTAAGTGACAACGGCTATGGCATAATCTTTAATCAAAATTCCTGTAAAGCTGTCAGTTAGAAAGATGGGTCAATCCTCTTCACTGACAAGAGAAAGAACAACATCTATAAAATTGATCTTTCTGATCTTAAATCTCAAAAAGTAACTTGGCTTCTATCGGTTAACGATGAGCAATAGGTCTGGCACAAAAGATTGGGACATGTTAGCATGAGAAAAAAATCTCAGATTAACAAACTGAATCTGGTCAGAGGGCTTCCCAATCTGAAGTTCAACTCAGAAGCTCTATGTGAAGCATGTCAGAAGGGAAAGTTTTCAAAACCCTCTTTTAAATAAAAAATGTTGTCTCTTCCTCTAGGACATTAGAACTTCTACACATTGATCTATTTGGACCAGTGAAAACTGCATCAATCAGAGGCAAGAAGTATGGATTGGTAATTGTTGATGACTATAGCATATGGACATGGGTTAAGTTCTTAAAACACAAGGATGAGTCATATTCAGTATTCTTTGATTTCTGTAACCAAGTTCAAAATGAAAAAGAGTTTAGAATCATAAAGGTTAGAAGTGATCATGGAGGAGAATTTGAGAACAATCTCTTTGAAAAGTTCTTTAAAGAAAATGGAATTTCTCATGATTTCTCTTTTCCTAGAACTCCCTAACAAAATGGAGTTGTAGAACGAAAGAATAGAACATTGCAAGAAATGGCCAGAACCATGATTAATGAAACCAATATGGCTAAACATTTCTGGACAGAAGCAGTGAACACAACGTGTTATATTCATAATATAATCTCTATAAAACCTATTATTGAAAAGACTCCTTATGAATTGTGGAAGAACAGAAAACCCAAATATTCATATTTTCATCCTTTTGGATGTACTTGTTATATACTGAACACTAAAGAACATCTGAACAAGTTTGATTCTAAGGTACAAAAGTGCTTTCTTCTTGGATACTCTAAACGTTCAAAAGGTTATAGAGTATACAAAATAAAAACTATGACTGTTGAAGAATTAATCAATGTCAGATTTGATGATAAGCTTGGCCATCAAAAGCCAAAAAAAGCTGAAAATTTTGTAGATATGGAAGTTCAACTTACAAACTCTGAAGACTCAGAAGCAAAAGACAGCTCAGAAGATCCTCAAATTACATCATCTGTGGAGAACTTGAGAATTTCTGAGGAAACCTCATAGAAAATATCTTCTAGACTCACCTTAGCACATCCAGAAGATGTTATACTCGGAAAGAAAGATGGCCCCATTAGAACCAAATCATTTCTCATAAACAATCAAGAATCTCTATGTGGATTAGTTTCTATGGTTGACCCAACTTCTGTTGATGAAGCTCTTCAAGATACTGACTGGATTATTGCTATGCAAGAAAAACTGAATCAGTTTACCAGAAATGATGTATGGGATCTAGTTCCATGACCTGATGGATTCAATATCATTGGAACAAAGTGGGTATTCAGAAACAAATTAAATGAGCAAGGAGAAGTTGTCAGAAACAAAGCACGACTGGTTGCACAAGGATATAGTCAGCAAGAAGGTATTGACTATAATGAAACCTTTTCCCCAGTCGCCAGGTTAGAATCTATTAGATTACTAATTTCCTTTGCTGCTAAATATAACATCACTTTGTATCAAATGGATGTTAAGAGTGCATTTTTAAATGGTTACATAGAAGAAGAAGTTTATGTCCATCAACCTCCTGGTTCTGAAGATTCAAAACCACAACATGTTTTTAAACTTAAGAAATCTTTATATGATCTGAAACAAGCTCCCAGAGCTTGGTATGAACGATTAAGTTAATTTCTTCTAGATAAAGATTTTACCAGAGGAAAAGTGGACACAACTTTATTTCGTAAGACATTTAAAAATGATATTTTAATTTGTCAAATATATGTAGATGATATTATATTTGGAACTTCTAATGTTTCTCTTGGAAAAGAATTTGCTAAGTCCATGCAAGCAGAATTCGAAATGAGTATGATGAGAGAACTTAAATTTTTTCTGGGAATTTAAATTAATCAAACTTCTGAAGGAACTTACATACATCACACAAAGTATGTCAAAGAACTTCTGAAAAAATTCCATCTATCAGAAAGTAAAGAAGATAAAACTCCAATGCATCCTACATGCATTCTGGGAAAAGATGAGGTAAGTAAGAAAGTAGATCAGAAACTCTACAGAGTTATGATTGGATCTCTACTTTATCTAACTGCATCTAGACCAGATATTCTATTTAGTGTATGTTTATGTGCAAGATTTCAATCAGATCCTAGAGAATCTCACTTGACTGCTGTTAAGTGAATTCTGAGGTATCTGAAAGGTACTACTAATGTTGGATTGCTTTACAGAAGATCCAAAAATGTCAACTTAGTAGGATATTGTGATGCTGATTTTGATGGAGACAGAGTGGAACGTAAAATCACTTCTGGAAGCCGTCAGTTTCTGGGAAAGAATCTGATCTCCAGGTACAGCAAGAAGCAAGCTACAATTGCACTATCAACTACAGAAGCAGAATATGTAGCTGTTGTAGGCTGTAGCACTCAGATGCTATGGATGAAAAGTCAATTAGAAGATTATCACATCTATGAGCGTAAGATTCCTATTTTCTGTGATAATACTTCAGCTATTTGTCTTTCAAAAACTCTTATTTTACATTCTAAAGCTAAGCATATAGAAATTAAGCATCACTTCATTAGGGACTATATTCAGAAAGGGATACTCAGTTTAAATTTTGTTGATACAGACCATCAATGGGTTGATATCTTCACCAAACCTCTTTCTGAAGATAGATTCAAATTCATTTTGAAAAATATTAGTATGGAATTTGGTCCAGAATGAAGTTATGTTAAATATCTGAAATGCCTTTAGAACATTATTTGGCATAAAATGAACTATCTGATTCAATACTCTTCAGAAGTTAGACGTGAAACCATTTAGAAACACCTGACCTACTTGGCTCAGAAGTTCATTTTTAATTTGGTTCAGAAGTTCATTACATAAAACCGCAGTATCACGCTAACCCTAGGAGTTGAACACGTGTTCAAATTTCTGAAAGGTCGCGCGAGCAGGTTATTAAGGCACGAGTCATTGGTAACTATTGTCTTAAATCTTTTACGTTTCCCCTAATATCATTAATCATGATGCCACTATCCTTTGCTTATTCCAATATTTTCTCATCATTTTATAAAGCGTGCAAATCTCTGCATTTATTGCATCCGGCTATACGTTCACATTCCTCTTTTCTTCATCCCTATATATATTCGCATCCATTATCAACTCTTATCACTTCCCTAAACCTAATCCTTG